>NW_026991326.1:0-600000 GCF_036370855.1 Dromaius novaehollandiae
GAAAGTGACGTCGGTGTGACGTGGGTGTTTCGGACGTGACGTGGGGGTGTCGTGGGTGCTTCGAACGTGACGTGGGCATGACATAAGCGCTTCGATCGTGACGTGGGCGTGACGTGTGTGGTTTCAACGTGACGTGGGCGTCACGGGTGGGCTTCGAACGTGACGTGAGCATGACGTGGGTGATTCGAAGGTGACGTGGGTGTGACGTGGGGGCATGGAACGTGACGTGCGTGCGAGGTGGGTGTTTCGAACGTGACGTGGGAGTGACCTGGGTCATTTGAACGTGACGTGGGCGTGACGTGGGCGATCCCAACGTGACGTGGGGGCTTCGAACGTCACGTGGGCGTGACGTGGGTGATTCGAACGTGACGTGGGCGTGACGTGGGAACTTTACATTTGACGTGGGTGTGACCTGGGTCATTTGAACGTGACGTGGGCGTGACGTGGGTGATTCCAACGTGACGTGGGGCTTCGAACGTGACGTGGGCGTGACGTGCGTGATTGGAACGTGACGTGGGCGTGACGTCGGTACTTTGAGAGTGACGTGGGAGTGACGTGGGGGCTTCAAACGTGACGTAAGGGTGACATGGGTGCTTAGAACGTGACGTGGGCGTGTCGTGGGTGATTCCAACGTCATGTGGGGGCTTCGAACGTGACGTGGGCGTGATGTGGGTGATTCGAACGTGACGTGGGCGTGACGTCGGTACTTTGAAAGTGACGTGGGTGTGACCTGGGTCATGCGAACGTGACGTGGGAGTGACGTGGGGGCTTGAAACGTGACGTAAGGGTGACATGGGCGCTTAGAACGTGACTTGGGCGTGACGTGGGTGATTCCAACGGGACGTGGGTCTTTGAACGTGACGTGGGCGTCACGTGGGGGCTTCGAAAGTGACGTCGGTGTGACGTGGGTGTTTCGGACGTGAGGTGGGCGTGACGTGGATTCATCCTACGTGACGTTGGTATTTCGAACGTGACGTGGGTGTGACGTGGGGGCTTCGAACGTGACGTGGGCGTGACATAGGCGCTTCGATCATGACGTGGGCGTGACGTGTGTGGTTTCAACGTGACGTGGGTGTCACGTGGGGCATCGAACGTGACGTGGACGTGACGTCGGTACTTTCAATTTGAGGTTGGTGTGACCTGGGTCATTCGAACGTGATGTACATGTGACGTGTGGGCTTCGAACGTGACGTGGGTGTTTCCAAACTGACGTGGGTGTGACGTGCATGGTTCGAACGTGGGGTGGGTGTTTTAAATGTGAGCTGGGCGTGACGTGGGTCATTCGAACATGACGTAGGTGTGACGTGGGGGCTTCGAACGTGACGTGGGCGTGACGTGGATGCTTCGAATGTGACGTTGGTGTTTCGAACGTGACATGGGTGTGACATGGGTGCTTTGAATGTGACGTGGGCGTGACGTGGGGGCTTCGAACCTGACGTGGGTGTGACGTGGGGGCTTCGAAAGTGACGTGGGTGTGACGTGGGTCATTTGAACGTGACGTGGGCGTGACGTGGGTGATTAGAACGTGACGTGGGGCTTTGAACGTGACGTGGGCGTGACGTGGGTGATTCGAACGTGACGTGGGCGTGACGTGGGGGATTCGAGCGTCACGTGAGCGTCACGTGGGGGCATCGAGTTTGACATGGGCGTGACCTGGGTGATTGGAACGTGACGTGGGCGTGACGTGGGTGATTCCAACGTGACGTGGGGCTTCGAACATGACGTGGGGGTGACGTGGGGGCTTCGAAAGTGACTTGGGCATGACGTGGGTGATTCGAAGGTGACATGGGTGTGACGTGGGGGCTTCGAAGGTGACGTGGGTGTGACGTGGGTGTTTCGAACGTGACGTGGGCGTGACGTCGGTACTTTGAATGTGACATAGGTGTGACCTGGGTCTTTTGAACGTGACGTGGGAGTGACGTGGGCGCATCGAACGTGACATAAGGGTGACATGGGTGCTTAGAACGTGACGTGGGCGTGATGCGGGTGATTCCAACGTGATGTGGGGCTTCGAATGTGACGTGGGCGTGACGTGGGTGATTGGAACGTGACGTGGGCGTGACGTCGGTACTTTGAAAGTGACGTGGGTGTGACCTGGGGGCTTCGAACGTGACGTAAGGGCGACATGGGTGCTTAGAAGGTGACGTGGGCGTGACGTGGGTGATTCGAACGTGACGTGGGTGCTTCGAACGTGACGTGGGCGTGACGTCGGTACTTTGAAAGTGACGTGGGTGTGACCTGGGTGATTGGAACGTGACGTGGGAGTGACGTGGGTGATTCCAACGTGACGTGGGCTTCGAACGTGACGTGGGCGTGACGTGGGTGATTGGAACGTGACGTGGACGTGAGGTGGGTGATTCGAAAGTGACATCGGTGTGACGTGGGTGTTTCGGACGTGACGTGGGGATGTCGTGGGTGCTTCGAACGTGACGTGGGCATGACAGAAGCGCTTCGATCGTGACGTGGGCGTGACGTGTGTGGTTTCAACGTGACGTGGGCGTCACGGGTGGGCTTCGAACGTGACGTGAGCATGACGTGGGTGATTCGAAGGTGACGTGGGTGTGACGTGGGGGCATGGAACGTGACGTGCGTGCGAGGTGAGTGTTTCGAACGTGACGTGGGAGTGACCTGGGTCATTTGAACGTGACGTGGGCGTGACGTGGGCGATCCCAACGTGACGTGGGGGCTTCGAACGTCACGTGGGCGTGACGTGGGTGATTCGAACGTGACGTGGGCGTGACGTCGGTACTTTGAAAGTGACGTGGGTGTGACCTGGGTGATTGGAACGTGACGTGGACTTGACGTGGGTTGTTTCATCGTGACGTGGGCGTGACGTGGGGCCTTCGGACGTGACGTGGGCCTCACGTGGGGGCTTCGAAAGTGACGTGGGCGTGACGTGGGTGATTCGAAGGTGACGTGGGTATGACGTGGGTTCTTCGAACGTGACGTGGGCATGACGTGGGTGATTCGAACGTGACGTGGGCCTGACGTGGGTGATTCGAATATGACGTGGGCGTGACGTGGGTGATTCGAAAGTGACGTCGGTGTGACGTGGGTGTTTCGGACGTGACGTGGGTGTGACGTGGGTGCTTCGAACGTGACGTGGGCGTGTCATAGGCGCTTCGATCATGACGTGGGCGTGACGTGTGTGGTTTCAACGTGACGTGGGTGTCACGTGGGGAATCGAACGTGACGTGGACGTGACGGCGGTACTTTCAGTTTGAGGTTGGTGTGACCTGGGTCATTCGAACGTGACGTACATATGACGTGGGTGATTCCAACGTGACGTGGGGCTTCGAACGTGACGTGGGTGTGACCTGGATGATTGGAACGTGACTTGGGTGTGACGTCGGTACTTTCAATTATACGTGGGTGTGACCTGGGTCATTTGAACGGATGTGGGAGTGATGTGGGAGCTTGAAAAGTGACGTAAGGGTGACATGGGTGCTTCGAACGTGACGTGGGTGTGACGTGGGTGATTCCAACGTGAGGTGGGGCTTCGAATGTGACGTGGGCGTGACGTGGGTGATTGGAACGTGACGTGGGCGTGACGTCGGTACTTTGAAAGTGACGTGGGAGTGACGTGGGGGCTTCGAACGTGACGTAAGGGCGACATGGGTGCTTAGAACGTGACGTGGGAGTGACGTGGGTGATTCCAACGTGACGTGGGCGTGAGATTGGAACGTGACGTGGGCGTGACGTGGGTGATTCGAAAGTGACGTCGGTGTGACTTGGGTGTTTCGGACGTGACGTGGGCGTGACGTGGGTGCTTCGAACGTGACGTGGGCGTAACGTGTGTGGTTTCAACGTGACCTGGGTATCACGTGGGGCATCGAACGTGATGTGGGCGTGCCGTGGGTGATTTCAATTTGAGGTTGGTGTGACCTGGGTCATTCGAACGTGACGTACATGTGACGTGGGTGATTCCAACTTGACGTGGGGCTTCGAACGTGACGTGGGTGTGACCTGGGTGATTGGAACGTGACGTCGGTGTGACGTGGGGGCTTCGAACGTGACGTGGGTGTGACGTGGGTGTTTCGAACCTGACGTTGGTGTTTCGAACTTGACTTCGGTGTGACGTGGGTGCTTCGGACCTGACGTGGGCGTCACGTGGGGGCTTCGAAGATGACGTGGATTAGTGGTGGGTGTTTGGAACGTGACGTGGACGCGACGTGGGGGCTTCGAACGTGACGTGGGCGTGACGTGGGGGCTTCGAGAATGATGTGGGTGTGACGTGGGTGCATCGAACGTGACGTGGGCGTGACGTGGGAGTTTCGAACGTGACGTGGACGTGACGTGGTACTTTACATTTGACGTGGGTGTGACCTGGGTCAATCGAACGTGACGTGGGTGTGACGTGGATGCTTCGAATGTGACGTGGGTGTGACATGGGTGATTCGAATGTGACGTGGGCGTAATGTGGGGGCTTCGAACCTGACGTGGGTGTGACCTGGGGGCTTCGAAAGTGACGTGGGTGTGACGTGGGTCATTTGAACGTGACGTGGGCGTGACGTGGGTGATTCGAACGTGACGTGGGCGTGACGTCGGTACTTTGAATGTGACGTGGGTGTGACCTGGGTCTTTGGAACGTGACGTGCGTGAGTGACGTGGGGGCTTCAAATATGACGTAAGGGTGACATGGGCGCTTAGAACGTGACGTGGGCGTGACGTGGGTGATTCGAATATGACGTGGGCGTGAGGTGGGTGATTCGAAAGTGACGTCGGTGTGACGTGGGTGTTTCGGACGTGACGTGGGCGTGACCTGGATGCTTCGAACGTGACGTTGGTGTTTCGAACGTGACGTGGGTGTGACGTGGGTGCTTCGAACGTGACGTGGGCGTGACATAGGCGCTTCGATCATGACGTGGGCGTGACGTGTGTGGTTTCAACGTGACGTGGGTGTCACGTGGGGCATCGAACGTGACGTGGGAGTGACGTCGGTACTTTCAATTTGAGGTTGGTGTGACCTGGGTCATTCGAACGTGACGTACATGTGACGTGGGTGATTCCAACGTGACGTGGGGCTTCGAACGTGACGTGGGCGTGACGTGGGCGATTCCAACGTGACGTGGGGCTTCGAACGTGACGTGGGCGTGATGTGGGTGATTCCAATGTCACTTGGGCGTGACGTGGGGGCTTCGAACGTCACGTGGGCGTGACCTGGGTGATTGGAACGTGACGTGGACGTGACGTGTGTGGTTTCAACGTGACGTGGGTGTCACGTGGGGCATCGAACGTGACGTGGGCGTGACGTGTGTGGTTTCAACGTGACGTGGGCGTCATGGGTGGGCTTCGCACGTGACGTGGGCATGACGTGGGTGATTTGAAGGTGACGTGGGCGTGACGTGGGGGCATGGAACGTGACGTGGGTGTGAGGTGGGTGATTCCAACGTGACGTGGGCGTGACGTCGGTACTTTCAATGTGACGTGGGTGTGACCTGGGTCATTTGAACGTGACGTGGGCGTGACGTGGGCGATTCCAACGTCATGTGGGGCTTCGAACGTGACGTGGGTGGGATGTGGGTTTTTCGAAGCTGACGTGGGCGTGACGTGGGGGCTACGAAAGTCACGTGGGCGTGACGTGGGGGCATCGAAGTTGACGTGGGCGTGACCTGGGTGATTGGAACGTGACGTGGCCGTGACGTGGGGGCTTCGAACGTGACGTGGGTGTGACGTGGGTGTTTCGAACGTGACGTTGGTGTTTCCAACGTGACGTGGGTGTGACGTGGGTGCTTCGGACGTGACAGGGTGTAACGTGGGGGGATCGAACATGACACGGGAGTGACGTGGATGCTTCGAATGTAACGTGGGTGCTTCGAACGTGACGTGGGCATGAGGTTGGTGATTCGAAAGTGACGTGGGCGTCACGTGGGAGCTTCGAACGTGACGTGGGCGTGACGTGGGTACTTTACATATGACGTGGGTGTGACCTGGGTGATGCGAACGTGACGTGGGCGCAATGTGGGGGCATCGAACGTGACGTGGGCGTGACGTGGGGGCTTCAAGCGTGACCTGGGTGTGACGTGGGTGTTTCGAAGGTGACGTGGGCGTGACGTCAGTACTTTGAATGTGACGTGGGTGTGACCTGGGTCATTTGAACGTGACGTGGGAGTGACGTGGGTGATTGGAACGTGACGTGGGCATGACGTCGGTGATTCGAACGTGACGTGGGCATGACGTGGGTGATTCGAACGTGACGGCGTGACGTGGGTGTTTCGAACCTGACGTTGGTATTTCGAACGTGACGTGGGTGTGACGTGGGTGCATCGGACGTGACGTGGGCGTAACGTGGGGGCTACGAACATTACGCGGGTGTGACGTGGGGGCTTCAAACGTGACGTGGGCGTGACCTGGGTGATTGGAACGTGACGTGGACGTGACGTGGGGGCTTCAAACGTGACGTGGGCGTCACGTGGGGCATCGAACGTGACGTGGGCGTGACGTGGGTGTTTCGAACGTGACGTGGGTGTGACGTGGGTGCTTCGAACGTGACGTGGGCGTCACGTGGGGGCTTCGAACATGACGTTCATGTGAGGTGGGTGCTTCGGACGTGACGTGGGCATGACGTGGGGGCTTCGAAAATGATGTGGGTGTGACGTGGGTGCATCGAACGTGACGTGGGCGTGACGTGGGGGCATCGAACGTGACGTGGACGTGACGTGGTACTTTACATTTGACGTGGGTGTGACCTGGGTCAATCGAACGTGACGTGGGCGTAACGGTTGGGCTTCGAACGTGACGTGGGCATGACGTGGGTGATTCGAAGGTGACGTGGGCGTGACGTGGGGGCATGGAACGTGACGTGGGTGAGAGGTGGGTGATTCCAACGTGACGTGGGCGTGACGTCGGTACTTTGAATGTGACGTGGGGGTACGAACACTACGCGGCTGTGACGTGGGGGCTTCAAACGTGACGTGGGTGTGACCTGGGTCATTGGAACGTGACGTGGGAGTGACGTGGGGGCTTCGAACATGATGTAAGTGTGACATGGGTGCTTAGAACGTGACGTGGGCGATTCCAAGTTGATGTGGGGCTTCGAGCGTGACGTGGGCGGGATGTGGGTGATTCGAAGCTGACGTGGGCGTGACGTGGGGGCTTCGAACGTCACGTGGGCGTGACGTGGGGGCTTCAAACGTGACGTGGGCGTGACCTGGGTGATTGCAACGTGACGTGGACGTGACGTGGGTGGTTTCAACGTGACGTGGGCGTGACGTGGGGGCTTCAAGCGTGACCTGGGTGTGACGTGGGTGTTTCGAAGGTGACGTGGGCGTGACGTCAGTATTTTGAATGTGACGTGGGTGTGACCTGGGTCATTTGAACGTGACGTGGGTGTGACGTGGGTGTTTCGAACGTTACGTGGGCATTTCGTGGGTGTTTCGAAGGTGACGTGGGTGTGACGTGGGGGCTTCGAACGTGACGTGGGTGTGACGTGGGTGTTTCGAACGTGACGTGGGTGTGACGTCGGAACTTTGAAAGTGACGTGGGTGTGACCTGGGTCATTGGAACGTGACGTGGGAGTGACGTGGGCCCTTCGAACGTGACATAAGGGTGACATGGGTGCTTAGAACGTGACGTGGGCGTGATGCGGGTGATTCCAACGTGACGTGGGGCTTCGAATGTGACGTGGGCGTGACGTGGGTGATTTCAACGTGACGTGGCTGTGACGTGGGGGCTTCGGACGTGACGTGGGCCTCACGTGGGGGCTTTGAAAGTGACGTGGGCGTGACGTGGGTGATTCGAAGGTGACGTGGGTATGACATAGGTTGTTCGAACGTGACGTGGGCATGACGTGGGTGATTCGAACGTGACGTGGGCGTGACGTGGGTGATTCGAATATGACGTGGGCGTGACGTGGGTGATTCGAAAGTGACGTCGGTGTGACGTGGGTGTTTCGGACGTGACGTGGGCGTGACGTGGATGCTTCGAACGTGACGTTGGTGTTTCGAACGTGACGTAAGGGTGACGTGGGTGTTTCGAACGTGACGTGGACGTGACATAGGCGCTTCGATCATGACGTGGGCGTGACGTGTGTGGTTTCAACGTGACGTGGGTGTCACGTGGGGCATCGAACGTGACGTGGACGTGACGTCGGTACTTTCAATTTGAGGTTGGTGTGACCTGGGTCATTCGAACGTGACGTACATGTGACGTGGGTGATTCCAACGTGACGTGGGGCTTCGAACGTGACGTGGGCGTGACGTGGGTGATTCGAATGTGACGTGGGCGTGACGTGGGGTCTTCGAACGTGACGTGAGTGCCACGTGGGGGCATCGAATTTGACGTGGGCGTGACCTGGGTGATTGGAACGTGAAGTGGGTGTGACGTGGGGGCTTCGAAAGTGACGTGGGTGTGACGTGGGTGGTTTCAACGTGACGTGGGTGTGACGTGGGGGCTTCGGACGTGACGTGGGCCTCACGTGGGGGCTTCGAACGTGACGTGGGCGTGACGTGGGTGATTCGAAGGTGACGTGGGTATGACATGGGTTGTTCGAACGTGACGTGGGCATGACGTGGGTGATTAGAACGTGACGTGGGCGTGACGTGGTTGATTCGAATATGACGTGGGCGTGACGTGGGTGATTCGAAAGTGACGTCGGTGTGACGTGGGTGTTTCGGACGTGACGTGGGCGTGACGTGGATGCTTCGAACGTGACGTTGGTGTTTCGAACGTGACGTAAGGGTGACGTGGGTGTTTTGAACGTGACGTGGACGTGACATAGGCGCTTCGATCATGACGTGGGCGTGACGTGTGTGGTTTCAACGTGACGTGGGTGTCACGTGGGGCATCGAACGTGACGTGGGCGTGACGTGGGTACTTTCAATTTGAGGTTGGTGTGACCTGGGTCATTCGAACGTGACGTACATGTGACGTGGGTGATTCCAACGTGACGTGGGGCTTCGAACGTGACGTGGGCGTGACGTGGGTGCTTCGAACGTCACGTGGGCGTCCCGTGGGGGCATCGAACGTGACGTGGGCGTGACGTGCGTGCTTCGGACGTGACGTGGGTGCGACGTGGAGGCTTCGAACGTGACGTGGGTGTGACGTGGGTGTTTCGAACGTGACGTTGGTGTTTCGAACGTGACGTGGATGTGACGTGGGGGCTTCGAATGTGACGTGGGCGTGAGGTGGGTGATTGGAACGTGATGTGGGGCTTCGAATGTGACGTGGGTGTGACGTGGGTCATTCGAACGTGATGTACGTGTGACGTGTTTGCTTCGAACGTGACGTGGGTGTTTCAAAACCAACGTGGATGTGACGTGGGGTATCGAACGTGACGTAGGTTTTTCCAACCTGACGTGGGTGTGACGTCAGTACGTTGAATGTGATGTGGGTGTGACGTGCATGATTCGATCGTGAGGTGGGTGTTTTAAATCTGAGCTGGGCGTATCGTGGGTCATTCGAACGTGACATAGGTGTGACGTGGGGGCTTCGAACGTGACATGGGCGTGACGTGGATGTTTCGAATGTGACGTTGGTGTTTCGAACGTGACATGCGTGTGACGTGGGTGCTTTGAATGTGCCGTGTAGTGTGACGTGCATGACTCGAACGTGACGTGGGTGTGACGTGGGGGCTTCAAAAGTGACGTGGGCGTCACGTGGGGGCATCGAACGTGACGTAGGTGTGACGTGGGGGCTTCGAATGTGACATTGGTGTTTCGAACGTGACATGGGTGTGACATGGGTGCTTCGAATATGACATGGGCATATCGTGGGGGCTTCGAACGTGACGTGGGCGTGACGTGGGGGCATCGAACGTGACGTGGGCGTTACGTGGGAGCTTCGAAAGTGACGTGGGCGTCACGTGGGTGATTTGAAGGTGACGTGGGTGTGACGTGGGGACTTCGAACGTTACGTGGGCATGACGTGAGTGATTCGAACGTGACGTGGGCGTGACGTCGGTACTTTGAATGTGACGTGGGTGTGACCTGGGTCATTGGAACGTGACGTGGGAGTGACGTGGGGGCTTCGAACGTGACGTAAGGGTGACATGGGTGCTTAGAACGTTACGTGGGCGTGACGTGGGTACTTTACATTTGACGTGGGTGTGACCTGGGTGATGCGAACGTGACGTGGGCGTCACGTGGGGGCTACGAACATTACGCGGGTGTGACGTGGGGTCTTCAAACGTGACGTGGGCGTGACCTGGGTGATTGGAACGTGACGTGGACGTGACGTGGGTGGTTTCAACGTGACGTGGGCGTCACGTGGGGCATCGAACGTGACGTGGGCGTGACGTGGGTGTTTCGAACGTGACGTGGGTGTGACGTGGGTGCTTCGAACGTGACGTGGGCGTCACGTGGGGGCTTCGAACATGACGTTCTTGTGAGGTGGGTGCTTCGGACGTGACGTGGGCATGACGTGGGGGCTTCGAAAATGATGTGGGTTTGACGTGGGTGCTTCGAACGTGACGTGGGCGTGACGTGGGGGCATCGAACGTGACGTGGACGTGACGTGGTACTTTACATTTGACGTGGGTGTGACCTGGGTCAATCGAACGTGACGTGGGCGTCACGGTTGGGCTTCGAACGTGACGTGGGCATGACGTGGGTGATTCGAAGGTGACGTGGGTGTGACGTGGGGGCATGGAACGTGACGTGGGTGTGAGGTGGGTGATTCCAACGTGACGTGGGCGTGACGTCGGTACTTTGAACGTGACGTGGGCGTGACGTGGGGGCTTCGAACGTGATGTAAGTGTGACATGGGTGCTTCGAACGTGACGTGGGCGTGACGTGGGCGATTCCAACGTGACGTGGGGCTTCGAACGTGCCGTGGGCATGACGTGGGTGATTCGAAAGTGACGTGGGCGTCACGTGGGAGTTTCGAACGTGACGTGGGCGTGACGTGGGTACTTCACATTTGACGTGGGTGTGACCTGGGTGATGCGAACGTGACCTGGGTGTGACGTGGGGGCATCGAACGTGACGTGGGCGTGACGTGGGGGCTTCGAAAGTGACGTGGGCATGACGTCGGTACTTTGAGTGTGACGTGGGTGTGACCTGGGTCATTGGAACGTGACGTGGGAGTGACGTGGGGGCTTCGAACGTGACGTAAGGGTGACATGGGTGCTTAGAACGTGACGTGGGCGTGACGTGGGAATTTCGATCGTGACGTGGACGTGACGTCGGTACTTTCAATTTGAGGTTGGTGTGACCTGGGTCATTCGAACGTGATGTACGTGTGACGTTGGGGCTTCGAACGTGATGTGGGTGTTTCAAAACTAACGTGGGTGTGACGTGGGGGCTTCGAACGTGACGTAGGCGTAACGTGGGTGTTTACAAGTGACCTGGGCGTGACGTGGGGGCTTCGATCGTGACGTGGACGTGACATCGGTACTTTATATATGACGTGGGTGTGACCTGGCTCATTTGAACGTGACGTGGCTGTGACGTGGGGGCTTCGAACGTGACGTGGGCATGACGTGGGTGATTCGAACGTGACGTGGGCGTGACGTCGGTACTTTGAATGTGACGTGGGTGTGACGTGCATGACTCGAACGTGACGTGGGCGTGACGTGGGGGCTTCGAACGTGACGTGGGCGTCACGTGGGGGCATCGAACGTGACGTGGGCATGACGTGGGAGCTTCGAAAGTGACGTGGGCGTCACGTGGGTGATTCGAAGGTGACGTGGGTGTGACGTGGGGACTTCGAACGTGACGTGGGCGTGACGTCGGTACTTTGAATGTGACGTGGGTGTGACCTGGGTCATTGGAACGTGACGTGGGAGTGACGTGGGGGCTTCGAACGTGACAAAAGGGTGACATGGGTGCTTAGAACGTGACGTGGGCGTGACGTGGGCGATTCCAACGTGACGTGGGGCTTCGAACGTGGCGTGGGCGTGATGCGGGTGATTCGAATGTCACTTGGGCGTGACGTGGGGGCTTCGAACGTCACTTGGGCGTGACGTGGGGGCTTCGATGTTGACGTGGGCGTTACCTGGGTGATTGGAACGTGACGTGGGCGTCACGTGGGTACTTTACATTTGACGTGGGTGTGACCTGGGTGATGCGAACGTGACGTGGGCGTCACGTGGGGGCATCGAACGTGACGTGGGCGTGACGTGGGGGCTTCGAAAGTGACGTGGGCGTGACGTGGGTGATTCGAAGGTGACGTGGGTATGACATGGGTTGTTCGAACGTGACGTGCGCATGACATGGGGGTATCGAACGTGACGTGGGCGTGACGTAGGCGATTCGAACATGACGTGGGCGTGACGTGGGTGATTCGAAAGTGACGTCGGTGTGACGTGGGTGTTTCGGACGTGACGTGGGCGTGACGTGGATGCTTCGAACGTGACGTTGGTGTTTCGAACGTGACGTGGGTGTGACGTGGGTGCTTCGAACGTGACGTGGGCATGACATAGGCGCTTCGATCATGACGTGGGCGTGACGAGTGTGGTTTCAACGTGACGTGGGCGTGACGTGGATGATTCGAATGTGACGTGGGCGTGACGTGGGGTCTTCGAACGTCACGTGAGCGTCACGTGGGGGCATCGAGTTTGATATGGGCGTGACCTGGGTGATTGGAACGTGACGTGGGCGTGACGTGGGTGATTCCAACGTGACGTGGGGCTTCGAACATGATGTGGGCGTGACGTGGGGGCTTCGAAAGTGACGTGGGCATGACGTGGGTGATTCGAAGGTGACATGGGTGTGACGTGGGGGCCTCGAACGTGACGTGGGCGTGACGTCGGTACTTGGAACGTGACGTGGGTGTGACGTGCATGACTCGAACGTGACGTGGGCGTGACGTGGGGGCTTCGAACGGGACGTGGGTGTGATGTGGGGGCATTGAACATTACGTGGGTGTGACGTGGCCGAATCGATCGGAACGTGGGTGTGACATGGGGGCTTCGAACCTGACGTGGGTGTGACGTGGGTGTTTCGAACGTGACGTGGGCGTGACGTCGGTGCTTTGAATGTGACGTGGGTGTGACGTGCATGACTCGAACGTGACGTGGGCGTGAGGTGGGGGCATCGAACGTGACGTGGGCATGACGTGGGTGATTCGAAGGTGACGTGGGCGTCCCGTGGGTGATTCGAAGGTGACGTGGGCGTGACGTCGGTACTTTGAATGTGACGTGGGTGTGACCTGGGTCATTGGAACGTGACGTGGGAGTGACGTGGGGGCTTCGAACGTGACAAAAGGGTGACATGGGTGCTTAGAACGCGACGTGGGCGTGACGTGGGCGATTCCATCGTGACGTGGGGCTTCGAACGTGCCGTGGGCATGACGTGGGTGATTCGAAAGTGACGTGGGCGTCACGTGGGAGTTTCGAACGTGACGTGGGCGTGACGTGGGTACTTCACATTTGAGGTGGGTGTGACCTGGGTGATGCGAACGTGACCTGGGTGTGACGTGGGGGCATCGAACGTGACGTGGGCATAACGTGGGGGCTTCGAAAGTGACGTGGGCATGACGTCGGTACTTTGAGTGTGACGTGGGTGTGACCTGGGTCATTGGAACGTGACGTGGGAGTGACGTGGGGGCTTCGAAAGTGACGTGGGCATGACGTGGGTGATTCGAAGGTGACATGGGTGTGACGTGGGGTCTTCGACAGTGACGTGGGCATGACGTGGGTGATTCGAAGGTGACGTGGGAGTGACGTGGGGGCTTCGAACGTGACGTGGGTGTGACGTCGGTACTTTGAATGTGACGTGGGTGTGACCTGGGTCATTTGAACGTGACGTGGGAGTGACGTGGGGGCATCGAACGTGACATAAGGGTGACATGGGTGCTTAGAACGTGACGTGGGCGTGATGCGGGTGATTCCAACGTGACGTGGGGCTTCGAATGTGACGTGGGCGTGACGTGGGTGATTCGAACGTGACGTGGGTGTGACCTGGGGGCTTAGAACGTGACGTAAGGGCGACATGGGTGCTTAGAACGTGACGTGGGCGTGATGCGGGTGATTCCAACGTGACGTGGGGGTTTCGAACGTGACGTGGGCGTGACGTCGGTACTTTGAAAGTGACGTGGGTGTGACCTGGGTCATTTGATCGTGACGTGGGAGTGACGTGGGGGCTTCAAACGTGACGTAAGGGTGACATGGGTGCTTAGAACGTGACGCGGGCGTGACGTGGGGGATTCCAACGTGACGTGGGGCTTCGAACGTGACGTGGGCTTGACGTGGGTGATTCGAACGTGACGTGGGCGTGACGTGGGTGATTCGAAAGTGACGTCTTTGTGACGTGGGTGCTTCGAACGTCACGTGGGCGTGACTTGGGGTCTTCGATCGTGACGTGGGTGTGACGTTGGTGGTTTCAACGTGACGTGGGCGTCACGGGTGGGCTTCGATCGTGACGTGTGCGTGACCTGGGTGATTGGAACGTGACGTGGACGTGACGTGGGTGGTTTCAACGTGACGTGGGTGTGACGTGGGGTCTTCGGACTTGACGTAAGGGTGACATGGGAGCGTCGAACGTGACGTGGGTGTTTCAAAACCAACGTGGGTGTGACGTGGGGTATCGAACGTGACGTAGGTGTTTCCAAACTGACGTGGGTGTGACGTCAGTACGTTGAATGTGATGTGGGTGTGACGTGCATGATTCGATCGTGAGGTGGGTGTTTTAAATCTGAGCTGGGCGTATCGTGGGTCATTCGAACGTGACATAGGTGTGACGTGGGGGCTTCGAACGTGACATGGGCGTGACGTGGATGTTTCGAATGTGACGTTGGTGTTTCGAACGTGACATGCGTGTGACCTGGGTGCTTTGAATGTGACGTGGGCGTGACGTGGGTGCTTCGAAAGTGACGTGGGTGTGACGTCGGTACTTTGAATGTGCCGTGGGTGTGACGTACATGACTCGAACGTGACGTGGGCGTGACGTGGGGGCTTCGAAGTTGACGTGGGCCAGACCTGGGTGATGCGAACGTGACGTGGGTGTGACGTGGGGGCATCGAACGTGACGTGGGCGTGACGTAGGGGCTTCAAAAGTGACGTGGGCGTAACGTGGGGGCATCGAACGTGACGTAGGTGCGACGTGGGGGCTTCGAATGTGACGTTGGTGTTTCGAACGTGACATGGGTGTGACATGGGTGCTTCGAATATGACATGGGCGTATCGTGGGGGCTTCGAACGGGACGTGGGTGTGACGTGGGGGCTTTGAACATTACGTGGGTGTGACGTGGCCGAATCGAACGTGACGTGGGTGTGACATGGGGGCTTCGAACGTGACGTGGGTGTGACGTGGGTGTTTCGAACGTGACGTGGGTGTGACGTCGGTGCTTTGAATGTGACGTGGGTGTGACGTGCATGACTCGAACGTGACGTGGGCGTGACGTGGGGGCTTCGAACGTGACGTGGGCATGACGTGGGAGCTTCGAAAGTGACGTGGGCATCACGTGGGTGATTCGAAGGTGACGTGGGTGTAACGTGGGGACTTCGAACGTTACGTGGGCATGACCTGGGTGATTCGAACGTGACGTGGGCGTGACATCGGAACTGTGAATGTGACGTGGGTGTGACCTGGGTCATTGGAACGTGACGTGGGAGTGACGTGGGGGCTTCGAACGTGACATAAGGGTGACATGGGTGCTTAGAACGTGACGTGGGCGTGACGTGGGCGATTCCAACGTGACGTGGGGCTTCGAACGTGATGTGGGCTTGATGCGGGGGCTTCGATGTTGACGTGGGCGTGACCTGGGTGATTGGAACGTGACGTGGGCGTGACGTGGGTGGTCCTCGAACGTGACGTGAGCGTCACGTGGGGTCTTCGAACGTGATGTGGGCATGACGTGGGTGATTCGAAGGTGACGTGGGTGTGACGTGCGGGCTTAGAACGTGACGTGGGCGTGACGTCGGAACTTTGAATGTGACGTGGGTGTGACCTGGGTCATTGGAACGTGACGTGGGAGTGACGTGGGGGCTTCGAACGTGAAGTGGGCGTGAGGTGGGTGATTGGAACGTGACGTGGGCGTGACGTCGGTACTTTGAAAGTGACCTGGGTGTGACCTGGGGGCTTCGAACGTGACGTAAGGGCGACATGGGTGCTTAGAACGTGACGTGGGCGTGACGTGGGTGGTTCCAACGTGACGTGGGGGCTTCGAACGTGACATGGGCGTGACGTGGGTGTTTCGAACGTGACGTTGGTGTTTCCAACGTGACGTGGGTGTGACGTGGGGGCTTCGAACGTGACGTGGGCATGACGTGGGAGCTTCGAAAGTGACGTGGGCGTTACGTGGGAGTTTCGAAGGTGACGTGGGTGTGACGTGGGGACTTTGAATGTTACGTGGGCGTGACGTGGGTGATTCGAAAGTGACGTGGGCGTTACGTGGGAGTTTCGAAGGTGACGTGGGCGTGACGTCGGTACTTTGAATGTGACGTGGGTGTGACCTGGGTCATTTGAACGTGACGTGGGAGTGACGCGGGGGCTTCAAACGTGACAAAAGGGTGACATGGGTGCTTAGAACGTGACGTGGGCGTGACGTGGGCGATTCCAACGTGACGTGGGGCTTCGAACGTGACGTGGGCGTGACGTGGGGGCTTCGAACGTCACGTGGGCGTGACGTGGGGGCTTCGATGTTGACGTGGGCGTGACCTGGGTGATTGGAACGTGACGTGGACGTGACGTGGGTGGTTTCAACGTGACGTGAGCGGCACGTGGGGTCCTCGAACGTGACTTGGGCGTCACGTGGGGTCTTCGAAAGTGACGTGGGCATGACGTGGGTGATTCGAAGGTGACGTGGGAGTGACGTGGGGGCATCGAACGTGACGTGGGTGTGACGTCGGTACTTTGAATGTGCCGTGGGTGTGACGTGCATGACTCGAACGTGACGTGGGCGTGACGTGGGGGCTTCGAACGTGACGTGGGCGTGACGGGGGGGCATCGAACGTGACGTGGGCATGACGTGGGAGCTTCGAAAGTGACGTGGGCGTCACATGGGTGATTCGAAGGTGACGTGGGCGTGACGTGGGGACTTCGAACGTTACGTGGGCATGACGTGGGTGATTCGAACGTGACGTGGTCGTGACGTCGGTACTTTCAATGTGACGTGGGTGTGACCTGGGTCATTGGAACGTGACGTGGGAGTGACGTGGGGGCTTCGAACGTGATGTAAGTGTGACATGGGCGCTTAGAACGTGACGTGGGCGTGACGTGGGCGATTCCAACGTGACGTGGGGCTTCGAACGTGGCGTGGGCTTGATGCGGGTGATTCGAATGTCACTTGGGCGTGACGTGGGGGCTTCGAACGTGACAAAAGGGTGACATGGGTGCTTAGAACGTGACGTGGGCGTGACGTGGGCGATTCCAACGTGACGTGGGGCTACGAACGTGGCGTGGGCGTGACGTGGGTGATTCGAATGTCACTTGGGCGTGACGTGGGGGCTTCGAACGTCACGTGGGCGTGACGTGGGGTCTTCGATGTTGACGTGGGCGTGACGTGGGTGGTTTCAACGTGACGTGAGCGTCACGTGGGGTCCTCGAACGTGACTTGGGCGTCACGTGGGGTCTTCGAAATCGACGTGGGCATGACGTGGGTGATTCGAAGGTGACGTGGGTGTGACGTGGGGGCTTCGAACGTGACGTGGGCGTGACGTCGGAACTTTGAATGTGACGTGGGTGTGACCTGGGTCATTGGAACGTGACGTGGGAGTGACGTGGGGGCTTCGAACGTGACATAAGGGTGACATGGGTGCTTAGAACGTGACGTGGGCGTCACGTCTGTACTTTGAATGTGACGTGGATGTGACTTGGGTGATGTGAACTTGACGTGGGCGTCACGTGGGGGCATCGATCGTGACGTGGGCGTCACGTGGCGGCTTCTAAAGTGACGTGGGCATGACGTGGGTGATTCGAAGGTGACGTGGGCGTGACGTGGGGGCTTCGAACGTGACGTGCGTGTGAGGTGGGTGTTTCGAACGTGACGTGGGCGTGACGTCGGTACTTTGAATGTGACGTGGGTGTGACCTGGGTCATTGGAACGTGACGTGGGAGTGACGTGGGGGCTTCGAACGTGACGTGGGCGTGACATGGGTGCTTAGAACGTGACGTGGGCTTGATGTGGGTCATTCGAAAGTGACGTCGGTGTGACGTTGGTCATTCGAAAGTGACGTCGGTGTGACGTGGGTGGTTCGACTGTGACGTTTCGTGCCGTTTGTGGTTTCAACGTGACGTGGGCGTCACGGAGAGTTTCGAACCTGACGTGGACGTGACGTCGGTACTTTCAAACGTGACGTGGGTGTGACCTGGGTCATGGGAACATGACGTGGGAGTGATGTGGGGGCTTGAAACGTGACGTAAGGGTGACATGGGTGCTTAGAACGTGACGTGGGTGTGACGTGGGTGATTCCAACGTGACGTGGGGCTTCGAACGTGACGTGGGCGTGAGGTGGGTGATTGGAACGTGACGTGGGCGTGACGTCGGTACTTTGAAAGTGACGTGGGTGTGACGTGGGGGCTTCGATCATGACGTAAGGGCGACATGGGTGCTTCCAACGTGACGTGGGAGTGACGTGGGTGATTTCAATGTGACGTGGGGTTTGGAACGTGACGTGGGCGTGACGTGGGGGCATCGAACGTGACGTGGGCGTGACGTGGGGGCATCGAACGTGACGTGGGTGTGACGTGAGGGCTTCGAACGTGACGTGGGCATGACGTCGGTGATTCGAACGTGACGTGGGTGTGACGTGGGGGCATCGAACGTGACGTGGGTGTGACGTCGGTGTTTCGAACGTGACGTGGGCGTGACGTCGGTACTTTGAATGTGATGTGGGTGTGACCTGGGTGATTCCAACGTGATGTGGGGCTTCGAATGTGACGTGGGCGTCACGTGGGTGATTGAAACGTAACGTGGGGGTGAGGTCGGAACTTTGAATGTGACGTGGGTGTGACTTGGGTCATTGGAACGTGACGTGGGAGTGACGCGGGTGCTTCGAACGTGACGTAAGGGTGACATGGGTGCTTAGAACGTGACGTGGGCGTGATGCGGGTGATTCCAACGTGACGTGGGGCTTCGAATGTGACGTGGACGTGACGTGGGTGATTGGAACGTGACGTGGGCGTGACGTCGGAACTTTGAAAGTGACGTGGGTGTGACCTGGGGGCTTCGAATGTGACGTAAGGGCGACATGGGTGCTTCAAACGTGACGTGGGCGTGACGTGGGTGATTCGAACGTGACGTGGGGGCTTCGAACGTGACATGGGCGTGACGTGGGAGTTTCGAACGTGACGTGGGCGTGACGTCGGTACTTTGAAAGTGACGTGGGTGTGACCTGGGTCATTGGAACGTGACGTGGGAGTGACGTGGGTGATTCCAACGTGACGTGGGCTTCGAACGTGACGTGGGCGTGACGTTGGTGATTGGAACGTGACGTGGGCGTGAGGTGGGTGATTCGAAAGTGACGTCGGTGTGACGTGCGTGTTTCGGACGTGACGTGGGCGTGACGTGTGTGGTTTCAACGTGACGTGGGCGTCACGGGTGGGCTTCGAACGTGACGTGGGCATGACGTCGGTACTTTGAATATGACGTGGGCGTGACGTCAGTACTTTGAATGTGACGTGGGTGTGACCCGGGTCATGCGAACGTGACGTGGGTGTGACGTGGGTGTTTCGAACGTTACGTGGATATTTAGTGGGTGATTCGAATGTGACGTGGGCGTGACGTGGGTACTTTGCATTTGACGTGGGTGTGACCTGGGTGATGCGAACGTGACGTGGGCGTCACGTGGGGGCATCGAACATGACGTGGGCGTCACGTGGGGGCTTCGAAAGTGACCTGGGTGTGAGGTGGGTTTTCGAACGTGACGTGGGCATGATGTCGGTACTTTGAATGTGACGTGGGTGTGACCTGGGTCATTGGAACGTGACGTGGGAGTGACGTGGGGGCTTCGAAAGTGACGTAAGGGTGACATGGGTGATTCGAAGGTGACGTGGGCGTGACGTGGGCGATTCCAACGTGACGTGGGGCTTCGAATGTGACGTGGGCGTGATGTGGGTGATTCGAATGTCACTTGGGCGTGACGTGGGGGCTTCGATGTTGACGTGGGCGTGATTGGGTGATTGGAACGTGACGTGGACGTGACGTGGGTGGTTTCAACGTGATGTGAGCGTCACGTGGGGTCCTCGAACGTGACTTGGGCGTCACGTGGGGTCTTCGAACGTGACGTGGGCATGACGTGGGTGATTCGAAGGTGACGTGGGTGTGACCTGGGGGCTTCGAACGTGACGTAAGGGCGATATGGGTGCTTAGAACGTGACGTGGGCGTGACGTGGGTGATTCCAACGTGACCTGGGGGTTTCGAACGTGACATGGGCGTGACGTGGGTGATTCGAGCTTGACGTGGGCGTGACGTCGGAACTTTGAATGTGACGTGGGTGTGACGTGGCTCATTTGAACGTGACGTAGGAGTGACGTGGGGGCTTCAAATGTGACGTAAGGGTGACATGGGTGCTTAGAACGTGACGTGGGCGTGACGTGGGTGATTCCAACGTGACGTGGGGCTTCGAACGTGACCTGGGCTTGACGTGGGTGATTGGTAGGTGACGTGGGCGTGAGGTGGGTGATTCAAAAGTGACGTCGGTGTGACGTGGGTGCTTCGAACGTCACGTGGGCGTGACTTGGGGTCTTCGATCGTGACGTGGGCGTGACGTGTGTGGTTTCAACGTGACGTGGGTGTCACGTGGGGCATCGAACGTGACGTGGACGTGACGTCGGTACTTTCAATTTGAGGTTGGTGTGACCTGGGTCATTCGAACGTGACGTACATGTGACGTGGGTGATTCCAATGTGACGTGGGGCTTCGAACGTGACGTGGGTGTGACCTGGGTGATTGGAACGTGACGTGGGTGTGACGTGGGTGTTTCGAACCTGACGTTGGTGTTTCGAACTTGACTTCGGTGTGACGTGGGTGCTTCGGACGTGACGTGGGCGTAACGTGTGGGCTTCGAACATGACGCGGGAGTGACGTGGATGCTTCGAATGTGACGTTGGTGTTTCGAACGTGACAGGGGTGTGACGTGGGTGCTTCGAACGTGACGTGGGCGTGACGTGGGGGCTTCGAAAATGACGTGGATGTGAGGTGGGTGCTTCGGACGTGACGTGGGCGTGACGTGGGGGCTTCGAAAATGATGTGGGTGTGACGTGGGGGCCTCGAACGTGACGTGGGCGTGACGTCGGTACTTTGAAAGTGACGTGGGTGTGACCTGGGTCATTTGAACGTGACGTGGGAGTGACGTGGGGGCTTCAAACGTGACGTAAGGGTGACATGGGTGCTTAGAACGTGACGTGGGCGTGACGTGGGGGATTCCAACGTGACGTGAGGCTTCGAACGTGACGTGGGCTTGACGTGGGTGATTGGTAGGTGACGTCGGTGTGACGTGGGTGCTTCGAACGTCACGTGGACGTGACTTGGAGGCTTCGATCGTGACGTGGGCGTGACCTGGGTGATTGGAACGTGACGTGGACGTGACGTGGGTGGTTTCAACGTGACGTGGGTGTCACGTGGGGCATCGAAGGTGACGTGGGCGTGAGGTGTGTGATTTCAGCGTGACGTGGGCGTCACGGGTGGGCTTCGAACGTAGCGTGGGCATGACGTGGGTGATTCGAATTTGACGTGGGTGTGAGGTGGGGGCATGGAACGTGACGTGGGTGTGAGGTGGGTGATTCCAACGTGACGTGGGCGTGACGTCGGTACTTTGAATGTGACGTGGGTGTGACCTGGGTCATTGGAACGTGACGTGGGAGTGACGTGGGGGCTTCGAACGTGATGTAAGTGTGACATGGGTGCTTAGAACGTGACGTGGGCGTGATGTGGGTGATTCGAAAGTCACTTGGGCGTGACGTGGGGGCTTCGAACGTCACGTGGGCGTGACGTGGGGGCTTCGATGTTGACGTGGGCGTGACCTGGGTGATTGGAACGTGACGTGGACGTGACGGGGGTGGTTTCAACGTGACGTGGGCGTCACGTGGGGGCTTCGGAGGTGACGTGGGCCTCACGTGGGGTCTTCGAAAGTGACGTGGGCATGACGTGGGTGATTCGAAGGTGACCTGGGTGTGACGTGGGGGCTTCGAACGTGACGTGGGCGTGACGTGGGTGATTCGAACGTGACGTGGGCGTGACGTCGGAACTTTGAATGTGACGTGGGTGTGACCTGGGTCATTGGAACGTGACGTGGGAGTGACGTGGGGGCATCGAACGTGACATAAGGGTGACATGGGTGCTTAGTACGTGACGTGCGTGTGACGTGGGTGATTCCAACGTGACGTGGGGCTTCGAACGTGACGTGGGCGTGACGTGGGTGATTGGAACGTGACGTGGGCGTGACGTCGGTACTTTGAAAGTGACGTGGGAGTGACGTGGGGGCTTCAAATGTGACGTAAGGGTTACATGGGTGCTTAGAACGTGATGTGGGCATGACGTGGGTGATTCGAATATGACGTGGGCGTGACGTGGGTGATTCGAAGGTGACGTCGGTGTGACGTGGGGGCTTCGGACGTGACGTGGGCGTGACGTGGTTGATTCGAATATGACGTGGGCGTGACGTGGATGCTTCGAATGTGACGTTGGTGTTTCGAACGTGACGTAAGGGTGACGTGGGTGCTTCAAATGTGACGTGGGCGTGTCATAGGCGCTTCGATCATGACGTGGGCGTGACGTGTGTGGTTTCAACGTGACGTGGGTGTCACGTGGGGCATCGAACGTGACGTGGACGTGACGTCGGTACTTTCAATTTGAGGTTGGTGTGACCTGGGTCATTCGAACGTGGCGTACATATGACGTGGGTGATTCCAATGTGACGTGGGGCTTCGAACGTGACGTGGGTGTGACCTGGGTGATTGGAACGTGACGTGGGTGTGACGTGGGTGATTCGAACCTGACGTTGGTGTTTCGAACTTGACTTCGGTGTGACGTGGGTGCTTCGGACGTGACGTGGGCGTAACGTGGGTGCTTCGAACATGACGCGGGAGTGACGTGGATGCTTCGAATGTGACGTTGGTGTTTCGAACGTGACAGGGGTGTGACGTGGGTGCTTGGAACGTGACGTGGGCGTCACGTGGGGGCTTCGAACATGACGTGGATGTGAGGTGGGTGCTTCGGACGTGACGTGGGCGTGACGTGGGAGCTTCGAAAATGATGTGGGTGTGACGTGGGTGCATCGAACGTGACGTGGGCGTGACGTGGGAGTTTCGAACGTGACGTGGACGTGACGTGGTAATTTACATTTGACGTGGGTGTGACCTGGGTCAATCGAACGTGACGTGGGTGTGACGTGGGGGCTTCGAATGTGACGTGGACGTGACGTGGGTGCTTCGAACGTCACGTGGGCGTCACGTGGGGGCATCGAACGTGACGTGGGCGTGACCTGGGTGATTGGAACGTGACGTGGGTGTGACGTGGGGGCTTCGAACGTGACGTGGGTGTGACGTGGGTGTTTCGAACCTGACGTTGGTATTTCGAACGTGACGTGGGTGTGACGTGGGTGCATCGGACGTGACGTGGGCGTAACGTGGGGGCTACGAACATTCCGCGGGTGTGACGTGGATGCTTCGAATGCGACGTTGGTGTTTCGAACGTGACATGGGTGTGACGTGGGTGCTTGGAACGTGACGTGGGCGTCACATGGGGGGCTTCGAACATGACGTGGGTGTGACGTGGGGGCATCGAATGTGACGTGGACGTGACGTCGGTACTTTATACCTGACGTGGGCATGACCTGGGTGATTCGAACGTGACGTGGGTGTGACGTGGGGGCTTCGAACGTGACATGGGCATGACGTGGGTGATTCGAACGTGACGTGGGCGTGACGTGGGGGCATCGAACGTGACGTGGGTGTGACGTCGGTGATTCGAACGTGACGTGAGCGCCACGTGGGTGCATCGAAGTTGACGTGGGCGTGACCTGGGTGATTGGAACGTGAAGTGGGTGTGACGTGGGGGCTTCGAACGTGACGTTGGTGTTTCGAACGTGACATGGGTGTGATGTGGGTGCTTCGAACCTGACGGGGGTGTGACGTGGGGGCATCGATCGTGACGTGGACGTGACGTCGGTACTTTATACCTGCTGGGGGTGTGATGTGGGTGATTCGAACGTGACGTGGGTGTGACGTGGGGGCTTCGAACGTGACCTGGGTGTGACGTCGGTGATTCGAACGTGACGTGGGCATTACGTCGGTGATTCGAAGGTGACGTGGGTGTGACGTGGGGGCATCGAACGTGACCTGGGTGTGACGTGGGTGTTTCGAACGTGACATGGGCGTGACGTCGGTGCTTTGAATGTGACGTGGGTGTGACGTGGGTCACTCGAACGTGATGTACGTGTGACGTGGGGGCTTCGAACGTGACGTGGGCGTGATGCGGGTGATTCCAACGTGACGTGGGGCTTCGAATGTGACGTGGGCGTAACGTGGGTGATTGGAACGTGACGTGGGCGTGACGTCGGTACTTTGAATGTGACGTGGGAGTGACGTGGGTGATTCGAATGTGACGTGGGGGTTTCGAAGGTGACGTGGGCGTGACGTCGGTACTTTGAAAGTGACGTGGGTGTGACCTGGGTGATTGGAACGTGACGTGGGAGTGACGTGGGTGATTCCAACGTGACGTGGGCTTCGATCGTGACGTGGGCGTGACGTTGGTGATTAGAACGTGACGTGGGCGTGAGGTGGGTGATTCGAAAGTGACGTCGGTGTCACGTGCGTGTTTCGGACGTGACGTGGGCGTGACGTGGGTGCTTCGACCGTGACGTGGGCATGACATAAGCGCTTCGATCGTGACGTGGGCGTGACGTGTGTGGTTTCAACGTGACGTGGGTGTCACGTGGGGGCATCGATCGTGACGTGGGCGTGACGTGTGTGGTTTCAACATGACGTGGGCGTCACGGGTGTGCTTTGAACGTGACGTGGGCATGACGTCGGTACTTTGAATGTAACGTGGGCGTGACGTCAGTACTTTGAATGTGACGTGGATGTGACCTGGGTCATGCGAACGTGACGTGGGTGTGACGTGGGGGCTTCGAACGTGACGTGGGCGTCACGTGGGGGCTTAGAAATTGACCTGGGTGTGAGGTGGGTTTTTCGAACGTGACGTGAACATGATGTCGGTACTTTGAATGTGACGTGGGTGTGACCTGGGTCATTGGAACGTGACGTGGGAGTGACGTGGGGGCTTCGAAAGTGACGTAAGGGTGACATGGGTGATTCGAAGGTGACATGGGCGTGACGTGGGCGATTCCAACGTGACGTGGGGCTTCGAATGTGACGTGGGCGTGATGTGGGTGATTCGAATGTCACTTGGGCGTGACGTGGGGGCTTCGATGTTGACGTGGGCGTGACCTGGGTGATTGGAACGTGACGTGGACGTGACGTGGGTGGTTTCAACGTGACGTGAGCATCACGTGGGGGCTTCGGAGGTGACGTGGGCCTCACGTGGGGGCTTCGAAAGTGACGTGGGCATGGCGTGGGTGGTTCGAAGGTGACGTGGGTGTGACGTGGGGGCTTCAAACGTGACGTGGGCGTGACGTGGGTGATTCGAACGTGACGTGGGCGTGACGTCGGTACTTTCAATGTGACGTGGGTGTGACCTGGGTCATTTGATCGTGATGTGGGAGTGACGTGGGGGCTTCAAACGTGACGTTAGGGTGACATGGGTGCTTAGAACGTTACGTGGGCGTGACGTGGGTGATTCCAGCGTCATGTCGGGGCTTCGAACGTGACGTGGGTGTGACGTGGGTGCATCGAACGTGACGTGGGCGTGACGTCGGTACTTTGAAAGTGACGTGGGTGTGACCTGGGTCATTTGAACGTGACGTGGGAGTGACGTGGGGGCTTCAAACGTGACGTAAGGGTGACATGGGCGCTTAGAACGTGACGTGGGCGTGACGTGGGTGATTGGAACGTGACGTGGGCGTGAGGTGGGTGATTCGAAAGTGACGTCGGTGTGACGTGGGTGTTTCGGACGTGACGTGAGTGTCACGTGGTGGCTTCGAACGTGACGTGGGCGTGACGTCGGTACTTTGAATGTGACGTGGGTGTGACGTGGGGGCTTCGAACGTGATGTACATGTGACGTGTGGGCTTCGAACGTGACGTAAGGGTGTTTCAAAACTAACGTGGGTGTGACGTAGGGGTATCGAACGTGACGTAGGTGTTTCCAAACTGACGTGGGTGTGACGTCGGTATGTTGAATGTTACGTGGGTGTGACGTGCATGGTTCGAACGTGAGGTGGGTGTTTTAAATGTGAGCTGGGCGTGACGTGGGTGTTTCGGACCTGACGTGGGCGTGACGTGGATGCTTCGAATGTGACGTTGGTGTTTCGAACGTCACATGGGTGTGACATGGGTGCTTCGAATGTGACGTGGGCGTAACGTGGGGGCTTCGAACCTGACGTGGGTGTGACGTGTGGGCTTCGAAAGTGACGTGGGTGTGACGTGGGTCAATTGAACGTGACGTGGGCGTGACGTGGGTGATTCCAACGTGACGTGGGGCTTTGAACGTGACGTGGGCGTGACGTGGGTGATTCGAATGTGACGTGGGCGTGACGTGGGGGCTTCGAACGCCACGTGAGCGTCACGTGGGGGAATCGAACGTGACGTGGGCGTGACGTGGGGGCTTCAAGCGTGACCTGGGTGTGACGTGGGTGTTTCGAAGGTGACGTGGGCGTGACGTCAGTACTTTGAATGTGACGTGGGTGTGACCTGGGTCATTTGAACGTGACGTGGGTGTGACGTGGGTGTTTTGAACGTGACGTGGGCGTGACGTCGGTGCTTTGAACGTGACGTGGGTGTGACGTCAGTACTTTGAATGTGACGTGGGTGTGACCTGGGTGATGCGAACGTGACGTGGGCGTCACGTGGGGGCATCGAAGGTGACGTGGGCGTCACGTGGGGGCTTCGAAAGTGACGTGGACGTCACGTGGGTGCTTCGAAGGTGACGTGGGCGTGACGTGGGGGCTTCGAACGTGACGTGGGCGTGACGTGGGTGTTTCGAACGTGACGTGGGCGTGACGTCGGAACTTTGAAAGTGACGTGGGTGTGACCTGGGTGATTGGAACGTGACGTGGGAGTGACGCGGGGGCTTCAAACGTGACAAAAGGGTGACATGGGTGCTTAGAACGTGACGTGGGCGTGACGTGGGCGATTCCAACGTGACGTGGGGCTTCGAACGTGACGTGGGCGTGATGTGGGTGATTCGAATGTCACTTGGGCGTGACGTGGGGGCTTCGAACGTCACGTGGGCGTGACGTGGGGGCTTCGATGTTGACGTGGGCGTGACCTGGGTGATTGGAACGTGACGTGGATGTGACGTGGGTGGTTTCAACGTGACGTGAGCGGCACGTGGGGTCCTCGAACGTGACTTGGGCGTCACGTGGGGTCTTCGAAAGTGACGTGGGCATGACGTGGGTGATTCGAAGGTGACGTGGGAGTGACGTGGGGGCATCGAACGTGACGTGGGTGTGACGTCGGTACTTTGAATGTGCCGTGGGTGTGACGTGCATGACTCGAACGTGACGTGGGCGTGACGTGGGGGCTTCGAACGTGACTTGGGCGTCACGTGGGGTCTTCGAAAGTGACGTGGGCATGACGTGGGTGATTCGAATGTGACGTGGGTGTGACCTGGGTGATTCGAACGTGACATAAGGGCGACATGGGTGATTAGAACGTGACGTGGGCGTGACGTGGGTGATTCCAACGTCATGTGGGGGCTTCGGACGTGACATGGGTGTGACGTGGGTGATTCGAACGTGACGTGGGCGTGACGTGGGGGCTTCGAACGTGACTTGGGCGTCACGTGGGGTCTTCGAAAGTGACGTGGGCATGACGTGGGTGATTCGAATGTGACGTGGGTGTGACCTGGGTGATTCCAACGTGACGTGGGGCTTTGAACGTGACGTGGGAGTGACGTGGGTGATTCCAAATTGCCGTGGGGCTTCGAATGTGACGTGGGCGTGACGTGGGTGATTCGAGCGTGACGGGGGCGTGACGTCGGTACTTTGAAAGTGACGTGGGTGTGACCTGGGTCATTTGAACGTGACGTGGGAGTGACGTGGGGGCTTCAAACGTGACGTAAGGGCGACATGGGTGCTTAGAACGTGACGTGGGTGTGACGTGGGGGATTCCAACGTGACGTGGGGCTTCGAACGTGACGTGGGCTTGACGTGGGTGATTGGTAGGTGATGTGGGTGTGAGGTGGGTGATTGGAAAGTGACGTGGGTGTGACGTGGGTGCTTCGAACGTCACGTGGGCGTGACTTGGGGTCTTCGATCGTGACGTGGGTGTGACGTTGGTGGTTTCAACGTGACGTGGGCGTCACGGGTGGGCCTCGATCGTGACGTGTGCGTGACCTGGGTGATTGGAACGTGACGTGGACGTGACGTGGGTGGTTTCAACGTGACGTGGGTGTGACGTGGGGGCTTCGGACGTGACGTGGGCCTCACGTGGGGGCTTCGAAAGTGACGTTGGCGTGACGTGGGTCATTCGAACGTGACGTGGGTATGACATGGGTTGTTCGAACGTGACGTGGGCATGACGTGGGTGATTCGAACGTGACGTGGGCGTGACGTTGGTGATTCGAATATGGCGTGGGCGTGACGTGGGTGATTCGAAAGTGACGTCGGTGTGACGTGGGTGTTTCGGACGTGACGTGGGCGTGACGTGGATGCTTCGAACGTGACGTTGGTGTTTCGAACGTGACGTGGGTGTGACGTGGGGGCTTCGAACGTGACGTGGGCATGACGTGGGTGATTCGAAAGTGACGTGGGCGTCACGTGGGAGTTTCGATCATGACCTGGGCGTGACGTGTGTGGTTTCAACGTGACGTGGGTGTCACGTGGGGCTTTGAACGTGACGTGGGCGTGACGTGGGTGATTCGAATGTGACGTGGCTGTGACGTGGGGGCGTCGAACGTGACGTGGGCGTGACGTCGGTACTTTGAAAGTGACGTGGGTGTGACCTGGGTCATTGGAACGTGACGTGGGAGTGACGTGGGGGCTTCGATCGTGACGTGTGCGTGATCTGGGTGATTGGAACGTGACGTGGACGTGACGTGGGTGGTTTCAACGTGACGTGGGTGTGACGTGGGGGCTTCGAACGTGACGTGGGCCTCACGTGGGGGCTTCGAAAGTTCCATGGGCGTGACGTGGGTGATTCGAATGTGACGTAGGCGTGACGTGGGTGATTCGAAAGTGACGTGGGCGTGACGTGGGTGATTCGAAAGTGATGTCGGTGTGACGTGGGTGTTTCGGACGTGACGTGGGTGTCACGTGGGGCATCGAACGTGACGTGGACGTGACGTGGGTGGTTTCAACGTGACGTGGGCGTCACGTGGGGGCTTCGAACATGACGTGGGTGTGACGTGCGGGTTTCGAACGTGACGTGGGTGTGACGTCGGTACTTTGAACGTGACGTGGGCGTGACCTGGGTGATTGGAACGTGACCTGGGTGTGACGTGGGGGCTTCGAACGTGACATGGGCGTGACGTGGGTGATTCGAACGTGACGTGGGGTCTTCGAACGTGACATGGGCGTGACGTGGGGGCTTCGAACGTGACGTGGGCGTGACGTCGGAACTTTGAATGTGACGTGGGTGTGACCTGGGTGATTGGAACGTGACGTGGGAGTGACGTGGGGGCTTCGAACGTGACATAAGGGTGACATGGGTGCTTAGAACGTGACGTGGGCGTGACGTGGGCGATTCCAACGTGACGTGGGGCTTCGAATGTGACGTGGGTGTGACCTGGGTGATTGGTAGGTGACGTGGGCGTGACGTGGGTGATTCGAACGTCACGTGGGCGTGACGTTGGTGATTCGAAAGTGACGTACGTGTGACGTGGGTGCTTCAAACGTGACGTGGGCGTGACATAGGCGCTTCGATCGTGACGTGGGCGTGACGTGTGTGGTTTCAACGTGACGTGGGTGTCACGTGGGGCATCGAACGTGACGTGGACGTGACGTCGGTACTTTCAATTTAAGGTTGTTGTGACCTGGGTCATTCGAACGTGACGTGGGTGTGACGTGGGTGTTTCGAACGTTACGAGGGCATTTCGTGGGTGATTCGAACGTGACGTGGGTGTGACCTGGGTCATTTGAACGTGACGTGGGAGTGACGTGGGGGCATCGAACGTGACGTAAGGGTGACATGGGTGCTTAGAACGTGGCGTGGGCGTGACGTGGGTGATTCCAACGTGACGTAGGGCTTCGAACGTGACGTGGGCGTGACGTGGGTGATTGGAACGTGACGTGGGCGTGACGTCGGTACTTTGAATGTGACGTGGGTGTGACGTGGGGGCTTCGAACGTGACGTGGGCGTGACGTGTGTGGTTTCAACGTGACGTGGGTGCCACGTGAAGCATCGATCGTGACGTGGGTGTGACGTGTGTGGTTTCAACGTGACGTGGGCGTCACGTGGGAGTTTCGATCGTCATGTGGACGTGACGTCGGTACTTTCAATTTGAGGCTGGTGTGACCTGGGTCATTCGAACGTGACGTACGTGTGACGTGGGGGCTTTGAACGTGATGTGGGTGTTTCAAAACTAACGTGGGTGTGACGTGGGGGCTTCGAACGTGACGTAGGCGTAACGTTTGTGTTTACAAGTGACCTGGGCGTGACGTGGGGGCTTCGATCGTGATGTGGACGTGACGTCGGTACTTTATATCTGACGTGGGTGTGACCTGGGTCATTCGAAAGTGACGTGGGTGTGACGTGGGGGCTTCGAACGTGACGTGGGCATGACGTGGGTGATTCGAACGTGACGTGGGCGTGACGTGGGGGCATCGAACGTGACGTGGGCGTCACGTGGGGGCTTCAAACGTGACCTGGGTGTGAGATGGTTGATTTGAAGGTGACGTGGGGGTGACGTCGGTACTTTGAATGTGACGTGGGTGTGAGCTGGGTCATTTGAACGTGACGTGGGAGTGACGTGGGGGCTTCAAACGTGACGTGGGAGTGACGTGGGGGCTTCAAACGTGACAGAAGGGTGACATGGGTGCTTTGAACGTGACGTGGGCGTGACGTGGGCGATTCCAACGTGACGTGGGGCTTCGAACGTGACGTGGGCGTCACGTGGGGGCTTCGAATGTGACGTGGGCGTGACCTAGGTGATTGGAACGTGACGTCGGTGTGACGTGGGTGGTTTCAACGTGACTTGGGCGTGACGTGGGTGATTCGAACGTGACTTGGGCATGACGTGGTGGCTTCAAACGTGACCTGGGTGTGACGTGGGGTCTTCGAATGTGACGTGGGCGTCACGTCGGTACTTTGAATGTGACGTGGGTGTGACTTGGGTGATGTGAACTTGACGTGGGCGTCACGTGGGGGCATCGATCGTGACGTGGGCGTCACGTGGCGGCTTCTAAAGTGACGTGGGCATGACGTGGGTGATTCGAAGGTGACGTGGGCGTGACGTGGGGGAATGGAACGTGACGTGGGTGTGAGGTGGGTGATTCGAACGTGACGTGGGCGTGACGTCGGTACTTTGAATGTGACGTGGGTGTGACCTGGGTCATTGGAACGTGACGTGGGAGTGATGTGGGGGCTTCGAACGTGACGTAAGGGTGACATGGGTGCTTAGAACGTGACGTGGGTGTGACGTGGGCGATTCCAACGTGACGTTGGGGCTTCGAACGTGACATGGGCGTGACGTGGGTGATTCGAATATGACGTGGGCGTGACGTGGGTGATTCGAAGGTGACGTGGGTGTTTCGAATGTGACATGCGTGTCACGTGGGTGCTTTGAATGTGACGTGGGCGTGACGTCGGTACTTTGAAAGTGACGTGGGTGTGACCTGGGTCATTCGAACGTGACGTGGGAGTGACGTGGGGGCTTCAAACGTGACGTAAGGGTGACATGGGTGCTTAGAACGTGACGTGGGCGTGACATGGGGGATTCCAACGTGACCTGAGGCTTCGAAAGTGACGTGGGCTTGACGTGGGTGATTGGTAGGTGACGTGGGCGTGAGGTGGGTCATTCGAAAGTGACGTCGGTGTGACGTGGGGGCTTCGAACGTCACGTGGGCGTGACTTGGGGGCTTCAAACGTGACGTGGGCGTGACCTGGGTGATTGGAACGTGACGTGGACGTGACGTGGGTGGTTTCAACGTGACGTGGGTGTCACGTGGGGCATCGAAGGTGACGTGGGCGTGAGGTGTGTGATTTCAGCGTGACGTGGGCGTCACGGGTGGGCTTCGAACGTGACGTGGGCATGACGTGGGTGATTCGAAGGTGACGTGGGTGTGACGTGGGGGCATGGAACGTGACGTGGGTGTGAGGTGGGCGATTCCAACGTGATGTGGGGCTTCGAAGGTGACGTGGGCGTGATGTGGGTGATTCGAAAGTCACTTGGGCGTGACGTGGGTGCTTCGAACGTCACTTGGGCGTGACGTGGGGGCTTCGAACGTGACGTGGGCGTGACCTGGGTGATTGGAACGTGACGTGGACGTGACGTGGGTGGTTTCAACGTGACGTGGGTGTGACGTGGGGGCTTCGGAGGTGACGTGGGCCTCACGTGGGGGCTTCGAAAGTGACGTGGGCATGACGTGGGTGATTCGAAGGTGACGTGGGTGTGACGTGGGGGCTTCGAACGTGACGTGGGCGTGACGTGGGTGATTGGAACGTGAAGTGGGTGTGACGTGGGGGCTTCGAACGTGACGTTGGTGTTTCGAACGTGACATGGGTGTGATGTGGGTGATTCGAACGTGACGTGGGTGTGACGTGGGGGCTTCGAACGTGACGTGGGTGTGACGTCGGTGATTCGAACGTGACGTGGGCATTACGTCGGTGATTCGAAGGTGACGTGGGTGTGACGTGGGGGCATCGAACGTGACCTGGGTGTGACGTGGGTGTTTCGAACGTGACGTGGGCGTGACGTCGGACCTTTGAATGTGACGTGGGTGTGACGTGGGTCATTCGAACGTGATGTACGTGTGACGTGGGGGCTTCGAACGTGACGTGGGTGTTTCAAAACTAACGTGGGTGAGACGTAGGGGTATCGAACGTGACGTCGGTGTTTCCAAACTGACGTGGGTGTGACGTCGGTGTGTTGAATGTGACGTAGGTGTGACGTGCATGGTTCGAACGTGAGGTGGGTGTTTTAAATGTGAGCTGGGCGTGAGGTGGGTCATTCGAACATGACGTAGGTGTGACGTGGGGGCTTCGAACGTGACGTGGGCGTGACGTGGGTCATTTGAACGTGACGTGGGCGTGACGTGGGTGATTCCAACGTGACGTGGGGCTTTGAACGTGACGTGGGCGTGACGTGGGTGATTCGAATGTGACGTGGGCGTGACGTGCGGGCTTCGAACGCCACGTGAGCTTCACGTGGGGGCATCGAACGTGACGTGGGCGTGACGTGGGGGCTTCAAGCGTGACCTGGGTGTGACGTGGGTTTTTCGAAGGTGACGTGGGCGTGACGTCAGTACTTTGAATGTGACGTGGGTGTGACGTGGGTCATTTGAACGTGACGTGGGTGTGACGTGGGTGTTTCGAACGTCACGTGGGCATGACGTGGGTGGTTCGAAAGTGATTTGGGCGTGACGTGGGTACTTTACATTTGACGTGGGTGTGACCTGGGTGATGCGAACGTGACGTGGGTGTGACGTCGGTACTTTGAATGTGACGTGGGTGTGACCTGGGTCATTTGAACGTGACGTGGGAGTGACGTGGGGGCATCGAACGTGACATAAGGGTGACATGGGTGCTTAGAACGTGATGTGGGCGTGATGCAGGTGATTCCAACGTGACGTGGGGGCTTCGAATGTGACGTGGGTGTGACCTGGGGGCTTCGATCGTGACGTGGGCGTGACGTGGGTGATTGGAACTTGACGTGGGCGTGAGGTGGGTGATTCGAAAGCGACGTCGGTGAGACGTGGGTGTTTCGGACGTGACGTGGGTGTGACGTGGGTGCTTCGAACGTATCCTGGGTGTGACATAGGCGCTTCGATCATGACGTGGGCGTGACGTGTGTGGTTTCAACGTGACGTGGGTGTCATGTGGGGCATCGAATGTGACGTGGACGTGACGTCGGTACTTTCAATTTGAGGTTGGTGTGTCCTGGGTCATTCGAGCGTGACGTACGTGTGACGTTGGGGCTTCGAACGTGATGTGGGTGTTTCAAAACTAACGTGGGTGTGACGTGGGGGCTTCGAACGTGACGTGGGCGTGACGTCGGAACTTTGAATGTGACGTGGGTGTGACGTGGGTGATTGGAACGTGACGTGGGAGTGACGTGGGGGCTTCGAACGTGACATAAAGGTGACGTGGGTGTTTCGAACGTGACGTGGGTGTGACGTGGGTGCTTCGAACGTGACGTGGGCATGACGTGGGTGATTCGAACGTGACGTGGGCGTCACGTGTGTGGTTTCAACGTGACGTGGGTGTCACGTGGGGCATCGAACGTGACGTGGACGTGACGTCGGTACTTTCAATTTGAGGTTGGTGTGACCTGGGTCATTCGAACGTGACGTACATGTGACGTGGGTGATTCCAACGTGACGTGGGGCTTCGAACGTGACGTGGGTGTGACCTGGGTGATTGGAACGTGACATGGGTGTGACGTGGGGGCTTCGAACGTGACGTGGGTGTGACGTGGGTGTTTCGAACGTGACGTTGGTGTTTCGAACTTGACTTTGGTATGACCTGGGTGCTTCGGACCTGACGTGGGCGTCACGTCGGGGCTTCGAACATGACGTGGGTGTCACGTGGGGGCATCGATCGTGACGTGGACGTGACGTCGGTACTTTTTACCTGATGGGGGTGTGACGTGGGAGTTTCGAACGTGACGTGGGCGTGACGTGGGGGCTTCGAATGTGACGTGGGCGTGACGTGGGTGATTCGAACGTGACGTGGGCTTGACGTGGGGGCATCGAACGTGACGTGGGTGTGACGTGGGGGCTTCGAACGTGACGTGGGCATGACGTCGGTGATTCGAACGTGACGTGGGCGTGACGTGGGGGCATCGAACGTGACGTGGGTGTGACGTGGGGGCTTCGAACGTGACGTGGGCATGACGTCGGTGATTCGAACGTGACGTGGGCGTGACGTGGGGGCATCGAACGTGACGTGGGCATGACGTCGGTGATTCGAACGTGACGTGGGCATGACGTGGGTGATTCGAACGTGACATGGGCGTGACGTGGGTGATTCGAACGTGACGTGGGCGTGACATGGGGGCTTCGAACGTGACCTGGGTGTGACGTGGGTGTTTCGAACGTGACGTGGGCGTGACGTCGGTGCTTTGAATGTGACGTGGGTGTGACGTGGGTCATTCGAACGTGATGTACGTGTGACGTGTGGGCTTCGAACGTGACGTGGGTGTTTCAAAACTAACGTGGGTGTGACGTAGGGGTATCGAACGTGACGTAGGTGTTTCCAAACTGACGTGGGTGTGACGTCGGTATGTCGAATGTGACGTGGATGTGACGTGCATGGTTCGAACGTGAGGTGGGTATTTTAAATGTGAGCTGGGCGTGACGTGGGTCATTCGAACCTGACGTAGGTGTGACGTGGGGGCTTCGAACGTGACGTGGGTGTGACGTGGGTGATTGGAACGTGACGTGGGAGTGACGTGGGGGCTTCGAACGTGACAAAAGGGTGACATGGGTGCTTAGAACGTGACGTGGGCGTGACGTGAGGGCTTCGAAAGTGACGTGGGCATGACGTGGGTGATTCGAAGGTGACATGGGTGTGACGTGGGGGCTTCGAATGTGACGTGGGTGTGACATGGGGGCTTCGAACGTGACGTGGGCGGGACGTCGGTGCTTTGAATGTGACGTGGGTGTGACCTGGGTCATTGGAACGTGACGTGGGAGTGACGTGGGGGCTTCGAACGTGACAAAAGGGTGACATGGGTGCTTAGAACGTGACGTGGGCGTGATGCGGGTGATTCCAACGTTACGTGGGGCTTCGAATGTGACGTGGGCGTGACGTGGGTGATTGGAACGTGACGTGGGGCTTCGAATGTGACGTGGGTGTGACGTGCATGACTCGAACGTGACGTGGGCGTGACGTGGGGGCTTCGAAGTTGACGTGGGCCAGACCTGGGCGATGCGAACGTGACGTGGGTGTGACGTGGGGGCATCGAACGTGACGTGGGCGTGACGTAGGGGCTTCAAAAGTGACGTGGGCATCACTTGGGGGCATCGAACGTGACGTAGGTGTGACGTGGGGGCTTCGAATGTGACGTTGGTGTTTCGAACGTGACATGGGTGTGACATGGGTGCTTCGAATATGACATGGGCGTATCGTGGGGGCTTCGAACGGGACGTGGGTGTGACGTGGCCGAATCGATCGGGACGTGGGTGTGACGTGGGTCTTTCGAACGTGACGTGGGCGTGACGTCGGTGCTTTGAATGTGACGTGGGTGTGACGTGCATGACTCGAACGTGACGTGGGCGTGACGTGGGGGCTTTGAACGTGACGTGAGCCTCACGTGGGGGCATCGAGTTTGACATGGGCGTGACCTGGGTGATTGGAACGTGACGTGGGCGTGACGTGGGTGATTCCAACGTGACGTGGGGCTTCGAACATGACGTAGGCGTGACGTGGGGGCTTCGAAAGTGACGTGGGCATGACGTGGGTGATTCGAAGGTGACATGGGTGTGACGTGGGGGCTTCGAACGTGACGTGGGCGTCACGTGGGGTCTTCGAAAGTGACGTGGGCATGACGTGGGTGATTGGAACGTGACGTGGGAGTGACGTGGGGGCTTCGAACGTGACATAAGGGTGACATGGGTGCTTAGAACGTGACGTGGGCGTGACGTGGGTGATTCCAACGTGACGTGGGGCTTCGAATGTGACGTGGGCGTGAGGTGGGTGATTGAAACGTGACGTGGGCGTGACGTCGGTACTTTGAAAGTGACGTGGGTGTGACCTGGCGGCTTTGAACGTGACGTAAGGGCGACATAGGTGCTTAGAACGTGACGTGGGCGTGACGTGGGTGATTCCAACGTGACGTGGGGGCTTCGAACGTGACATGGGCGTGACGTGGGTGTTTCGAACGTGACGTTGGTGTTTCGAACGTGACGTGGGTGTGACGTGGGGGCTTCGAACGTGACGTGGGCATGACGTGGGTGATTCGAAAGTGACGTGGGCGTCACGTGGGAGTTTCGATCATGACGTGGGCGTGACGTGTGTGGTTTCAATGTGACGTGGGTGTCACGTGGGGCATCGAACGTGACGTGGACGTGACGTCGGTACTTTCAATTTGAGGTTGGTATGACTTGGGTCATTCGAACGTGACGTACATGTGACGTGGGTGATTCCAACGTGACGTGGTGTTTCGAACGTGACGTGGGTGTGACCTGGGTGATTGGAACGTGACGTGAGTGTGACGTGGGGGCTTCGAACGTGACGTTGGTGTTTCGAACTTGACTTCGGTGTGACGTGGGGGCTTCGAACATGACGCGAGAGTGACGTGGATGCTTCGAATGTGACGTGCGTGATTCGAAGGTGACGTGGGCGTGACGTGGGGGCATGGAACTTGACGTGGGTGTGAGGTGGGTGATTCCAACGTGACGTGGGCGTGACGTCGGTACTTTGAATGTGACATGGGTGTGACCTGGGTCATTGGAACGTGACGTGGGAGTGACGTGGGGGCTTCGAACGTGATGTAAGGGTGACATGGGTGCTTAGAACGTGACGTGGGCGTGACGTGGGCGATTCCAACGTGACGTGGGGCTTCGAACGTGACGTGGGCGTGATGTGGGTGAATCGAATGTCACTTGGGCGTGACGTGGGTCCTTCGAACGTCACGTGGGCGTGACGTGGGGGCTTCAAACGTGACGTGGGCGTGACCTGGGTGATTGGAACGTGACGTGGACGTGACGTGGGTGGTTTCAACGTGACGTGAGCGTCACGTGGGGTCCTCGAACGTGACTTGGGCGTCACGGGGGGTCTTCGAAAGTGACGAGGGCATGACGTGGGTGATTCGAAGGTGACGTGGGTGTGACGTGGGGGCTTCGAACGTGACGTGGGTGTGACGTCGGAACTTTGAATGTGACGTGGGTGTGACCTGGGTCATTGGAACGTGACATAGGTGTGACGTGGGGGCATCGAACGTGACAAAAGGGTGACATGGGTGCTTAGAACGTGACGTGGGCGTGACGTGGGTGATTCCAACGTGACGTGGGGCTTCGAACGTGGCTTGGGCGTGATGCGGGTGATTCGAATGTCACTTGGGCGTGACGTGGGGGCTTCGAACGTCACGTGGGCGTGACGTGGGGGCTTCGATGTTGACGTGGGCGTGACCTGGGTGATTGGAACGTGACGTGGACGTGACGTGGGTGGTTTCAACGTGACGTGAGCGTCACGTGGCGTCCTCGAACGTGACTTGGGCGTCACGGGGGGTCTTCGAAAGTGACGTGGGCATGACGTGGGTGATTCGAAGGTGACGTGGGTGTGACGTGGGGGCTTCGAACGTGACCTGGGTGTGAGGTGGGTGTTTCGAACGTGACGTTGGTGTTTCGAACGTGACATGGGTGTGACGTGGGTGCTTCGAACATGACGGGGGTGTGACGTGGGGGCATCGATCGTGACGTGGACGTGATGTCGGTACTTTATACCTGATGGGGGTGTGATGTGGGTGATTCGAACGTGACGTGGGCGTGACGTGGGGGCTTCGAACGTGACGTGGGTGTGACGTCGGTGATTCGAACGTGACGTGGGCATTACGTCGGTGATTCGAAGGTGACGTGGGTGTGACGTGGGGGCTTCGAACGTGACCTGGGTGTGAGGTGGGTGTTTCGAACGTGACGTGGCTGTGACTTCGGTACTTTGAATGTGACGTGGGTGTGACCTGGGTCAGTGGAACGTGACGTGGGAGTGACGTGGGTGATTCCAACGTGATGTGGGGCTTCGAATGTGACGTGGGTGTCACGTGGGTGATTGAAACGTAACGTGGGCGTGACGTCGGTACTTTGAATGTGACGTGGGTGTGACCTGGGTCATTGGAACGTGACGTGGGAGTGATGCGGGGGCTTCGAACATGACCTAAGGGTGACATGGGTGCTTAGAACGTGACGTGGGCGTGACGTTGGCGATTCCAACGTGACGTGGGGCTTCGAACGTGACGTGGGAGTGATGTGGGTAATTCGAATGTCACTTCGGCGTGACGTGGGGGCTTCGAACGTGACCTGGGTGTGACGTGGTTGATTCGAAGGTGACGTGGGGGTGACATGGGGGCATGGAACGTGACGTGGGTGTGAGGTGGTGTTTCGAACGTGACGTGGGCGTGACGTCGGTACTTTCAATGTGACGTGGGTGTGACCTGGGTCATTGGAACGTGACGTGGGAGTGACGTGGGGGCTTTGAATGTGACGTGGGTGTGACCTGGGGGGTTCGAACGTGACAAAAGGGTGACATGGGTGCTTAGAACGTGACGTGGGCGTGATGTGGGTGATTCGAATGTCACTTGGGCGTGACGTGGGGGCTTCGAACGTCACGTGGGCGTGACCTGGGTGATTGGAACGTGACGTGGACGTGACGTGGGTGGTTTCAACGTGACGTGAGCGTCACGTGGGGTCCTCGAACGTGACATGGGCGTCACGTGGGGTCTTCGAAAGTGACGTCGGCATGACGTGGGTGATTCGAAGGTGACGTGGGTGTGACGTGGGGGCTTCGAACGTGACGTGGGCATGACGTCAGTACTTTGAATGTGACGTGGGTGTGACCTGGGTCATTTGAACGTGACGTGGGAGTGACGTGGGGGCTTCGAACGTGACGCAGGGGTGAAATGGGTGCTTAGAACGTGACGTGGGCGTGACGTGGGTGATTCGAACGTGACGTGGGCGTGACGTCGGAACTTTGAATGTGACGTGGGTGTGACCTGGGTCATTTGAACGTGACGTGGGAGTGACGTGGGGGCTTCAAATGTGACGTAAGGGTTACATGGGTGCTTAGAACGTGACGTGGGCGTGACGTGGGTGATTCCAACGTGATGTGGGGCTTCGAACGTGACGTGGGTGTGACGTGGGGGCTTCGAACGTGACGTAAGGGTGACATGGGCGCTTAGAACCTGACGTGGGCGTGACGTGGGTGATTCGAATATGACGTGGGAGTGACGTGGATGATTCGAAGGTGACGTCGGTGTGACGTGGGTGTTTCGGACGTGACGTGGGCGTGACGTGGGTGATTCGAATATGACGTGGGCGTGACGTGGATGCTTCGAATGTGACGTTGGTGTTTCGAACGTGACGTAAGGGTGACGTGGGTGCTTCGAACGTGACGTGGGCGTGTCATAGGCGCTTCGATCATGACGTGGGCGTGACGTGTGTGGTTTCAACGTGACGTGGGTGTCACGTGGGGCATCGAACGTGACGTGGACGTGACGTCGGTACTTTCAATTTGAGGTTGGTGTGACCTGGGTCATTCGAACGTGACGTACATATGACGTGGGTGATTCCAACGTGACGTGGGGCTTCGAACGTGACGTGGGTGTGACCTGGGTGATTGGAACGTGACGTGGGTGTGACGTGGGGGCTTCGAACGTGACGTGGGTGTGACGTGGGTGTTTCGAACGTGACGTTGGTGTTTCGAACTTGACTTCGGTGTGACGTGGGTGCTTCGGACGTGACGTGGGCGTAACGTGGGGGCTTCGAACATGACGCGGGAGTGACGTGGATGCTTCCAACGTGACGTTGGTGTTTCGAACGTGACAGGGGTATGACGTGGGCGATTCCAACGTGACGTGGGCGTCACGTGGGGGCTTCGAACATGACGTGGATGTGAGGTGGGTGCTTCGAACGTGACGTGGGCGTCACGTGGGGGCTTCGAACGTGACGTGGACGTGACGTGGTACTTTACATTTGACGTGGGTGTGACCTGGGTCAATGGAACGTGACGTGAGTGCCACGTGGGGGCATCGAATTTGACGTGGGCGTGACCTGGTTGGTTGGAACGTGAAGTGGGTGTGACGTGGGGCTTCGAATGTGACGTGGGTGTGACGTGGGTCATTCGAACGTGATGTACGTTTGACGTGTGGGCTTCGAACGTGACGTGGGTTTTTCAAAACCAACGTGGGTGTGACGTGGGGTATCGAACGTGACGTAGGTGTTTCCAAACTGACGTGGGTGTGACGTCAGTACGTTGAATGTGACGTGGGTGTCACGTGCATGATTCGATCGTGAGGTGGGTGTTTTAAATCTGAGCTGGCCGTATCGTGGGTCATTCGAACGTGACATAGGTGTGACGTGGGGGCATCGAACGTGACGTGGGCGTGACGTGGATGTTTCGAATGTGACGTTGGTGTTTCGAACGTGACATGCGTGTGACGTGGGTGCTTTGAATGTGACGTGGGCGTAACGTGGGGGCTTCGAACGTGACGTGGGTGTGACGTCGGTACTTTGAATGTGCCGTGGGTGTGACGTGCATGACTCGAACGTGACGTGGGCGTGACGTGGGGGCTTCGAAGTTGACGTGGGCCAGACCTGGGTGATGCGAACGTGACGTGGGTGTGACGTGGGGGCATCGAACGTGACGTGGGCGTGACGTAGGGGCTTCAAAAGTGACGTGGGCGTCATGTGGGGGCATCAAACGTGACGTAGGTGTGACGTGGGGGCTTCGAATGTGACGTTGGTGTTTCGAACGTGACATGGGTGTGACATGGGTGCTTCGAATATGACATGGGCGTATCGTGGGGGCTTTGAACGGGACGTGGGTGTGACGTGTGGGCTTCGAACGTGACGTGGGTGTGACATGGGGGCTTCGAACGTGACGTCGGTGTGACGTGGGGGCTTCGAACGTGACGTGGGCGTGACGTCGGTGCTTTGAATGTGACGTGGGTGTGACGTGCATGACTCGAACGTGACGTGGGCCAGACCTGGGCGATGCGAACGTGACGTGGGTGTGACGTGGGGGCTTCGAATGTGACGTGGGCGTGACGTGGGGGCTTCGAAAGTGACGTGGGCGTGACGTGGGGGCTTCGAACGTGAGCTGGGTGTGAATTGGGTGTTTCGAACGTGACGTGGGCGTGACGTCGGTACTTTGAATGTGACGTGGGTGTGACCTGGGTCATTTGAACGTGACGTGGGAGTGACGTGGGGGCTTCGAACGTGACATAAGGGTGACATGGGTGCTTAGAACGTGACGTGGGCGTGACGTGGGCTACTCCAACGTGACGTGGGGCTTCGAACGTGACGTGGGCGGGAGGTGGGTGATTCGAATGTCACTTGGGCGTGACGTGGGGGCTTCGAACGTCACGTGGGCGTGACGTGGGGGCGTCGATGTTGACGTGGGCGTCACGTGGGAGTTTCGATCATGACGTGGGCGTGACGTGTGTGGTTTCAACGTGACGTGGGTGTCACGTGGGGCATCGAACGTGACGTGGGCGTGACGTCGGTACTTTCAATTTGAGGTTGGTGTGACCTGGGTCATTCGAACGTGACGTACATGTGACGTGGGTGATTCCAACGTGACGTGGGGCTTCGAACGTGACGTGGGAGTGACGTGGGTGATTCCAACGTGACGTGGGGCTTCGAACGTGACGTGGGCGTGACGTGGGTGATTCGAATGTGACGTGGGCGTGACGTGGGGGCTTCGACCGTGACGTGAGCGCCACGTGGAGGCATCGAATTTGACTTGGGCGTGACCTGGGTGATTGGAACGTGACGTGGGCGTGACGTGGGGGCTTCGAACGTGACGTGGGTGTGACGTGGGTGTTTCGAACGTGACGTTGGTGTTTCGAACTTGACTTCGGTGTGACGTGGGTGCTTCGGACCTGACGTGGGCGTCACGTGGGGGCTTCGAACATGACGTGGGTGTGAGGTGGGGGCATCGAACGTGACGTGGGCGTGACGTGGGGGCTTCGAAAATGATGTGGGTGTGACGTGGGGGCATCGAACGTGACGTGGGCGTGACGTGGGAGTTTCGAACGTGACGTGGACGTGACGTGGTACTTTACATTTGACGTGGGTGTGACCTGGCTCAATCGAACGTGACGTGGGTGTGACGTGGGGGCTTCGAATGTGACGTGGGCGTGACGTGGGGGCTTCGAACGTCACGTGGGCGTCACGTGGGGGCATCGAACGTGACGTGGGCATGACGTCGGTGATTCGAACGTGACGTGGATGTGAGGAGGGTGTTTCGGACGTGACGTGGGCATAACGTGGGGGCTACGAACATTACGCGGGTGTGACGTGGATGCTTCGAATGCGACGTTGGTGTTTCGAACGTGGCATGGGTGTGACGTGGGTGCTTGGAACGTGACGTGTGCGTCACGTGGGGGCTTCGAACATGACGTGGGTGTGACGTGGGGGCATCGATCGTGACGTGGACGTGACGTTGGTACTTTTTACCTGATGGGGGTGTGACGTGGGTCATTCGAACGTGACGTGGGTGTGACGTGGGGGCTTCGAACGTGACGTGGGCGTGACGTGGGGGCATCGAACGTGACGTGGGTGTGACGTGGGGGCTTCGAACGTGACGTGGGCATGACGTCGGTGATTCGAACGTGACGTGGGCGTGACGTGGGGGCATCGAACGTGACGTGGGCGTGACGTGGGGGCTTCGAACGTGACCTGGGTGTGACATGGGTGTTTCGAACGTGACGTGGGCGTGACGTCGGTACTTTGAATGTGACGTGGGTGTGACGTGGGTCATTCGAACGTGATGTACGTGTGACGTGGGGGCTTCGAACGTGACGTGGGTGTTTCAAAACTAACGTGGGTGTGACGTAGGGGTATCGAACGTGACGTAGGTGTTTCCAAACTGACGTGGGTGTGACGTCGGTATGTTGAATGTGACGTGGGTGTGACGTGCATGGTTCGAACGTGAGGTGGGTGTTTTAAATGTGAGCTGGGCGTGACGTGGGTCATTCGAACATGACGTAGGTGTGACGTGGGGGCTTCGAATGTGACGTGGGCGTAACGTGGGGGCTTCGAACGTGACGTGGGCATGACGTGGGTGATTCGAACGTGGCGTGGGCGTGACGTGGGTGATTCGAATATGACGTGGGCATGACGTGGGTGATTCGAATGTGACGTGGACGTGACGTGGGGGCTTCGAACGTCACGTGAGCGTCACGTGGGGGCATCGAGTTTCACATGGGCGTGACCTGGGTGATTGGAACGTGACGTGGGAGTGACGTGGGGGCTTCAAACGTGACGTAAGGGTGACATGGGTGCTTAGAAGGTGACGTGGGCGTGATGCGGGTGATTCCAACGTGACGTGGGGCTTCGAATGTGACGTGGGTGTGACGTGGGTCATTCGAACGTGATGTACGTGTGACGTGTGGGCTTCGAACGTGACGTGGGTTTTTCAAAACCAATGTGGGTGTGACGTGGGGTATCGAACGTGACGTTGGTGTTTCCAAACTGACGTGGGTGTGACGTCAGTACGTTGAATGTGACGTGGGTGTGACGTGCATGATTCGATCGTGAGGTGGGTGTTTTAAATCTGAGCTGGCCGTATCGTGGGTCATTCGAACGTGACATAGGTGTGACGTGGGGGCATCGAACGTGACGTGGGCGTGACGTGGATGTTTCGAATATGACGTTGGTGTTTCGAACGTGACATGCGTGTGACGTGGGTGCTTTGAATGTGACGTGGGCGTAACGTGGGTGCTTCGAACGTGACGGGGGTGTGACGTCGGCACTTTGAATGTGCCGTGGGTGTGACGTGCATGACTCGAACGTGACGTGGGCGTGACGTGGGGGCTTCGAAGTTGACGTGGGCCAGACCTGGGTGATGCGAACGTGACGTGGGTGTGACGTGGGGGCATCGAACGTGACGTGGGCGTGACGTAGGGGCTTCAAAAGTGACGTGGGCGTCACGTGGGGGCATCGAACGTGACGTAGGTGTGACGTGGGGGCTTCGAATGTGACGTTGGTGTTTTGAACGTGACATGGGTGTGACATGGGTGCTTCGAATATGACATGGGCGTATCGTGGGGGCTTCGAACGGGACGTGGGTGTGACGTGGCCGAATCGATCGGGACGTGGGTGTGACGTGTGGGCTTCGAACGTGACGTGGGAGTGACGTGGGGGCTTCAAACGTGACAAATGGTGACATGGGTGCTTAGAACGTGACGTGGGCGTGACGTGGGCGATTCCAACGTGACGTGGGCTTCGAACGTGTCGTGGGCGGGAGGTGGGTGATTCGAATGTCACTTGGGCGTGACGTGGGGGCTTCGAACGTCACGTGGGCGTGACGTGGGGGCTTCGATGTTGACGTGGGCGTGACCTGCGTGATTGGAACGTGACGTGGACGTGACGTGGGTGGTTTCAACGTGACGTGAGCGTCACGTGGGGTCCTCGAACGTGACTTGGGCGTCACGTGGGGTCTACGAAAGTGACGTGGGCATGACGTGGGTGATTCGTAGGTGACGTGGGTGTGAAGTGCGGGGTTCGAAAGTGACGTGGGTGTGACGTGGGTCATTTGAACGTGACCTGGGCGTGACGTGGGTGATTCGAATGTGACGTGGGCGTGACGTGGGGGCTTCGAACGTCTCGTGAGCGTCACGTGGGGGCATCGAGTTTGACATGGGCGTGACCTGGGTGATTGGAACGTGACGTGGGCGTGACGTGGGTGATTCCAACGTGACGTGGGGCTTCGAACATGACGTGGGCGTGACGTGGGGGCTTCGAAAGTGACGTGGGTGTGACCTGGGTGATTCGAAGGTGACATAGGTGTGACGTGGGGGCTTCGAACGTGACGTGGGCGTCACGTGGGGGCATCGAACGTGACGTGGGCATGACGTGGGTGATTCGAAGGTGACGTGGGTGTGACGTCGGAACTTTGAATGTGACGTGGGTGTGACCTGGGTCATTTGAACGTGACGTGGGAGTGACGTGGGGGCTTCGAACGTGACATAAGGGTGACATGGGTGCTTAGAACGTGACGTGGGCGTGATGCGGGTGATTCCAACGTGACGTGGGGCTTCGAATGTGACGTGGGTGTGACGTGGGTGATTGGAACGTGACGTGGGCGTGACGTCGGTACTTTGAAAGTGACGTGGGTGTGACCTGGGTGATTGGAACGTGACGTGGGAGTGACGTGGGGGCTTCGAACGTGACATAAGGGTGACATGGGTGCTTAGAACGTCACGTGGGCGTGACGTGGGTGATTCCAACGTGACGTGGGGCTTCGAATGTGACGTGGGCGTGAGGTGGGTGATTGGAACGTGACGTGGGCGTGACGTCGGTACTTTGAAAGTGACGTGGGTGTGACCTGGCGGCTTTGAACGTGACGTAAGGGCGACATAGGTGCTTCGAACGTGACGTGGGCGTGACGTGGGTGATTCCAACGTGACGTGGGGGCTTCGAACGTGACGCGGGCGTGACGTGGGTGTTTCGAACGTGACGTTGGTGTTTCCAACGTGACGTGGGTGTGACGTGGGGGCTTCGAACGTGACGTGGGCATGACGTGGGTGATTCGAAAGTGACGTGGGCGTCACGTGGGAGTTTCGATCATGACGTGGGCGTGACGTGTGTGGTTTCAACGTGACGTGGGTGTCACGTGGGGCATCGAACGTGACGTGGACGTGACGTCGGTACTTTCAATTTGAGGTTGGTGTGACCTGGGTCATTCGAACGTGACGTACATGTGACGTGGGTGATTCCAACGTGACGTGGGGCTTCGAACGTGACGTGGGCGTGACGTGGGTGAATCGAATATGACGTGGGCGTGACGTGGGTCATTCGAACATGACGTAGGTGTGACGTGGGGCCTTCGAACGTGACGTGGGCGTGACGTGGGGGCATCGAACGTGACGTGGGTGTGACGTGGGGGCTTCGAACGTGACGTGGGCATGACGTCGGTGATTCGAACGTGACGTGGGCGTGACGTGGGGGCATCGAACGTGACGTGGGCGTGACGTGGGGGCTTCGAACGTGACCTGGGTGTGACATGGGTGTTTCGAACGTGACGTGGGCGTGACGTCGGTACTTTGAATGTGACGTGGGTGTGACGTGGGTCATTCGAACGTGATGTACGTGTGACGTGTGGGCTTCGAACGTGACGTGGGTGTTTCAAAACTAACGTGGGTGTGACGTAGGGGTATCGAACGTGACGTAGGTGTTTCCAAACTGACGTGGGTGTGACGTCAGTACGTTGAATGTGACGTGGGTGTGACGTGCATGATTCGATCGTGAGGTGGGTGTTTTAAATCTGAGCTGGCCGTATCGTGGGTCATTCGAACGTGACATAGGTGTGACGTGGGGGCATCGAACGTGACATGGGCGTGACGTGGATGTTTCGAATGTGACGTTGGTGTTTCGAAAGTGACATGGGTGTGACATGGGTGCTTCGAATATGACATGGGCGTATCGTGGGGGCTTCGAACGGGACGTGGGTGTGACGTGGGTGCTTTGAATGTGACGTGGGCGTAACGTGGGTGCTTCGAACGTGACGGGGGTGTGACGTCGGCACTTTGAATGTGCCGTGGGTGTGACGTGCATGACTCGAACGTGACGTGGGCGTGACGTGGGGGCTTCGAAGTTGACGTGGGCCAGACCTGGGTGATGCGAACGTGACGTGGGTGTGACGTGGGGGCATCGAACGTGACGTGGGCGTGACGTAGGGGCTTCAAAAGTGACGTGGGCGTCACGTGGGGGCATCGAACGTGACGTAGGTGTGACGTGGGGGCTTCGAATGTGACCTTGGTGTTTCGAACGTGACATGGGTGTGACATGGGTGCTTCGAATATGACATGGGCGTATCGTGGGGGCTTCGAACGGGACGTGGGTGTGACGTGGCCGAATCGATCGGGACGTGGGTGTGACGTGTGGGCTTCGAACGTGACCTGGGTGTGACGTGGGTGTTTCGAACGTGACGTGGGCGTGACGTCGGTGCTTTGAATGTGACGTGGGTGTGACGTGCATTACTCGAACGGGACGTGGGCGTGACGTGGGGGCTTCGAACGTGACGTGGGCGTCACGTGGGGGCATCGAACGTGTCGTGGGCATGACGTGGGAGCTTCGAAAGTGACGTGGGCGTCACGTGGGTGATTCGAAGGTGACGTGGGCGTGACGTGGGGGCTTCGAACGTGACCTGGGTGTGAGGTGGGTGTTTCGAACGTGACGTGGGCGTGACGTCGGTACTTTGAATGTGACGTGGGTGTGACCTGGGTCATTGGAACGTGACGTGGGAGTGACGTGGGGGCTTCGAACGTGATGTAATTGTGACATGGGTGCTTAGAACGTGACGTGGGCGTGACGTGGGCGATTCCAACGTGACGTGGGGCTTCGAACGTGACGTGGGCGTGATGTGGGTGATTCGAATGTCACTTGGGCGAGACGTGGGGGCTTCGAACGTCACGTGGGCGTGACGTGGGGGCTTCGATGTTGACGTGGGCGTGACCTGGGTGATTGGAACGTGACGTGGACGTGACGTGGGTGGTTTCAACGTGACGTGAGCGTCACGTGGCGTCCTCGAACGTGAGTTGGGCGTCACGTGGGGTCTTCGAAGGTGACGTGGGCATGACGTGGGTGATTGGAAGGTGACGTGGGTGTGACGTGGGGGCTTCGAACGAGACGTGGGCGTGACGTGGGTGATTCGAACGTGACGTGGGCGTGACGTCGGAACTTTGAATGTGACGTGGGTGTGACCTGGGTCATTTGAAAGTGACGTGGGAGTGACGTGGGGGCTTCAAACGTGACGTAAGGGTGACATGGGTGCTTCGGACGTGACGTGGGCATGACGTGGGGGCTTCGAAAATCATGTGGGTGTGACGTGGGGCATCGAACGTGACGTGGGCGTGACGTGGGAGTTTCGAACGTGACGTGGACATGACGTGGTACTTTACATTTGACGTGGGTGTGATTGGGTCAATCGAACGTGACGTGGGTGTGACGTGGGGGCTTCGAACGTGACGTGGGTGTGACGTGGGTGTTTCGAACCTGACGTTGGTATTTCGAACGTGACGTGGGTGTGACGTGGGTGCATCGGACGTGACGTGGGCGTAACGTGGGGGCTACGAACATTACGCGGGTGTGACGTGGATGCTTCGAATGCGACGTTGGTGTTTCGAACGTGACATGGTGTGACGTGGATGCTTCGAAAGCGACGTTGGTGTTTCGAACGTGACAGGGGTGTGACGTGGGTGCTTCGAACGTGACGTGGGCGTCACGTGGGGGCTTCGAACGTGACGTGGATGTGACGTGGGTCATTCGAACGTGATGTACGTGTGACGTGCGGGCTTCGAACGTGACGTGGGTGTTTCAAAACTTTCGTGGGTGTGACGTAGGGGTATCGAACGTGACGTAGGTGTTTCCAAACTGACGTGGGTGTGACGTCGGTATGTTGAATGTGACCTGCGTGTGACGTGGGGCTTCGAACGTGACGTGGGCGTGACGTGGGTGATTCGAATGTGACGTGGGCGTGACGTGGGGTCTTCGAACGTGACGTGGGTGTGACCTGGGTGATTGGAACGTGACCTGGGTGTGACGTGGGGGCTTCGAACGTGACGTGGGTGTGACGTGGGTGCTTCGAACGTGACGTGGGCGTCACGTGGGGGCTTCGAACATGACGTGGATGTGAGGTGGGTGCTTCGGACGTGACGTGGGCATGACGTGGGGGCTTCGAAAATGATGTGGGTGTGACGTGGGTGCATCGAACGTGACGTGGGCGTGACGTGGGAGTTTCGAACGTGACGTGGACGTGACGTGGTACTTTACATTTGACGTGGGTGTGACCTGGGTCAATCGAACGTGACGTGGGTGTGACGTGGGGGCTTCGAATGTGACGTGGGCGTGACGTGGGTGATTCGAATGTGACGTGGGCGTGACGTGGGGGCTTCGAACGTCACGTGGGCGTCACGTGGGGGCATCGATCGTGACGTGGGCATGACGTCGGTGATTCGAACGTGACGTGGATGTGAGGAGGGTGCTTCGGACGTGACGTGGGCATAACGTGGGGGCTACGAACAATACGCGGGTGTGACGTGGATGCTTCGAATGCGACGTTGGTGTTTGGAACGTGACATGGGTGTGACGTGGGTGCTTGGAACGTGACCTGGGCGTCACGTGGGGGCTTCGAACATGACGTGGGTGTGACGTGGGGGCATCGATCGTGACGTGGACGTGACGTCGGTACTTTGAATGTGACGTGGGTGTGACCTGGGTCATTGGAACGTGACGTGGGAGTGACGTGGGGGCTTCAAACGTGACGTAAGTGTGACATGGGTGCTTAGAACGTCACGTGGGAGTGACGTGGGTGATTCCAACGTGACGTGGGCTTCGAACGTGACGTGGGCGTGATGTGGGTGATTCGAATGTCACTTGGGCGTTACGTGGGGGCTTCGAACGTCACGTGGGCGTGACGTGGGGGCTTCGATGTTGACGTGGGCGTGACCTGGGTGATTGGAACGTGACGTGGACGTGACCTGGGTGGTTTTAACGTGACGTGAGCGTCACGTGGGGTCCTCGAACGTGACTTGGGCGTCACGTGGGGTCTTCGAAAGTGACGTGGGCAAGACGTGGGTGATTCGAAGGTGACGTGGGTGTGACGTGGGGGCTTCGAACGTGACGTGGGCGTGACGTCGGTACTTTGAATGTGACGTGGGTGTGACCTGGGTCAATCAAACGTGACATGGGTGTGACGTGGGGGCTTCGAAGGTGACGTAAGGGTGACATGGGTGCTTAGAACGTGATGTGGGCGTGACGTGGGTGATTCCAACGTGACGTGGGGCTTCGAACGTGACGTGGGTGTGACGTGGGTGGTTCCAACATGACGTGGGCATCACGTGGGAGTTTCGAACGTGACATGGACGTGACGTCGGTACTTTCAATTTGACGTTGGTGTGACCTGGGTCATTCGAACGTGACGTACGTGGGCATGACGTTGGGGCTTGGCACGTGATGTGGGTGTTTCAAAACTAACGTGCTTGTGACGTGGGGGCTTCGAACGTGACGTAGGCATAACGTGGGTGTTTAGAAGTGACCTGGGCGTGACATGGGGGCTTCGATCGTGATGTGGACGTGACGTCGGTACTTTATATATGACGTGAATGTGACCTGGCTCATTTGAACGTGACGTGGCTGTGACGTGGGGGCTTCGAACGTGACGTGGGCATGACATAAGCACTTCGGTCGTGACGTGGGCGTGAAGTGTGTGGTTTCAACGTGACGTGGGTGTCACGTGGGGGCTTCGAACGTGACGTGGGCGTGACGTGTGTGGTTTCAACGTGACGTGGGCGTCACGGGGGGGCTTCGAACGTGACGTGGGCGTGACGTGGGTACTTTACATTTGACGTGGGTGTGACCTGGGTGATGCGAACGTGACGTGGGCTAAATGTGGGGGCATCGAACGTGACGTGGGCGTCACGTGGGGGCTTCGAAAGTGACGTGGGCATGACGTGGGTGATTCGAAGGTGACGTGAGTGTGACGTGGGGTGATTCGAACGTGACGTGGGCGTGACGTCGGTACTTTCAATGTAACGTGGGTGTTACCTGGGTGATTGGAACGTGACGTGGGTGTGACGTGGGGGCTTCGAACGTGACGTAGGCGTAACGTGGGTGTTTACCAGTGACCTGGGCGTGACGTGGGGGCTTCGATCGTGACGTGGACGTGACGTCGGTACTTTATATATTTCGTGGGTGTGACCTGGCTCATTTGAACGTGACGTGGGCGTGACGCGGGTGATTCCAACGTCACGTGGGGCTTCGAACATGACGTGGGCGTGACGTGGGGGCTTCGAAAGTGACGTGGGCATGACGTGGGTGATTCGAAGGTGACATGGGTGTGACGTGGGGGCTTCGAACGTGACGTGGGCGTCACGTGGGGTCTTCGAACGTGACGTGGGCATGACGTGGGTGACTCGAAGGTGACGTGGGTGTGACGTCGGAACTTTGAATGTGACGTGGGTGTGACCTGGGTCATTGGAACGTGACGTGGGAGTGACGTGGGGGCTTCGAAATGACGTGGGCGTGACCTGGGTGATTGGTACGTGACGTGGGCGTGATGCGGGTGATTCCAACGTGACGTGGGGCTTCGAATGTGACGTGGGCGTGAGGTGGGTGATTGGAACGTGACGTGGGCGTGACGTCGGTACTTTGAAAGTGACGTGGGTGTGACCTGGCGGCTTTGAACGTGACGTAAGGGCGACATAGGTGTTTCGAACGTGACGTGGGCGTGACGTGGATGATTCCAACGTGACGTGGGGGCTTCGAACGTGACATGGGCGTGACGTGGGTGTTTCGAACGTGACGTTGGTGTTTCGAACGTGACGTGGGTGTGACGTGGGGGCTTCGAACGTGACGTGGGCATGACGTGGGTGATTCGAAAGTGACGTGGGCGTCACGTGGGAGTTTCGATCATGACGTGGGCGTGACGTGTGTGGTTTCAACGTGACGTGGGTGTCACGTGGGGCATCGAACGTGACGTGGACGTGACGTCGGTACTTTCAATTTGAGGTTGGTGTGACCTGGGTCATTCGAACGTGACGTACATGTGACGTGGGTGATTCCAACGTGACGTGGGGCTTCGAACGTGACGTGGGAGTGACGTGGGTGATTCCAACGTGACGTGGGGCTTCGAACGTGACGTGGGCGTGACGTGGGTGATTCGAATGTGACGTGGGCGTGACGTGGGTCATTCGTACATGACGTAGGTGTGACGTGGGGGCTTCGAACGTGACGTGGGCGTGACGTGGATGCTTCGAATGTGACGTTGGTGTTTCGAACGTGACATGGGTGTGACATGGGTGCTTCGAATGTGACGTGGGCGTAACGTGGGGGCTTCGAACCTGACGTGGGTGTGACGTGGGGGCTTCGAAAGTGACGTGGGTGTGACGTGGGTCATTTGAACGTGACGTGGGCGTGACGTGGGTGATTCCAACGTGACGTGGGGCTTTGAACGTGACGTGGGCGTGACGTGGGTGATTGGAATGTGACGTGGGCGTGACGTGGGGGCTTCGAACGCCACGGAGCTTCACGTGGGGGCATCGAACGTGACGTGGGCGTGACGTGGGGGCTTCAAGCGTGACCTGGGTGTGACGTGGGTGTTTCGAAGGTGACGTGGGCGTGACGTCAGTACTTTGAATGTGACGTGGGTGTGACCTGGGTCATGCGAACGTGACGTGGGTGTGACGTGGGTGTTTCGATCATGACGTGGGCGTGACATGTGTGGTTTCAACGTGACGTGGGTGTCACGTGGGGCATCGAACGTGACGTGGACGTGACGTCGGTACTTTCAATTTGAGGTTGGTGTGACCTGGGTCATTCGAACGTGATGTACATGTGACGTGGGTGATTCCAACGTGACGTGGGGCTTCGAACGTGACGTGGGTGTGACCTGGGTGATTGGAACGTGACGTGAGTGTGACGTGGGGGCTTCGAACGTGACGTTGGTGTTTCGAACTTGACTTCGGTGTGACGTGGGGGCTTCGAACATGATGCAAGAGTGACGTGGATGATTCGAATGTGACGTTGGTGTTTCGAACGTGACAGGGGTGTGACGTGGGTGCTTCGAACGTGACGTGGGCGTGACGTGGGGGCATGGAACGTGACGTGGGCGTGAGGTGGGTGTTTCCAACGTGACGTGGGCGTGACGTCGGTACTTTGAATGTGACGTGGGTGTGACCTGGGTCATTGGAACGTGACGTGGGAGTGACGTGGGGGCTTCAAACGTGACGTAAGGGTGACATGGGTGCTTAGAACGTGACGTGGGCGTGACGTGGGCGATTCCAACGTGACGTGGGGCTTCGAACGTGACGTGGGCGGGAGGTGGGTGATTCCAATGTCACTTGGGCGTGACGTGGGGGCTTCGAACGTCACGTGGGCGTGACGTGGGGGCTTCGATGTTGACGTGGGCGTGACCTGGGTGATTGGAACGTGACGTGGACGTGACGTGGGTGGTTTCAACGTGACGTGAGCGTCACGTGGCGTCCTCGAACGTGACTTGGGCGTCACGTGGGGTCTTCGAAAGTGACGTGGGCATGACGTGGGTGATTCGAAGGTGACGTGGGTGTGACGTGGGGGCTTCGAACGTGACGTGGGTGTGACGTCGGTACTTTGAATGTGACGTGGGTGTGACCTGGGTCATTGGAACGTGACGTGGGAGTGACGTGGGGGCATCGAACGTGACAAAAGGGTGACATGGGTGCTTAGAACGTGACGTGGGCGTGATGCGGGTGATTCCAACGTGACGTGGGGCTTCGAATGTGACGTGGGCGTGACGTCGGTACTTTGAAAGTGACGTGGGTGTGACCTGGCGGCTTCGAACGTGACGTAAGGGCGACATGGGTGCTTAGAACGTGACGTGGGCGTCACGTGGGTGATTCCAACGTGACGTGGGGGCTTCGAACGTGACATGGGCGTGACGTGGGTGATTGGAACGTGACGTGGGCGTGACGTCGGTACTTTGAATGTGACGTGGGTGTGACCTGGGTGATTGGAACGTGACGTGGGAGTGACGTGGGGGCTTCGAACGTGACAAAAGGGTGACATGGGTGCTTAGAACGTCACGTGGGAGTGATGTGGGTGATTCCAACGTGACGTGGGCTTCGAACGTGACGTGGGCGTGATGTGGGTGATTCGAATGTCACTTGGGCGTGACGTGGGGGCCTCGAACGTCACGTGGGCGTGACGTGGGGGCTTCGATGTTGACGTGGGCGTGACCTAGGTGATTGGAACGTGACGTGGACGTGACGTGGGTGGTTTCAACGTGACGTGAGCGCCGCGTGGCGTCCTCGAACGTGACTTGGGTGTGACGTGGGGGCTTCGAAAGTGACGTGGGCATGACGTGGGTGATTCGAAGGTAACGTGGGTGTGACGTGGGGGCTTCGAACGTGACGTGGGTGTGACGTCAGAACTTTGAATGTGACGTGGGTGTGACCTGGGTCATTGGAACATGACGTGGGAGTGACGTGGGGGCTTCAAATGTGACATAAGGGTGACATGGGTGCTTAGAACGTGACCTGGGCGTTATGTGGGTGATTCCAACGTGACGTGGGGCTTCGAATGTGACGTGGGCGTGAGGTGGGTGATTGGAACGTGACGTGGGCGTGACGTCGGTACTTTGAATGTGACGTGGGTGTGACCTGGGTCATTGGAACGTGACGTGGGAGTGACGTGGGGGCTTCGAACGTGACATAAGGGTGACATGGGTGCTTAGAACGTGACGTGGGCATGACGTGGCTGATTCCAACGTGACGTGGGGCTTCGAATGTGACGTGGGCGTGAGGTGGGTGATTGGAACGTGACGTGGGCGTGACATCGGTACTTTGAAAGTGACGTGGGTGTGACCTGGCGGCTTCGAACGTGACGTAAGGGCGACATGGGTGCTTAGAACGTCACGTGGGAGTGACGTGGGTGATTCCAACGTGACGTGGGCTTCGAACGTGACGTGGTCGTGATGTGGGTGATTCGAATGTCACTTGGGCGTGACATGGGGGGCTTCGAACGTCACGTGGGCGTGACGTGGGGGCTTCGATGTTGACGTGGGCGTGACCTGGGTGATTGGAACGTGACGTGGACGTGACGTGGGTGGTTTCAACGTGACGTGAGCGTCACGTGGGGTCCTCGAACGTGACTTGGGCGTCACGTGGGGTCTTCGAAAGTGACGTGGGCATGACGTGGGTGATTCGAAGGTGACGTGGGTGTGACGTGGGTGCATCGGACGTGACGTGGGCGTAACGTGGGGGCTACGAACATTACGCGGGTGTGACGTGGGGCTTCGAATGTGACGTGGGCGTGACGTGGGTGATTCCAACGTGACGTGGGGCTTCGAATGTGACGTGGGCGTCAGGTGGGTGATTGGAACGTGATGTGGGCGTGACGTAAAAACTTTGAAAGTGACGTGGGTGTGACCTGGCGGCTTTGAATGTGACGTAACGGCGACATAGGTGCTTCGAACGTGACGTGGGCGTGACGTGGGTGATTCCAACGTGACGTGGGGGCTTCGAACGTGACATGGGCGTGACGTGGGTGTTTCGAACGTGACGTTGGTGTTTCGAACGTGACGTGGGTGTGACATGGGTGCTTAGAAAGTGACGTGGGAGTGACGTGGGTGATTCCAACGTGACGTGGGCTTCGAATGTGACGTGGGCGTGACGTCGGTACTTTGAAAGTGACGTGGGTGTGACCTGGGGGCTTCGAACGTGACGTAAGGGCGACATGGGTGCTTAGAACGTGACGTGGGCGTGACGTGGGTGATTCCAACGTGACGTGGGGGCTTCGAACGTGACATGGGCGTGACGTGGGTGATTCGAACGTGACGTGGGCGTGATGTCGGTACTTTGAATGTGCCGTGGGTGTGACGTGCATGACTCGAACGTGACGTGGGCGTGACGTGGGGGCTTCGAAGTTGACGTGGGCCAGACCTGGGTGATGCGAACGTGACGTGGGTGTGACGTGGCCGAATCGATCGTGACGTGGGTGTGACGTGTGGGCTTCGAACGTGACGTGGGCGTGACGTGGGGTCTTCGAACGTGACGTGGGTGTGACGTGGGTGTTTCGAACGTGACGTGGGCGTGACGTCGGTGCTTTGAATGTGACGTGGGTGTGACGTGCATGACTCGAACGTGACGTGGGCGTGACGTGGGGGCTTCGAACGTGACGTGGGCGTGACGTGGGGGCATCGAACGTGACGTGGGCATGACGTGGGAGCTTCGAAAGTGACGTGGGCGTCACGTGGGTGATTCGAAGGTGACGTGGGCGTGACGTGGGGGCTTCGAACGTGACCTGGGTGTGAGGTGGGTGTTTCGAACGTGACGTGGGTGTGACGTCGGTACTTTGAATGTGACGTGGGTGTGACCTGGGTCATTGGAACGTGACGTGGGCGTGACGTGGGGGCTTCAAACGTGACGTAAGGGTGACATGGGTGCTTAGAACGTGACGTGGGCGTGACGTGGGCGATTCCAACGTGACGTGGGGGCTTCGAACGTGACGTGGGCGGGAGGTGGGTGATTCGAATGTCACTTGGGCGTGACGTGGGGGCTTCGAACGTCACGTGGGCGTGACGTGGGGGCTTCAAACGTGACGTGGGCGTGACCTGGGTGATTGGAACGTGACGTGGACGTGACGTGGGTGGTTTCAACGTGACGTGAGCGGCACGTGGGGCCCTCGAACGTGACTTGGGCGTCACGTGGAGTCTTCGAAAGTGACGTGGGCATGACGTGGGTGATTCGAAGGTGACGTGGGTGTGACGTGCGGGCTTCGAATGTGACGTGGGCGTGACGTGGGGGCTTCGAACGTCTCGTGAGCGTCACGTGGGGGCATCGAGTTTGACATGGGCGTGACCTGGGTGATTGGAACGTGACGTGGGCGTGACGTGGGGTCTTCGAAAGTGACGTGGGCATGACGTGGGTGATTCCAACGTGACGTGGGTGTGACGTGGGGACTTCGAACGTGACGTGGGTGTGACGTCGGTACTTTGAATGTGACGTGGGTGTGACCTGGGTCATTGGAACGTGACGTGGGAGTGACGTGGGGGCATCGAACGTGACAAAAGGGTGACATGGGTGCTTAGAACGTGACGTGGGCGTGTTGCGGGTGATTCCAACGTGACGTGGGGCTTCGAATGTGACGTGGGCGTGACGTCGGTACTTTGAAAGTGACGTGGGTGTGACCTGGGGGCTTCGAACGTGACGTAAGGGCGACATGGGTGCTTAGAACGTGACGTGGGCGTGACGTGTGTGATTCCAACGTGACGTGGGCTTTGAACGTGACGTGGGCGTGATGTGGGTGATTCGAATGTCACTTGGGCGTGACATGGGGGGCTTCGAACGTCACGTGGGCGTGACGTGGGGGCTTCGATGTTGACGTGGGCGTGACCTGGGTGATTGGAACGTGACGTGGACGTGACGTGGGTGGTTTCAACGTGACGTGAGCGGCACGTGGGGTCCTCGAACGTGACTTGGGCGTCACGTGGGGTCTTCGAAAGTGACGTGGGCATGACGTGGGTGATTCGAAGGTGACGTGGGTGTGACGTGGGGGCTTCGAACGTGACGTGGGCGTGACGTCGGAACTTTGAATGTGACGTGGGTGTGACCTGGGTCATTGGAACGTGACGTGGGAGTGACGTGGGGGCTTCGAACGTGACATAAGGGTGACATGGGTGCTTAGAACGTGACGTGGGCGTGATGCGGGTGATTCCAACGTGACGTGGTGCTTCGAATGTGACGTGGGCGTGACGTGGGTGATTGGAACGTGACGTGGGCGTGACGTCGGTGCTTTGAAAGTGACGTGGGTGTGACCTGGGGGCTTCGAACGTGACATAAGGGTGACATGGGTGCTTAGAACGTGACGTGGGAGTGACGTGGGTGATTCCAACGTGACGTGGGGCTTCGAATGTGACGTGGGCGTGACGTCGGTACTTTGAAAGTGACGTGGGTGTGACCTGGGGGCTTCGAACGTGACGTAAGGGCGACATGGGTGCTTAGAACGTGACGTGGGCGTGACGTGGGTGATTCCAACGTGACGTGGGGGCTTCGAACGTGACATGGGCGTGACGTGGGTGATTGGAACGTGACGTGGGCGTGACGTGGGGGCTTCGATGTTGACGTGGGTGTGACCTGGGTCATTGGAACGTGACGTGCGCGTGACGTGGTTACTTTACTTTTGACGTGGGTGTGACCTGGGTGATGCGAACGTGACGTGGGCGTCACGTGGGGGCATCGAACGTGACGTGGGCGTCACGTGGGGGCTTCGAAAGTGACGTGGACGTCACGTGGGTGATTCGAAGGTGACGTGGGTGTGACGTGGGGGCTTCGAACGTGACCTGGGTGTGAGGTGGGTGTTTCGAATGTGACGTGGGCATGACGTCGGTACTTTGAATGTGACGTGGGTGTGACCTCGGTCATTGGAACGTGACGTGGGAGTGACGCGGGGGCTTCGAACGTGACGTAAGGGTGACATGGGTGCTTAGAACGTGCCGTGGGCGTAACTTGAGAGATTCCAATGTGACGTGGGGCTTCGAACGTGACGTGGGCGTGATGTGGGTGATTCGAATGTCACTTGGGCGTGACGTGGCGGCTTCGAACGTCACGTGGGCGTGACGTGGGGGCTTCGATGTTGACGTGGGCGTGACCTGCGTGATTGGAACGTGACGTGGACGTGACGTGGGTGGTTTCAACGTGACGTGAGCGTCACGTGGCGTCCTCGAACGTGACTTGGGCGTCACGTGGGGTCTTCGAAAGTGACGTGGGCATGACGTGGGTGATTCGAAGGTGACGTGGGTGTGACGTGGGGGCTTCGAACGTGACGTGGGCGTGACGTCGGAACTTTGAATGTGACGTGGGTGTGACCTTAGTCATTGGAACGTGACGTGGGAGTGACGTGGGTAATTGGAACGTGACGTGGGCGTGACGTCGGTACTTTGAAAGTGACGTGGGTGTGACCTGGGGGCTTCGAACGTGAAGTAAGGGTGACATGGGTACTTCCAACGTGACGTGGGCGTGACGTGGGTGATTCCAACGTGATGTGGGGCTTCGAATGTGACGTGGGCGTGACGTGGGTGATTGGAACGTGACGTGGGCGTGACGTCGGTACTTTGAATGTGACGTGGGTGTGACCTGGGTCATTGGAACGTGACGTGGGAGTGACGTGGGGGCTTCGAACGTGACATAAGGGTGACATGGGTGCTTAGAACGTGACGTGGGCATGACGTGGCTGATTCCAACGTGACGTGGGGCTTCGAATGTGAAGTGGGCGTGAGGTGGGTGATTGGAACGTGACGTGGGCGTGACGTCGGTACTTTGAAAGTGACGTGGGTGTGACCTGGCGGCTTTGAACGTGACGTAAGGGCGACATAGGTGTTTCGAACGTGACGTGGGCGTGACGTGGGTGATTCCAACGTGACGTGGGGGCTTCGAACGTGACATGGGCGTGACGCGGGTGTTTCGAACGTGACGTTGGTGTTTCCAACGTGACGTGGGTGTGACGTGGGGGCTTCGAACGTGACGTGGGCATGACGTGGGTGATTCGAAAGTGATGTGGGCGTCACGTGGGAGTTTCGATCATGACGTGGGCGTGACGTGTGTGGTTTCAACGTGACGTGGGTGTCACGTGGGGCATCGAACGTGACGTGGACGTGACGTCGTTGCTTTCAATTTGAGGTTGCTGTGACCTGGGTCATTCGAACGTGACGTACATGTGACGTGGGTGATTCCAACGTGACGTGGGGCTTCGAACGTGACGTGGGAGTGACGTGGGTGATTCCAACGTGACGTGGGGCTTCGAACGTGACGTGGGCGTGACGTGGGTGATTCGAATGTGACTTGGGCGTGACGTGGGGGCTTCGACCGTGACGTGAGCGCCACGTGGGGGCATCGAATTTGACGTGGGCGTGACCTGGGTGATTGGAACGTGAAGTGGGTGTGACGTGGGGGCCTCGAACGTGACGTGGGCGTGACGTGGATGCTTCGAACGTGACGTTGGTGTTTCGAACGTGACGTGGGTGTGACGTGGGTGCTTCGAACGTGACGTGGGCGTCACGTGGGGGCTTCGAACATGACGTGGATGTGAGGTGGGTGCTTCGGACGTGACGTGGGCATGACGTGGGTGCTTCGAAAATGATGTGGGTGTGACGTGGGTGCATCGAACGTGACGTGGGCGTGACGTGGGAGTTTCGAACGTGACCTGGGCGTGACGTGGTACTTTACATTTGACGTGGGTGTGACCTGGGTCATTCGAAAGTGACGTGGGTGTGACGTGGGGGCTTCGAATGTGACGTGGGCGTGACGTGGGTGATTCGAATGTGACGTGGGCGTGACGTGGGGGCTTCGAACTTCACGTGGGCGTCACGTGGGGGCCTCGAACGTGACGTGGACGTGACGTCGGTGATTCGAACGTGACGTGGATGTGAGGAGGGTGCTTCGGACGTGACGTGGGCATAACGTGGGGGCTACGAACATTACGCGGGTGTGACGTGGATGCTTCGATTGCGACGTTGGTGTTTCGAACGTGACATGGGTGTGACGTGGGTGCTTGGAACGTGACGTGGGCGTCACGTGGGGGCTTCGAACATGACGTGGGTGTGACGTGGGGGCATCGATCGTGACGTGGACGTGACGTCGGTACTTTTTACCTGATGGGGGTGTGACGTGGGTCATTCGAACGTGACGTGGGTGTGACGTGGGGGCTTCGAACGTGACGTGGGCGTGACGTGGAGGCATCGAACGTGACGTGGGTGTGACGTGGGGGCTTCGAACGTGACGTGGGCATGACGTCGGTGATTCGAACGTGACGTCGGCGTGACGTGGGGGCTTCGAACGTGACGTGGGCGTGACGTGGGGGCTTCGAACGTGACGTGGGCGTGACGTCGGTACTTTGAATGTGACGTGGGTGTGACGTGGGTCATTCGAACGTGATGTACGTGTGACGTGGGGGCTTCGAACGTGACGTGGGTGTTTCAAAACTAACGTGGGTGTGACGTAGGGGTATCGAACGTGACGTAGGTGTTTCCAAACTGACGTGGGTGTGACGTCGGTATGTTGAATGTGACGTGGGTGTGACGTGCATGGTTCGAACGTGAGGTGGGTGTTTTAAATGTGAGCTGGGCGTGACGTGGGTCATTCGAACATGACGTAGGTGTGACGTGGGGGCTTCGAACGTGACGTGGGCATGACGTGGATGCTTCGAATGTGACGTTGGTGTTTCGAACGTGACATGGGTGTGACATGGGTGCTTCGAACGTGACGTGGGCGTCACGTGGGTGATTCCAACGTGACGTGGGGGTTTCGAACGTGACGTGGGCGTGACGTGGGTGATTCGAGCGTGACGTGGGCGTGACGTCGGTACTTTGAAAGTGACGTGGGTGTGACCTGGGTCATTTGAACGTGACGTGGGAGTGACGTGGGGGCTTCAAACGTGACGTAAGGGTGACATGGGTGCTTCGAACGTCACGTGGGCGTGACTTGGGGGCTTCGATCGTGACGTGGGCGTGACCTGGGTGATTGGAACGTAACGTGGACGTGACGTGGGTGGTTTCAACGTGACGTGGGTGTCACGTGGGGCATCGAACGTGACGTGGGCGTGACGTGTGTGGTTTCAACGTGACGTGGGCGTCACGGGTGGGCTTCGAACGTGACGTGGGCATGACGTGGGTGATTCGAAGGTGACGTGGGTGTGACGTGGGGTCTTCCAACGTGACGTGGGCGTGACGTCGGTACTTTCAATGTGACGTGGGTGTGACCTGGGTCATTGGAACGTGACGTGGGAGTGACGTGGGGGCTTCGAACGTGATGTAAGTGTGACATGGGTGCTTAGAACGTGACGTGGGCGTGACGTGGGGGATTCCAACGTGATGTGGGGCTTCGAACGTGACGTGGGCGGGATGTGGGTGATTCGAAGCTGACGTGGGCGTGACGTGGGGGCTTCGAACGTCACGTGGGCGTGACGTGGGGGCTTCAAACGTCACGTGGGCGTGACCTGGGTGATTGGAACGTGACGTGGACGTGACGTGGGTGATTCCAACGTGACGTGGGCGTCACGTGGGGGCTTCGGAAGTGACGTGGGCCTCACGTGGGGGCTTCGAAAGTGACGTGGGCATGACGTGGGTGATTCGAAGGTGACGTGGGTGTGACGTGGGGGCTTCGAACGTGACGTGGGCGTGACGTGGGAGATTCGAACGTGACGTGGGCGTGACGTCGGAACTTTGAATGTGACGTGGGTGTGACCTGGGTCATTTGATCGTGACGTGGGAGTGACGTGGGGGCATGGAACGTGACGTAAGGGTGACATGGGTGCTTAGAACGTGACGTGGGCGTGACGTGGGTGATTCGAATATGACGTGGGCGTGAGGTGGGTGATTCGAAAGTGACGTCGGTGTGACGTGGGTGTTTCGGACGTGACGTGGGCGTGACGTGGATGCTTCGAACGTGATGTTGGTGTTTCCAACGTGACGTGGGTGTGACGTGGGTGCTTCGAACGTGACGTGGGTGTGACATAGGCGCTTCGATCATGACGTGGGCGTGACGTGTGTGGTTTCAACGTGACGTGGGTGTCACGTGGGGCATCGAACGTGACGTGGACGTGACGTCGGTACTTTCAATTTGAGGTTGGTGTGACCTCGGTCATTCGAACGTGACGTACATGTGACGTGGGTGATTCCAACGTGACGTGGGGCTTCGAACGTGACGTGGGTGTGACCTGGGTGATTGGAACGTGACGTGGGTGTGACGTGGGGGCTTCGAACGTGACGTGGGCGTGACGTCGGTACTTTCAATGTGACGTGGGTGTGACCTGGGTCATTGGAACGTGACGTGGGAGTGACGTGGGGGCTTCGAACGTGATGTAAGTGTGACATGGGTGCTTAGAACGTGACGTGGGCGTGACGTGGGGGATTCCAACGTGATGTGGGGCTTCGAACGTGACGTGGGCGGGATGTGGGTGATTCGAAGCTGACGTGGGCGTGACGTGGGGGCTTCGAACGTCACGTGGGCGTGACGTGGGGGCTTCAAACGTCACGTGGGCGTGACCTGGGTGATTGGAACGTGAGGTGGACGTGACGTGGGTGGTTTCAACGTGACGTGGGCGTCACGTGTTGGCTTCGGAGGTGACGTGGGCCTCACGTGGGGCTTCGAAAGTGACGTGGGCATGACGTGGGTGATTCGAAGGTGACGTGGGCGTGACGTGGGTGATTCGAACGTGACGTGGGCGTGACGTCGGTACTTTGAATGTGACGTGGGTGTGACCTGGGTCATTTGATCGTGACGTGGGAGTCACGTGGGGGCATGGAACGTGACGTAAGGGTGACATGGGCGCTTAGAACGTGACGTGGGCGTGACGTGGGTGATTCGAAAGTGACGTCGGTGTGACGTGGGTGTTTCGGACGTGACGTGGGCGTGACGTGGATGCTTCGAACGTGACGTTGGTGTTTCGAACGTGACGTGGGTGTGACGTGGGTGCTTCGAACGTGACATGGGTGTGACATAGGCGCTTCGATCATGACGTGGGCGTGACGTGTGTGGTTTCAACGTGACGTGGGTGTCACGTGGGGCATCGAACGTGACGTGGACGTGACGTCGGTACTTTCAATTTGAGGTTGGTGTGACCTGGGTCATTCGAACGTGACGTACATGTGACGTGGGTGATTCCAACGTGACGTGGGGCTTCGAACGTGACGTGGGAGTGACGTGGGTGATTGGAACGTGACGTGGGCGTGACGTGGGGGCTTCGAACGTGACGTGGGTGTGACGTGGGTGTTTCGAAGGTGACGTGGGCGTGACGTCAGTACTTTGAATGTGACGTGGGTGTGACCTGGGTCATGCGAACGTGACGTGGGTGTGACGTGGGTGTTTCGATCATGACGTGGGCGTGACATGTGTGGTTTCAACGTGACGTGGGTGTCACTTGGGGCATCGAACATGACGTGGACGTGACGTCGGTACTTTCAATTTGAGGTTGGTGTGACCTGGGTCATTCGAACGTGATGTACATGTGACGTGGGTGATTCCAACGTGACGTGGGGCTTCGAACGTGACGTGGGTGTGACCTGGGTGATTGGAACGTGACGTGAGTGTGACGTGGGGGCTTCGAACGTGACGTTGGTGTTTCGAACTTGACTTCGGTGTGACGTGGGGGCTTCGAACATGATGCAAGAGTGACGTGGATGATTCGAATGTGACGTGGGTGCTTCGGACGTGACGTAGGCGTAACGTGGGGGCTTCGAACATGACGCGGGAGTGACGTGGATGCTTCGAATGTGACGTTGGTGTTTCGAACGTGACAGGGGTGTGACGTGGGTGCTTCGAACGTGACGTGGACGTCACGCGGGGCTTCGAAAATGATGTGGGTGTGACGTGGGGGCATCGAACGTGACGTGGGCGTGACGTGGTAGTTTCGAACGTGACGTGGACGTGACGTGGTACTTTACATTTGACGTGGGTGTGACCTGGGTCAATCGAACGTGACGTGGGTGTGACGTGGGGGCTTCGAACGTGACGTGGGTGTGACGTGGGTGTTTCGAACCTGACGTTGGTATTTCGAACGTGACGTGGGTGTGACGTGGGTGTTTCGGACCTGACGTGGGCGTAACGTGGGGGCTACGAACATTACGCGGGTGTGACGTGGATGCTTCGAATGCGACGTTGGTGTTTCGAACGTGACATGGGTGTGACGTGGGTGCTTGGAACGTGACGTGGGCGTCACGTGGGGGCTTCGAAGGTGACGTGGGCGTGACGTGGGGGCATCGAACGTGACGTGGACGTGACGTCGGTACTTTATACCTGATGGGGGTGTGACGTGGGGGCTTCGAACGTGACGTGGGCATGACGTGGGTGATTCGAACGTGACGTGGGCGTGACGTGGGGGCATCGAACGTGACGTGGGCATGACGTGGGTGATTCGAACGTGACGTGGGTGTGACGTGGGTCATTCGAACGTGATGTACGTGTGACGTGTGGGCTTCGAACGTGACGTGGGTGTTTCAAAACTAACGTGGGTGTGACGTAGGGGTATCGAACGTGACGTAGGTGTTTCCAAACTGACGTGGGTGTGACGTCGGTATGTTGAATGTGACGTGGGTGTGACGTGCATGGTTCGAATGTGAGGTGGCTGTTTTAAATGTGAGCTGGGCGTGACGTGGGTCATTCGAACATGACGTAGGTGTGACGTGGGGGCTTCGAACGTGACGTGGGCGTGACGTGGATGCTTCGAATGTGACGTTGGTGTTTCGAACGTGACATGGGTGTGACATGGGTGCTTCGAAGGTACGTGGGCGTCACGTGGGGGCATCGAAAGTGACGTGGGCGTCACGTGGGGGCTTCGAAGGTGACGTGGGCGTGACGTGGGGGCTTCGAACGTGACCTGGGCGTGACGTGGGTGATTCGAACGTGACGTGGGCGTGACGTCGGTACTTTGAATGTGACGTGGGTGTGACCTGGGTCATTGGAACGTGACGTGGCAGTGACGCGGGGGCTTCGAACGTGACGTAAGGGTGACATGGGTGCTTAGAACGTGACGTGGGCGTGATGTGGGTGATTCGAATGTCACTTGGGCGTGACGTGGATGCTTCGAATGTGACGTTGGTGTTTCGAACGTGACATGGGTGTGACATGGGTGCTTCGAATGTGACGTGGGCGTCACGTGGGTGATTCCAACGTGACGTGGGGGTTTCGAACGTGACGTGGGCGTGACGTGGGTGATTCGAGCGTGACGTGGGCGTGACGTCGGTACTTTGAAAGTGACGTGGGTGTGACCTGGGTCATTTGAACGTGACGTGGGAGTGACATGGGGGCTTCAAACGTGACGTAAGGGTGACATGGGTGCTTCGAACGTCACGTGGGCGTGACTTGGGGGCTTCGATCGTGACGTGGGCGTGACCTGGGTGATTGGAACGTGACGTGGACGTGACGTGGGTGTTTCAACGTGACGTGGGTGTCACGTGGGGCATCGAACGTGACGTGGGCGTGACGTGTGTGGTTTCAACGTGACGTGGGCGTCACGGGTGGGCTTCGAACGTGACGTGGGCATGACGTGGGTGATTCGAAGGTGACGTGGGTGTGACGTGGGGACTTCGAACGTGACGTGGGCGTGACGTCGGTACTTTCAATGTGACGTGGGTGTGACCTGGGTCATTGGAACGTGACGTGGGAGTGACGTGGGGGCTTCGAACGTGATGTAAGTGTGACATGGGTGCTTAGAACGTGACGTGGGCGTGATGCGGGTGATTCCAACGTGACGTGGGGCTTCGAATGTGACGTGGGCGTGAGGTGGGTGATTGGAACGTGACGTGGGCGTGACGTCGGTACTTTGACAGTGACGTGGGTGTGACCTGGGGGCTTCGAACGTGACGTAAGGGTGACATGGGTGCTTAGAACGTGACGTGGGTGTGACGTGGGTGATTCCAACGTGACGTGGGGGTTTCGAACGTGACATGGGCGTGACGTGGGTGTTTCGAACGTGACGTTGGTGTTTCCAACGTGACATGGGTGTGACGTGGGGGCTTCGAACGTGACGTGGGCATGACGTGGGTGATTCGAAAGTGACGTGGGCGTGACGTCGGTACTTTGAAAGTGACGTGGGTGTGACCTGGGGGCTTCGAACGTGACGTAAGGGCGACATGGGTGCTTAGAACGTGACGTGGGCGTCACGTGGGTGATTCCAACGTGACGTGGGGGTTTCGAACGTGACGTGGGTGTGACGTGGGTGATTCGAGCGTGACGTGGGCGTGACGTCGGTACTTTGAAAGTGACGTGGGTGTGATCTGGGTCATTTGATCGTGACGTGGGAGTGACGTGGGGGCTTCAAACGTGACGTAAGGGTGACATGGGTGCTTAGAACGTGACGTGGGCGTGATGCGGGTGATTCCAACGTGACGTGGGTGATTGGAACGTGACGTGGGCGTGACGTCGGTACTTTGAATGTGACGTGGGTGTGACCTGGGTCATTGGATCGTGACGTGGGCGTGACGTGGGGGCATGGAACGTGACGTAAGGGTGACATGGGTGCTTAGAACGTGACGTGGGCGTGACGTGGGTGATTCGAATATGACGTGGGCGTGAGGTGGGTGATTCGAAAGTGACGTCGGTGTGACGTGGGTGTTTCGGACGTGACGTGGGCGTGACGTGGATGCTTCGAACGTGATGTTGGTGTTTCCAACGTGACGTGGGTGTGACGTGGGTGCTTCGAACGTGACGTGGGTGTGACATAGGCGCTTCGATCATGACGTGGGCGTGACGTGTGTGGTTTCAACGTGACGTGGGTGTCACGTGGGGCATCGAACGTGACGTGGACGTGACGTCGGTACTTTCAATTTGAGGTTGGTGTGACCTCGGTCATTCGAACGTGACGTACATGTGACGTGGGTGATTCCAACGTGACGTGGGGCTTCGAACGTGACGTGGGTGTGACCTGGGTGATTGGAACGTGACGTGGGTGTGACGTGGGGGCTTCGAACGTGACGTGGGCGTGACGTCGGTACTTTCAATGTGACGTGGGTGTGACCTGGGTCATTGGAACGTGACGTGGGAGTGACGTGGGGGCTTCGAACGTGATGTAAGTGTGACATGGGTGCTTAGAACGTGACGTGGGCGTGACGTGGGGGATTCCAACGTGATGTGGGGCTTCGAACGTGACGTGGGCGGGATGTGGGTGATTCGAAGCTGACGTGGGCGTGACGTGGGGGCTTCGAACGTCACGTGGGCGTGACGTGGGGGCTTCAAACGTCACGTGGGCGTGACCTGGGTGATTGGAACGTGAGGTGGACGTGACGTGGGTGGTTTCAACGTGACGTGGGCGTCACGTGTTGGCTTCGGAGGTGACGTGGGCCTCACGTGGGGCTTCGAAAGTGACGTGGGCATGACGTGGGTGATTCGAAGGTGACGTGGGCGTGACGTGGGTGATTCGAACGTGACGTGGGCGTGACGTCGGTACTTTGAATGTGACGTGGGTGTGACCTGGGTCATTTGATCGTGACGTGGGAGTCACGTGGGGGCATGGAACGTGACGTAAGGGTGACATGGGCGCTTAGAACGTGACGTGGGCGTGACGTGGGTGATTCGAAAGTGACGTCGGTGTGACGTGGGTGTTTCGGACGTGACGTGGGCGTGACGTGGATGCTTCGAACGTGACGTTGGTGTTTCGAACGTGACGTGGGTGTGACGTGGGTGCTTCGAACGTGACATGGGTGTGACATAGGCGCTTCGATCATGACGTGGGCGTGACGTGTGTGGTTTCAACGTGACGTGGGTGTCACGTGGGGCATCGAACGTGACGTGGACGTGACGTCGGTACTTTCAATTTGAGGTTGGTGTGACCTGGGTCATTCGAACGTGACGTACATGTGACGTGGGTGATTCCAACGTGACGTGGGGCTTCGAACGTGACGTGGGTGTGACCTGGGTGATTGGAACGTGACGTGGGCGTGACGTGGGGGCTTCGAACGTGACGTGGGTGTGACGTGGGTGTTTCGAAGGTGACGTGGGCGTGACGTCAGTACTTTGAATGTGACGTGGGTGTGACCTGGGTCATGCGAACGTGACGTGGGTGTGACGTGGGTGTTTCGATCATGACGTGGGCGTGACATGTGTGGTTTCAACGTGACGTGGGTGTCACTTGGGGCATCGAACATGACGTGGACGTGACGTCGGTACTTTCAATTTGAGGTTGGTGTGACCTGGGTCATTCGAACGTGATGTACATGTGACGTGGGTGATTCCAACGTGACGTGGGGCTTCGAACGTGACGTGGGTGTGACCTGGGTGATTGGAACGTGACGTGAGTGTGACGTGGGGGCTTCGAACGTGACGTTGGTGTTTCGAACTTGACTTCGGTGTGACGTGGGGGCTTCGAACATGATGCAAGAGTGACGTGGATGATTCGAATGTGACGTGGGTGCTTCGGACGTGACGTAGGCGTAACGTGGGGGCTTCGAACATGACGCGGGAGTGACGTGGATGCTTCGAATGTGACGTTGGTGTTTCGAACGTGACAGGGGTGTGACGTGGGTGCTTCGAACGTGACGTGGACGTCACGCGGGGCTTCGAAAATGATGTGGGTGTGACGTGGGGGCATCGAACGTGACGTGGGCGTGACGTGGTAGTTTCGAACGTGACGTGGACGTGACGTGGTACTTTACATTTGACGTGGGTGTGACCTGGGTCAATCGAACGTGACGTGGGTGTGACGTGGGGGCTTCGAACGTGACGTGGGTGTGACGTGGGTGTTTCGAACCTGACGTTGGTATTTCGAACGTGACGTGGGTGTGACGTGGGTGTTTCGGACCTGACGTGGGCGTAACGTGGGGGCTACGAACATTACGCGGGTGTGACGTGGATGCTTCGAATGCGACGTTGGTGTTTCGAACGTGACATGGGTGTGACGTGGGTGCTTGGAACGTGACGTGGGCGTCACGTGGGGGCTTCGAAGGTGACGTGGGCGTGACGTGGGGGCATCGAACGTGACGTGGACGTGACGTCGGTACTTTATACCTGATGGGGGTGTGACGTGGGGGCTTCGAACGTGACGTGGGCATGACGTGGGTGATTCGAACGTGACGTGGGCGTGACGTGGGGGCATCGAACGTGACGTGGGCATGACGTGGGTGATTCGAACGTGACGTGGGTGTGACGTGGGTCATTCGAACGTGATGTACGTGTGACGTGTGGGCTTCGAACGTGACGTGGGTGTTTCAAAACTAACGTGGGTGTGACGTAGGGGTATCGAACGTGACGTAGGTGTTTCCAAACTGACGTGGGTGTGACGTCGGTATGTTGAATGTGACGTGGGTGTGACGTGCATGGTTCGAATGTGAGGTGGCTGTTTTAAATGTGAGCTGGGCGTGACGTGGGTCATTCGAACATGACGTAGGTGTGACGTGGGGGCTTCGAACGTGACGTGGGCGTGACGTGGATGCTTCGAATGTGACGTTGGTGTTTCGAACGTGACATGGGTGTGACATGGGTGCTTCGAAGGTACGTGGGCGTCACGTGGGGGCATCGAAAGTGACGTGGGCGTCACGTGGGGGCTTCGAAGGTGACGTGGGCGTGACGTGGGGGCTTCGAACGTGACCTGGGCGTGACGTGGGTGATTCGAACGTGACGTGGGCGTGACGTCGGTACTTTGAATGTGACGTGGGTGTGACCTGGGTCATTGGAACGTGACGTGGCAGTGACGCGGGGGCTTCGAACGTGACGTAAGGGTGACATGGGTGCTTAGAACGTGACGTGGGCGTGATGTGGGTGATTCGAATGTCACTTGGGCGTGACGTGGATGCTTCGAATGTGACGTTGGTGTTTCGAACGTGACATGGGTGTGACATGGGTGCTTCGAATGTGACGTGGGCGTCACGTGGGTGATTCCAACGTGACGTGGGGGTTTCGAACGTGACGTGGGCGTGACGTGGGTGATTCGAGCGTGACGTGGGCGTGACGTCGGTACTTTGAAAGTGACGTGGGTGTGACCTGGGTCATTTGAACGTGACGTGGGAGTGACATGGGGGCTTCAAACGTGACGTAAGGGTGACATGGGTGCTTCGAACGTCACGTGGGCGTGACTTGGGGGCTTCGATCGTGACGTGGGCGTGACCTGGGTGATTGGAACGTGACGTGGACGTGACGTGGGTGTTTCAACGTGACGTGGGTGTCACGTGGGGCATCGAACGTGACGTGGGCGTGACGTGTGTGGTTTCAACGTGACGTGGGCGTCACGGGTGGGCTTCGAACGTGACGTGGGCATGACGTGGGTGATTCGAAGGTGACGTGGGTGTGACGTGGGGACTTCGAACGTGACGTGGGCGTGACGTCGGTACTTTCAATGTGACGTGGGTGTGACCTGGGTCATTGGAACGTGACGTGGGAGTGACGTGGGGGCTTCGAACGTGATGTAAGTGTGACATGGGTGCTTAGAACGTGACGTGGGCGTGATGCGGGTGATTCCAACGTGACGTGGGGCTTCGAATGTGACGTGGGCGTGAGGTGGGTGATTGGAACGTGACGTGGGCGTGACGTCGGTACTTTGACAGTGACGTGGGTGTGACCTGGGGGCTTCGAACGTGACGTAAGGGTGACATGGGTGCTTAGAACGTGACGTGGGTGTGACGTGGGTGATTCCAACGTGACGTGGGGGTTTCGAACGTGACATGGGCGTGACGTGGGTGTTTCGAACGTGACGTTGTTGTTTCCAACGTGACATGGGTGTGACGTGGGGGCTTCGAACGTGACGTGGGCATGACGTGGGTGATTCGAAAGTGACGTGGGCGTGACGTCGGTACTTTGAAAGTGACGTGGGTGTGACCTGGGGGCTTCGAACGTGACGTAAGGGCGACATGGGTGCTTAGAACGTGACGTGGGCGTCACGTGGGTGATTCCAACGTGACGTGGGGGTTTCGAACGTGACGTGGGTGTGACGTGGGTGATTCGAGCGTGACGTGGGCGTGACGTCGGTACTTTGAAAGTGACGTGGGTGTGATCTGGGTCATTTGATCGTGACGTGGGAGTGACGTGGGGGCTTCAAACGTGACGTAAGGGTGACATGGGTGCTTAGAACGTGACGTGGGCGTGATGCGGGTGATTCCAACGTGACGTGGGTGATTGGAACGTGACGTGGGCGTGACGTCGGTACTTTGAATGTGACGTGGGTGTGACCTGGGTCATTGGATCGTGACGTGGGCGTGACGTGGGGGCTTCGAACGTGATGTAAATGTGACATGGGTGCTTAGAACGTGACGTGGGCGTGACGTGGGGGATTCCAACGTGACGTGGGCTTCGAACGTGACGTGGGCAGGATGTGGGTGATTCGATGCTGAGGTGGGCGTGACGTGGGGGCTTCGAACGTCACGTGGGAGTGACGTGGGGGCTTCAAACGTGACGTGGGCGTGACCTGGGTGATTGGAACGTGACGTGGACGTGACGTGGGTGTTTCCAACGTGACGTGGGCGTCACGGGTGGGCTTCGAACGTGACGTGGGCATGACGTGGGTGATTCGAAGGTGACGTGGGCGTGACGTGGGGGCATGGAACGTGACGTGGGTGTGAGGTGGGTGATTCCAACGTGACGTGGGCGTGACGTCGGTACTTTGAATGTGACGTGGGTGTGACCTGGGTCATTTGATCGTGACGTGGGAGTGACGTGGGGGCTTCGAACGTGATGTAAGTGTGACATGGGTGCTTAGAAGGTGACGTGGGCGTGACGTGGGCGATTCCAACGTGACGTGGGGCTTCGAACGTGACGTGGGCGTGATGTGGATGATTCGAATGTCACTTGGGCGTGACGTGGGGGCTTCGAACGTCACGTGGGCGTGACGTGGGGGCTTCAAACGTGACGTGGGCGTGACCTGGGTGATTGGAACGTGACGTGGACGTGACGTGGGTGATTCGAATGTGACGTGGGCGTCACGCGGGGTCCTCGAACGTGACTTGGGCGTCACGTGGGGTCTTCAAAAGTGACGTGGGCATGACGTGGGTGATTCGAAGGTGACGTGGGTGTGACGTGGGGTCTTCGAACGTGACGTGGGCGTGACGTGGGTGATTCGAACGTGACGTGGGCGTGACGTCGGAACTTTGAATGTGACGTGGGTGTGACCTGGGTCATTTGATCGTGACGTGGGAGTGACGTGGGGGCATCGAACGTGACATAAGGGTGACATGGGTGCTTAGAACGTGACGTGGGTGTGACGTGGGTGATTCCAACGTGACGTGGGGGTTTCGAACGTGACGTGGGCGTGACGTCGGTACTTTGAAAGTGACGTGGGAGTGACGTGGGGGCTTCAAACGTGACGTAAGGGTGACATGGGTGCTTCGGACGTGACGTGGGCATGACGTGGGGGCTTCGAAAATGATGTGGGTGTGACGTGGGGGCATCGAACGTGACGTGGGCGTGACGTGGGAGTTTCGAACGTGACGTGGACGTGACGTGGTACTTTACATTTGACGTGGGTGTGACCTGGGTGATTGGAACGTGACGTGTGTGTGACGTGGGGGCCTCGAACGTGACGTGGGTGTGACGTGGGTGTTTCGAACCTGACGTTGGTGATTCGAACGTGACATGGGTGTGACGTAGGTGCTTGGAACGTGACGTGGGCGTCACGTGGGGGCTTCGAACATGACGTGGGTGTGACGTGGGTCATTCGAACGTGATGTACGTGTGACGTTTGGGCTTTGAACGTGACGTAGGTGTTTCCAAACTGACGTGGGTGTGACGTCGGTATGTTGAATGTGACGTGGGTGTGACATGCATGGTTCGAACGTGAGGTGGGTGTTTTAAATGTGAGCTGGGCGTGACGTGGGTCATTCGAACATGACGTAGGTGTGACGTGGGGGCTTCGAACGTGACGTGGGCGTGACGTGGATGCTTCGAATGTGACGTTGGTGTTTCGAACGTGACATGGGTGTGACATGGGTGCTTCGAAGGTGACGTGGGCGTCACGTGGGTGATTCCAACGTGACGTGGGGGTTTCGAACGTGACGTGGGCGTGACGTGGGTGATTCGAGCGTGACGTGGGCGTGACGTCGGTACTTTGAAAGTGACGTGGGTGTGACCTGGGTCATTTGAACGTGACGTGGGAGTGACATGGGGGCTTCAAACGTGACGTAAGGGTGACATGGGTGCTTCGAACGTCACGTGGGCGTGACTTGGGGGCTGCGATCGTGACGTGGGCGTGACCTGGGTGATTGGAACGTGACGTGGACGTGACGTGGGTGTTTCAACGTGACGTGGGTGTCACGTGGGGCATCGAACGTGACGTGGGCGTGACGTGTGTGGTTTCAACGTGACGTGGGCGTCACGGGTGGGCTTCGAACGTGACGTGGGCATGACGTGGGTGATTCGAAGGTGACGTGGGTGTGACGTGGGGACTTCGAACGTGACGTGGGCGTGACGTCGGTACTTTCAATGTGACGTGGGTGTGACCTGGGTCATTGGAACGTGACGTGGGAGTGACGTGGGGGCTTCGAACGTGATGTAAGTGTGACATGGGTGCTTAGAACGTGACGTGGGCGTGATGCGGGTGATTCCAACGTGACGTGAGGCTTCGAATGTGACGTGGGCGTGAGGTGGGTGATTGGAACGTGACGTGGGCGTGACGTCGGTACTTTGACAGTGACGTGGGTGTGACCTGGGGGCTTCGAACGTGACGTAAGGGTGACATGGGTGCTTAGAACGTGACGTGGGTGTGACGTGGGTGATTCCAACGTGACGTGGGGGTTTCGAACGTGACATGGGCGTGACGTGGGTGTTTCGAACGTGACGTTGGTGTTTCCAACGTGACATGGGTGTGACGTGGGGGCTTCGAACGTGACGTGGGCATGACGTGGGTGATTCGAAAGTGACGTGGGCGTGACGTCGGTACTTTGAAAGTGACGTGGGTGTGACCTGGGGGCTTCGAACGTGACGTAAGGGCGACATGGGTGCTTAGAACGTGACGTGGGCGTCACGTGGGTGATTCCAACGTGACGTGGGGGTTTCGAACGTGACGTGGGTGTGACGTGGGTGATTCGAGCGTGACGTGGGCGTGACGTCGGTACTTTGAAAGTGACGTGGGTGTGATCTGGGTCATTTGATCGTGACGTGGGAGTGACGTGGGGGCTTCAAACGTGACGTAAGGGTGACATGGGTGCTTAGAACGTGACGTGGGCGTGATGCGGGTGATTCCAACGTGACGTGGGTGATTGGAACGTGACGTGGGCGTGACGTCGGTACTTTGAATGTGACGTGGGTGTGACCTGGGTCATTGGATCGTGACGTGGGCGTGACGTGGGGGCTTCGAACGTGATGTAAATGTGACATGGGTGCTTAGAACGTGACGTGGGCGTGACGTGGGGGATTCCAACGTGACGTGGGCTTCGAACGTGACGTGGGCAGGATGTGGGTGATTCGATGCTGAGGTGGGCGTGACGTGGGGGCTTCGAACGTCACGTGGGCGTGACGTGGGGGCTTCAAACGTGACGTGGGCGTGACCTGGGTGATTGGAACGTGACGTGGACGTGACGTGGGTGTTTCCAACGTGACGTGGGCGTCACGGGTGGGCTTCGAACGTGACGTGGGCATGACGTGGGTGATTCGAAGGTGACGTGGGCGTGACGTGGGGGCATGGAACGTGACGTGGGTGTGAGGTGGGTGATTCCAACGTGACGTGGGCGTGACGTCGGTACTTTGAATGTGACGTGGGTGTGACCTGGGTCATTGGAACGTGACGTGGGAGTGACGTGGGGGCTTCGAACGTGATGTAAGTGTGACATGGGTGCTTAGAAGGTGACGTGGGCGTGACGTGGGCGATTCCAACGTGACGTGGGGCTTCGAACGTGACGTGGGCGTGATGTGGGTGATTCGAATGTCACTTGGGCGTGACGTGGGGGCTTCGAACGTCACGTGGGCGTGACGTGGGGGCTTCAAACGTGACGTGGGCGTGACCTGGGTGATTGGAACGTGACGTGGACGTGACGTGGGTGATTCGAATGTGACGTGGGCGTCACGCGGGGTCCTCGAACGTGACTTGGGCGTCACGTGGGGTCTTCAAAAGTGACGTGGGCATGACGTGGGTGATTCGAAGGTGACGTGGGTGTGACGTGGGGTCTTCGAACGTGACGTGGGCGTGACGTGGGTGATTCGAACGTGACGTGGGCGTGACGTCGGAACTTTGAATGTGACGTGGGTGTGACCTGGGTCATTTGATCGTGACGTGGGAGTGACGTGGGGGCATCGAACGTTACATAAGGGTGACATGGGTGCTTAGAACGTGACGTGGGTGTGACGTGGGTGATTCCAACGTGACGTGGGGGTTTCGAACGTGACGTGGGCGTGACGTCGGTACTTTGAAAGTGACGTGGGAGTGACGTGGGGGCTTCAAACGTGACGTAAGGGTGACATGGGTGCTTCGGACGTGACGTGGGCATGACGTGGGGGCTTCGAAAATGATGTGGGTGTGACGTGGGGGCATCGAACGTGACGTGGGCGTGACGTGGGAGTTTCGAACGTGACGTGGACGTGACGTGGTACTTTACATTTGACGTGGGTGTGACCTGGGTGATTGGAACGTGACGTGTGTGTGACGTGGGGGCCTCGAACGTGACGTGGGTGTGACGTGGGTGTTTCGAACCTGACGTTGGTGATTCGAACGTGACATGGGTGTGACGTAGGTGCTTGGAACGTGACGTGGGCGTCACGTGGGGGCTTCGAACATGACGTGGGTGTGACGTGGGTCATTCGAACGTGATGTACGTGTGACGTTTGGGCTTTGAACGTGACGTAGGTGTTTCCAAACTGACGTGGGTGTGACGTCGGTATGTTGAATGTGACGTGGGTGTGACATGCATGGTTCGAACGTGAGGTGGGTGTTTTAAATGTGAGCTGGGCGTGACGTGGGTCATTCGAACATGACGTAGGTGTGACGTGGGGGCTTCGAACGTGACGTGGGCGTGACGTGGATGCTTCGAATGTGACGTTGGTGTTTCGAACGTGACATGGGTGTGACATGGGTGCTTCGAAGGTGACGTGGGCGTCACGTGGGTGATTCCAACGTGACGTGGGCGTGACGTCGGTACTTTGAATGTGACGTGGGTGTGACCTGGGTCATTTGAACGTGACGTGGGAGTGACGTGGGGGCTTCAAACGTGACGTAAGGGTGACATGGGTGCTTCGAACGTCACGTGGGCGTGATTTGGGGGCTTCGATCGTGACGTGGGCGTGACCTGGGTGATTGGATCGTGACGTGGACGTGACGTGGGTGGTTTCAACGTGACGTGGGTGTCACGTGGGGCATCGAACGTGACGTGGGCGTGATGTGTGTGGTTTCAACGTGACGTGGGCGTCACGGGTGGGCTTCGAACGTGACGGGGGCATGACGTGGGTGATTCGAAGGTGACGTGGGTGTGACGTGGGGTCTTCGAACGTGACGTGGGCGTGACGTCGGTACTTTCAATGTGACGTGGGTGTGACCTGGGTCATTTGAACGTGACGTGGGAGTGACGTGGGGGCTTCAAACGTGATGTAAGTGTGACATGGGTGCTTAGAACGTGACGTGGGCGTGACGTGGGGGATTCCAACGTGATGTGGGGCTTCGAACGTGACGTGGGCGGGATGTGGGTGATTCGAAGCTGACGTGGGCGTGACGTGGGGGCTTCGAACGTCACGTGGGCGTGACGTGGGGGCTTCAAACGTCACGTGGGCGTGACCTGGGTGATTGGAACGTGACGTGGACGTGACGTGGGTGGTTTCAACGTGACGTGGGCGTCACGTGGGGGCATCGAACGTGACGTGGGCCTCACGTGGGGGCTTCGAAAGTGACGCGGACATGACGTGGGTGATTCGAAGGTGACGTGGGTGTGACGTGGGGGCTTCGAACGTGACGTGGGCGTGACGTGGGTGATTCGAACGTGACGTGGGCGTGACGTCGGAACTTTGAATGTGACGTGGGTGTGACCTGGGTCATTTGATCGTGACGTGGGAGTGACGTGGGGGCATGGAACGTGACGTAAGGGTGACATGGGCGCTTAGAACGTGACGTGGGCGTGACGTGGGTGATTCGAAAGTGACGTCGGTGTGACGTGGGTGTTTCGGACGTGACGTGGGCGTGACGTGGATGCTTCGAACGTGACGTTGGTGTTTCGAACGTGACGTGGGTGTGACGTGGGTGCTTCGAACGTGACGTGGGTGTGACATAGGCGCTTCGATCATGACGTGGGCGTGACGTGTGTGGTTTCAACGTGACGTGGGTGTCACGTGGGCCATCGAACGTGACGTGGACGTGACGTCGGTACTTTCAATTTGAGGTTGGTGTGACCTGGGTCATTCGAATGTGACGTACATGTGACGTGGGTGATTCCAACGTGACGTGGGGCTTCGAACGTGACGTGGGTGTGACCTGGGTGATTGGAACGTGACGTGGGTGTGACGTGGGGGCTTCGAACGTGACGTGGGTGTGACGTGGGTGTTTCGAACGTGACGTTGGTGTTTCGAACTTGACTTCGGTGTGACGTGGGTGCTTCGGACCTGACGTGGGCGTAACGTGGGGGCTTAGAACATGACGCGGGAGTGACGTGGATGCTTCGAATGTGACGTTGGTGTTTCGAACGTGACAGGGGTGTGACGTGGGGGCTTCGAACGTGACGTGGGCGTCACGTGGGGGCTTCGAAAATGATGTGGGTGTGACGTGGGGGCATCGAACGTGACGTGGGCGTGACGTGGGAGTTTCGAACGTGACGTGGACGTGACGTGGTACTTTACATTTGACGTGGGTGTGACCTGGGTCAATCGAACGTGACGTGGGTGTGACGTGGGGGCTTCGAACGTGACGTGGGTGTGACGTGGGTGTTTCGAACCTGACGTTGGTATTTCGAACGTGACGTGGGTGTGACGTGGGTGTTTCGGACGTGACGTGTGCGTAACGTGGGGGCTACGAACATTACGCGGGTGTGACGTGGATGCTTCGAATGCGACGTTGGTGTTTCGAACGTGACATGGGTGTGACGTGGGTGCTTGGAACGTGACGTGGGCGTCACGTGGGGGCTTCGAACATGACGGGGGTGTGACGTGGGGGCATCGATCGTGACGTGGACGTGACGTCGGTACTTTATACCTGATGGGGGTGTGACGTGGGTGATTCGAACGTGACGTGGGTGTGACGTGGGGGCTTCGAACGTGACGTGGGCATGACGTGGGTGATTCGAACGTGACGTGGGCGTGACGTGGGGGCATCGAACGTGACGTGGGCATGACGTCGGTGATTCGAACGTGACGTGGGCATGACGTCGGTGATTCGAACGTGACGTGGGCGTGACGTGGGGGCATCGAGCGTGACGTGGGCGTGACGTGGGGGCTTCGAACGTGACGTGGGCGTGACGTCGGTACTTTGAATGTGACGTGGGTGTGACGTGGGTCATTCGAACGTGATGTACGTGTGACGTGTGGGCTTCGAACCTGACGTGGGTGTTTCAAAACTAACGTGGGTGTGACGTAGGGGTATCGAACATGACGTAGGTGTTTCCAAACTGACGTGGGTGTGACGTCGGTATGTTGAATGTGACGTGGGTGTGACGTGCATGGTTCGAACGTGAGGTGGGTGTTTTAAATGTGAGCTGGGCGTGACGTGGGTCATTCGAACATGACGTAGGTGTGACGTGGGGGCTTCGAACGTGACGTGGGCGTGACGTGGGGGCTTCGAATGTGACGTTGGTGTTTCGAACGTGACATGGCTGTGACATGGGTGCTTCGAATGTGACGTGGGCGTCACGTGGGTGATTCCAACGTGACGTGGGGATTTCGAACGTGACGTGGGCGTGACGTGGGTGATTCGAGCGTGACGTGGGCGTGACGTCGGTACTTTGAAAGTGACGTGGGTGTGACCTGGGTCATTTGAATGTAACGTGGGAGTGACGTGGGGGCTTCAAACGTGACGTAAGGGTGACATGGGTGCTTCGAACGTCACGTGGGCGTGACTTGGGGGCTTCGATCGTGACGTGGGCGTGACCTGGGTGATTGGATCGTGACGTGGACGTGACGTGGGTGGTTTCAACGTGACGTGGGCGTCACGGGTGGGCTTCGAACGTGACGTGGGCGTGACGTGGGTGATTCGAAGGTGACGTGGGTGTGACGTGGGGTCTTCGAACGTGACGTGGGCGTGACGTCGGTACTTTCAATGTGACGTGGGTGTGACCTGGGTCATTGGAACGTGACGTGGGAGTGACGTGGGGGCTTCGAACGTGATGTAAGTGTGACATGGGTGCTTAGAACGTGACGTGGGCGTGACGTGGGGGATTCCAACGTGATGTGGGGCTTCGAACGTGACGTGGGCGGGATGTGGGTGATTCGAAGCTGACGTGGGCGTGACGTGGGGGCTTCGAACGTCACGTGGGCGTGACGTGGGGGCTTCAAACGTCGCGTGGGCGTGACCTGGGTGATTGGAACGTGACGTGGACGTGACGTGGGTGGTTTCAACGTGACGTGGGCGTCACGTGGGGGCTTCGGAAGTGACGTGGGCCTCACGTGGGGGCTTCGAAAGTGACGTGGGCATGACGTGGGTGATTCGAAGGTGACGTGGGTGTGACGTGGGGGCTTCGAACGTGACGTGGGCGTGACGTGGGAGATTCGAACGTGACGTGGGCGTGACGTCGGAACTTTGAATGTGACGTGGGTGTGACCTGGGTCATTTGATCGTGACGTGGGAGTGACGTGGGGGCATGGAACGTGACGTGGGAGTGACGTGGGTGCTTAGAACGTGACGTGGGCGTGACGTGGGTTATTCGAATATGACGTGGGCGTGACGTGGGTGATTCGAAAGTGACGTCGGTGTGACGTGGGTGTTTCGGACGTGACGTGGGCGTGACGTGGATGCTTCGAACGTGACGTTGGTGTTTCGAACGTGACGTGGGTGTGACGTGGGTGCTTCGAACGTGACGTGGGTGTGACATAGGCGCTTCGATCATGACGTGGGCGTGACGTGTGTGGTTTCAACGTGACGTGGGTGTCACGTGGGGCATCGAACGTGACGTGGACGTGAGGTCGGTACTTTCAATTTGAGGTTGGTGTGACCTGGGTCATTCGAACGTGACGTACATGTGACGTGGGTGATTCCAACGTGACGTGGGGCATCGAACGTGACGTGGGTGTGACCTGGGTGATTGGAACGTGACGTGGGTGTGACGTGGGGGCTTCGAACGTGACGTGGGCGTGACGTCGGTACTTTCAATGTGACGTGGGTGTGACCTGGGTCATTGGAACGTGACGTGGGAGTGACGTGGGGGCTTCGAACGTGACGTAAGGGTGACATGGGCGCTTAGAACGTGACGTGGGCGTGACGTGGGTGATTCGAAAGTGACGTCGGTGTGACGTGGGTGTTTCGGACGTGACGTGGGCGTGACGTGGGGGCTTCGAACGTGACGTTGGTGTTTCGAACGTGACGTGGGTGTGACGTGGGTGCTTCGAACGTGACGTGGGCGTGACATAGGCGCTTCGATCATGACGTGGGCGTGACGTGTGTGGTTTCAACGTGACGTGGGTGTCACGTGGGGCATCGAACGTGACGTGGACGTGACGTCGGTACTTTCAATTTGAGGTTGGTGTGACCTGGGTCATTCGAGCGTGACGTACGTGTGACGTTGGGGCTTCGAACGTGATGTGGGTGTTTCAAAACTAACGTGGGTGTCACGTGGGGCATCGAACGTGACGTGGGCGTGACGTGGGTGTTTAGAACGTGACGTGGGCGTGACGTCGGTACTTTGAATGTGACGTGGGTGTGACCTGGGTCATTTGATCGTGACGTGGGAGTGACGTGGGGGCATCGAACGTGACGTAAGGGTGACATGGGTGCTTAGAACGTGACGTGGGCGTGATGCGGGTGATTCCAACGTGACGTGGGGCTTCGAATGTGACGTGGGCGTGAGGTGGGTGATTGGAACGTGACGTGGGCGTGACGTCGGTACTTTGAAAGTGACGTGGGTGTGACCTGGCGGCTTCGAACGTGACGTAAGGGCGACATAGGTGCTTAGAATGTGACGTGGGCGTGACGTGGGTGATTCGAAGGTGACGTGGGCGTGACGTGGGGGCATGGAACGTGACGTGGGTGTGAGGTGGGTGATTCCAACGTGACGTGGGCGTGACGTCGGTACTTTGAATGTGACGTGGGTGTGACCTGGGTCATTGGAACGTGACGTGGGAGTGACGTGGGGGCTTCAAACGTGATGTAAGGGTGACATGGGTGCTTAGAACGTGACGTGGGCGTGACGTGGGTGATTCCAACGTGACGTGGGGGCTTCGAACGTGACGTGGGCGGGAAGTGGGTGATTGGAACGTGACGTGGGCGTGACGTCGGTACTTTGAAAGTGACGTGGGTGTGACCTGGGTCATTTGAACGTGACGTGGGAGTGACGTGGGGGCTTCAAATGTGACGTAAGGGTGACATGGGTGCTTAGAACGTGACGTGGGCGTGACGTGGGTGATTGGAACGTGACGTGGGTGTGACCTGGGTCATTTGATCTTGACGTAGGTGTGACGTGGGGGCTTCGAACGTGACGTGGGCGTGACGTGGATGCTTCGAATGTGACTTTGGTGTTTCGAACGTGACATGGGTGCTTTGAATGTGACGTGGGCGTAACGTGGGGGCTTCGAACCTGACGTGGGTGTGACGTGGGTGATTGGAACGTGACGTGGGCGTGACGTCGGTACTTTGAAAGTGACGTGGGAGTGACGTGGGGGCCCCAAACGTGACGTAAGGGTGACATGGGTGCTTCGGACGTGACGTGGGCATGACGTGGGGGCTTCGAAAATGATGTGGGTGTGACGTGGGGGCATCGAACGTGACGTGGGCGTGACGTGGGAGTTTCGAACGTGACGTGGACGTGACGTGGTACTTTACATTTGACGTGGGTGTGACCTGGGTCAATCGAACGTGACGTGGGTGTGACGTGGGGGCTTCGAACGTGACGTGGGTGTGACGTGGGTGTTTTGAACCTGACGTTGGTATTTCGAACGTGACGTGGGTGTGACGTGGGTGCATCGGACGTGACGTGGGCGTAACGTGGGGGCTACGAACATTACGCGGGTGTGACGTGGATGCTTCGAATGCGACGTTGGTGTTTCGAACGTGACATGGGTGTGACGTGGGTGCTTGGAACGTGACGTGGGCGTCACGTGGGTGATTCGAACGTGACGTGGGCGTGACGTGGGGGCATCGAACGTGACGTGGGCATGACGTGGGTGATTCGAACGTGACGTGGGCGTGACGTGGGGGCTTCGAACGTGACGTGGGCGTGACGTCGGTACTTTGAATGTGACGTGGGTGTGACGTGGTCATTCGAACGTGATGTACGTGTGACGTGTGGGCTTCGAACGTGACGTGGGTGTTTCAAAACTAACGTCGGTGTGACGTCGGTATGTTGAATGTGACGTGGGTGTGACGTGCATGGTTTGAACGTGAGGTGGGTGTTTTAAATGTGAGCTGGGCGTGACGTGGGTCATTCGAACATGACGTAGGTGTGACGTGGGGGCTTCGAACGTGACGTTGGTGTTTCGAACGTGACATGGGTGTGACATGGGTGCTTCGAAGGTACGTGGGCGTCACGTGGGGGCATCGAACGTGACGTGGGCGTCACGTGGGGGCTTCGAAGGTGACGTGGGCGTGACGTGGGGGCTTCGAACGTGACCTGGGCGTGACGTGGGTGATTCGAACGTGACGTGGGCGTGACGTCGGTACTTTGAATGTGACGTGGGTGTGACCTGGGTCATTGGAACGTGATGTGGGAGTGACGCGGGGGCTTCGAAAGTGACGTAAGGGTGACATGGGTGCTTAGAACGTGACGTGGGCGTGATGTGGGTGATTCGAATGTCACTTGGGCGTGACGTGGGGGCTTCGAACGTGACGTGGGCGTGAAGTGGATGATTCGAATGTCACTTGGGCGTGACGTGGGGGCTTCGAACGTCACGTGGGCGTGACGTGGGGGCTTCGATGTTGACGTGGGCGTGACCTGCGTGATTGGAACGTGACGTGGACGTGACGTGGGTGGTTTCAACGTGACGTGAGCGTCACGTGGGGTCCTCGAACGTGACTTGGGCGTCCCGTGGGGTCTTCGAGAGTGACGTGGGCATGACGTGGGTGATTCGAAGGTGACGTGGGTGTGACGTGGGGGCTTCGAACGTCACGTGGGCGTGACGTCGGAACTTTGAATGTGACGTGGGTGTGAAATGGGTCATTGGAACGTGACGTGGGAGTGACGTGGGGGCTTCGAACGTGACGTAAGGGTGACATGGGTGATTCCAACGTGACGTGGGGCTTCGAATGTGACGTGGGCGTGAGGTGGGTGATTGGAACGTGACATGGGCGTGACGTAAAAACTTTGAAAGTGACGTGGGTGTGACCTGGCGGCTTTGAACGTGACGTAAGGGCGACATAGGTGCTTAGAACGTGACGTTTGCGTGACGTGGGTGGTTCCAACGTGACGTGGGGGCTTCGAACGTGACATGGGCGTGACGTGGGTTTTTCGAACGTGACGTTGGTGTTTCCAACGTGACGTGGGTGTGACGTGGGGGCTTCGAACGTGACGTGGGCATGACGTGGGTGATTCGAAAGTGACGTGGGCGTGACGTCGGTACTTTGAAAGTGACGTGGGAGTGACGTGGGGGCTTCGAACGTCACGTAAGGGCGACATGGGTGCTTAGAACGTGACGTGGGCGTGACGTGGGTGATTCCAACGTGACGTGGGGGTTTCGAACGTGACGTGGGCGTGACGTGGGTGATTCGAGCGTGACGTGGGCGTGACGTCGGTACTTTGAAAGTGACGTGGGTGTGACCTAGGTCATTTGAACGTGACGTGGGAGTGACGTGGGGGCTTCAAACGTGACGTAAGGGTGACATGGGTGCTTCGAACGTGACGTGGGCGTGACGTGGGGGATTCCAACGTGACGTGAGGCTTCGAACGTGACGTGGGCTTGACGTGGGTGATTGGTAGGTGACGTGGGCGTGAGGTGGGTGATTCGAAAGTGACGTCGGTGTGACGTGGGGGCTTCGGAGGTGACGTGGGCCTCACGTGGGGGCTTCGAAAATGACGTGGGCGTGACGTGGGTGATTCGAACGTGACATGGGCGTGACGTCGGTAGTTTGAATGTGACGTGGGTGTGACCTGGGTCATTTGATCATGACGTGGGAGTGACGTGGGGACATCGAACGTGACGTAAGGGTGACATGGGTGCTTAGAACGTGACGTGGGTGTGACGTGGGTGATTCCAACGTGACGTGGGGCTTCGAACGTGACGTGGGCGTGACGTGGGTGATTGGTAGGTGACGTGGGCGTGACGTCGGTACTTTGACAGTGACGTGGGTGTGACCTGGGTGATTGGAACGTGACGTGGGAGTGACGTGGGTGATTCCAACGTGACGTGGGGCTTCGAATGTGACGTGGGCGTGACGTGGGTGATTGGAACGTGACGTGGGCGTGACGTCGGTACTTTGAAAGTGACGTGGGTGTGACCTGGCGGCTTCGAACGAGACGTAAGGGCGACATGGGTGCTTAGAACGTGACGTGGGCGTGACGTGGGTGATTCCAACGTGACGTGGGGGCTTCGAACGTGACGTGGGCGTGACGTGGGTGATTGGAACGTGACGTGGGCGTGACGTCGGTACTTTGAAAGTGACGTGGGTGTGACCTGGGTCATTTGAACGTGACGTGGGAGTGACGTGGGGGCTTCAAACGTGACGTAAGGGTGACATGGGTGCTTAGAACGTGACGTGGGCGTGACGTGGGCTACTCCAACGTGACGTGGGGCTTCGAACGTGACGTGGGCTTGACGTGGGTGATTGGTAGGTGACGTGGGCGTGACGTGGGTGATTCGAAAGTGACGTGGGCGTCACGTGGGAGTTTCGATCATGACGTGGGCGTGACGTGTGTGGTTTCAACGTGACGTGGGTGTCACGTGGGGCATCGAACCTGACGTGGACGTGACGTCGGTACTTTCAATTTGAGGTTGGTGTGACCTGGGTCATTCGAACGTGACGTACATGTGACGTGGGTGATTCCAACGTGACGTGGGGCTTCGAACGTGACGTGGGTGTGACCTGGGTGATTGGAACATGACGTGGGCGTGACGTGGGGGCTTCGAACGTGACGTGGGTGTGACGTGGGTGTTTCGAACTTGACGTTGGTGTTTCGAACTTGACTTCGGTGTGACGTGGGTGCTTCGGACCTGACGTGGGCGTCACGTGGGGGCTTCGAACATGACGTGGATGTGAGGTGGGTGCTTCGGACGTGACGTGGGCGTCACGTGGGGGCTTCGAAAATGATGTGGGTGTGAGGTGGGGTCTTCGAACGTGACGTGGGCGTGACGTGGGAGTTTCGAACGTGACGTGGACGTGACGTGGTACTTTACATTTGACGTGAGTGTGACCTGGGTCAATCGAACGTGACGTGGGCGTGACTTGGGTGATTGGAACGTGACGTGGGTGTGACGTGGGGGCTTCGAACGTGACGTGGGTGTGACGTGGGTGTTTCGAACGTCACGGGGGCATGACGTGGGTGGTTCGAAAGTGACGTGGGCGTGACGTGGGTACTTTACATTTGACGTGGGTGTGACCTGGGTGATGCGAACGTGACGTGGGCGTCACGTGGGGGCATCGAACGTGACGTGGGCGTCACGTGGGGGCTTCGAAAGTGACGTGGACGTCACGTGGGTGCTTCCAAGGTGACGTGGGCGTGACGTGGGGGCTTCGAACGTGACGTGGGCGTGACGTGGGTGATTCGAACGTGACGTGGGCGTGACGTCGGTACTTTCAATGTGACGTGGGTGTGACCTGGGTCATTGGAACGTGACGTGGGAGTGACGCGGGGGCTTCGAACGTGACGTAAGGGTGACATGGGTGCTTAGAACGTCACTTGGGCGTGACGTGGGGGCTTCGATGTTGACGTGGGCGTGACCTGGGTGATTGGAACGTGACGTGGACGTGACGTGGGTGTTTCGGACGTGACGTGGGCGTGACGTGGGCTACTCCAACGTGACGTGGGGCTTCGAACGTGACGTGGGCTTGACCTGGGTGATTGGTAGGTGACGTGGGCGTGAGGTGGGTGATTCGGAAGTGACGTCAGTGTGACGTGGGGCTTCGAACGTGACGTGGGCGTGACTTGGGGGCTTCGATCGTGACGTGGGCGTGACCTGGGTGATTGGAACGTGACGTGGGCGTGACGTGGGTGGTTTCAACGTGACGTGGGTGTCACGTGGGGCATCGAACGTGACGTGGGCGTGACGTGTGTGGTTTCAACGTGACGTGGGCGTCACGGGTGGGCTTCGAACGTGACGTGGGCATGACGTGGGTGATTCGAAGGTGACGTGGGCCTGACGTCGGTACTTTGAATGTGACGTGGGTGTGACCTGGGTCATTTGATCGTGACGTGGGAGTGACGTGGGGGCATTGAACGTGACGTAAGGGTGACATAGGTGCTTAGAACGTGACGTGGGCGTGATGCGGGTGATTCCAACGTGACGTGGGGCTTCGAATGTGACGTGGGCGTGAGGTGGGTGATTGGAACGTGACGTGGGCGTGACGTCGGTACTTTGAAAGTGACGTGGGTGTGACCTGGGGGCTTCGAACGTGACATAAGGGTGACATGGGTGCTTAGAACGTGACGTGGGCGTGACGTGGGTGATTGGAACGTGACGTGGGCGTGAGGTGGGTGATTCGAAAGTGACGTCGGTGTGACGTGGGTGTTTCGGACGTGACGTGAGTGTGACGTGGTGGCTTCGAACGTGACGTGGGCGTGACGTCGGTACTTTGAATGTGACGTGGGTGTGACGTGGGGGCTTCGAACGTGATGTACATGTGACGTGTGGGCTTCGAACGTGACGTGGGTGTTTCAAAACTAACGTGGGTGTGACGTAGGGGTATCGAACGTGACGTAGGTGTTTCCAAACTGACGTGGGTGTGACGTCGGTATGTTGAATGTGACGTGGGTGTGACGTGCATGGTTCGAACGTGAGGTGGGTGTTTTAAATGTGAGCTGGGCGTGACGTGGGTCATTCGAACATGACGTAGGTGTGACGTGGGGGCTTCGAACGTGACGTGGGCGTGACGTCGGTACTTTGAAAGTGACGTGGGTGTGACCTGGGTCATTTGAACGTGACGTGGGAGTGACGTGGGGGCTTCAAACGTGACGGAAGGGTGACATGGGCGCTTAGAACGTGACGTGGGCGTGACGTGGGTGATTGGAACGTGACGTGGGCGTGAGGTGGGTGATTCGAAAGTGACGTCGGTGTGACGTGGGTGTTTCGGACGTGACGTGAGTGTGACGTGGTGGCTTCGAACGTGACGTGGGCGTGACGTCGGTACTTTGAATGTGACGTGGGTGTGACGTGGGGGCTTCGAACGTGATGTACATGTGACGTGTGGGCTTCGAACGTGACGTGGGTGTTTCAAAACTAACGTGGGTGTGACGTAGGGGTATCGAACGTGACGTAGGTGTTTCCAAACTGACGTGGGTGTGACGTCGGTATGTTGAATGTGACGTGGGTGTGACGTGCATGGTTCGAACGTGAGGTGGGTGTTTTAAATGTGAGCTGGGCGTGACGTGGGTCATTCGAACATGACGTAGGTGTGACGTGGGGGCTTCGAACGTGACGTGGGCGTGACGTGGGTGATTCCAACGTGACGTGGGGCTTTGAACGTGACGTGGGCGTGACGTGGGTGATTCGAATGTGACGTGGGCGTGACGTGGGGGCTTCGAACGCCACGTGAGCTTCACGTGGGGGCATCGAACGTGACGTGGGCGTGACGTGGGGGCTTCAAGCGTGACCTGGGTGTGACGTGGGTGTATCGAAGGTGACGTGGGCGTGACGTCAGTACTTTGAATGTGACGTGGGTGTGACCTGGGTCATGCGAACGTGACGTGGGTGTGACGTGGGTGTTTCGAACGTCACGTGGGCATGACGTGGGTGGTTCGAAAGTGACGTGGGCGTGACGTGGGTACTTTACATTTGACGTGGGTGTGACCTGGGTGATGCGAACGTGACGTGGGCGTGACGTGGGGGCATCGACCGTGACGTGGGCGTCACGTGGGCTCTTCGAAAGTGACGTGGACGTCACGTGGGTGCTTCGAAGGTGACGTGGGCGTGACGTGGGGGCTTCGAACGTGACGTGGGCGTGACGTGGGTGATTCGAACGTGACGTGGGCGTGACGTCGGTACTTTGAATGTGACGTGGGTGTGACCTGGGTCATTGGAACGTGACGTGGGAGTGACGCGGGAGCTTCGAACTTGACATAAGGGTGACATGGGTGCTTAGAACGTCACGTGGGCGTGACGTGGGCGATTCCAACGTGATGTGGGGATTCGAACGTGACGTGCGCCGGATGTGGGTGATTCGAAGCTGACGTGGGAGTGACGTGGGAGCTTGGAACGTCACGTGGGCGTTACGTGGGGGCTTCAAACGTGACGTGGGCGTGACCTGGGTCATGCGAACGTGACGTGGACGTGACGTGGGTGGTTTCAACGTGACGTGGGTGTCACGTGGGGGCTTCGAAAGTGACGTGGGCATGGCGTGGGTGATTCGAAGGTGACGTGGGTGTGACGTGGGGGCTTCTAACGTGACGTGGGCGTGACGTGGGTGATTCGAACGTGACGTGGACGTGACGTGGTACCTTACATTTGACGTGGGTGTGACTTGGGTCAATCAAACGTGACGTGGGTGTGACGTGGGGGCTTCGAAGGTGACGTGGGTGTGACGTGGGGCTTCGAACGTGACCTGGGCGTGACGTGGGTGATTCGAACGTGACCTGGGTGTGAGGTGGGTTTTTCGAACCTGACGTTGGTATTTCGAACGTGACGTGGGTGTGACGTGGGTGCATCGGACGTGACGTGGGCGTAACGTGGGGGCTACGAACCTTACGCGGGTGTGACGTGGATGCTTCGAATGCGACGTTGGTGTTTCGAACGTGACATGGGTGTGACGTGGGTGCTTGGAACGTGACGTGGGCGTCACGTGGGGGCTTCGAACATGACGGGGGTGTGACGTGGGGGCATCGATCGTGACGTGGACGTGACGTCGGTACTTTATACCTGATGGGGGTGTGACGTGGGTGATTCGAACGTGACGTGGGTGTGACGTGGGGGCATCGAACGTGATGTGGGCATGAGGTCGGTGATTCGAACGTGACGTGGGTGTGACGTGGGGGCTTCGAACGTGACCTGGGTGTGACGTGGGTGTTTCGAACGTGACGTGGGCGTGACGTCGGTACTTTGAATGTGACGTGGGTGTGACGTGGGTCATTCGAACGTGATGTGCGTGTGACGTGTGGGCTTCGAACGTGACGTGGGTGTTTCAAAACTAACGTGGGTGTGACGTAGGGGTATCGAACGTGACGTAGGTGTTTCCAAACTGACGTGGGTGTGACGTCGGTATGTTGAATGTGACGTGGGTGTGACGTGCATGGTTCGAACGTGAGGTGGGTGTTTTAAATGTGAGCTGGGCGTGACGTGGGTCATTCGAACATGACGTAGGTGTGACGTGGGGGCTTCGAACGTGACGTGGGCGTGACGTGGGGGCTTCAAGCGTGACCTGGGTGTGACGTGGGTGTTTCGAAGGTGACGTGGGCGTGACGTCAGTACTTTGAATGTGACGTGGGTGTGACCTGGGTCATGCGAACGTGACGTGGGTGTGACGTGGGTGGTTCGAACGTCACGTGGGCATGACGTGGGTGGTTCGAAAGTGACGTGGGCGTGACGTGGGTACTTTACATTTGACGTGGGTGTGACCTGGGTGATGCGAACGTGACGTGGGCGTGACGTGGGGGCATCGAACGTGACGTTGGCGTCACGTGGGGTCTTCGAAAGTGACGTGGACGTCACGTGGGTGCTTCGAAGGTGACGTGGGCGTGACGTGGGGGCTTCGAACGTGACGTGGGCGTGACGTGGGTGATTCGAACGTGACGTGGGCGTGACGTCGGTACTTTGAATGTGACGTGGGTGTGACCTGGGTCATTGGAACGTGACGTGGGAGTGACGCGGGGGCTTCGAACTTGACATAAGGGTGACATGGGTGCTTAGAACGTGACGTGGGCGTGACGTGGGCGATTCCAACGTGATGTGGGGCTTCGAACGTGACGTGCGCCGGATATGGGTGATTCGAAGCTGACGTGGGAGTGACGTGGGGGCTTCGAACGTCACGTGGGCGTTACGTGGTGGCTTCAAACGTGACGTGGGCGTGACCTGGGTGATTGGAACGTGACGTGGACGTGACGTGTGTGGTTTCAACGTGACGTGGGTGTCACGTGGGGGCTTCGAAAGTGACGTGGGCATGGCGTGGGTGATTCGAAGGTGACGTGGGTGTGACGTGGGGGCTTCGAACGTGACCTGGGCGTGATGTGGGTGATTCGAAGGTGACGTGGGCGTGACGTCGGTACTTTGAAAGTGACGTGGGTGTGACCTGGGTCATTTGGTCGTGACGTGGGAGTGACGTGGGGGCATCGAACGTGACGTAAGGGTGACATGGGTGCTTAGAACGTGACGTGGGTGTGACGTGGGTGATTCCAACGTGACGTGGGGCTTCGAACGTGACGTGGGCGTGACGTGGGTGATTGGAACGTGACGTGGGCGTGACGTCGGTACTTTGAAAGTGACGTGGGAGTGACGTGGGGGCTTCAAACGTGACGTAAGGGTGACATGGGTGCTTAGAACGTGACGTGGGCGTGACGTGGGTGATTCCAACGTCATGTGGGGTCTTCGAAAGTGACGTGGGCGTGACGTGGGTGTTTCGAACGTGACGTGGGCGTGACGTCGGAACTTTGAAAGTGACGTGGGTGTGACCTGGGTCATTTGAACGTGACGTGGGAGTGACGTGGGGGCTTCAAACGTGACGTAAGGGTGACATGGGCGCTTAGAACGTGACGTGGGCGTGACCTGGGTGATTGGAACGTGACGTGGGCGTGAGGTGGGTGATTCGAAAGCGACGTCGGTGTGACGTGGGTGTTTCGGACGTGACGTGGGTGTGACGTGGGTGCTTGGAACGTGACGTGGGCGTCACGTGGGGGCTTCGAACATGACGTGGATGTGAGGTGGGTGCTTCGGACGTGACGTGGGCATGACGTGGGGGCTTCGAAAATGATGTGGGTGTGACGTGGGTGCATCGAACGTGACGTGGGCGTGACGTGGGAGTTTCGAACGTGACGTGGACGTGACCTGGGTGATTCGAACGTGACGTGAGCGCCACGTGGGTGCATCGAAGTTGACGTGGGCTTGACGTCGGTACTTTGAAAGTGACGTGGGTGTGACCTGGCGGCTTCGAACGTGACGTAAGGGCGACATGGGTGCTTAGAACGTGACGTGGGCGTCACGTGGGTGATTCCAGCGTGACGTGGGGGTTTCGAACGTGACGTGGGCGTGACGTGGGTGATTCGAGCGTGACGTGGGCGTGACGTCGGTACTTTGAAAGTGATGTGGGTGTGACCTGGGTCATTTGAACGTGACGTAAGGGTGACATGGGTGCTTAGAACGTGACGTGGGCGTGACGTGGGCTACTCCAACGTGACGTGGGGCTTCGAACGTGACGTGGGCTTGACGTGGGTGATTGGTAGGTGACGTGGGCGTGAGGTGGGTGATTCGAAAGTGACGTCGGTGTGACGTGGGTGCTTCGAACGTCACGTGGGCGTGACTTGGGGTCTTCGATCGTGACGTGGGTGTGACGTTGGTGGTTTCAACGTGACGTGGGCGTCACGGGTGGGCTTCGAACGTGACGTGGGCATGACGTGGGTGATTCGAAGCTGACGTGGGCGTGACGTGGGGGCTTCGAACGTCACGTGGGCGTGATGTGGGTGATTCGAATGTCACTTGGGCGTGACGTGGGGGCTTCGAACGTCACGTGGGCGTGACGTGGGGGCTTCAAACGTGACGTGGGCGTGACCTGGGTGATTGGAACGTGACGTGGACGTGACGTGGGTGGTTTCAACGTGACGTGGGCGTCACGTGGGGGCTTCGAACGTCACGTGGGCGTGACGTGGGGGCTTGGAACGTGACGTGGGCGTGACCTGGGTGATTGGAACGTGACGTGGACGTGACGTGGGTAGTTTCAACGTGACGTGGGCTTCACGTGGGGGCTTCGGAGGTGACGTGGGCCTCACGTGGGTGCTTCGAAAGTGACGTGGGCATGGCGTGGGTGATTCGAAGGTGACGTGGGTGTGACGTGGGGGCTTCGAACGTGACGTGGGCGTCACGTGGGAGTTTCGATCATGACGTGGGCGTGACGTGTGTGGTTTCAACGTGACGTGGGTGTCACGTGGGGCATCGAACGTGACGTGGGCGTGACGTGGGTACTTTCAATTTGAGGTTGGTGTGACCTGGGTCATTCGAACGTGACGTACATGTGACGTGGGTGATTCCAACGTGACGTGGGGCTTCGAACGTGACGTGGGAGTGACGTGGGTGATTGGAACGTGACGTGGGGCTTCGAACGTGACGTGGGCGTTACGTGGGTGATTCGAATGTGACGTGGGCGTGACGTGGGGGCTTCGAACGTGACGTGAGCGCCACCTGGGGGCATCAAAGTTGACGTGGGCGTGACCTGGGTGATTGGAACGTGAAGTGGGTGTGACGTGGGGGCTTCGAACGTGACGTGGGCGTGACCTGGGTGATTGGAACGTGACGTGGGTGTGACGTGGGGGCTTCGAACGTGACGTGGGTGTGACGTGGGTGTTTCGAACCTGACGTTGGTATTTCGAACGTGACGTGGGTGTGACGTGGGTGCATCGGACGTGACGTGGGCATAACGTGGGGGCTACGAACATTACACGCGTGTGACGTGGATGCTTCGAATGCGACGTTGGTGTTTCAAACGTGACGTGGGTGTGACGTGGGTGCTTGGAACGTGACGTGGGCGTCACGTGGGGGCTTCGAACATGACGTGGGTGTGACGTGGGGGCATCGATCGTGACGTGGACGTGACGTCGGTACTTTATACCTGATGGGGGTGTGACCTGGGTCATTCGAACGTGACGTGGGTGTGACGTGGGCGCTTCGAACGTGACGTGGGTGTGACGTGGGTCATTCGAACGTGATGTACGTGTGACGTGTGGGCTTCGAACGTGACGTGGGTGTTTCAAAACTAACGTGGGTGTGACGTAGGGGTATCGAACGTGACGTAGGTGTTTCCAAACTGACGTGGGTGTGACGTCGGTATGTTGAATGTGACGTGGGTGTGACGTGCATGATTCGAACGTGAGGTGGGTGTTTTAAATGTGAGCTGGGCGTGACGTGGGTCATTCGAACATGACGTAGGTGTGACGTGGGGGCTTCGAACGTGACGTGGGCGTGACGTGGGGGCTTCAAGCGTGACCTGGGTGTGACGTGGGTGTTTCGAAGGTGACGTGGGCGTGACGTCAGTACTTTGAATGTGACGTGGGTGTGACCTGGGTCATGCGAACGTGACGTGGGTGTGACGTGGGTGGTTCGAAAGTGACGTGGGCGTGACGTGGGTACTTTACATTTGACGTGGGTGTGACCTGGCTGATGCGAACGTGACGTAGGCGTGACGTGGGGGCATCGAACGTGACGTGGGCTTCACGTGGGGTCTTCGAATGTGACGTGGACGTCAAGTGGGTGCTTCGAAGGTGACGTGGGCGTGACGTGGGGGCTTCGAACGTGACGTGGGCGTGACGTGGGTGATTCGAACGTGACGTGGGCGTGACGTCGGTACTTTGAATGTGACGTGGGTGTGACATGGGTCATTGGAACGTGACGTGGGAGTGACGCGGGGGCTTCGAACGTGACGTAAGGGTGACATGGGTGCTTAGAACGTCACGTGGGCGTGACGTGGGCGATTCCAACGTGATGTGGGGCTTCGAACGTGACGTGCGCCGGATGTGGGTGATTCGAAGCTGACGTGGGCGTTACGTGGGGGCTTCAAACGTGACGTGGGCGTGACGTGGGGGCTTCAAACGTGACGTGGGCGTGACCTGGGTGATTGGAACGTGACGTGGACGTGACGTGGGTGGTTTCAACGTGACGTGGGCGTCACGGGTGGGCTTCGAACGTGACGTGGGCATGACGTGGGTGATTCGAAGCTGACGTGGGCGTGACGTGGGGGCTTCGAACGTCACGTGGGCGTGACGTGGGGGCTTCAAACGTGACGTGGGCGTGACCTGGGTGATTGGAACGTGACGTGGACGTGACGTGGGTGGTTTCAACGTGACGTGGGCGTCACGTGGGGGCTTCGAACGTCACGTGGGCGTGACGTGGGGGCTTGGAACGTGACGTGGGCGTGACCTGGGTGATTGGAACGTGACGTGGACGTGACGTGGGTAGTTTCAACGTGACGTGGGCGTCACGTGGGGGCTTCGGAGGTGACGTGGGCCTCACGTGGGGGCCTCGAAAGTGACGTGGGCATGGCGTGGGTGATTCGAAGGTGACGTGGGTGTGACGTGGGGGCTTCGAACGTGACGTGGGCGTCACGTGGGAGTTTCGATCATGACGTGGGCGTGACGTGTGTGGTTTCAACGTGACGTGGGTGTCACGTGGGGCATCGAACGTCACGTGGACGTGACGTCGGTACTTTCAATTTGAGGTTGCTGTGACCTGGGTCATTCGAACGTGACGTACATGTGACGTGGGTGATTCCAACGTGACGTGGGGCTTCCAACGTGACGTGGGAGTGACGTGGGTGATTGGAACGTGACGTGGGGCTTCGAACGTGACGTGGGCGTTACGTGGGTGATTCGAATGTGATGTGGGCGTGACGTGGGGGCTTCGAACGTGATGTGAGCGCCACGTGGGGGCATCGAAGTTGACGTGGGCGTGACCTGGGTGATTGGAACGTGAAGTGGGTGTGACGTGGGGGCTTCGAACGTGACGTGGGTGTGACGTGGGTGCTTGGAACGTGACGTGGGCGTCACGTGGGGGCTTCGAACATGACGTGGGTGTGACGTGGGGGCATCGATCGTGACGTGGACGTGACGTCGGTACTTTATACCTGATGGGGGTGTGACCTGGGTCATTCGAACGTGACGTGGGCGTGACGTGGGGGCTTCGAACGTGACGTGGGCATGACGTCGGTGATTCGAACGTGACGTGGGCGTGACGTGGGGGCTTCGAACGCCACGTGAGCTTCACGTGGGGGCATCGAACGTGACGTGGGCGTGACGTGGGGGCTTCAAGCGTGACCTGGGTGTGACGTGGGTGTATCGAAGGTGACGTGGGCGTGACGTCAGTACTTTGAATGTGACGTGGGTGTGACCTGGGTCATGCGAACGTGACGTGGGTGTGACGTGGGTGTTTCGAACGTGACGTGGGCATGACGTGGGTGGTTCGAAAGTGACGTGGGCGTGACGTGGGTACTTTACATTTGACGTGGGTGTGACCTGGGCGATGCGAACGTGATGTGGGCGTCACGTGGGGGCATCGAACGTGACGTGGGCGTCACGTGGGGTCTTCGAAAGAGACGTGGACGTCACGTGGGTGCTTCCAAGGTGACGTGGGCGTGACGTGGGGGATTCCAACGTGACGTGGGCGTGACCTGGGTGATTCGAACGTGACGTGGGCGTGACGTCGGTACTTTCAATGTGACGTGGGTGTGACCTGGGTCATTGGAACGTGACGTGGGAGTGACGCGGGGGCTTCGAACGTGACGTAAGGGTGACATGGGTGCTTAGAACGTGACGTGGGCGTGACGTGGGCGATTCCAACGTGACGTGGGGGCTTCGATGTTGACGTGGGCGTGACCTGGGTGATTGGAACGTGACGTGGACGTGACGTGGGTGGTTTCAACGTGACGTGAGCGTCACGTGGGGTCCTCGAACGTGACTTGGGGGTCACGTGGGGTCTTCGAAAGTGACGTGGGCATGGCGTGGGTGATTCGAAGGTGACGTGGGTGTGACGTGGGGGCTTCGAACGTGACGTGGGTGTGACGTCGGTACTTTGAAAGTGACGTGGGTGTGATCTGGGTCATTGGAACGTGACGTGGGAGTGACGTGGGGGCATCGAACGTGACGTAAGGGCGACATAGGTGCTTAGAACGTGACGTGGGCGTGACGTGGGTGATTCCAACGTGACGTGGGGGTTTCGAACGTGACGTGGGCGTGACCTGGGTGATTTCAACGTGACGTGGGGCTGCGAACATGACGTGGGCGTGACGTGGGGGCTTCGAAAGTGACGTGGGCATGACGTGGGTGATTCGAAGGTGACATGGGTGTGACGTGGGGGCTTCGAACGTGACGTGGGTGTGACGTGGGGGCTTCGAACGTGACGTGGGCGTGACGTCGGAACTTTGAATGTGACGTGGGTGTGACATGGGTCATTGGAACGTGACGTGGGAGTGACGCGGGGGCTTCGAACGTGACCTAAGGGTGACATGGGTGCTTAGAACGTGACGTGGGCGTGACGTGGGGGATTCCAACGTGACGTGAGGCTTCGAACGTGACGTGGGCTTGACGTGGGTGATTGGTAGGTGACGTGGGCGTGAGGTGGGTGATTCGAAAGTGACGTCAGTGTGACGTGGGTGCTTCGAACGTCACGTGGGCGTGACTTGGGGGCTTCGATCGTGACGTGGGCGTGACCTGGGTGATTGGAACGTGACGTGGACGTGACGTGGGTGGTTTCAACGTGACGTGGGTGTCACGTGGGGCATCGAAGGTGACGTGGGCGTGACGTGTGTGGTTTCAACGTGACATGGGCGTCACGGGTGGGCTTCGAACGTGACGTGGGCATGACGTCGGTGATTCGAAGGTGACGTGGGCATGACGTGGGGGCATGGAACGTGACGTGGGTGTGAGGTGGGTGATTCCAACGTGACGTGGGCGTGACGTCGGTACTTTCAATGTGACGTGGGTGTGACCTGGGTCATTTGAACGTGACGTGGGCGTGACGCGGGTGATTCCAACGTGACGTGAGGCTTCGAATGTGACGTGGGCGTGACGTGGGTGCTTAGAACGTGACGTGGGGCTTCGAATGTGACGTGGGAGTGACATGGGTGATTTCAACGTGACGTGGGCTTCGAACGTGACGTGGGCATGATGTGGGTGATTCGAATGTCACTTGGGCGTGACGTGGGGGCTTCGAACGTGACGTGGGTGTGACGTGGGGGCTTCGAACGTGACGTGGGCATGACGTGGGTGATTCGAAAGTGACGTGGGCGTCACGTGGGAGTTTCGATCATGACGTGGGCGTGACGTGTGTGGTTTCAACGTGACGTGGGTGTCACGTGGGGCATCGAACGTGACGTGGACGTGACGTCGGTACTTTCAATTTGAGGTTGGTGTGACCTGGGTCATTCGAACGTGACGTACATGTGACGTGGGTGATTCCAACGTGACGTGGGGCTTCGAACGTGACGTGGGAGTGACGTGGGTGATTGGAACGTTACGTGGGGGCATCGAAGATGACGTGGGCGTGACCTGGGTGATTGGAACGTGAAGTGGGTGTGACGTGGGTGTTTCGAACGTGACGTTGGTGTTTCGAACGTGACGTGGGTGTGACGTGGGTGCTTCGATCGTGACGTGGGCGTCAGGTGGGGGCTTCGAACATGACGTGGATGTGAGGTGGGTGCTTCGGACGTGACGTGGGCATGACGTGGGGGCTTCGAAAATGATGTGGGTGTGACGTGGGTGCATCGAACTTGATGTGGGCGTGACGTGGGAGTTTCGAACGTGACGTGGACGTGACGTGGTACTTTACATTTGACGTGGGTGTGACCTGGGTGATTGGAACGTGACGTGGGTGTGACGTTTGGGCTTCGAACGTGACGTGGGTGTGACGTGGGTGTTTCGAACCTGACGTTGGTATTTCGAACGTGACGTGGGTGTGACGTGGGTGCATCGGACGTGACGTGGGCATAACGTGGGGGCTACGAACATTACGCGGGTGTGACGTGGATGCTTCGAATGCGACGTTGGTGTTTCGAACGTGACATGGGTGTGACGTGGGTGCTTGGAACGTGACGTGGGCGTCACGTGGGGGCTTCGAACATGACGTGGGTGTGACGTGGGGGCATCGATCGTCACGTGGACGTGACGTCGGTAGTTTTTACCTGATGGGGGTGTGACGTGGGTCATTCGAACGTGACGTGGGTGTGACGTGGGGGCTTCGAACGTGACGTGGGCATGACGTGGGTGATTCGAACGTGACGTGGGCGTGACGTGGGGGCATCGAACGTGACGTGGGTGTGACGTGGGGGCTTCGAACGTGACGTGGGCATGACGTCGGTGATTCGAACGTGACGTGGGCATGACGTCGGTGATTCGAAGGTGACGTGGGTGTGACGTGGGGGCATCGAACGTGACGTGGGTGTGACGTGGGTGTTTCGAACGTGACGTGGGCGTGACGTCGGTACTTTGAATGTGACGTGGGTGTGACGTGGGTCATTCGAACGTGATGTACGTGTGACGTGTGGGCGTGGACGTGACGTGGGTGTTTCAAAACTAACGTGGGTGTGACGTAGGGGTATCGAACGTGACGTAGGTGTTTCCAAACTGACGTGGGTGTGACGTCGGTATGTTGAATGTGACGTGGGTGTGACGTGCATGGTTTGAACGTGAGGTGGGTGTTTTAAATGTGAGCTGGGCATGACGTGCGTCATTCGAACATGACGTAGGTGTGACGTGGGGGCTTCGAACGTGACGTGGGCGTGACATGGGTGCTTCGAATGTGACGTGGGCGTAACGTGGGGGCTTCGAACCTGACGTGGGTGTGACGTGGGGGCTTCGAAAGTGACGTGGGTGTGACGTGGGTCGTTTGAACGTGACGTGGGCGTGACGTGGGTGATTCGAATGTGTCGTGGGCGTGACATGGGGGCTTCGAACGTCACGTGAGCGTCACGTGGAGGCATCGAGTTTGACATGGGCGTAACCTGGGTGATTGGAACGTGACGTGGGCGTGACGTGGGTGATTTCAACGTGACGTGGGGCTTCGATCATGACGTGGGCGTGACGTGGGGGCTTCGAAAGTGACGTGGGCATGACGTGGGTGATTCGAAGGTGACATGGGTGTGACGTGGGGGCTTCGAACGTGACGTGGGTGTGACGTGAGGGGCTTCGAACGTGACGTGGGCGTGACGTCGGTACTTTGAATGTGACGTGGGTGTGACATGGGTCATTGGAACGTGACGTGGGAGTGACGCGGGGGCTTCGAACGTGACGTAAGGGTGACATGGGTGCTTAGAACGTGACGTGGGCGTGATGCGGGTGATTCCAACGTGACGTGAGGCTTCGAATGTGACCTGGGCGTGACGTGGGTGATTGGAACGTGACGTGGGGCTTCGAATGTGACGTGGGTGTGACGTGGGTCATTCGAACGTGATGTACGCGTGACGTGCATGGTTCGAACGTGAGGTGGGTGTTTTAAATGTGAGCTGGGCGTATCTTGGGTCATTCGAACGTGACATAGGTGTGACGTGGGGGCATCGAACGTGACGTGGGCGTGACGTGGATGTTTCGAATGTGACGTTGGTGTTTCGAACGTGACATGCGTGTGACGTGGGTGCTTTGACTGTGACGTGGGCGTAACGTGGGTGCTTCGAACGTGACGTGGGTGTGACGTCGGTACTTTGAATGTGCCGTGGGTGTGACGTGCATGACTCGAACGTGACGTGGGCATGACGTGGGAGCTTCGAAAGTGACGTGGGCGTGACGTGGGTGATTCGAAGGTGACGTGGGCGTGACGTCGGTACTTTGAAAGTGACGTGGGTGTGACCTGGGTCATTGGAACGTGACGTGGGAGTGACGTGGGGGCTTCAAACGTGACGTAAGGGTGACATGGGTGCTTAGAACGTGACGTGGGAGTGACGTGGGGGCTTCGAACGTGACGTGGGCGTAACGTGGGAGTTTCGAACGTGACGTGGACGTGACGTGGTACTTTACATTTGACGTGGGTGTGACCTGGGTCAATCGAACGTGACGTGGGTGTAACGTGGGGGCTTCGAACGTGACGTGGACGTCACGTGGGTGTTTCGAACCTGACGTTGGTATTTCGAACGTGACGTGTGTGTGACGTGGGGGCTTCGAACATGACGGGGGTGTGACGTGGGGGCATCGATCGTGACGTGGACGTGACGTCGGTACTTTATACCTGATGGGGGTGTGACGTGGGTCATTCGAATGTGACGTGGGTGTGACGTGGGGGCTTCGAACGTGACGTGGGCGTGTCGTGGGTGATTCGAACGTGACGTGGGCGTGACGTGGGGGCATCGAACGTGACGTGGGTGTGACGTGGGGGCTTCGAACGTGACGTAGGCATGACGTCGGTGATTCGAACGTGACGTGGGCATGACGTCGGTGATTCGAACGTGACGTGGGTGTGACGTGGGGGCTTCGAACGTGACCTGGGTGTGACGTGGGTGTTTCGAACGTGACGTGGGCGTGACGTCGGTACTTTGAATGTGACGTGGGTGTGACGTGGGTCATTCGAATGTGATGTACGTGTGACGTGTGGGCTTTGAACGTGACGTGGGTGTTTCAAAACTAACGTGGGTGTGACGTAGGGGTATCGAACGTGACGTAGGTGTTTCCAAACTGACGTGGGTGTGACGTCGGTATGTTGAATGTGACGTGGGTGTGACGTGCATGGTTCGAACGTGAGGTGGGTGTTTTAAATGTGAGCTGGGCGTGACGTGGGTCATTCGAACATGACGTAGGTGTGACGTGGGGGCTTCGAACGTGACATGGGTGTGACATGGGTGCTTCGAATGTGATGTGGGCGTATCGTGGGGGCTTCGAACGGGACGTGGGTGTGACGTGGGGGCTTCGAAAGTGACGTGGGTGTGACGTGGGTCATTTGAACGTGACGTGGGCGTGACGTGGGTGATTCCAACGTGACGTGGGGCTTCGAACGTGACGTGGGCGTGACGTGGGTGATTCGAATGTGACGTGGGCGTGACGTGGGGGCTTCGAACGCCACGGAGCTTCACGTGGGGGCATCGAAGGTGACGTGGGCGTGACGTGGGGGCTTCAAGCGTGACCTGGGTGTGACGTGGGTGTTTCGAAGGTGACGTGGGCGTGACGTCAGTACTTTGAATGTGACGTGGGTGTGACCTGGGTCATGCGAACGTGACGTGGGCGTCACGTGGGGGCTTCGAAAGTGACGGGGGCTTGACGTGGGGGCTTCGAACGTGACCTGGGCGTGACGTGGGTGATTCGAACGTGACCTGGGTGTGAGGTGGGTTTTTCGAACGGGACGTGGGTGTGACGTGGGGGCTTCGAACGTGACGTTGGTGTTTCGAACTTGACTTCGGTGTGACGTGGGTGCTTCGGACCTGTTGTGGGCATAACGTGGGGCCTTCGAACATGACGCAGGAGTGACGTGGATGCTTCGAATGTGACGTGGGCGTGACCTGGGTGATTAGAACGTGAAGTGGGTGTGACGTGGGGGCTTCGAACGTGACGTGGGTGTGACGTGGGTGATTGGAACGTGACGTTGGTGTTTCGAACTTGACTTCGGTGTGACGTGCGTGCTTCGGACCTGACGTGGGCGTAAAGTGGGGGCTTCGAACATGACGCGGGAGTGACGTGGATGCTTCGAATGTGACGTTGGTGTTTCGAACGTGACAGGGGTGTGACGTGGGGGCTTCGAACATGACGTGGATGTGAGGTGGGTGCTTCGGACGTGACGTGGGCGTGACGTGGGGGCTTCGAAAATGATGTGGGCGTGTCGTGGGGGCATCGAACGTGACGTGGGCGTGACGTGGGAGTTTCGAACGTGACGTGGACGCGACGTGGTACCTTACATTTGACGTGGGTGTGACCTGGGTCAATCGAACGTGACGTGGGTGTGACGTGGGGGCTTCGAATATGACGTGGGCGTGACGTGGGTGATTCGAATGTGACGTGGGCGTGACGTGGGGGCTTCGAACGTCACGTGGGCGTGACGTGGGGGCTTCGAACGTGACGTGGGTGTGACGTGGGTGTTTCGAACCTGACGTTGGTATTTCGAAGGTGACGTGGGTGTGACGTGGGTGCATCGGACCTGACGCGGGCGTAACGTGGGGGCTACGAACATTACGCGGGTGTGACGTGGATGCTTCGAATGCGACGTTGGTGTTTCGAACGTGACATGGGTGTGACGTGGGTGCTTGGAACGTGACGTGGGCGTCACGTGGGGGCTTCGAACATGACGTGGGTGTGACGTGGGGGCATCGATCGTGACGTGGACGTGACGTCGGTACTTTATACCTGATGGGGGTGTGACGTGGGTCATTCGAACGTGACGTGGGTGTGACGTGGGGGCTTCGAACGTGACGTGGGCATGACGTGGGTGATTCGAACGTGACGTGGGCGTGACGTGGGGGCATCGAACGTGACGTGGGTGTGACGTGGGGGCTTCGAACGTGACGTGGGCATGACGTCGGTGATTCGAACGTGACGTGGGCACCACGTGGGTGCATCGAAGTTGACGTGGGCGTGACCTGGGTGATTGGAAGGTGAAGTGGGTGTGACGTGGGGGCTTCGAACGTGACGTGGGTGTGACGTGGGTGTTTCGAACGTGACGTGGGCGTGACGTCGGTACTTTGAATGTGACGTGGGTGTGACGTGGGTCATTCGAACGTTATGTACGTGTGACGTGTGGGCTTCGAATGTGAGGTGGGTGTTTCAAAACAAACGTGGGTGTGACGTGGGGGCTTCGAACGTGACGTGGGCGTGACGTCGGAACTTTGAATGTGACGTGGGTGTGACCTGGGTCATTGGAACGTGACGTGGGAGTGACGTGGGGGCTTCGAACGTGTCATAAGGGCGACATAGGTGCTTATAACGTGACGTGGGCGTCACGTGGGTGATTCCAACGTGACGTGGGGGTTTCGAACGTGACATGGGCGTGACGTGGGTGTTTCGAACGTGGCGTGGGTGTGACGTGGGGGCTTCGAACGTGACGTGGGCATGACGTGGGTGATTCGAAAGTGACGTGTGTGTGACGTGGGGGCTTCGAACGTGACGTGGGCGTGACGTCGGAACTTTGAATGTGACGTGGGTGTGACCTGGGTCATTGGAACGTGACGTGGGAGTGACGTGGGGGCTTCGAACGTGACGTAAGGGTGACATGGGTGCTTAGAACGTGACGTGGGCGTGACGTGGGGGATTCCAACGTGACGTGGGGCTTCGAATGTCACGTGGGCGTGAGGTGGGTGATTGGAACGTGACGTGGGCGTGACGTCGGTACTTTGAAAGTGACGTGGGTGTGACCTGGCGGCTTCGAACGTGACGTAAGGGCGACATAGGTGCTTAGAATGTGACGTGGGCGTGACGTGGGTGATTCCAACGTGACGTGGGGGCTTCGAACGTGACATGGGCGTGACGTGGGTGATTGGAACGTGACGTGGGTGTGACGTGGGAGTTTCGATCATGACGTGGGCGTGACGTGTGTGGTTTCAACGTGACGTGGGTGTCACGTGGGGCATCGAACGTGACGTGGACGTGACGTCGGTACTTTCAATTTGAGGTTGGTGTGACCTGGGTCATTCGAACGTGACGTATATGTGACGTGGGTGATTCCAACGTGACGTGGGGCTTCGAACGTGACGTGGGCGTGACCTGGGTGATTGGAACGTGACGTGGGTGTGACGTGGGGGCTTCGAACGTGACGTGGGTGTGACGTGGGTGTTTCGAACGTGACGTTGGTGTTTTGAACTTGACTTCGGTGTGACGTGGGTGCTTCGGACCTGACGTGGGCGTCAGGTGGGGGCTTCGAACATGACGCGGGAGTGACGTGGATGCTTCGAATGTGACGCTGGCGTTTCGAACGTGACAGGGGTGTGACGTGGGGGATTCGAACGTGACGTGGGCGTCACGTGGAGGCTTCGAACATGACGTGGATGTGAGGTGCGTGCTTCGGACGTGACGTGGGCGTGACGTCGGGGCTTCGGAAATGATGTGGAGGTGACGTGGGGGCATCGAACGTGACGTGGACGTGACGTGGTACTTTACATTTGACGTGGGTGTGACCTGGGTCAATCGAACGTGACGTGGGTGTGACGTGGGGGCTTCGAATGTGACGTGGGCGTGACGTGGGTGATTCGAATGTGACGTGGGCGTGACGTGGGGGCTTCGAACGTCACGTGGGCGTCACGTGGGGGCATCGAACGTGACGTGGGCGTGACCTGGGTGATTGGAACGTGACGTGGCTGTGACGTGGGGGCTTCGAACGTGACGTGGGTGTGACGTGGGTGTTTCGAACCTGACGTTGGTATTTCGAACGTGACGTGGGTGTGACGTGGGTGCATCGGACGTGACGTGGGCATAACGTGGGGGCTACGAACATTACGCGGGTGTGACGTGGATGCTTCGAATGCGACGTTGGTGTTTCGAACGTGACATGGGTGTGACGTGGGTGCTTGGAACGTGACGTGGGCGTCACGAGGGGGCTTCGAACATGACGTGGGTGTGACGTGGGGGCATCGATCGTGACGTGGACGTGACGTCGGTACTTTTTACCTGATGGGGGTGTGATGTGGGTCATTCGAACGTGACGTGGGTGTGACGTGGGGGCTTCGAACGTGACGTGGGCATGACGTGGGTGATTCGAACGTGACGTGGGCGTGACGTGGGGCCATCGAACGTGACGTGGGTGTGACGTTGGGGCTTCGAACGTGACGTGGGCATGATGTGGGTGATTCGAACGTGACGTGAGCACCACGTGGGTGCATCGAAGTTGACGTGGGCGTGACCTGGGTGATTGGAACGTGAAGTGGGTGTGACGTGGGGGCTTCGAACGTGACGTGGGTGTGACGTGGGTGTTTCGAACGTGACGTGGGCGTGACGTCGGTACTTTGAATGTGACGTGGGTGTGACGTGGGTCATTCGAACGTGATGTACGTGTGACGTGTGGGCTTCGAATGTGAGGTGGGTGTTTCAAAACAAACGTGGGTGTGACGTGGGGGCTTCGAACGTGACGTGGGCATGACGTCGGAACTTTGAATGTGACGTGGGTGTGACCTGGGTCATTGGAACGTGACGTGGGAGTGACGTGGGGGCTTCGAACGTGACATAAGGGCGACATAGGTGCTTATAACGTGACGTGGGCGTCACGTGGGTGATTCCAACGTGACGCGGGGGTTTCGAACGTGACATGGGCGTGACGTGGGTGTTTCGAACGTGGCGTGGGTGTGACGTGGGGGCTTCGAACGTGACGTGGGCATGGCGTGGGTGATTCGAAAGTGACGTGTGTGTGACGTTGGGGCTTCGAACGTGACGTGGGCGTGACGTCGGAACTTTGAATGTGACGTGGGTGTGACCTGGGTCATTGGAACGTGACGTGGGAGTGACGTGGGGGCTTCGAACGTGACGTAGGGGTGACATGGGTGCTTAGAACGTGACGTGGGCGTGACGTGGGGGATTCCAACGTGACGTGGGGCTTCGAATGTCACGTGGGCGTGAGGTGGGTGATTGGAACGTGACGTGGGCGTGACGTCGGTACTTTGAAAGTGACGTGGGTGTGACCTGGCGGCTTCGAACGTGACGTAAGGGCGCCATAGGTGCTTAGAATGTGACGTGGGCGTGACGTGGGTGATTCCAACGTGACGTGGGGGCTTCGAACGTGACATGGGCGTGACGTGGGTGATTGGAACGTGACGTGGGTGTGACGTGGGGGCTTCGAACGTGACGTGGGCATGACGTGGGTGATTCGAAAGTGACGTGGGCGTCACGTGGGAGTTTCGATCATGACGTGGGCGTGACGTGTGTGGTTTCAACGTGACGTGGGTGTCACGTGGGGCATCGAACGTGACGTGGACGTGACGTCGGTACTTTCAATTTGAGGTTGGTGTGACCTGGGTCATTCGAACGTGACGTACATGTGACGTGGGTGATTCCAACGTGACGTGGGGCTTCGAACGTGACGTGGGCGTGACCTGGGTGATTGGAACGTGACGTGGGTGTGACGTGGGGGCTTCGAACGTGACGTGGGTGTGACGTGGGTGTTTCGAACGTGACGTTGGTGTTTTGAACTTGACTTCGGTGTGACGTGGGTGCTTCGGACCTGACGCGGGCGTCAGGTGGGGGCTTCGAACATGACGCGGGAGTGATGTGGATGCTTCGAATGCGACGTTGGCGTTTCGAACGTGACAGGGGTGTGACGTGGGGGATTCGAACGTGACGTGGGCGTCACGTGGGGGCTTCGAACATGACGTGGGTGTGAGGTGCGTGCTTCGGACGTGACGTGGGCGTGACGTCGGGGCTTTGAAAATGATGTGGAGGTGACGTGGGGGCATCGAACGTGACGTGGACGTGACGTGGTACTTTACATTTGACGTGGGTGTGACCTGGGTCAATCGAACGTGACGTGGGTGTGACGTGGGGGCTTCGAATGTGACGTGGGCGTGACGTGGGTGATTCGAATGTGACGTGGGCGTCACGTGGGGGCATCGAACGTGACGTGGGCGTGACGTGGGTGATTGGAACGTGACGTGGGTGTGACGTGGGGACTTCGAACGTGACGTGGGTGTGACGTGGGTGTTTCGAACCTGACGTTGGGGGCTTCGAACGTGACGTGGGTGTGACGTGGGTGCATCGGACGTGACGTGGGCATAACGTGGGGGCTACGAACATTACGCGGGTGTGACGTGGATGCTTCGAATGCGACGTTGGTGTTTCGAACGTGACATGGGTGTGACGTGGGTGCTTGGAACGTGACGTGGGCGTCACGAGGGGGCTTCGAACATGACGTGGGTGTGACGTGGGGGCATCGATCGTGACGTGGACGTGACGTCGGTACTTTTTACCTGATGGGGGTGTGACGTGGGTCATTCGAACGTGACGTGGGTGTGACGTGGGGGCTTCGAACGTGACGTGGGCATGACGTCGGTGATTCGAACGTGACGTGGGTGTGACGTGGGGGCTTCGAACGTGACGTGGGCATGACGTCGGTGATTCGAACGTGACGTGAGCACCACGTGGGTGCATCGAAGTTGACGTGGGCGTGACCTGGGTGATTGGAAGGTGAAGTGGGTGTGACGTGGGGGCTTCGAACGTGACGTGGGTGTGACGTGGGTGTTTCGAACGTGACGTGGGCGTGACGTCGGTACTTTGAATGTGACGTGGGTGTGACGTGGGTCATTCGAACGTTATGTACGTGTGACGTGTGGGCTTCGAATGTGAGGTGGGTGTTTCAAAACAAACGTGGGTGTGACGTGGGGGCTTCGAACGTGACGTGGGCGTGACGTCGGAACTTTGAATGTGACGTGGGTGTGACCTGGGTCATTGGAACGTGACGTGGGAGTGACGTGGGGGCTTCGAACGTGTCATAAGGGCGACATAGGTGCTTATAACGTGACGTGGGCGTCACGTGGGTGATTCCAACGTGACGTGGGGGTTTCGAACGTGACATGGGCGTGACGTGGGTGTTTCGAACGTGGCGTGGGTGTGACGTGGGGGCTTCGAACGTGACGTGGGCATGACGTGGGTGATTCGAAAGTGACGTGTGTGTGACGTGGGGGCTTCGAACGTGACGTGGGCGTGACGTCGGAACTTTGAATGTGACGTGGGTGTGACCTGGGTCATTGGAACGTGACGTGGGAGTGACGTGGGGGCTTCGAACGTGACGTAAGGGTGACATGGGTGCTTAGAACGTGACGTGGGCGTGACGTGGGGGATTCCAACGTGACGTGGGGCTTCGAATGTCACGTGGGCGTGAGGTGGGTGATTGGAACGTGACGTGGGCGTGACGTCGGTACTTTGAAAGTGACGTGGGTGTGACCTGGCGGCTTCGAACGTGACGTAAGGGCGACATAGGTGCTTAGAATGTGACGTGGGCGTGACGTGGGTGATTCCAACGTGACGTGGGGGCTTCGAACGTGACATGGGCGTGACGTGGGTGATTGGAACGTGACGTGGGTGTGACGTGGGAGTTTCGATCATGACGTGGGCGTGACGTGTGTGGTTTCAACGTGACGTGGGTGTCACGTGGGGCATCGAACGTGACGTGGACGTGACGTCGGTACTTTCAATTTGAGGTTGGTGTGACCTGGGTCATTCGAACGTGACGTATATGTGACGTGGGTGATTCCAACGTGACGTGGGGCTTCGAACGTGACGTGGGCGTGACCTGGGTGATTGGAACGTGACGTGGGTGTGACGTGGGGGCTTCGAACGTGACGTGGGTGTGACGTGGGTGTTTCGAACGTGACGTTGGTGTTTTGAACTTGACTTCGGTGTGACGTGGGTGCTTCGGACCTGACGTGGGCGTCAGGTGGGGGCTTCGAACATGACGCGGGAGTGACGTGGATGCTTCGAATGTGACGCTGGCGTTTCGAACGTGACAGGGGTGTGACGTGGGGGATTCGAACGTGACGTGGGCGTCACGTGGAGGCTTCGAACATGACGTGGATGTGAGGTGCGTGCTTCGGACGTGACGTGGGCGTGACGTCGGGGCTTCGGAAATGATGTGGAGGTGACGTGGGGGCATCGAACGTGACGTGGACGTGACGTGGTACTTTACATTTGACGTGGGTGTGACCTGGGTCAATCGAACGTGACGTGGGTGTGACGTGGGGGCTTCGAATGTGACGTGGGCGTGACGTGGGTGATTCGAATGTGACGTGGGCGTGACGTGGGGGCTTCGAACGTCACGTGGGCGTCACGTGGGGGCATCGAACGTGACGTGGGCGTGACCTGGGTGATTGGAACGTGACGTGGCTGTGACGTGGGGGCTTCGAACGTGACGTGGGTGTGACGTGGGTGTTTCGAACCTGACGTTGGTATTTCGAACGTGACGTGGGTGTGACGTGGGTGCATCGGACGTGACGTGGGCATAACGTGGGGGCTACGAACATTACGCGGGTGTGACGTGGATGCTTCGAATGCGACGTTGGTGTTTCGAACGTGACATGGGTGTGACGTGGGTGCTTGGAACGTGACGTGGGCGTCACGAGGGGGCTTCGAACATGACGTGGGTGTGACGTGGGGGCATCGATCGTGACGTGGACGTGACGTCGGTACTTTTTACCTGATGGGGGTGTGATGTGGGTCATTCGAACGTGACGTGGGTGTGACGTGGGGGCTTCGAACGTGACGTGGGCATGACGTGGGTGATTCGAACGTGACGTGGGCGTGACGTGGGGCCATCGAACGTGACGTGGGTGTGACGTTGGGGCTTCGAACGTGACGTGGGCATGATGTGGGTGATTCGAACGTGACGTGAGCACCACGTGGGTGCATCGAAGTTGACGTGGGCGTGACCTGGGTGATTGGAACGTGAAGTGGGTGTGACGTGGGGGCTTCGAACGTGACGTGGGTGTGACGTGGGTGTTTCGAACGTGACGTGGGCGTGACGTCGGTACTTTGAATGTGACGTGGGTGTGACGTGGGTCATTCGAACGTGATGTACGTGTGACGTGTGGGCTTCGAATGTGAGGTGGGTGTTTCAAAACAAACGTGGGTGTGACGTGGGGGCTTCGAACGTGACGTGGGCATGACGTCGGAACTTTGAATGTGACGTGGGTGTGACCTGGGTCATTGGAACGTGACGTGGGAGTGACGTGGGGGCTTCGAACGTGACATAAGGGCGACATAGGTGCTTATAACGTGACGTGGGCGTCACGTGGGTGATTCCAACGTGACGCGGGGGTTTCGAACGTGACATGGGCGTGACGTGGGTGTTTCGAACGTGGCGTGGGTGTGACGTGGGGGCTTCGAACGTGACGTGGGCATGGCGTGGGTGATTCGAAAGTGACGTGTGTGTGACGTTGGGGCTTCGAACGTGACGTGGGCGTGACGTCGGAACTTTGAATGTGACGTGGGTGTGACCTGGGTCATTGGAACGTGACGTGGGAGTGACGTGGGGGCTTCGAACGTGACGTAGGGGTGACATGGGTGCTTAGAACGTGACGTGGGCGTGACGTGGGGGATTCCAACGTGACGTGGGGCTTCGAATGTCACGTGGGCGTGAGGTGGGTGATTGGAACGTGACGTGGGCGTGACGTCGGTACTTTGAAAGTGACGTGGGTGTGACCTGGCGGCTTCGAACGTGACGTAAGGGCGCCATAGGTGCTTAGAATGTGACGTGGGCGTGACGTGGGTGATTCCAACGTGACGTGGGGGCTTCGAACGTGACATGGGCGTGACGTGGGTGATTGGAACGTGACGTGGGTGTGACGTGGGGGCTTCGAACGTGACGTGGGCATGACGTGGGTGATTCGAAAGTGACGTGGGCGTCACGTGGGAGTTTCGATCATGACGTGGGCGTGACGTGTGTGGTTTCAACGTGACGTGGGTGTCACGTGGGGCATCGAACGTGACGTGGACGTGACGTCGGTACTTTCAATTTGAGGTTGGTGTGACCTGGGTCATTCGAACGTGACGTACATGTGACGTGGGTGATTCCAACGTGACGTGGGGCTTCGAACGTGACGTGGGCGTGACCTGGGTGATTGGAACGTGACGTGGGTGTGACGTGGGGGCTTCGAACGTGACGTGGGTGTGACGTGGGTGTTTCGAACGTGACGTTGGTGTTTTGAACTTGACTTCGGTGTGACGTGGGTGCTTCGGACCTGACGCGGGCGTCAGGTGGGGGCTTCGAACATGACGCGGGAGTGATGTGGATGCTTCGAATGCGACGTTGGCGTTTCGAACGTGACAGGGGTGTGACGTGGGGGATTCGAACGTGACGTGGGCGTCACGTGGGGGCTTCGAACATGACGTGGGTGTGAGGTGCGTGCTTCGGACGTGACGTGGGCGTGACGTCGGGGCTTTGAAAATGATGTGGAGGTGACGTGGGGGCATCGAACGTGACGTGGACGTGACGTGGTACTTTACATTTGACGTGGGTGTGACCTGGGTCAATCGAACGTGACGTGGGTGTGACGTGGGGGCTTCGAATGTGACGTGGGCGTGACGTGGGTGATTCGAATGTGACGTGGGCGTCACGTGGGGGCATCGAACGTGACGTGGGCGTGACGTGGGTGATTGGAACGTGACGTGGGTGTGACGTGGGGACTTCGAACGTGACGTGGGTGTGACGTGGGTGTTTCGAACCTGACGTTGGTATTTCGAACGTGACGTGGGTGTGACGTGGGTGCATCGGACGTGACGTGGGCATAACGTGGGGGCTACGAACATTACGCGGGTGTGACGTGGATGCTTCGAATGCGACGTTGGTGTTTCGAACGTGACATGGGTGTGACGTGGGTGCTTGGAACGTGACGTGGGCGTCACGAGGGGGCTTCGAACATGACGTGGGTGTGACGTGGGGGCATCGATCGTGACGTGGACGTGACGTCGGTACTTTTTACCTGATGGGGGTGTGACGTGGGTCATTCGAACGTGACGTGGGTGTGACGTGGGGGCTTCGAACGTGACGTGGGCATGACGTCGGTGATTCGAACGTGACGTGGGTGTGACGTGGGGGCTTCGAACGTGACGTGGGTGTGACGTGGGGGCTTCGAACGTGACGTGGGCGTGACGTCGGTACTTTGAATGTGACGTGGGTGTGACGTGGGTCATTCGAACGTGATGTACGTGTGACGTGTGGGCTTCGAACGTGACGTGGGTGTTTCAAAACTAACGTGGGTGTGACGTGGGGGTATCGAACGTGACGTAGGTGTTTCCAAACTGACGTGGGTGTGACGTCGGTATGTTGAATGTGATGTGGGTGTGACGTGCATGGTTCGAACGTGAGGTGGGTGTTTTAAATGTGAGCTGGGCGTGACGTGGGTCATTCGAACATGACGTAGGTGTGACGTGGGGGCTTCGAACCTGACGTGGGTGTGACGTGGGGGCTTCGAAAGTGACGTGGGTGTGACGTGGGTCATTTGAACGTGACGTGGGCGTGCCGTGTGTGGTTCCAACGTGACGTGGGGGCTTCGAACGCCACGTGAGCTTCACGTGGGGGCTTCGAACGTGACGTGGGCGTGACGTGGGGGCTTCAAGCGTGACCTGGGTGTGACGTGGGTGTTTCGAAGGTGACGTGGGCGTGACGTCAGTACTTTGAACGTGACGTGGGTGTGACCTGGGTCATGCGAACGTGACGTGGGTGTGACGTGGGTGTTTCGAACGTTACGTGGGCATTTCGTGGGTGTTTCGAACGTGACGTGGGCGTGACGTCGGAACTTTGAATGTGACGTGGGTGTGACCTGGGTCATTTGAACGTGACGTACGTGTGACGTGGGGGCTTCGAACGTGATGTGGGTGTTTGAAATCTAACGTGGGTGTGACGTGGGGGCTTCGAACGTGACGTGGGCGTGACGTCGGTACTTTGAAAGTGACGTGGGTGTGACCTGGGTCATTTGAACGTGACGTGGGAGTGACGTGGGGGCTTCAAACGTGACGTAAGGGTGACATGGGCGCTTAGAACGTGACGTGGGCGTGACGTGGGTGATTGGAACGTGACGTGGGCGTGAGGTGGGTGATTCGAAAGCGACGTCGGTGTGACGTGGGTGTTTCGGACGTGACGTGGGTGTGACGTGGGTGCTTCGAACGTGACGTGGGTGTGACATAGGCGCTTCGATCATGACGTGGGCGTGACGTGTGTGGTTTCAACGTGACGTGGGTGTCACGTGGGGCATCGAACGTGACGTGGACGTGACGTCGGTACTTTCAATTTGAGGTTGGTGTGACCTGGGTCATTCGAGCGTGACGTACGTGTGACGTTGGGGCTTCGAACGTGATGTGGGTGTTTCAAAACTAACGTGGGTGTCACGTGGGGCATCGAACGTGACGTGGGCGTGACGTCGGAACTTTGAATGTGACGTGGGTGTGACCTGGGTCATTGGAACGTGACGTGGGAGTGACGTGGGGGCTTCGACCGTGACAGAAGGGTGACATGGGTGCTTAGAACGTGACGTGGGCGTGACGTGGGGGATTCCAACGTGACGTGGGGCTTCGAATGTGACGTGGGCGTGACGTGGGTGATTGGAACGTGACGTGGGCGTGACGTGGGGGCTTCGAACGTGACGTGGGTGTGACGTGGGTGTTTCGAACGTGACGTTGGTGTTTCGAACTTGACTTCGGTGTGACGTGGGTGCTTCAGACCTGACGTGGGCCTAACGTGGGGGCTTTGAACAAGACGCGGGAGTGACGTGGATGCTTCGAATGTGACGTTGGTGTTTCGAACGTGACAGGGGTGTGACGTGGGTGCTTCGAACGTGACGTGGGCGTCACGTGGGGGCTTCGAACGTGACGTGGATGTGACGTGGGTCATTCGAACGTGATGTATGTGTGACGTGTGGGCTTCGAACGTGACGTGGGTGTTTCAAAACTAACGTGGGTGTGACGTAGGGGTATCGAACGTGACGTAGGTGTTTCCAAACTGACGTGGGTGTGACGTCGGTATGTTGAATGTGACCTGGGTGTGACGTGGGGGCTTCGAACGTGACGTGGGCGTGACGTCGGTACTTTGAATGTGACGTGGGTGTGACCTGGGTCATTGGAACGTGACGTGGGAGTGACGTGGGGGCTTCGAACGTGACATAATGGTGACATGGGTGCTTAGAACGTGACGTGGGCGTGACGTTGGTACTTTGAAAGTGACGTGGGTGTGACCTGGCGGCTTCGAACGTGACGTAAGGGCGACATAGGTGCTTAGAATGTGACGTGGGCGTGACGTGGGTGATTCCAACGTGACGTGGGGGCTTCGAACGTGACATGGGCGTGACGTGGGTGTTTCGAACGTGGCGTGGGTGTGACGTGGGGGCTTCGAACGTGACGTGGGCATGACGTGGGTGTTTCGAAAGTGACGTGGGCGTCACGTGGGGCATCGAACGTGACGTGGACGTGACGTCGGTACTTTCAATTTGAGGTTGGTGTGACCTGGGTCATTCGAACGTGACGTACATGTGACGTGGGTGATTCCAACGTGACGTGGGGCTTCGAACGTGACGTGGGTGTGACCTGGGTGATTGGAACGTGACGTGGGCGTGACGTGGGGGCTTGGAACGTGACGTGGGTGTGACGTGGGTGTTTCGAACGTGACGTTGGTGTTTCGAACTTGACTTCGGTGTGACGTGGGTGCTTCGGACCTGACGTGGGCGTCACGTGGGGGCTTCGAACATGACGAGGATGTGAGGTGGGTGCTTCGGACGTGACGTGGGCGTGACGTCGGGGCTTCGAAAATGATGTGGGTGTGAGGTGGGGGCATCGAACGTGACGTGGGCGTGACGTGGGGGCTTCGAAAATGATGTGGGTGTGACGTGGGGACATCGAACGAGACGTGGGCGTGACGTGGGAGTTTCGAACGTGACGTGGACGTGACGTGGTACTTTACATTTGACGTGGGTGTGACCTGGGTCAATCGAACGTGACGTGGGTGTGACGTGGGTGTTTCGAACCTGACGTTGGTATTTCGAACGTGACGTGGGTGTGACGTGGGTGCATCGGACGTGACGTGGGCGTAACATGGGGGCTACGAACATTACGCGGGTGTGACGTGGATGCTTCGAATGCGACGTTGGTGTTTCGAACGTGACATGGGTGTGACGTGGGGGCATCAATCGTGACGTGGACGTCAGGTCGGCAGTTTATACCTGATGGGGGTGTGACGTGGGTCATTCGAACGTGACATGGGTGTGACGTGGGTGCTTGGATCGTGAGGTGGGCGTCACGTGGGGGCTTCGAACATGACGGGGGTGTGACGTGGGGGCATCGAACGTGACGTGGGCGTGACGTGGGGGCTTCGAACGTGACCTGGGTGTGACATGGGTGTTTCGAACGTGACGTGGGCGTGACGTCGGTACTTTGAATGTGACGTGGGTGTGACGTGGGTCATTCGAACGTGATGTACGTGTGACGTGTGGGCTTCGAACGTGACGTGGGTGTTTCAAAACTAACGTGGGTGTGACGTAGGGGTATCGAACGTGACGTAGGTGTTTCCAAACTGACGTGGGTGTGACGTCGGTATGTTGAATGTGACGTGGGTTTGACGTGCATGGTTCGAACGTGAGGTGGGTGTTTTAAATGTGAGCTGGGCGTGACGTGCGTCATTCGAACATGACATAGGTGTGACGTGGGGGCTTCGAACGTGACGTGGGCGTGACGTGGGTGCTTCGAATGTGACGTTGGTGTTTCGAACGTGACATGGGTGTGACATGGGTGCTTCGAATGTGACGTGGGCGTAACGTGGGGGCTTCGAACCTGACGTGGGTGTGACGTGGGGGCTTCGAAAGTGACGTGGGTGTGACGTGGGTCATTTGAACGTGACGTGGGCGAGACGTGGGTGATTCCAACGTGACGTGGGGCTTCGAACATGACGTGGGTGTGACGTGGGGGCTTCGAACGTGACGTGTGCGTGACATCGGAACTTTGAATGTGATGTGGGTGTGACCTGGGTCATTGGAACGTGACGTGGGCGTGACGTGGGGGCTTCGAACGTGACATAAGGGTGACATGGGTGCTTAGAACGTGACGTGGGCGTGATGCGGGTGATTCCAACGTGACGTGGGGCTTCGAATGTGACGTGGGCGTGAGGTGGGTGATTGGAACGTGACGTGGGCGTGACGTCGGTACTTTGAAAGTGACATGGGTGTGACCTGGGTCATTTGATCGTGACGTGGGAGTGACGTGGGGGCTTCAAACGTGACGTAAGGGTGACATGGGTGCTTAGAACGTGACGTGGGCGTGACGTGGGGGATTCCAACGTGACGTGAGGCTTCGAACGTGACGTGGGCTTGACGTGGGTGATTGGTAGGTGACGTGGGCGTGAGGTGGGTCATTCGAAAGTGACGTCGGTGTGACGTGGGTGCTTCGAACGTCACGTGGGCGTGACTCGGGGGCTTCGGTCGTGACGTGGGCGTGACCTGGGTAACTGGAACGTGACGTGGACGTGACGTGGGTGGTTTCAACGTGACGTGGGTGCCACGTGGGGCATCGAACGTGACGTGGGCGTGACGTGTGTGGTTTCAACGTGACGTGGGCGTCACGGGTGGGCTTCGAACGTGACGTGGGCATGACGTGGGTCATTCGAAGGTGACGTGGGCGTGACGTGGGGGCATGGAACGTGACGTGGGTGTGAGGTGGGTGATTCCAACGTGACGTGGGCGTGACGTCGGTACTTTGAATGTGACGTGGGTGTGACCTGGGTCATTGGAACGTGACGTGGGAGTGACGTGGGGGCTTCGAACGTGACGTAAGTGTGACATGGGTGCTTAGAAGGTGACGTGGGCGTGACGTGGGCGATTCCAACGTGACGTGGGGCTTCGAACGTGACGTGGGCGTGATGTGGGTGATTCGAATGTCACTTGGGCGTGACGTGGGGGCTTCGAACGTCACGTGGGCGTGACGTGGGGGCTTCAAACGTGACGTGGGCGTGACCTGGGTGATTGGAACGTGACGTGGACGTGACGTGGGTGGTTTCAACGTGACGTGAGCGTCACGTGGCGTCCTCGAACGTGAGTTGGGCGTCACGTGGGGTCTTCGAAAGTGACGTGGGCATGAGGTGGGTGATTGGAAGGTGACGTGGGTGTGACGTGGGGGCTTCGAACGAGACGTGGGCGTGACGTGGGTGATTCGAACGTGACGTGGGCGTGACGTCGGAACTTTGAATGTGACGTGGGTGTGACCTGGGTCATTTGATCGTGACGTGGGAGTGACGTGGGGGCATCGAACGTGACGTAAGGGTGACATGGGTGCTTAGAACGTGACGTGGGTGTGACGTGGGTGATTCCAACGTGACGTGGGGCTTCGAATGTGACGTGGGCGTGACGTGGGTGATTGGAACGTGACGTGGGCGTGACGTCGGTACTTTGAAAGTGACGTGGGAGTGACGTGGGGGCTTCAAACGTGACGTAAGGGTGACATGGGTGCTTCGGACGTGACGTGGGCATGACGTGGGGGCTTCGAAAATGATGTGGGTGTGACGTGGGGCATCGAACGTGACGTGGGCGTGACGTGGGAGTTTCGAACGTGACGTGGACATGACGTGGTACTTTACATTTGACGTGGGTGTGACCTGGGTCAATCGAACGTGACGTGGGTGTGACGTGGGGGCTTCGAACGTGACGTGGGTGTGACGTGGGTGTTTCGAACCTGACGTTGGTATTTCGAACGTGACGTGGGTGTGACGTGGGTGCATCGGACGTGACGTGGGCGTAACGTGGGGGCTACGAACATTACGCGGGTGTGACGTGGATGCTTCGAATGCGACGTTGGTGTTTCGAACGTGACATGGGTGTGACGTGGATGCTTCGAAAGCGACGTTGGTGTTTCGAACGTGATAGGGGTGTGACGTGGGTGCTTCGAACGTGACGTGGGCGTCACGTGGGGGCTTCGAACGTGACGTGGATGTGACGTGGGTCATTCGAACGTGATGTACGTGTGACGTGTGGGCTTCGAACGTGACGTAGGTGTTTCCAAACTGACGTGGGTGTGACGTCGGTATGTTGAATGTGACCTGGGTGTGACGTGGGTGTTTCGAACGTGACGTGGGCGTGACGTCGGTACTTTGAATGTGACGTGGGTGTGACCTGGGTCATTGGAACGTGACGTGGGAGTGACGTGGGGGCTTCGAACGTGACATAATGGTGACATGGGTGCTTAGAACGTGACGTGGGCGTGACGTGGGTGATTCCAACGTGACGTGGGGCTTCGAATGTGACATGGGCGTGAGGTGGGTGATTGGAACGTGACGTGGGCGTGACGTCAGTACTTTGAAAGTGACGTGGGTGTGACCTGGCGGCTTCGAACGTGACGTAAGGGCGACATAGGTGTTTCGAATGTGACGTGGGCGTGACGTGGGTGATTCGAATATGACGTGGGGGCTTCGAACGTGACATGGGCGTGACGTGGGTGTTTCGAACGTGACGTGGGTGTGACGTGGGGGCTTCGAACGTGACGTGGGCATGACGTGGGTGTTTCGAAAGTGACGTGGGCGTCACGTGGGAGTTTCGATCATGACGTGGGCGTGCCGTGTGTGGTTTCAACGTGACGTGGGCGTCACGTGGGGCATCGAACGTGACGTGGACGTGACGTCGGTACTTTCAATTTGAGGTTGGTGTGACCTGGGTCATTCGAACGTGACGTACATGTGACGTGGGTGATTCCAACGTGACGTGGGGCTTCGAACGTGACGTGGGTGTGACCTGGGTGATTGGAACGTGACGTGGGCGTGACGTCGGTACTTTGAATGTGACGTGGGTGTGACCTGGGTCATTGGAACGTGACGTGGGAGTGACGTGGGGGCTTCGAACGTGACATAATGGTGACATGGGTGCTTAGAACGTGACGTGGGCGTGACGTGGGTGATTCCAACGTGACGTGGGGCTTCGAATGTGACATGGGCGTGAGGTGGGTGATTGGAACGTGACGTGGGCGTGACGTCGGTACTTTGAAAGTGACGTGGGTGTGACCTGGCGGCTTCGAACGTGACGTAAGGGCGACATAGGTGCTTAGAATGTGACGTGGGCGTGACGTGGGTGATTCCAACGTGACGTGGGGGCTTCGAACGTGACATGGGCGTGACGTGGGTGTTTTGAACGTGACGTGGGTGTGACGTGGGGGCTTCGAACGTGACGTGGGCATGACGTGGGTGTTTCGAAAGTGACGTGGGCGTCACGTGGGAGTTTCGATCATGACGTGGGCGTGCCGTGTGTGGTTTCAACGTGACGTGGGCGTCACGTGGGGCATCGAACGTGACGTGGACGTGACGTCGGTACTTTCAATTTGAGGTTGGTGTGACCTGGGTCATTCGAACGTGACGTACATGTGACGTGGGTGATTCCAACGTGACGTGGGGCTTCGAACGTGACGTGGGTGTGACCTGGGTGATTGGAACGTGACGTGGGCGTGACGTGGGGGCTTCGAACGTGACGTGGGTGTGACGTGGGTGTTTCGAACGTGACGTTGGTGTTTCGAACTTGACTTCGGTGTGACGTGGGTGCTTCGGACCTGACGTGGGCGTCACGTGGGGGCTTCGAACATGATGTGGGTGTGAGGTGGGGGCATCGAACGTGACGTGGGCGTGACGTGGGGGCTTCGAAAATGATGTGGGTGTGACGTGGGGGCATCGAACGTGACGTGGGCGTGACGTGGGAGTTTCGAACGTGACGTGGACGTGACGTGGTACTTTACATTTGACGTGGGTGTGACCTGGGTCAATCGAACGTGACGTTGGTGTGACGTGGGTGTTTCGAACCTGACGTTGGTATTTCGAACGTGACGTGGGTGTGACGTGGGTGCATCGGACGTGACGTGGGCGTAACGTGGGGGCTACGAACATTCCGCGGGTGTGACGTGGATGCTTCGAATGCGACGTTGGTGTTTCGAACGTGACATGGGTGTGACGTGGGGGCATCAATCGTGACGTGGACGTGACGTCGGTACTTTATACCTGATGGGGGTGTGACCTGGGTCATTCGAACGTGACATGGGTGTGACGTGGGTGCTTGGAACGTGACGTGGGCGTCACGTGGGGGCTTCGAACATGACGGGGGTGTGACGTGGGGGCATCGATCGTGACGTGGGTGTGACGTCGGTACTTTATACCTGATGGGGGTGTGACCTGGGTCATTCGAATGTGACGTGGGTGTGACGTGGGGGCTTCGAACGTGACGTGGGCATGACGTGGGTGATTCGAACGTGACGTGGGCGTGACGTGGGGGCTTCGAACGTGACGTGGGTGTGACGTGGGGGCATCGAACGTGACGTGGGCGTGACGTGGGGGCTTCGAACGTGACGTGGGCGTGACGTCGGTACTTTGAATGTGACGTGGGTGTGACGTGGGTCATTCGAACGTGATGTACGTGTGACGTGTGGGCTTCGAACGTGACGTGGGTGTTTCAAAACTAACGTGGGTGTGACGTAGGGGTATCGAACGTGACGTAGGTGTTTCCAAACTGACGTGGGTGTGACGTCGGTATGTTGAATGTGACGTGGGTGTGACGTGCATGGTTCGAACGTGAGGTGGGTGTTTTAAATGTGAGCTGGGCGTGACGTGGGTCATTCGAACATGACATAGGTGTGACGTGGGGGCTTCGAACGTGACGTGGGCGTGACGTGGGTGCTTCGAATGTGACGTTGGTGTTTCGAACGTGACATGGGTGTGACATGGGTGCTTCGAATGTGACGTGGGCGTAACGTGGGGGCTTCGAACCTGACGTGGGTGTGACGTGGGGGCTTCGAAAGTGACGTGGGTGTGACGTGGGTCATTTGAACGTGACGTGGGCGTGACGTGGGTGATGCGAACGTGACGTGGGGCTTCGAACATGACGTGGGTGTGACGTGGGGGCTTCGAACGTGACGTGTGCGTGACATCGGAACTTTGAATGTGACGTGGGTGTGACCTGGGTCATTGGAACGTGACGTGGGAGTGACGTGGGGGCTTCGAACGTGACATAAGGGTGACATGGGTGCTTAGAACGTGACGTGGGCGTGATGCGGGTGATTCCAACGTGACGTGGGGCTTCGAATGTGACGTGGGCGTGAGGTGGGTGATTGGAACGTGACGTGGGCGTGACGTCGGTACTTTGAAAGTGACGTGGGTGTGACCTGGGTCATTTGATCGTGACGTGGGAGTGACGTGGGGGCTTCAAACGTGACGTAAGGGTGACATGGGTGCTTAGAACGTGACGTGGGCGTGACGTGGGGGATTCCAACGTGACGTGAGGCTTCGAACGTGACGTGGGCTTGACGTGGGTGATTGGTAGGTGACGTGGGCGTGAGGTGGGTCATTCGAAAGTGACGTCGGTGTGACGTGGGTGCTTCGAACGTCACGTGGGCGTGACTCGGGGGCTTCGATCGTGACGTGGGCGTGACCTGGGTAACTGGAACGTGACGTGGACGTGACGTGGGTGGTTTCAACGTGACGTGGGTGTCACGTGGGGCATCGAACGTGACGTGGGCGTGACGTGTGTGGTTTCAACGTGACGTGGGCGTCACGGGTGGGCTTCGAACGTGACGTGGGCAGACGTGGGTGATTCGAAGGTGACGTGGGCGTGACGTGGGGGCATGGAACGTGACGTGGGTGTGAGGTGGGTGATTCCAACGTGACGTGGGCGTGACGTCGGTACTTTGAATGTGACGTGGGTGTGACCTGGGTCATTGGAACGTGACGTGGGAGTGACGTGGGGGCTTCGAACGTGACGTAAGTGTGACATGGGTGCTTAGAACGTGACGTGGGCGTGACGTGGGCGATTCCAACGTGACGTGGGGCTTCGAACGTGACGTGGGCGTGATGTGGGTGATTCGAATGTCACTTGGGCGTGACGTGGGGGCTTCGAACGTCACGTGGGCGTGACGTGGGGGCTTCAAACGTGACGTGGGCGTGACCTGGGTGATTGGAACGTGACGTGGACGTGACGTGGGTGGTTTCAACGTGACGTGAGCGTCACGTGGGGTCCTCGAACGTGACTTGGGCGTCACGTGGGGTCTTCGAAAGTGACGTGGGCATGACGTGGGTGATTCGAAGGTGACGTGGGTGTGACGTGGGTGCATCGGACGTGACGTGGGCGTAACGTGGGGGCTACGAACATTACGCGGGTGTGACGTGGATGCTTCGAATGCGACGTTGGTGTTTCGCTCGTGACATGGGTGTGACGTGGGTGCTTGGAACGTGACGTGGGCGTCACGTGGGGGCTTCGAACATGACGTGGGTGTGACGTGGGGGCATCGATCGTGACGTGGACGTGACGTCGGTAGTTTTTACCTGATGGGGGTGTGACGTGGGTCATTCGAACGTGACGTGGGTGTGACGTGGGGGCTTCGAACGTGACGTGGGCATGACGTGGGTGATTCGAACGTGACGTGGGCGTGACGTGGGGGCATCGAACGTGACGTGGGTGTGACGTGGGGGCTTCGAACGTGACGTGGGCATGACGTCGGTGATTCGAACGTGACGTGGGCATGACGTCGGTGATTCGAAGGTGACGTGGGTGTGACGTGGGGGCATCGAACGTGACGTGGGTGTGACGTGGGTGATTCGAACGTGACGTGGGCGTGACGTCGGTACTTTGAATGTGACGTGGGTGTGACGTGGGTCATTCGAACGTGATGTGCGTGTGACGTGTGGGCTTCGAACGTGACGTGGGTGTTTCAAAACTAACGTGGGTGTGACGTAGGGGTATCGAACGTGACGTAGGTGTTTCCAAACTGACGTGGGTGTGACGTCGGTATGTTGAATGTGACGTGGGTGTGACGTGCATGGTTCGAACGTGAGGTGGGTGTTTTAAATGTGAGCTGGGCGTGACGTGGGTCATTCGAACATGACGTAGGTGTGACGTGGGGGCTTCGAACGTGACGTGGGCGTGACGTGGATGCTTCGAATGTGACGTTGGTGTTTCGAACGTGACATGGGTGTGACATGGGTGCTTCGAACGTGACGTGGGCGTAACGTGGGGGCTTCGAACCTGACGTGGGTGTGACGTGGGGGCTTCGAAAGTGACGTGGGTGTGACGTGGGTCATTTGAACGTGACGTGGGCGTGACGTGGGTGATTCCAACGTGACGTGGGGCTTTGAACGTGACGTGGGCGTGACGTGGGTGATTCGAATGTGACGTGGGCGTGACGTGGGGGCTTCGAACGCCACGTGAGCTTCACGTGGGGGCATCGAACGTGACGTGGGCGTGACGTGGGGGCTTCAAGCGTGACCTGGGTGTGACGTGGGTGTTTCGAAGGTGACGTGGGCGTGACGTCAGTACTTTGAATGTGACGTGGGTGTGACCTGGGTCATTTGACCGTGACGTACGTGTGACATGGGGGCTTCGAACGTGATGTGGGTGTCTCAAAACTAACGTGGGTGTGACGTGGGGGCTTCGAACGTGACGTGGGCGTGACGTCGGTACTTTGAAAGTGACGTGGGTGTGACCTGGGTCATTTGAACGTGACGTGGGAGTGACGTGGGGGCTTCAAACGTGACGTAAGGGTGACATGGGCGCTTAGAACGTGACGTGGGCGTGACGTGGGTGATTGGAACGTGACGTGGGTGTGAGGTGGGTGATTCGAAAGCGACGTCGGTGTGACGTGGGTGTTTCGGACGTGACGTGGGTGTGACGTGGGTGCTTCGAACGTGACGTGGGCGTGACATAGGCGCTTCGATCATGACGTGGGCGTGACGTGTGTGGTTTCAACGTGACGTGGGTGTCACGTGGGGCATCGAACGTGACGTGGACGTGGCGTCGGTACTTTCAATTTGAGGTTGGTGTAACCTGGGTCATTCGAGCGTGACGTACGTGTGACGTTGGGGCTTCGAACGTGATGTGGGTGTTTCAAAACTAACGTGGGTGTGACGTGGGGGCTTCGAACGTGACGTGGGCGTGACGTCGGAACTTTGAATGTGACGTGGGTGTGACCTGGGTCATTGGAACGTGACGTGGGCGTGACGTCGGTACTTTGAATGTGACGTGGGTGTGACCTGGGTCATTTGATCGTGACGTGGGAGTGACGTGGGGGCTTCAAACGTGACGTAAGGGTGACATGGGTGCTTAGAACGTGACGTGGGCGTGACGTGGGGGATTCCAACGTGACGTGAGGCTTCGAACGTGACGTGGGCTTGACGTGGGTGATTGGTAGGTGACGTGGGCGTGAGGTGGGTCATTCGAAAGTGACGTCGGTGTGACGTGGGTGCTTCGAACGTCACGTGGGCGTGACTCGGGGGCTTCGGTCGTGACGTGGGCGTGACCTGGGTAACTGGAACGTGACGTGGACGTGACGTGGGTGGTTTCAACGTGACGTGGGTGTCACGTGGGGCATCGAACGTGACGTGGGCGTGACGTGTGTGGTTTCAACGTGACGTGGGCGTCACGGGTGGGCTTCGAACGTGACGTGGGCATGACGTGGGTGATTCGAAGGTGACGTGGGCGTGACGTGGGGGCATGGAACGTGACGTGGGTGTGAGGTGGGTGATTCCAACGTGACGTGGGCGTGACGTCGGTACTTTGAATGTGACGTGGGTGTGACCTGGGTCATTTGATCGTGACGTGGGAGTGACGTGGGGGCTTCGAACGTGATGTAAGTGTGACATGGGTGCTTAGAACGTGACGTGGGCGTGACGTGGGCGATTCCAACGTGACGTGGGGCTTCGAACGTGACGTGGGCGTGATGTGGGTGATTCGAATGTCACTTGGGCGTGACGTGGGGGCTTCGAACGTCACGTGGGCGTGACGTGGGGGCTTCAAACGTGACGTGGGCGTGACCTGGGTGATTGGAACGTGACGTGGACGTGACGTGGGTGGTTTCAACGTGACGTGAGCGTCACGTGGGGTCCTCGAACGTGACTTGGGCGTCACGTGGGGTCTTCGAAAGTGACGTGGGCATGACGTGGGTGATTCGAAGGTGACGTGGGTGTGACGTGGGTGCATCGGACGTGACGTGGGCGTAACGTGGGGGCTACGAACATTACGCGGGTGTGACGTGGATGCTTCGAATGCGACGTTGGTGTTTCGCTCGTGACATGGGTGTGACGTGGGTGCTTGGAACGTGACGTGGGCGTCACGTGGGGGCTTCGAACATGACGTGGGTGTGACGTGGGGGCATCGATCGTGACGTGGACGTGATGTCGGTAGTTTTTACCTGATGGGGGTGTGACGTGGGTCATTCGAACGTGACGTGGGTGTGACGTGGGGGCTTCGAACGTGACGTGGGCATGACGTGGGTGATTCGAAGGTGACGTGGGCGTGACGTGGGGGCATCGAACGTGACGTGGGTGTGACGTGGGGGCTTCGAACGTGACGTGGGCATGACGTCGGTGATTCGAACGTGACGTGGGCATGACGTCGGTGATTCGAAGGTGACTTGGGTGTGACGTGGGGGCATCGAACGTGACGTGGGCGTGACGTGGGTGATTCGAATGTGACGTGGGCGTGACGTGGGGGCTTCGAACGCCACGTGAGTTTCACGTGGGGGCATCGAACGTGACGTGGGCGTGACGTGGGGGCTTCAAGCGTGACCTGGGTGTGACGTGGGTGTTTCGAAGGTGACGTGGGCGTGACGTCAGTACTTTGAATGTGACGTGGGTGTGACCTGGGTCATTTGAACGTGACGTACGTGTGACGTGGGGGCTTCGAACGTGATGTGTGTGTCTCAAAACTAACGTGGGTGTGACGTGGGGGCTTCAAACGTGACGGAAGGGTGACATGGGCGCTTAGAACGTGACGTGGGCGTGACGTGGGTGATTGGAACGTGACGTGGGTGTGAGGTGGGTGATTCGAAAGCGACGTCGGTGTGACGTGGGTGTTTCGGACGTGACGTGGGTGTGACGTGGGTGCTTCGAACGTGACGTGGGCGTGACATAGGCGCTTCGATCATGACGTGGGCGTGACGTGTGTGGTTTCAACGTGACGTGGGTGTCACGTGGGGCATCGAACGTGACGTGGACGTGGCGTCGGTACTTTCAATTTGAGGTTGGTGTAACCTGGGTCATTCGAGCGTGATGTATGTGTGACGTTGGGGCTTCGAACGTGATGTGGGTGTTTCAAAACTAACGTGGGTGTGACGTGGGGGCTTCGAACGTGACGTGGGCGTGACGTCGGAACTTTGAATGTGACGTGGGTGTGACCTGGGTCATTGGAACGTGACGTGGGAGTGACGCGGGGGCTTCGAACGTGACATAAGGGTGACATGGGTGCTTAGAACGTGACGTGGGCGTGACGTGGGTGATTCCAGCGTGACGTGGGGGCTTCGAACGTGACGTGGGCGGGAGGTGGGTGATTGGAACGTGACGTGGGCGTGACGTCGGTACTTTGAAAGTGACGTGGGTGTGACCTGGGTCATTGGAACGTGACGTGGGAGTGACGTGGGGGCTTCGAACGTGACGTAAGGGTGACATGGGCGCTTAGAACGTGACGTGGGCGTGACGTGGGTGATTGGAACGTGACGTGGGCGTGAGGTGGGTGATTCGACAGCGACGTCGGTGTGACGTGGGTGTTTCCAACGTGACGTGGGTGTGACGTCGGTATTTTGAATGTGACGTGGGTGTGACCTGGGTCATTCGATCGTGACGTAGGTGTGACGTGGGGGCTTCGAACGTGACGTGGGCGTGACGTGGATGCTTCGAATGTGACGTTGGTGTTTCGAACGTGACATGGGTGTGACATGGGTGCTTCGAATGTGTCGTGGGCGTAACGTGGGGGCTTCGAACCTGACATGGGTGTGACGTGGGGGCTTCGAAAGTGACGTGGGTGTGACGTGGGTCATTTGAACGTGACGTGGGCGTGACGTGGGTGATTCCAACGTGACGTGGGGCTTTGAACGTGACGTGGGCGTGACGTGGGTGATTCGAATGTGACGTGGGCGTGACGTGGGGGCTTCGAACGCCACGTGAGCTTCACGTGGGGGCTTCGAACGTGACGTGGGCGTGACGTGGGGGCTTCAAGCGTGACCTGGGTGTGACGTGGGTGTTTCGAAGGTGACGTGGGCGTGACGTCAGTACTTTGAACGTGACGTGGGTGTGACCTGGGTCATGCGAACGTGACGTACGTGTGACGTGGGTGTTTCGAACGTTACGTGGGCATTTCGTGGGTGTTTCGAACGTGACGTGGGCGTGACGTCGGAACTTTGAATGTGACGTGGGTGTGACCTGGGTCATTTGAACGTGACGTACGTGTGACGTGGGGGCTTCGAACGTGATGTGGGTGTTTGAAATCTAACGTGGGTGTGACGTGGGGGCTTCGAACGTGACGTGGGCGTGACGTCGGTACTTTGAAAGTGATGTGGGTGTGACCTGGGTCATTTGAACGTGACGTGGGAGTGACGTGGGGGCTTCAAACGTGACGTAAGGGTGACATGGGCGCTTAGAACGTGACGTGGGCGTGACGTGGGTGATTGGAACGTGACGTGGGCGTGAGGTGGGTGATTCGAAAGCGACGTCGCTGTGACGTGGGTGTTTCGGACGTGACGTGGGTGTGACATAGGCGCTTCGATCATGACGTGGGCGTGACGTGTGTGGTTTCAACGTGACGTGGGTGTCACTTGGGGCATCGAACGTGACGTGGACGTGGCGTCGGTACTTTCAATTTGAGGTTGGTGTGACCTGGGTCATTCGAGCGTGACGTACGTGTGACGTTGGGGCTTCGAACGTGATGTGGGTGTTTCAAAACTAACGTGGGTGTGACGTGGGGGCTTCGAACGTGACGTGGGCGTGACGTCGGAACTTTGAATGTGACGTGGGTGTGACCTGGGTCATTGGAACGTGACGTGGGAGTGACGTGGGGGCTTCGAACGTGACATAAGGGTGACATGGGTGCTTAGAACGTGACGTGGGCGTGACGTGGGTGATTCCAACGTGACGTGGGGCTTCGAATGTGACGTGGGCGTGAGGTGGGTGATTGGAACGTGACGTGGGCGTGACGTCGGTACTTTGAAAGTGACGTGGGTGTGACCTGGCGGCTTCGAACGTGACGTAAGGGCGACATAGGTGCTTAGAATGTGACGTGGGCGTGACGTGGGTGATTCCAACGTGACGTGGGGGCTTCGAACGTGACATGGGCATGACGTGGGTGTTTCGAACGTGACGTGGGTGTGACGTGGGTGATTCGAACGTGATGTGGGCATGACGTGGGTGTTTCGAAAGTGACGTGGGCGTCACGTGGGAGTTTCGATCATGACGTGGGCGTGACGTGTGTGGTTTCAACGTGACGTGGGTGTCATGTGGGGCATCGAACGTGACGTGGACGTGCCGTGTGTGGTTTCAACGTGACGTGGGTGTCACGTGGGGCATCGAACGTGACGTGGACGTGACGTCGGTACTTTCAATTTGAGGTTGGTGTGACCTGGGTCATTCGAACGTGACGTACATGTGACGTGGGTGATTCCAACGTGACGTGGGGCTTCGAACGTGACGTGGGTGTGACCTGGGTGATTGGAACGTGACGTGGGCGTGACGTGGGGGCTTCGAACGTGACGTGGGTGTGACGTGGGGGCTTCGAACGTGACGTGGGCATGACGTGGGTGATTCGAACGTGACGTGGGCGTGACGTGGGGGCTTCGAACGTGACGTGAGCTTCACGTGGGTGATTCGAACGTGACGTGGGCGTGACGTGGGGGCTTCAAGCGTGACCTGGGTGTGACGTGGGTGTTTCGAAGGTGACGTGGGCGTGACGTCAGTACTTTGAATGTGACGTGGGTGTGACCTGGGTCATGCGAACGTGACGTGGGTGTGACGTGGGTGTTTCGAACGTTACGTGGGCATTTCGTGGGTGTTTCGAACGTGACGTGGGCGTGACGTCAGTACTTTGAATGTGACTTGGGTGTGACCTGGGTCATTTGAACGTGACGTGCGTGTGACGTGGGGGCTTCGAACGTGATGTGGGTGTTTCAAATCTAACGTGGGTGTGACGTGGGGCTTCGAACGTGACGTGGGCGTGACGTCGGTACTTTGAAAGTGACGTGGGTGTGACCTGGGTCATTTGAACGTGACGTGGGAGTGACGTGGGGGCTTCAAACGTGACGTAAGGGTGACATGGGCGCTTAGAACGTGACGTGGGCGTGACGTGGGTGATTGGAACGTGACGTGGGTGTGAGGTGGGTGATTCGAAAGCGACGTCGGTGTGACGTGGGTGTTTCGGACGTGACGTGGGTGTGACGTGGGTGCTTCGAACGTGACGTGGGCGTGACATAGGCGCTTCGATCATGACGTGGGCGTGACGTGTGTGGTTTCAACGTGACGTGGGTGTCACTTGGGGCATCGAACGTGACGTGGACGTGGCGTCGGTACTTTCAATTTGAGGTTGGTGTGACCTGGGTCATTCGAGCGTGACGTACGTGTGACGTTGGGGCTTCGAACGTGATGTGGGTGTTTCAAAACTAACGTGGGTGTGACGTGGGGGCTTCGAACGTGACGTGGGCGTGACGTCGGAACTTTGAATGTGACGTGGGTGTGACCTGGGTCATTGGAACATGACGTGGGAGTGACGTGGGGGCTTCAAACGTGACATAAGGGTGACATGGGTGCTTAGAACGTGACGTGGGCGTGACGTGGGTGATTCCAACGTGACGTGGGGCTTCGAATGTGACGTGGGCGTGAGGTGGGTGATTGGAACGTGACGTGGGCGTGACGTCGGTACTTTGAAAGTGACGTGGCTGTGACGTGGGGGCTTCGAACGTGACGTAAGGGCAACATAGGTGCTTAGAACGTGACGTGGGCGTGACGTGGGTGATTCCAACGTGACGTGGGGGCTTCGAACGTGACATGGGCGTGACGTGGGTGTTTCGAACGTGACGTTGGTGTTTCCAACGTGACGTGGGTGTGACGTGGGGGCTTCGAACGTGACGTGGGCATGACGTGGGTGATTCGAAAGTGACGTGGGCGTCACGTGGGAGTTTCGATCATGACGTGGGCGTGACGTGTGTGGTTTCAATGTGACGTGGGTGTCACGTGGGGCATCGAACGTGACGTGGACGTGACGTCGGTACTTTCAATTTGAGGTTGGTGTGACCTGGGTCATTCGAACGTGACGTGGGAGTGACGTGGGTGATTCCAACGTGACGTGGGGCTTCGAACGTGACGTGGGCGTGACGTGGGTGATTCGAACGTGACGTGGGCGTGACATGGGGTCTTCGAACGTGACGTGAGCGCCACGTGGGGGCATCGAAGTTGACGTGGGCGTGACCTGGGTGATTGGAACGTGAAGTGGGTGTGACGTGGGGGCTTCGAACGTGACGTGGGTGTGACGTGGGTGTTTCGAATGTGACGTTGGTGTTTCGAACGTGACGTGGGTGTGACGTGGGTGCTTCGAAAGTGACGTGGGCGTCACGTGGGGGCTTCGAACATGACGTGGATGTGAGGTGGGTGCTTCGGACGTGACGTGGGCATGACGTGGGTGCTTCGAAAATGATGTGGGTGTGACGTGGGGGCATCGAACGTGACGTGGGCGTGACGTGGGAGTTTCGAACGTGACGTGGACGTGACGTGGTACTTTACATTTGACGTGGGTGTGACCTGGGTCAATCGAACGTGACGTGGGTGTGACGTGGGTGTTTCGAACCTGACGTTGGTATTTCGAACGTGACGTGGGTGTGACGTGGGGGCATCGGACGTGACGTGGGCGTAACGTGGGGGCTACGAACATTACGCGGGTGTGACGTGGATGCTTCGAATGCGATGTTGGTGTTTCGAACGTGACATGGGTGTGACGTGGGGGCATCAATCGTGACGTGGACGTGACGTCGGTAGTTTATACCTGATGGGGGTGTGACGTGGGTCATTCGAATGTGACGTGGGTGTGACGTGGGGGCTTCGAACGTGACGTGGGCATGACGTGGGTGATTCGAACGTGACGTGGGCGTGACGTGGGGGCATCGAACGTGACGTGGGTGTGACGTGGGGGCATCGAACGTGACGTGGGCGTGACGTGGGGGCTTCGAACGTGACCTGGGTGTGACGTGGGTGTTTCGAACGTGACGTGGGCGTGACGTCGGTACTTTGAATGTGACGTGGGTGTGACGTGGGTCATTCGAACGTGTTGTACGTGTGACGTGTGGGCTTCGAACGTGACGTGGGTGTTTCAAAACTAACGTGGGTGTGACGTAGGGGTATTGAACGTGACGTAGGTGTTTCCAAACTGACGTGCGTGTGACGTCGGTATGTTGAATGTGACGTGGGTGTGACGTGCATGGTTCGAACGTGAGGTGGGTGTTTTAAATGTGAGCTGGGCGTGACGTGGGTCATTCGAACATGACGTAGGTGTGACGTGGGGGCTTCGAACGTGACGTGGGCGTGACGTGGATGCTTCGAATGTGACTCTGGTGTTTCGAACGTGACATGGGTGTGACATGGGTGCTTCGAATGTGACGTGGGCGTAACGTGGGGGCTTCGAACCTGACGTGGGTGTGACGTGGGGGCTTCGAAAGTGACGTGGGTGTGACGTGGGTCATTTGAACGTGACGTGGGCGTGACGTGGGTGATTCCAACGTGACGTGGGGCTTTGAACGTGACGTGGGCGTGACGTGGGTGATTCGAATGTGACGTGGGCGTGACGTGGGGGCTTCGAACGCCACGTGAGCTTCACGTGGGGGCATCGAACGTGACGTGGGCGTGACGTGGGGGCTTCAAGCGTGACCTGGGTGTGACGTGGGTGTTTCGAAGGTGACGTGGGCGTGACGTCAGTACTTTGAATGTGACGTGGGTGTGACCTGGGTGATGCGAACGTGACGTGGGTGTCACGTGGGGGCATCGAACGTAACGAGGGCGTCACGTGGGGGCTTCGAAAGTGACGTGGACGTCACGTGGGTGCTTCGAAGGTGACGTGGGTGTGACGTGGGGGCTTCGAACGTGACGTGTGCGTGACATCGGAACTTTGAATGTGACGTGAGTGTGACCTGGGTCATTGGAACGTGACGTGGGAGTGACGTGGGGGCTTCGAACGTGACATAAGGGTGACATGGGTGCTTAGAACGTGACGTGAGCGTGATGCGGGCGATTCCAACGTGACGTGGGGCTTCGAATGTGACGTGGGCGTGAGGTGGGTGATTGGAACGTGACGTGGGCGTGACGTCGGTACTTTGAATGTGACGTGGGTGTGACCTGGGTCATTTGATCGTGACGTGGGAGTGACGTGGGGGCTTCAAACGTGACGTAAGGGTGACATGGGTGCTTAGAACGTGACGTGGGCGTGACGTGGGGGATTCCAACGTGACGTGAGGCTTCGAACGTGACGTGGGCTTGACGTGGGTGATTGGTAGGTGACGTGGGCGTGAGGTGGGTGATTCGAAAGTGACGTCGGTGTGACGTGGGGGCTTCGAACGTCACGTGGGCGTGACTCGGGGGCTTCGATCGTGACGTGGGCGTGACCTGGGTAATTGGAACGTGACGTGGACGTGACGTGGGTGGTTTCAACGTGACGTGGGTGTCACGTGGGGCATCGAACGTGACGTGGGCGTGACGTGTGTGGTTTCAACGTGACGTGGGCGTCACGGGTGGGCTTCGAACGTGACGTGGGCATGACGTGGGTGATTCGAAGGTGACGTGGGCGTGACGTGGGGGCATGGAACGTGACGTGGGTGTGAGGTGGGTGATTCGAACGTGACGTGGGCGTGACGTCGGTATTTTGAATGTGACGTGGGTGTGACCTGGGTCATTTGATCGTGACGTGGGCGTGACGTGGGCGATTCCAACGTGACGTGGGGCTTCGAACGTGACGTGGGCGTGATGTGGGTGATTCGAATGTCACTTGGGCGTGACGTGGGGGCTTCGAACGTCACGTGGGCGTGACGTGGGGGCTTCAAACGTGACGTGGGCGTGACCTGGGTGATTGGAACGTGACGTGGACGTGACGTGGGTGGTTTCAACGTGACGTGAGCGTCACGTGGGGTCCTCGAACGTGACTTGGGCGTCACGTGGGGTCTTCGAAAGTGACGTGGGCATGACGTGGGTGATTCGAAGGTGACGTGGGTGTGACGTGGGTGCATCGGACGTGACGTGGGCGTAACGTGGGGGCTACGAACATTACGCGGGTGTGACGTGGATGCTTCGAATGCGACGTTGGTGTTTCGCTCGTGACATGGGTGTGACGTGGGTGCTTGGAACGTGACGTGGGCGTCACGTGGGGGCTTCGAACATGACGTGGGTGTGACGTGGGGGCATCGATCGTGACGTGGACGTGACGTCGGTAGTTTTTACCTGATGGGGGTGTGACGTGGGTGATTCGAACGTGACGTGGGTGTGACGTGGGGGCTTCGAACGTGACGTGGGCATGACGTGGGTGATTCGAACGTGACGTGGGCGTGACGTGGGGGCATCGAACGTGACGTGGGTGTGACGTGGGGGCTTCGAACGTGACGTGGGTGTGACGTGGGGGCTTCGAACGTGACGTGGGCATGACGTCGGTGATTCGAACGTGACGTGGGCGTGACGTGGGGGCTTCGAACGTGACGTGAGCTTCACGTGGGTGATTCGAACGTGACGTGGGCGTGACGTGGGGACTTCAAGCGTGACCTGGGTGTGACATGGGTGTTTCGAAGGTGACGTGGGCGTGACGTCAGTACTTTGAATGTGACGTGGGTGTGACCTGGGTCATGCGAACGTGACGTGGGTGTGACGTGGGTGTTTCGAACGTTACGTGGGCATTTCGTGGGTGTTTCGAACGTGACGTGGGCGTGACGTCGGTACTTTGAATGTGACGTGGGTGTGACCTGGGTCATTTGAACGTGACGTACGTGTGACGTGGGGGCTTCGAACGTGATGTGGGTGTTTCAAAACTAACGTGGGTGTGACGTGGGGGCTTCGAACGTGACGTGGGCGTGACATCGGAACTTTGAATGTGACGTGGGTGTGACCTGGGTCATTGGAACGTGACGTGGGAGTGACGTGGGGGCTTCGAACGTGACATAAGGGTGACATGGGTGCTTAGAACGTGACGTGGGCGTGACGTGGGTGATTCCAACGTGACGTGGGGCTTCGAATGTGACGTGGGCGTGAGGTGGGTGATTGGAACGTGACGTGGGCGTGACGTCGGTACTTTGAAAGTGACGTGGGTGTGACCTGGGTCATTTGATCGTGACGTGGGAGTGACGTGGGGGCTTCAAACGTGACATAAGGGTGACATGGGCGCTTAGAACGTGACGTGGGCGTGACGTGGGGGATTCCAACGTGACGTGAGGCTTCGAACGTGACGTGGGCTTGACGTGGGTGATTGGTAGGTGACGTGGGCGTGAGGTGGGTCATTCGAAAGTGACGTCGGTGTGACGTGGGTGCTTCGAACGTCACGTGGGCGTGACTCGGGGGCTTCGATCGTGACGTGGGCGTGACCTGGGTAATTGGAACGTGACGTGGACGTGACGTGGGTGGTTTCAACGTGACGTGGGTGTCACGTGGGGCATCGAACGTGACGTGGGCGTGACGTGTGTGGTTTCAACGTGACGTGGGCGTCACGGGTGGGCTTCGAACGTGACGTGGGCATGACGTGGGTGATTCGAAGGTGACGTGGGCGTGACGTGGGGGCATGGAACGTGACGTGGGTGTGAGGTGGGTGATTCCAACGTGACGTGGGCGTGACGTCGGTACTTTGAATGTGACGTGGGTGTGACCTGGGTCATTTGATCGTGACGTGGGAGTGACGTGGGGGCTTCGAACGTGACGTAAGTGTGACATGGGTGCTTAGAAGGTGACGTGGGCGTGACGTGGGCGATTCCAACGTGACGTGGGGCTTCGAACGTGACGTGGGCGTGATGTGGGTGATTCGAATGTCACTTGGGCGTGACGTGGGGGCTTCGAACGTCACGTGGGCGTGACGTGGGGGCTTCAAACGTCACGTGGGCGTGACCTGGGTGATTGGAACGTGACGTGGACGTGACGTGGGTGGTTTCAACGTGACGTGAGCGTCACGTGGCGTCCTCGAACGTAACTTGGGCGTCACGTGGGGTCTTCGAAAGTGACGTGGGTGTGACGTGGGTGATTCGAACGTGACGTGGGCGTGACGTCGGTACTTTGAAAGTGACGTGGGTGTGACCTGGGACATTTGAACGTGACGTGGGAGTGACGTGGGGGCTTCAAACGTGACGTAAGGGTGACATGGGCGCTTAGAACGTGACGTGGGCGTGATGTGGGTGATTGGAACGTGACGTGGGCGTGACGTGGGTACTTTACATTTGACGTGGGTGTGACCTGGGTGATGCGAACGTGACGTGGCTGTGACGTGGGGGCTTCGAACGTGACGTGGGCGTCACGTGGGGGCTTCGAAAGTGATGTGGACGTCACGTGGGTGCTTCCAAGGTGACGTGGGCGTGACGTGGGGGCTTCGAACGTGACGTGGGCGTGACGTGGGTGATTCGAAGGTGACGTGGGCGTGACGTCGGAACTTTGAATGTGACGTGGGTGTGACCTGAGTCATTGGAACGTGACGTGGGAGTGACGCGGGGGCTTCGAACGTGACGTAAGGGTGACATGGGTGCTTAGAACGTGACGTGGGCGTGACGTGGGCGATTCCAACGTGACGTGGGGCTTCGAACGTGACGTGGGCAGGATATGGGTGATTCGAATGTCACTTGGGCATGACGTGGGGGCTTCGATGTTGACGTGGGCGTGACCTGGTTGATTGGAACGTGACGTGGACGTGACGTAGGTGGTTTCAACGTGACGTGGGTGTCACGTGGGGCATCGAACGTGACGTGGGCGTGACGTGTGTGGTTTCAACGTGACGTGGGCGTCACGGATGGGCTTCGAAAGTGACGTGGGCATGACGTGGGTGATTCGAAGGTGACGTGGGCGTGACGTGGGGGCATGGAACATGACGTGGGTGTGAGGTGGGTGATTCCAACGTGACGTGGGCGTGACGTCGGTACTTTGAATGTGACGTGGGTGTGACCTGGGTCATTTGATCGTGACGTGGGAGTGACGTGGGGGCTTCGAACGTGATGTAAGTGTGACATGGGTGCTTAGAACGTGACGTGGGCGTGACGTGGGGGATTCCAACGTGATGTGAGGCTTCGAACGTGACGTGGGCGTGATGTGGGTGATTCGAAGCTGACGTGGGCGTGACGTGGGGGCTTCGAACGTCACGTGGGCGTGACGTGGGGGCTTCAAACGTCACGTGGGCGTGACCTGGGTGATTGGAACGTGACGTGGACGTGACGTGGGTGGTTTCAATGTGACGTGGGCGTCACGTGGGTGCTTAGAACGTGACGTACGTGTGACGTGGGGGCTTCGAACGTGATGTGGGTGTTTCAAATCTAACGTGGGTGTGACGTGGGGCTTCGAACGTGACGTGGGCGTGACGTCGGTACTTTGAAAGTGACGTGGGTGTGACCTGGGTCATTGGAACGTGACGTGGGAGTGACGTGGGGGCTTCAAACGTGACGTAAGGGTGACATGGGCGCTTAGAACGTGACGTGGGCGTGACGTGGGTGATTGGAACGTGACGTGGGCGTGAGGTGGGTGATTCGAAAGCGACGTCGGTGTGACGTGGGTGTTTCGGACGTGACGTGGGTGTGACGTGGGTGCTTCGAACGTGACGTGGGCGTGACATAGGTGCTTCGATCATGACGTGGGCGTGACGTGTGTGGTTTCAACGTGACGTGGGTGTCACTTGGGGCATCGAACGTGACGTGGACGTGGCGCCGGTACTTTCAATTTGAGGTTGGTGTGACCTGGGTCATTCGAGCGTGACGTACGTGTGACGTTGGGGCTTCGAACGTGATGTGGCTGTTTCAAAACTAACGTGGGTGTGACGTGGGGGCTTCGAACGTGACGTGGGCGTGACGTCGGAACTTTGAATGTGACGTGGGTGTGACCTGGGTCATTGGAACGTGACGTGGGAGTGACGTGGGGGCTTCGAACGTGACATAAGGGTGACATGGGTGCTTAGAACGTGACGTGGGCGTGATGCGGGTGATTCCAACGTGACGTGGGGCTTCGAATGTGACGTGGGCGTGAGGTGGGTGATTGGAACGTGACGTGGGCGTGACGTCGGTACTTTGAAAGTGACGTGGGTGTGACCTGGGTCATTTGATCGTGACGTGGGAGTGACGTGGGGGCTTCAAACGTGACGTAAGGGTGACATGGGCGCTTAGAACGTGACGTGGGCGTGACGTGGGTGATTCCAACGTGACGTGAGGCTTCGAACGTGACGTGGGCTTGACGTGGGTGATTGGTAGGTGACGTGGGCGTGAGGTGGGTCATTCGAAAGTGACGTCGGTGTGACGTGGGTGCTTCGAACGTCACGTGGGCGTGACTCGGGGGCTTCGATCGTGACGTGGGCGTGACCTGGGTGATTGGAACGTGACGTGGACGTGACGTGGGTGGTTTCAACGTGACGTGGGTGTCACGTGGGGCATCGAACGTGACGTGGGCGTGACGTGTGTGGTTTCAACGTGACGTGGGCGTCACGGGTGGGCTTCGAACGTGACGTGGGCATGACGTGGGTGATTCGAAGGTGACGTGGGCGTGACGTGGGGGCATGGAACGTGACGTGGGTGTGAGGTGGGTGATTCCAACGTGACGTGGGCGTGACGTCGGTACTTTGAATGTGACGTGGGTGTGACCTGGGTCATTTGATCGTGACGTGGGAGTGACGTGGGGGCTTCGAACGTGATGTAAGTGTGACATGGGTGCTTAGAACGTGACGTGGGCGTGACGTGGGGGATTCCAACGTGATGTGAGGCTTCGAACGTGACGTGGGCGGGATGTGGGTGATTCGAAGCTGACGTGGGCGTGACGTGGGGGCTTCGAACGTCACGTGGGCGTGACGTGGGGGCTTCAAACGTCACGTGGGCGTGACCTGGGTGATTGGAACGTGACGTGGACGTGACGTGGTGGTTTCAACGTGACGTGGGCGTCACGTGGGTGCTTAGAACGTGACGTGGGTGTGACGTGGGTGATTCCAACGTGACGTGGGGCTTCGAACGTGACGTGGGCGTGACGTGGGTGATTGGAACGTGACGTGGGCGTGACGTCGGTACTTTGAATGTGACGTGGGAGTGACGTGGGGGCTTCAAACGTGACGTAAGGGTGACATGGGTGCTTAGAACGTGACGTGGGCGTGACGTGGGTGATTCCAGCGTGACGTGGGGGCTTCGAACGTGACGTGGGCGTGAGGTGGGTGATTGGAACGTGACGTGGGCGTGACGTCGGTACTTTGAATGTGACGTGGGTGTGACCTGGGTCATTTGAACGTGACGTGGGAGTGACATGGGGGCTTCAAACGTGACGTAAGGGTGACATGGGTGCTTAGAACGTGACGTGGGCGTGACGTGGGTGATTGGAACGTGACGTGGGCGTGAGGTGGGTGATTCGAAAGCGACGTCGGTGTGACGTGGGTGTTTCGGACGTGACGTGGGTGTGACGTGGGTGCTTCGAACGTGACGTGGGCGTGACATAGGCGCTTCGATCATGACGTGGGCGTGACGTGTGTGGTTTCAACGTGACGTGGGTGTCACGTGGGGCATCGAACGTGACGTGGGCGTGACGTCGGTACTTTGAATGTGACGTGGGTGTGACCTGGGTCATTCGAGCGTGACGTACGTGTGACGTTGGGGCTTCGAACGTGATGTGGGTGTTTCAAAACTAACGTGGGTGTCACGTGGGGCATCGAACGTGACGTGGGCGTGACGTCGGAACTTTGAATGTGACGTGGGTGTGACCTGGGTCATTGGAACGTGACGTGGGAGTGACGTGGGGGCTTCAAACGTGACATAAGGGTGACATGGGTGCTTCGAACGTGACGTGGGCGTGACGTGGGTGATTCCAGCGTGACGTGGGGCTTCGAACGTGACGTGGGCGGGAGGTGGGTGATTGGAACGTGACATGGGCGTGACGTCGGTACTTTGAAAGTGACGTGGGTGTGACCTGGGTCATTGGAACGTGACGTGGGAGTGACGTGGGGGCTTCGAACGTGACGTAAGGGTGACATGGGCGCTTAGAACGTGACGTGGGCGTGACGTGGGTGATTGGAACGTGACGTGGGCGTGAGGTGGGTGATTCGAAAGCGACGTCGGTGTGACGTGGGTGATTCCAACGTGACGTGGGTGTGACGTCGGTATTTTGAATGTGACGTGGGTGTGACCTGGGTCATTCGATCGTGACGTAGGTGTGACGTGGGGGCTTCGAACGTGACGTGGGCGTGACGTGGATGCTTCGAATGTGACGTTGGTGTTTCGAACGTGACATGGGTGTGACATGGGTGCTTCGAATGTGTCGTGGGCGTAACGTGGGGGCTTCGAACCTGACGTGGGTGTGACGTGGGGGCTTCGAAAGTGACGTGGGTGTGACGTGGGTCATTTGAACGTGACGTGGGCGTGACGTGGGTGATTCCAACGTGACGTGGGGCTTAGAACGTGACGTGGGCGTGACGTGGGTGATTCGAATGTGACGTGGGCGTGACGTGGGGGCTTCGAACGCCACGTGAGCTTCACGTGGGGGCTTCGAACGTGACGTGGGCGTGACGTGGGGGCTTCAAGCGTGACCTGGGTGTGACGTGGGTGTTTCGAAGGTGACGTGGGCGTGATGTCAGTACTTTGAACGTGACGTGGGTGTGACCTGGGTCATGCGAACGTGACGTGGGTGTGACGTGGGTGTTTCGAACGTTACGTGGGCATTTCGTGGGTGTTTCGAACGTGACGTGGGCGTGACGTCGGTACTTTGAATGTGACGTGGGTGTGACCTGGGTCATTTGAACGTGACGTACGTGTGACGTGGGGGCTTCGAACGTGATGTGGGTGTTTGAAATCTAACGTGGGTGTGACGTGGGGGCTTCGAACGTGACGTGGGCGTGACGTCGGTACTTTGAAAGTGACGTGGGTGTGACCTGGGTCATTTGAACGTGACGTGGGAGTGACGTGGGGGCTTCAAACGTGACGTAAGGGTGACATGGGCGCTTAGAACGTGACGTGGGCGTGACGTGGGTGATTGGAACGTGACGTGGGCGTGAGGTGGGTGATTCGAAAGCGACGTCGGTGTGACGTGGGTGTTTCGGACGTGACGTGGGTGTGACGTGGGTGCTTCGAACGTGACGTGGGCGTGACATAGGCGCTTCGATCATGACGTGGGCGTGACGTGTGTGGTTTCAACGTGACGTGGGTGTCACTTGGGGCATCGAACGTGACGTGGACGTGGCGTCGGTACTTTCAATTTGAGGTTGGTGTGACCTGGGTCATTCGAGCGTGACGTACGTGTGACGTTGGGGCTTCGAACGTGATGTGGCTGTTTCAAAACTAACGTGGGTGTGACGTGGGGGCTTCGAACGTGACGTGGGAGTGACGTCGGAACTTTGAATGTGACGTGGGTGTGACCTGGGTCATTGGAACGTGACGTGGGAGTGACGTGGGGGCTTCGAACGTGACATAAGGGTGACATGGGTGCTTAGAACGTGACGTGGGCGTGACGTGGGTGATTCCAACGTGACGTGGGGCTTCGAATGTGACGTGGGCGTGAGGTGGGTGATTGGAACGTGACGTGGGCGTGACGTCGGAACTTTGAATGTGACGTGGGTGTGACCTGGGTCATTGGAACATGACGTGGGAGTGACGTGGGGGCTTCGAACGTGACATAAGGGTGACATGGGTGCTTAGAACGTGACGTGGGCGTGACGTGGGTGATTCCATCGTGACGTGGGGGCTTCGAACGTGACATGGGCGTGACGTGGGTGGTTTCAACGTGACGTTGGTGTTTCCAACGTGACGTGGGTGTGACGTGGGGGCTTCGAACGTGACGTGGGCATGACGTGGGTGATTCGAAAGTGACGTGGGCGTCACGTGGGAGTTTCGATCATGACGTGGGCGTGACGTGTGTGGTTTCAACGTGACGTGGGTGTCACGTGGGGCATCGAACGTGACGTGGACGTGACGTCGGTACTTTCAATTTGAGGTTGGTGTGACCTGGGTCATTCGAACGTGACGTACATGTGACGTGGGTGATTCCAACGTGACGTGGGGCTTCGAACGTGACGTGGGCAGGATGTGGGTGATTCGAATGTCACTTGGGCATGACGTGGGGGCTTCGATGTTGACGTGGGCGTGACCTGGTTGATTGGAACGTGACGTGGACGTGACGTGGGTGGTTTCAACGTGACGTGGGTGTCACGTGGGGCATCGAACGTGACGTGGGCGTGACGTGTGTGGTTTCAACGTGACGTGGGCGTCACGGGTGGGCTTCGAACGTGACGTGGGCATGACGTGGGTGATTCGAAGGTGACGTGGGCGTGACGTGGGGGCATGGAACGTGACGTGGGTGTGAGGTGGGTGATTCCAACGTGACGTGGGCGTGACGTCGGTACTTTGAATGTGACGTGGGTGTGACCTGGGTCATTTGATCGTGACGTGGGAGTGACGTGGGGGCTTCGAACGTGATGTAAGTGTGACATGGGTGCTTAGAACGTGACGTGGGCGTGACGTGGGGGATTCCAACGTGATGTGAGGCTTCGAACGTGACGTGGGCGGGATGTGGGTGATTCGAAGCTGACGTGGGCGTGACGTGGGGGCTTCGAACGTCACGTGGGCGTGACGTGGGGGCTTCAAACGTCACGTGGGCGTGACCTGGGTGATTGGAACGTGACGTGGACGTGACGTGGGTGGTTTCAACGTGACGTGGGCGTCACGTGGGTGCTTAGAACGTGACGTGGGTGTGACGTGGGTGATTCCAACGTGACGTGGGGCTTCGAACGTGACGTGGGCGTGACGTGGGTGATTGGAACGTGACGTGGGCGTGACGTCGGTACTTTGAATGTGACGTGGGAGTGACGTGGGGGCTTCAAACGTGACGTAAGGGTGACATGGGTGCTTAGAACGTGACGTGGGCGTGACGTGGGTGATTCCAGCGTGACGTGGGGGCTTCGAACGTGACGTGGGCGTGAGGTGGGTGATTGGAACGTGACGTGGGCGTGACGTCGGTACTTTGAAAGTGACGTGGGTGTGACCTGGGTCATTTGAACGTGACGTGGGAGTGACATGGGGGCTTCAAACGTGACGTAAGGGTGACATGGGCGCTTAGAACGTGACGTGGGCGTGACGTGGGTGATTGGAACGTGACGTGGGCGTGAGGTGGGTGATTCGAAAGCGACGTCGGTGTGACGTGGGTGTTTCGGACGTGACGTGGGTGTGACGTGGGTGCTTCGAACGTGACGTGGGCGTGACATAGGCGCTTCGATCATGACGTGGGCGTGACGTGTGTGGTTTCAACGTGACGTGGGTGTCACGTGGGGCATCGAACGTGACGTGGACGTGGCGTCGGTACTTTCAATTTGAGGTTGGTGTGACCTGGGTCATTCGAGCGTGACGTACGTGTGACGTTGGGGCTTCGAACGTGATGTGGGTGTTTCAAAACTAACGTGGGTGTCACGTGGGGCATCGAACGTGACGTGGGTGTGACGTGGGTCATTTGAACGTGACGTGGGCGTGACGTGGGTGATTCCAACGTGACGTGGGGCTTAGAACGTGACGTGGGCGTGACGTGGGTGATTCGAATGTGACGTGGGCGTGACGTGGGGGCTTCGAACGCCACGTGAGCTTCACGTGGGGGCTTCGAACGTGACGTGGGCGTGACGTGGGGGCTTCAAGCGTGACCTGGGTGTGACGTGGGTGTTTCGAAGGTGACGTGGGCGTGATGTCAGTACTTTGAACGTGACGTGGGTGTGACCTGGGTCATGCGAACGTGACGTGGGTGTGACGTGGGTGTTTCGAACGTTACGTGGGCATTTCGTGGGTGTTTCGAACGTGACGTGGGCGTGACGTCGGTACTTTGAATGTGACGTGGGTGTGACCTGGGTCATTTGAACGTGACGTACGTGTGACGTGGGGGCTTCGAACGTGATGTGGGTGTTTGAAATCTAACGTGGGTGTGACGTGGGGGCTTCGAACGTGACGTGGGCGTGACGTCGGTACTTTGAAAGTGACGTGGGTGTGACCTGGGTCATTTGAACGTGACGTGGGAGTGACGTGGGGGCTTCAAACGTGACGTAAGGGTGACATGGGCGCTTAGAACGTGACGTGGGCGTGACGTGGGTGATTGGAACGTGACGTGGGCGTGAGGTGGGTGATTCGAAAGCGACGTCGCTGTGACGTGGGTGTTTCGGACGTGACGTGGGTGTGACGTGGGTGCTTCGAACGTGACGTGGGCGTGACATAGGCGCTTCGATCATGACGTGGGCGTGACGTGTGTGGTTTCAACGTGACGTGGGTGTCACTTGGGGCATCGAACGTGACGTGGACGTGGCGTCGGTACTTTCAATTTGAGGTTGGTGTGACCTGGGTCATTCGAGCGTGACGTACGTGTGACGTTGGGGCTTCGAACGTGATGTGGCTGTTTCAAAACTAACATGGGTGTGACGTGGGGGCTTCGAACGTGACGTGGGCGTGACGTCGGAACTTTGAATGTGACGTGGGTGTGACCTGGGTCATTGGAACGTGACGTGGGAGTGACGTGGGGGCTTCGAACGTGACATAAGGGTGACATGGGTGCTTAGAACGTGACGTGGGCGTGACGTGGGTGATTCCAACGTGACGTGGGGCTTCGAATGTGACGTGGGCGTGAGGTGGGTGATTGGAACGTGACGTGGGCGTGACGTCGGAACTTTGAATGTGACGTGGGTGTGACCTGGGTCATTGGAACATGACGTGGGAGTGACGTGGGGGCTTCGAACGTGACATAAGGGTGACATGGGTGCTTAGAACGTGACGTGGGCGTGATGTGGGTGATTCCAACGTGACGTGGGGGCTTCGAACGTGACATGGGCGTGACGTGGGTGGTTTCAACGTGACGTTGGTGTTTCCAACGTGACGTGGGTGTGACGTGGGGGCTTCGAACGTGACGTGGGCATGACGTGGGTGATTCGAAAGTGACGTGGGCGTCACGTGGGAGTTTCGATCATGACGTGGGCGTGACGTGTGTGGTTTCAACGTGACGTGGGTGTCACGTGGGGCATCGAACGTGACGTTGACGTGACGTCGGTACTTTCAATTTGAGGTTGGTGTGACCTGGGTCATTCGAACGTGACGTGGGAGTGACGTGGGTGATTCCAACGTGACGTGGGGCGTCGAACGTGACGTGGGCGTGACGTGGGTGATTCCAACGTGACGTGGGCGTGACGTGGGGTCTTCGAACGTGACGTGAGCGCCACGTGGGGGCATCGAAGTTGACGTGGGCGTGACCTGGGTGATTGGAACGTGAAGTGGGTGTGACGTGGGGGCTTCGAACGTGACGTGGGTGTGACGTGGGTGTTTCGAATGTGACGTTGGTGTTTCGAACGTGACGTGGGCGTGACGTGGGTGCTTCGAACGTGACGTGGGCGTCACGTGGGGGCTTCGAACATGACGTGGATGTGAGGTGGGGGCATCGAACGTGACGTGGGCATGACGTGGGTGCTTCGAAAATGATGTGGGTGTGACGTGGGGGCATCGAACGTGACGTGGGCGTGACGTGGGAGTTTCGAACGTGACGTGGACGTGACGTGGTACTTTACATTTGACGTGGGTGTGACCTGGGTCAATCGAACGTGACGTGGGTGTGACGTGGGTGTTTCAAACCTGACGTTGGTATTTCGAACGTGACGTGGGTGTGACGTGGGTGCATCGGACGTGACGTGGGCGTAACGTGGGGGCTACGAACATTACGCGGGTGTGACGTGGATGCTTCGAATGCAACGTTGGTGTTTCGAACGTGACATGGGTGTGACGTGGGGGCATCAATCGTGACGTGGACGTGACGTCGGTAGTTTATACCTGATGGGGGTGTGACGTGGGTCATTCGAATGTGACGTGGGTGTGACGTGGGGGCTTCGAACGTGACGTGGGCATGACGTGGGTGATTCGAACGTGACGTGGGCGTGACGTGGGGGCATCGAACGTGACGTGGGCGTGACGTGGGGGCTTCGAACGTGACCTGGGTGTGACGTGGGTGTTTCGAACGTGACGTGGGCGTGACGTCGGTACTTTGAATGTGACGTGGGTGTGACGTGGGTCATTCGAACGTGATGTACGTGTGACGTGTGGGCTTCGAACGTGACGTGGGTGTTTCAAAACTAACGTGGGTGTGACGTAGGGATATTGAACGTGACGTAGGTGTTTCCAAACTGACGTGGGTGTGACGTCGGTATGTTGAATGTGACGTGGGTGTGACGTGCATGGTTTGAACGTGAGGTGGGTGTTTTAAATGTGAGCTGGGCGTGACGTGGGTCATTCGAACATGACGTAGGTGTGACGTGGGGGCTTCGAACGTGACGTGGGCGTGACGTGGATGCTTCGAATGAGACGTTGGTGTTTCGAACGTGACATGGGTGTGACATGGGTGCTTCGAATGTGACGTGGGCGTAACGTGGGGGCTTCGAACCTGACGTGGGTGTGACGTGGGGGCTTCGAAAGTGACGTGGGTGTGACGTGGGTCATTTGAACGTGACGTGGGCGTGACGTGGGTGATTCCAACGTGACGTGGGGCTTTGAACGTGACGTGGGCGTGACGTGGGTGATTCGAATGTGACGTGGGCGTGACGTGGGGGCTTCGAACGCCACGGAGCTTCACGTGGGGGCAGCGAACGTGACGTGGGCGTGACGTGGGGGCTTCAAGCGTGACCTGGGTGTGACGTGGGTGTTTCGAAGGTGACGTGGGCGTGACGTCAGTACTTTGAATGTGACGTGGGTGTGACCTGGGTGATGCGAACGTGACGTGGGCGTCACGTGGGGGCATCGAACGTAACGTGGGCGTCACGTGGGGGGTTCGAAAGTGACGTGGACGTCACGTGGGTGCTTCGAAGGTGACGTGGGTGTGACGTGGGGGCTTCGAACGTGACGTGTGCGTGACGTCGGAACTTTGAATGTGACGTGGGTGTGACCTGGGTCATTGGAACGTGACGTGGGAGTGACGTGGGGGCTTCGAACGTGACATAAGGGTGACATGGGTGCTTAGAACGTGACGTGGGCGTGATGCGGGTGATTCCAACGTGACGTGGGGCTTCGAATGTGACGTGGGCGTGAGGTGGGTGATTGGAACGTGACGTGGGCGTGACGTCGGTACTTTGAATGTGACGTGGGTGTGACCTGGGTCATTTGAACGTGACGTGGGAGTGACGTGGGGGCTTCAAACGTGACGTAAGGGTGACATGGGTGCTTAGAACGTGACGTGGGCGTGACGTGGGGGATTCCAACGTGACGTGAGGCTTCGAACGTGACGTGGGCTTGACGTGGGTGATTGGTAGGTGACGTGGGCGTGAGGTGGGTGATTCGAAAGTGACGTCGGTGTGACGTGGGTGCTTCGAACGTCACGTGGGCGTGACTCGGGGGCTTCGATCGTGACGTGGGCGTGACCTGGGTGATTGGAACGTGACGTGGACGTGACGTGGGTGGTTTCAACGTGACGTGGGTGTCACGTGGGGCATCGAACGTGACGTGGGCGTGACGTGTGTGGTTTCAACGTGACGTGGGCGTCACGGGTGGGCTTCGAACGTGACGTGGGCATGACGTGGGTGATTCGAAGGTGACGTGGGCGTGACGTGGGGGCATGGAACGTGACGTGGGTGTGAGGTGGGTGATTCCAACGTGACGTGGGCGTGACGTCGGTACTTTGAATGTGACGTGGGTGTGACCTGGGTCATTTGATCGTGACGTGGGAGTGACGTGGGGGCTTCGAACGTGATGTAAGTGTGACATGGGTGCTTAGAAGGTGACGTGGGCGTGACGTGGGCGATTCCAACGTGACGTGGGGCTTCGAACGTGACGTGGGCGTGATGTGGGTGATTCGAATGTAACTTGGGCGTGACGTGGGGGCTTCGAACGTCACGTGGGCGTGACGTGGGGGCTTCAAACGTGACGTGGGCGTGACCTGGGTGATTGGAACGTGACGTGGACGTGACGTGGGTGGTTTCAACGTGACGTGAGCGTCACGTGGCGTCCTCGAACGTGACTTGGGCGTCACGTGGGGTCTTCGAAAGTGACGTGGGTGTGACGTGGGTGATTCGAACGTGACGTGGGCGTGACGTCGGAACTTTGAATGTGACGTGGGTGTGACCTGGGTCATTTGATCGTGACGTGGGAGTGACGTGGGGGCATCGAACGTGACGTAAGGGTGACATGGGTGCTTAGAACGTGACGTGGGTGTGACGTGGGTGATTCCAACGTGACGTGGGGCTTCGAACGTGACGTGGGCGTGACGTGGGTGATTGGAACGTGACGTGGGCGTGACGTCGGTACTTTGAAAGTGACGTGGGAGTGACGTGGGGGCTTCAAACGTGACGTAAGGGTGACATGGGTGCTTCGGACGTGACGTGGGCATGACGTGGGGGCTTCGAAATTGATGTGGGTGTGACGTGGGGGCATCGAACGTGACGTGGGCGTGACGTGGGAGTTTCGAACGTGACGTGGACATGACGTGGTACTTTACATTTGACGTGGGTGTGACCTGGGTCAATCGAACGTGACGTGGGTGTGACGTGGGTGCATCGGACGTGACGTGGGCGTAACGTGGGGGCTACGAACATTACGCGGGTGTGACGTGGATGCTTCGAATGCGACGTTGGTGTTTCGAACGTGACATGGGTGTGACGTGGGTGCTTGGAACGTGACGTGGGCGTCACGTGGGGGCTTCGAACATGACGGGGGTGTGACGTGGGGGCATCGATCGTGACGTGGACGTGACGTCGGTACTTTATACCTGATGGGGGTGTGACGTGGGTCATTCGAACGTGACGTGGGTGTGACGTGGGGGCTTCGAACGTGACGTGGGCATGACCTGGGTGATTGGTAGGTGACGTGTGCGTGAGGTGGGTGATTCGAATGTCACTTGGGCGTGACGTGGGGGCTTCGAACGTCACGTGGGCGTGACGTGGGGGCTTCAAACGTGACGTGGGCGTGACCTGGGTGATTGGAACGTGACGTGGACGTGACGTGGGTGGTTTCAACGTGACGTGAGCGTCACGTGGCGTCCTCGAACGTGACTTGGGCGTCACGTGGGGTCTTCGAAAGTGGCGTGGGCATGACGTGGGTGATTCGAAGGTGACGTGGGTGTGACGTGGGGGCTTCAAACGAGACGTGGGCGTGACGTGGGTGATTGGAACGTGACGTGGGCGTGACGTCGGAACTTTGAATGTGACGTGGGTGTGACCTGGGTCATTTGATCGTGACGTGGGATTGACGTGGGGGCATCGAACGTGACGTAAGGGTGACATGGGTGCTTAGAACGTGACGTGGGTGTGACGTGGGTGATTCCAACGTGACGTGGGGCTTCGAACGTGACGTGGGCGTGACGTGGGTGATTGGAACGTGACGTGGGCGTGACGTCGGTACTTTGAAAGTGACGTGGGAGTGACGTGGGGGCTTCAAACGTGACGTAAGGGTGACATGGGTGCTTCGGACGTGACGTGGGCATGACGTGGGGGCTTCGAAATTGATGTGGGTGTGACGTGGGGGCATCGAACGTGACGTGGGCGTGACGTGGGAGTTTCGAACGTGACGTGGACATGACGTGGTACTTTACATTTGACGTGGGTGTGACCTGGGTCAATCGAACGTGACGTGGGTGTGACGTGGGGGCTTCGAACGTGACGTGGGTGTGACGTGGGTGTTTCGAACCTGACGTTGGTATTTCGAACGTGACGTGGGTGTGACGTGGGTGCATCGGACGTGACGTGGGCGTAACGTGGGGGCTACGAACATTACGCGGGTGTGACGTGGATGCTTCGAATGCAACGTTGGTGTTTCGAACGTGACATGGGTGTGACGTGGGTGCTTGGAACGTGACGTGGGCGTCACGTGGGGGCTTCGAACATGACGGGGGTGTGACGTGGGGGCATCGATCGTGACGTGGACGTGACGTCGGTACTTTATACCTGATGGGGGTGTGACCTGGGTCATTCGAATGTGACGTGGGTGTGACGTGGGGGCTTCGAACGTGACGTGGGCATGACGTGGGTGATTCGAACGTGACGTGGGCGTGACGTGGGGGCATCGAACGTGACGTGGGTGTGACGTGGGGGCTTCGAACGTGACGTGGGCATGACGTCGGTGATTCGAACGTGGCGTGGGCATGACGTCGGTGATTCGAACGTGGCGTGGGCATGACGTCGGTGATTCGAACGTGACGTGGGTGTGACGTGGTGGCTTCGAACGTGACGTGGGCGTGACGTCGGTACTTTGAATGTGACGTGGGTGTGACGTGGGTCATTCGAACGTGATGTACGTGTGACGTGTGGGCTTCGAACGTGACGTGGGTGTTTCAAAACTAACGTGGGTGTGACGTAGGGGTATCGAACGTGACGTAGGTGTTTCCAAACTGACGTGGGTGTGACGTCGGTATGTTGAATGTGACGTGGGTGTGACGTGCATGGTTCGAACGTGAGGTGGGTGTTTTAAATGTGAGCTGGGCGTGACGTGCGTCATTCGAACATGACATAGGTGTGACCTGGGGGCTTCGAACGTGACGTGGGTGTGACGTGGATGCTTCGAATGTGACGTTGGTGTTTCGAACGTGACATGGGTGTGACATGGGTGCTTCGAATGTGACGTGGGCGTCACGTGGGGGCTTCGAACCTGACGTGGGTGTGACGTGGGGGCTTCGAAAGTGACGTGGGTGTGACGTGGGTCATTTGAACGTGACGTGGGCGTGACGTGGGTGATTCCAACGTGACGTGGGGCTTTGAACGTGACGTGGGCGTGACGTGGGTGATTCGAATGTGACGTGGGCGTGACGTGGGGGCTTCGAACGCCACGTGAGCTTCACGTGGGGGCATCGAACGTGACGTGGGCGTGACGTGGGGGCTTCAAGCGTGACGTGGGTGTGACGTGGGTGTTTCGAAGGTGACGTGGGCGTGACGTCAGTACTTTGAACGTGACGTGGGTGTGACCTGGGTCATGCGAACGTGACGTGGGTGTGACGTGGGTGTTTCGAACGTGACGTGGGCATTTCGTGGGTGTTTCGAACGTGACGTGGGCGTGACGTCGGTACTTTGAATGTGACGTGGGTGTGACCTGGGTCATTTGAACGTGACGTACGTGTGACGTGGGGGCTTCGAACGTGATGTGGGTGTTTGAAATCTAACGTGGGTGTGACGTGGGGGCTTCGAACGTGACGTGGGCGTGACGTCGGTACTTTGAAAGTGACGTGGGTGTGACCTGGGTCATTTGAACGTGACGTGGGAGTGACGTGGGGGCTTCAAACGTGACGTAAGGGTGACATGGGCGCTTAGAACGTGACGTGGGCGTGACGTGGGTGATTGGAACGTGACGTGGGCGTGAGGTGGGTGATTCGAAAGCGACGTCGGTGTGACGTGGGTGTTTCGGACGTGACGTGGGTGTGACGTGGGTGCTTCGAACGTGACGTGGGTGTGACGTGGGTGCTTCGAACGTGACGTGGGCGTGACATAGGCGCTTCGATCATGACGTGGGCGTGACGTGTGTGGTTTCAACGTGACGTGGGTGTCACGTGGGGCATCGAACGTGACGTGGACGTGGCGTCGGTACTTTCAATTTGAGGTTGGTGTAACCTGGGTCATTCGAGCGTGACGTACGTGTGACGTTGGGGCTTCGAACGTGATGTGGGTGTTTCAAAACTAACGTGGGTGTGACGTGGGGGCTTCGAACGTGACGTGGGCGTGACGTCGGAACTTTGAATGTGACGTGGGTGTGACCTGGGTCATTGGAACGTGACGTGGGAGTGACGTGGGGGCTTCAAACGTGACATAAGGGTGACATGGGTGCTTAGAACGTGACAAGGGCGTGACGTGGGTGATTCCAACGTGACGTGGGGCTTCGAATGTGACGTGGGCGTGAGGTGGGTGATTGGAACGTGACGTGGGCGTGACGTCGGTACTTTGAAAGTGACGTGGGTGTGACCTGGCGGCTTCGAACGTGACGTAAGGGCGATATAGGTGCTTAGAATGTGACGTGGGCGTGACGTGGGTGATTCCAACGTGACGTGGGGGCTTCGAACGTGACATGGGCATGACGTGGGTGTTTCGAACGTGACGTGGGTGTGACGTGGGGGCTTCGAACGTGACGTGGGCATGACGTGGGTGATTCGAAAGTGACGTGGGCGTCACGTGGGAGTTTCGATCATGACGTGGGCGTGACGTGTGTGGTTTCAACGTGTCGTGGGTGTCACGTGGGGCATCGAACGTGACGTGGGCGTGCCGTGTGTGGTTTCAACGTGACGTGGGCGTCACGTGGGGCATCGAACGTGACGTGGACGTGACGTCGGTACTTTCAATTTGAGGTTGGTGTGACCTGGGTCATTCGAACGTGACGTACATGTGACGTGGGTGATTCCAACGTGACGTGGGGCTTCGAACGTGACGTGGGTGTGACCTGGGTGATTGGAACGTGACGTGGGCGTGACGTGGGGGCTTCGAACGTGACGTGGGTGTGACGTGGGTGTTTCGAACGTGACGTTGGTGTTTCGAACTTGACTTCGGTGTGACGTGGGTGCTTCGGACCTGACGTGGGCGTCACGTGGGGGCTTCGAACATGACGTGGATGTGAGGTGGGTGCTTCGGACGTGACGTGGGCGTGACGTCGGGGCTTCGAAAATGATGTGGGTGTGACGTGGGGGCATCGAACGTGACGTGGGCGTGACGTGGGGGCTTCGAAAATGATGTGGGTGTGACGTGGGGGCATCGAACGTGACGTGGGCGTGACGTGGGAGTTTCGAACGTGACGTGGACGTGACGTGGTACTTTACATTTGACGTGGGTGTGACCTGGGTCAATCGAACGTGACGTGGGTGTGACGTGGGGGCTTCGAATGTGATGTGGGCGTGACGTGGGTGATTCGAACGTGACGTGTGTGTGACGTGGGGGCTTCGAACGTGACGTGGGCGTGACGTGGGTGATTCTAACGTGACGTGGGCGTCACGTGGGGGCTTCGAACGTGACGTGGGTGTGACGTGGGTGTTTCGAACCTGACGTTGGTATTTCGAACGTGACGTGGGTGTGACGTGGGTGCATCGGACGTGACGTGGGCATAACGTGGGGGCTACGAACATTACGCGGGTGTGACGTGGATGCTTCGAATGCGACGTTGGTGTTTCGCTCGTGACATGGGTGTGACGTGGGTGCTTGGAACGTGACGTGGGCGTCACGTGGGGGCTTCGAACATGACGTGGGTGTGACGTGGGGGCATCGATCGTGACGTGGACGTGACGTCGGTACTTTATACCTGATGGGGGTGTGACGTGGGTCATTCGAACGTGACGTGGGCGTGACGTGGGGGCTTCGAACGTGACGTGGGCATGACGTGGGTGATTCGAACGTGACGTGGGCGTGACGTGGGGGCATCGAACGTGACGTGGGTGTGACGTGGGGGCTTCGAACGTGACGTGGGCATGACGTGGGTGATTCGAACGTGACGTGGGCGTGACATGGGGGCTTCGAACGTGACGTGAGCTTCACGTGGGTGATTCGAACGTGACGTGGGCGTGACGTGGGGGCTTCAAGCGTGACCTGGGTGTGACGTGGGTGTTTCGAAGGTGACGTGGGCGTGACGTCAGTACTTTGAATGTGATGTGGGTGTGACCTGGGTCATGCGAACGTGACGTGGGTGTGACGTGGGTGTTTCGAACGTTACGTGGGCATTTCGTGGGTGTTTCGAACGTGACGTGGGCGTGACGTCGGTACTTTGAATGTGACGTGGGTGTGACCTGGGTCATTTGAACGTGACGTACGTGTGACGTGGGGGCTTCGAACGTGATGTGGGTGTTTCAAATCTAACGTGGGTGTGACGTGGGGCTTCGAACGTGACGTGGGCGTGACGTCGGTACTTTGAAAGTGACGTGGGTGTGACCTGGGTCATTTGAACGTGACGTGGGAGTGACGTGGGGGCTTCAAACGTGACGTAAGGGTGACATGGGTGCTTAGAACGTGACGTGGGCGTGACGTGGGTGATTGGAACGTGACGTGGGCGTGATGTGGGTGATTCGAAAGCGACGTCGCTGTGACGTGGGTGTTTCGGACGTGACGTGGGTGTGACGTGGGTGCTTCGAACGTGACGTGGGCGTGACATAGGCGCTTCGATCATGACGTGGGCGTGACGTGTGTGGTTTCAACGTGACGTGGGTGTCACTTGGGGCATCGAACGTGACGTGGACGTGGCGTCGGTACTTTCAATTTGAGGTTGGTGTGACCTGGGTCATTCGAGCGTGATGTATGTGTGACGTTGGGGCTTCGAACGTGATGTGGGTGTTTCAAAACTAACGTGGGTGTGACGTGGGGGCTTCGAACGTGACGTGGGCGTGACGTCGGAACTTTGAATGTGACGTGGGTGTGACCTGGGTCATTGGAACGTGACGTGGGAGTGACGTGGGGGCTTCGAACGTGACATAATGGTGACATGGGTGCTTAGAACGTGACGTGGGCGTGATGCGGGTGATTCCAACGTGACGTGGGGCTTCGAATGTGACGTGGGTGTGAGGTGGGTGATTGGAACGTGACGTGGGCGTGACGTCGGTACTTTGAAAGTGACGTGGGTGTGACCTGGGTCATTTGAACGTGACGTGGGTGTGACGTGGGGGCTTCAAACGTGACGTAAGGGTGACATGGGTGCTTAGAACGTGACGTGGGCGTGACGTGGGGGATTCCAACGTGACGTGAGGCTTCGAACGTGACGTGGGCTTGACGTGGGTGATTGGTAGGTGACGTGGGCGTGAGGTGGGTCATTCGAAAGTGACGTCGGTGTGACGTGGGGGCTTCGAACGTCACGTGGGCGTGACTCGGGGGCTTCGATCGTGACGTGGGCGTGACCTGGGTGATTGGAACGTGACGTGGACGTGACGTGGGTGGTTTCAACGTGACGTGGGTGTCACGTGGGGCATCGAACGTGACGTGGGCGTGACGTGTGTGGTTTCAACGTGACGTGGGCGTCACGGGTGGGCTTCGAACGTGACGTGGGCATGACGTGGGTGATTCAAAGGTGACGTGGGCGTGACGTGGGGGCATGGAACGTGACGTGGGTGTGAGGTGGGTGATTCCAACGTGACGTGGGCGTGACGTCGGTACTTTGAATGTGACGTGGGTGTGACCTGGGTCATTTGATCGTGACGTGGGAGTGACGTGGGGGCTTCGAACGTGATGTAAGTGTGACATGGGTGCTTAGAAGGTGACGTGGGCGTGACGTGGGCGATTCCAACGTGACGTGGGGCTTCGAACGTGACGTGGGCGTGATGTGGGTGATTCGAATGTCACTTGGGCGTGACGTGGGGGCTTCGAACGTCACGTGGGCGTGACGTGGGGGCTTCAAACGTGACGTGGGCGTGACCTGGGTGATTGGAACGTGACGTGGACGTGACGTGGGTGGTTTCAACGTGACGTGAGCGTCACGTGGGGTCCTCGAACATGACTTGGGCGTCACGTGGGGTCTTCAAAAGTGACGTGGGCAAGACGTGGGTGATTCGAAGGTGACGTGGGTGTGACGTGGGGGCTTCGAACGTGACGTGGGCGTGACGTGGGTGATTCGAACGTGACGTGGGCGTGACGTCGGTACTTTGAATGTGACGTGGGTGTGACCTGGGTCATTGGAACGTGACGTGGGAGTGACGTGGGGGCATCGAACGTGACGTAAGGGTGACATGGGTGCTTAGAACGTGATGTGGGTGTGACGTGGGTGATTCCAACGTGACGTGGGGCTTCGAATGTGACGTGGGCGTGACGTGGGTGATTGGAACGTGACGTGGGAGTGACGTCGGTACTTTGAAAGTGACGTGGGAGTGACGTGGGGGCCCCAAACGTGACGTAAGGGTGACATGGGTGCTTCGGACGTGACGTGGGCATGACGTGGGGGCTTCGAAAATGATGTGGGTGTGACGTGGGGGCATCGAACGTGACGTGGGCGTGACGTGGGAGTTTCGAACGTGACGTGGACGTGACGTGGTACTTTACATTTGACGTGGGTGTGACCTGGGTCAATCGAACGTGACGTGGGTGTGACGTGGGGGCTTCGAACGTGACGTGGGTGTGACGTGGGTGTTTCGAACCTGACGTTGGTATTTCGAACGTGACGTGGGTGTGACGTGGGTGCATCGGACGTGACGTGGGCGTAACGTGGGGGCTACGAACATTACGCGGGTGTGACGTGGATGCTTCGAATGCGACGTTGGTGTTTCGAACGTGACATGGGTGTGACGTGGGTGCTTGGAACGTGACGTGGGCGTCACGTGGGGGCTTCGAACATGACGGGGGTGTGACGTGGGGGCATCGATCGTGACGTGGACGTGACGTCGGTACTTTATACCTGATGGGGGTGTGACGTGGGTCATTCGAACGTGACGTGGGCGTGACGTGGGGGCTTCGAACGTGACGTGGGCATGACGTGGGTGATTCGAACGTGACGTGGGCGTGACGTGGGGGCATCGAACGTGACGTGGGTGTGACGTGGGGGCTTCGAACGTGACGTGGGTGTGACGTCGGTGATTCGAAGGTGACGTGGGCATGACGTCGGTGATTCGAACGTGACGTGGGTGTGACGTGGGGGCATCGAACGTGACGTGGGCGTGACGTGGGGGCTTCGAACGTGACCTGGGTGTGACGTGGGTGTTTCGAACGTGACGTGGGCGTGACGTCGGTACTTTGAATGTGACCTGGGTGTGACGTGGGTCATTCGAACGTGATGTACGTGTGACGTGTGGGCTTTGAACGTGACGTGGGTGTTTCAAAACTAACGTGGGTGTGACGTAGGGGTATCGAACGTGACGTAGGTGTTTCCAAACTGACGTGGGTGTGACGTCGGTATGTTGAATGTGACGTGGGTGTGACGTGCATGGTTCGAATGTGAGGTGGGTGTTTTAAATGTGAGCTGGGCGTGACGTGGGTCATTCGAACATGACATAGGTGTGACCTGGAGGCTTCGAACGTGACGTGGGCGTGACGTGGATGCTTCGAATGTGACGTTGGTGTTTCGAACGTGACATGGGTGTGACATGGGTGCTTCGAACGTGACGTGGGCGTAACGTGGGGGCTTCGAACCTGACGTGGGTGTGACGTGCTGGCTTCGAAAGTGACGTGGGTGTGACGTGGGTCATTTGGACGTGACGTGGGCGAGACGTGGGTGATTCCAACGTGACGTGGGGCTTCGAACATGACGTGGGCGTGACGTGGGTGATTCGAAAGTGACGTGGGCATGACGTCGGTGATTCGAAGGTGACATGGGTGTGACGTGGGGGCTTCGAACGTGACGTGGGTGTGACGTGGCTGTTTCGAACGTGACGTGGGCGTGACGTCAGTACTTTGAATGTGACGTGGGTGTGACCTGGGTCATTGGAACGTGACGTGGGAGTGACGTGGGGGCATCGAACGTGACATAAGGGTGACATGGGTGCTTAGAACGTGACGTGGGAGTGACGTGGGGGCTTCGAACGTGACGTAAGGGCGACATGGGTGCTTAGAACGTGACGTGGGCGTCACGTGGGTGATTCCAGCGTGACGTGGGGGTTTCGAACATGTCGTGGGCGTGACGTGGGTGATTCGAGCGTGACGTGGGCGTGACGTCAGTACTTTGAAAGTGACGTGGGTGTGACCTGGGTCATTTGAACGTGACGTGGGAGTGACGTGGGGGCTTCAAACGTGACGTAAGGGTGACATGGGTGCTTAGAACGTGACGTGGGCGTGACGTGGGGGCTTCCAACGTGACGTGGGGCTTCGAACGTGACGTGGGCTTGACGTGGGTGATTGGTAGGTGACGTGGGCGTGAGGTGGGTGATTCGAAAGTGACGTCAGTGTGACGTGGGTGCTTCGAACATCACGTGGGCGTGACTTGGGGGCTTCGATCGTGACGTGGGCGTGACCTGGGTGATTGGAACGTGACGTGGACGTGACGTGGGTGGTTTCAACGTGACGTGGGTGTCACGTGGGGCATCGAACGTGACGTGGGCGTGACGTGTGTGGTTTCAACGTGACGTGGGCGTCACGGGTGGGCTTCGAACGTGACGTGGGCATGACGTGGGTGATTCGAAGGTGACGTGGGCGTGACGTGGGGGCATGGAACGTGACGTGGGTGTGAGGTGGGTGATTCCAACGTGACGTGGGCGTGACGTCGGTACTTTCAATGTGACGTGGGTGTGACCTGGGTCATTTGAACGTGACGTGGGAGTGACGTGGGGGCTTCGAACGTGACGTAAGTGTGACATGGGTGCTTAGAAGGTGACGTGGGCGTGACGTGGGGGATTCCAACGTGACGTGGGGGCTTCGAACGTGACGTGGGCGTGACGTGGGGGCTTCAAACGTCACGTGGGCGTGACCTGGGTGATTGGAACATGACGTGGACGTGACGTGGGTGGTTTCAACGTGACGTGGGCGTCACGTGGGGGCTTCGGAGGTGACGTCGGCCTCACGTGGGGTCTTCGAAAGTGACGTGGGCATGACGTGGGTGATTCGAAGGTGACGTGGGTGTGACGTGGGGGCTTCGAACGTGACGTGGGCGTGACATCGGAACTTTGAATGTGACGTGGGTGTGACCTGGGTCATTGGAACGTGACGTGGGAGTGACGTGGGGGCTTCGAACGTGACATAAGGGTGACATGGGTGCTTAGAACGTGACGTGGGCGTGATGCGGGTGATTCCAACGTGACGTGGGGCTTCGAATGTGACATGGGCGTGACGTGGGTGATTGGAACGTGACGTTGGTGATTCCAACGTGACGTGGGTGTGACGTGGGGGCTTCGAACGTGACGTGGGCATGACGTGGGTGATTCGAAAGTGACGTGGGCGTGACGTCGGTACTTTGAAAGTGACGTGGGTGTGACCTGGGGGCTTCGAACGTGACGTAAGGGCGACATGGGTGCTTCAAACGTGACGTGGGCGTGACGTGGGGGCATCGAACGTGACGTGGGGGTTTCGAACGTGACGTGGGCGTGACGTGGGTGATTCGAGCGTGACGTGGGCGTGACGTCGGTACTTTGAAAGTGACGTGGGCGTGACGTGGGTGATTCGAATGTGACGTGGGCGTGACGTGGGTGCTTCGAACGTCACGTGGGCGTCACGTGGGGGCATCGAACGTGACGTGGGCGTGACCTGGGTGATTGGACCGTGACGTGGGTGTGACGTGGGGGCTTCGAACGTGACGTGGGTGTGACGTGGGTGTTTCGAACCTGATGTTGGTATTTCGAACGTGACGTGGGTGTGACGTGGGTGCATCGGACGTGACGTGGGCATAACGTGGGGGCTACGAACATTACGCGGGTGTGACGTGGATGCTTCGAATGCGACGTTGGTGTTTCGAACGTGACATGGGTGTGACGTGGGTGCTTGGAACGTGACGTGGGCGTCACGTGGGGGCTTCGAACATGACGGGGGTGTGACGTGGGGGCATCGATCGTGACGTGGACGTGACGTCGGTACTTTATACCTGATGGGGGTGTGACGTGGGTCATTCGAACGTGACGTGGGTGTGACGTGGGGGCTTCGAACGTGACGTGGGCATGACGTGGGTGATTCGAACGTGACGTGGGCGTGACGTGGGGGCATCGAACGTGACGTGGGTGTGACGTGGGGGCTTCGAACGTGACGTGGGCATGACGTCGGTGATTCGAACGTGACGTGGGCATGATGTCGGTGATTCGAACGTGACGTGGGTGTGACGTGGGGGCATCGAACGTGACCTGGGTGTGACGTGGGTGTTTCGAACGTGACGTGGGCGTGACGTCGGTACTTTGAATGTGACGTGGGTGTGACGTGGGTCATTCGAACGTGATGTACGTGTGACGTGTGGGCTTCGAACGTGACGTGGGTGTTTCAAAACTAACGTGGGTGTGACGTAGGGGTATCGAACGTGACGTAGGTGTTTCCAAACTGACGTGGGTGTGACGTCGGTATGTTGAATGTGACGTGGGTGTGACGTGCATGGTTCGAACGTGAGGTGGGTGTTTTAAATGTGAGCTGGGCGTGATGTGGGTCATTCGAACATGACATAGGTGTGACGTGGGGGCTTCGAACGTGACGTGGGCGTGACGTGGATGCTTCGAATGTGACGTTGGTGTTTCGAACGTGACATGGGTGTGACATGGGTGCTTCGAACGTGACGTGGGCGTAACGTGGGGGCTTCGAACCTGAGGTGGGTGTGACGTGGGGGCTTCGAAAGTGACGTGGGTGTGACGTGGGTCATTTGGACGTGACGTGGGCGTGACGTGGGTGATTCCAACGTGACGTGGGGCTTCGAACGTGACGTGGGCGTGACGTGGGTGATTCGAAAGTGACGTGGGCATGACGTCGGTGATTCAAAGGTGACATGGGTGTGACGTGGGGGCTTCGAACGTGACGTGGGCATGACGTGGGTGTTTTGAACGTGACGTGGGCGTGACGTCGGTACTTTGAATGTGACGTGGGTGTGACCTGGGTCATTGGAACGTGACGTGGGAGTGATGTGGGGGCATCGAACGTGACATAAGGGTGACATGGGTGCTTAGAACGTGACGTGGGAGTGACGTGGGGGCTTCGAACGTGACGTAAGGGCGACATGGGTGCTTAGAACGTGACGTGGGCGTCACGTGGGTGATTCCAACGTGACGTGGGGGTTTCGAACGAGACGTGGGCGTGACGTGGGTGATTCGAGCGTGACGTGGGCGTGACGTCGGTACTTTGAAAGTGACGTGGGTGTGACCTGGGTCATTTGAACGTGACGTGGGAGTGACGTGGGGGCTTCAAACGTGACGTAAGGGTGACATGGGTGCTTAGAACGTGACGTGGGCGTGACGTGGGGGCTTCCAACGTGACGTGGGGCTTCGAACGTGACGTGGGCTTGACGTGGGTGATTGGTAGGTGACGTGGGCGTGAGGTGGGTGATTCGAAAGTGACGTCAGTGTGACGTGGGTGCTTCGAACGTCACGTGGGCGTGACTTGGGGGCTTCGATCGTGACGTGGGCGTGACCTGGGTGATTGGAACATGACGTGGACGTGACGTGGGTGTTTTCAACGTGACGTGGGTGTCACGTGGGGCATCGAACGTGACGTGGGCGTGACGTGTGTGGTTTCAACGTGACGTGGGCGTCACGGGTGGGCTTCGAACGTGACGTGGGCATGACGTGGGTGATTCGAAGGTGACGTGGGCGTGACGTGGGGGCATGGAACGTGACGTGGGTGTGAGGTGGGTGATTCCAACGTGACGTGGGCGTGACGTCGGTACTTTGAAAGTGACGTGGGTGTGACCTGGGTCATTTGAACGTGACGTGGGAGTGACGTGGGGGCTTCGAACGTGACGTAAGGGTGACATGGGTGCTTAGAACGTGACGTGGGCGTGACGTGGGGGATTCCAACGTGACGTGGGGGCTTCGAATGTCACGTGGGCGTGACGTGGGGGCTTCAAACGTCACGTGGGCGTGACCTGGGTGATTGGAACGTGACGTGGACGTGACGTGGGTGGTTTCAACGTGACGTGGGCGTCACGGGTGGGCTTCGAAAGTGACGTGGGCATGACGTGGGTGATTCGAAGGTGATGTGGGTGTGACGTGGGGGCTTCAAACGTGATGTGGGCGTGACGTGGGTGATTCGAACGTGACGTGGGCGTGACGTCGGAACTTTGAATGTGACGTGGGTGTGACCTGGGTCATTGGAACGTGACGTGGGAGTGACGTGGGGGCATGGAACGTGACGTAAGGGTGACATGGGTGCTTAGAACGTGACGTGGGTGTGACGTGGGTGTTTCGAACGTGACGTGGGCGTGACGTGGGTGATTCGAAAGTGACGTCGGTGTGACGTGGGTGTTTCGGACGTGACGTGGGCGTGACGTGGATGCTTCGAACGTGACGTTGGTGTTTCGAACGTGACGTGGGTGTGACGTGGGTGCTTCGAACGTGACGTGGGTGTGACATAGGCGCTTCGATCATGACGTGGGCGTGACGTGTGTGGTTTCAACGTGACGTGGGTGTCACGTGGGGCATCGAACGTGACGTGGACGTGACGTCGGTACTTTCAATTTGAGGTTGGTGTGACCTGGGTCATTCGAACGTGACGTACATGTGACGTGGGTGATTCCAACGTGACGTGGGGCTTCGAACGTGACGTGGGTGTGACCTGGGTGATTGGAATGTGACGTGGGTGTGACGTGGGGGCTTCGAACATGACGTGGGTGTGACGTGGGTGTTTCGAACGTGACGTTGGTGTTTCGAACTTGACTTCGGTGTGACGTGGGTGCTTCGGACCTGACGTGGGCGTAACGTGGGGGCTTCGAACATGACGTGGGTGTGACGTGGGGGCATCGATCGTGATGTGGACGTGACGTCGGTACTTTATACCTGATGGGGGTGTGACGTGGGTCATTCGAACGTGACGTGGGTGTGACGTGGGGGCTTCGAACGTGACGTGGGCATGACGTGGGTGATTCGAACGTGACGTGGGCGTGACGTGGGGGCATCGAACGTGACGTGGGCGTGACGTGGGGGCTTCGAACGTGACGTGGGCATGACGTCGGTGATTCGAACATGACGTGGGCATGACGTCGGTGATTCGAACGTGACGTGGGCGTGACGTGGGGGCATCGAACGTGACGTGGGTGTGACGTGGGTGTTTCGAACGTGACGTGGGCGTGACGTCGGTACTTTGAATGTGACGTGGGTGTGACGTGGGTCATTCGAACGTGATGTACGTGTGACGTGTGGGCTTTGAACGTGACGTGGGTGTTTCAAAACTAACGTGGGTGTGACGTAGGGGTATCGAACGTGACGTAGGTGTTTCCAAACTGACATGGGTGTGACGTCGGTATGTTGAATGTGATGTGGGTGTGACGTGCATGGTTCAAACGTGAGGTGGGTGTTTTAAATGTGAGCTGGGCGTGACGTGGGTCATTCGAACATGACGTAGGTGTGACGTGGGTGTTTCGGACGTGACGTGGGCGTGACGTGGATGCTTCGAATGTGACGTTGGTGTTTCGAACGTGACATGGGTGTGACATGGGTGCTTCGAATGTGACGTGGGTGTAACGTGGGGGCTTCGAACCTGAGGTGGGTGTGACGTGGGGGCTTCGAAAGTGACGTGGGTGTGACGTGGGTCATTTGAACGTGACGTGGGCGTGACGTGGGTGATTCCAACGTGACGTGGGGCTTTGAACGTGACGTGGGCGTGACGTGGGTGATTCGAATGTGACGTGGGCGTGACGTGGGGGCTTCGAACGCCACGTGAGCTTCACGTGGGGGCATCGAGTTTGACATGGGCGTGACCTGCGTGATTGGAACGTGACGTGGGCGTGACGTGGGTGATTCCAACGTGACGTGGGGCTTCGAACATGACGTGGGCGTGACGTGGGGGCTTCGAAAGTGACGTGGGCATGACGTGGGTGATTCGAACGTGACGTGGGCGTGACGTGGGGGCATTGAACGTGACGTGGGTGTGACGTCGGTGATTCGAACGTGACGTGGGCATGACGTCGGTGATTCGAACGTGACGTGGGCGTGACGTGGGGGCTTCGAACGTGACCTGGGTGTGACGTGGGTGTTTCGAACGTGACGTGGGCGTGACGTCGGTACTTTGAATGTGACGTGGGTGTGACGTGGGTCATTCGAACGTGATGTACGTGTGACGTGTGGGCTTCGAACGTGACGTGGGTGTTTCAAAACTAACGTGGGTGTGACGTAGGGGTATCGAACGTGACGTAGGTGTTTCCAAACTGACGTGGGTGTGACGTCGGTATGTTGAATGTGACGTGGGTGTGACGTGCATGGTTCGAATGTGAGGTGGGTGTTTTAAATGTGAGCTGGGCGTGACGTGGGTCATTCGAACATGACGTAGGTGTGACGTGGGGGCTTCGAACGTGACGTGGGTGTGACGTGGATGCTTCGAATGTGACGTTGGTGTTTCGAACGTGACATGGGTGTGACATGGGTGCTTCGAATGTGACGTGGGCGTATCGTGGGGGCTTCGAACGGGACGTGGGTGTGACGTGGGGGCTTTGAACGTGACGTGGGTGTGACGTGGCCGATTCGATCGGGACGTGGGTGTGACGTGGGGGTATCGAACGTGACGTAGGTGTTTCCAAACTGACGTGGGCGTGACGTCGGTACTTTGAATGTGACGTGGGTGTGACGTGCATGACTCGAACGTGACGTGGGGGTGACTTGGGGGCTTCGAAAGTCACGTGGGCGTCACGTGGGGGCATCGAATGTCACATGGGCGTGACCTGGGTGATTGGAACGTGACGTGGGTGTGACGTGGGGGCATCGAATGTGACGTGGGCGTCACGTGGGTGATTTGAAGGTGACGTGGGTGTGACGTGGGGGCATCGAACGTGACGTGGGCGTAACGTGCGTGTTTAAAATTACCTGGGCGTCACGTGGGGGCTTCGATCGTGACGTGGACGTGTCGTCGGTACTTTATATCTGACGTGGGTGTGACCTGGGTCATTCGAACGTACGTGGGTGTGACATGGGGGCTTAGAACGTGACGTGGGCGTGACGTCTGGACTTCGTACGTGACGTGGGTGCTTTGAACGTTACCTTCGAACATGGTGATCATCACAGCCGTAGCCTGCAACCACCGCCTCCACACTCCCATGTACTTCTTCCTCCTCAATCCCTCCATCCTTGACCTTGGCTCCATCTGTGTCACTAGCCCCAAATCCATAGCCAATTCCCTTTGGAACACAAGGTGTTCCACACACTTGGGATGTGCTGCACAGATCTTTTGTCTCTTTTTCTTATTTTCAGCAGAGTGTTCCCTTCTCACTGTCATGGCCTATGAGCGCTTTGTGGCCATCTGCAAACCCCTGCGCTACGGAACCCTTCTGAGCAGCTTGTTTCAAAATGGCAGCAGCTGCCTGGGCCAGTGGTTTTCTCTATGCTGTGCTGCACACTGGGAGCACATTTTAAATACCACTCTGCCAAGGCAATGCCATGGAGCAGTTCTTCTGTGAGTTTCCCCAGATCCTCAATCTCTCCTGCTCAGACTCCTAACTCAGGGAAGCTGGGTTTCTTGTTGTTAGTGGCTGCTTAGTCTTTGGGTGTTTGGTTTTATTGTGCTGTCTTATGTACAGATCTTCACTGCTGTTCTGAGAATCACCTTTAAGCAGGGCTGGCACAAAGCCTTTTCCATCTGCCTCCCTCACCAGGCTGTCATCTCCCTATTTATCAGCATCTCATTTTTTTCCCATCTAAAGCCCCCCCCCGCCCCCATCTCCTCCCAAGTTCTGGATCTGGTGGTGGCTGTTCTGTACGTGGTGGTGCCTCCAACAGTGAATCCACTCAGCTACAGCATGAGGAACAAGGAGTTCAAAGATGGGCTGAGGAAACTATTTGAATACACAATATTTCAGCATCTTCCTCAATGACTCCCAAGGTATCTCAAGAAAAGCCAAGTCTATCTTTTGTTCATATGTACCTTCTTTTTTTTTTTCTTTATTTGTTATACTTGTGATAAATTTATTCCCAAATGTTTATTAATTATCCATCCTACTTCTTCTCAAGCATCTGTGCATTTTTTTGTTTGTTTGTTTGTTCTTCAGACCCAACTCTCTCATGTACATGGGAAACATGGCTCACTGCATTATCAAACAAAATAAAGGAACAAGCAGAAAATCACTGGTCTTGGCTCATGCCCATGCTACCTTCTCTGGAGCACAGGGAGCAGCCCTAGTATGCAGAAGTGATTGAGGGGTGGAGTGTCCAGGCAGGGCATGGAGGCACAACCCCTGTGGCTCTCTGGGATGTCCCTCACTGCCTCAGCAGGCAAATCCTTTCCTCAGCCTTCAAGTTGAGGCTGTTGCTTTCCTCGAGCCCCATCCATTGACAGCAGCAGGATTTGGTCTTTTCAGAGCTGCTCTCTTTTCACTTGTGCGCTGTCCTGTTGTGACCTTGTACTTGTGTCAGCCCTAAGGCCTCTTGTACCTTGGTGACAGTACTACTGTGTCTACAGTCACATTTCTGTGACTACAGGCAGGAATAGGCAATGTGAACCACCACATCAGAGCTGACCTCCCTACAAGCACTACTGTAATAAAAAGGGCTCTCCTCAGTGCTATGCCAGGAGTCTGGACTCCTCTTCCAAAGCTGGTGTCATGAATACAGCCAATAAATTGCACCCTAAAAGGGCCACTTGCTTTTCTGGGTTTCTCCATGGGTTTAGGGGGATGAACTCAAAGTTCCAGTGTGATCCATTAGGGACCAGGAACTGGACATTTGTGGCAAATGTCCAAGCAGAAAGCAAATGGTCTCTGGCTTATCTGCTTGGGACTGCCCCCCACGTGCAATAGGGCTGATGGCAGGTGCCCTTCCTAGAGAAGAAACTGGAGTTCCCACGAGGTTTCAGGGGATCTCCCAGGGTATCTTGTGAACCTGAGTGGATAGTGAGTGAGGCCTCACAAGACGAGACAGCCCAAGGTGGACTTCTCCAAAGGAAAAGGGCTAACCCACGGAATTCACAGGCTAAGGAGGGCTCTGAAATGCCAGGAGAGGCTGTGAGGACCCAGCATGTAAAGAGAAGAAAGACTGGAGAATGAATCATGGCACCCTCTTTGAAACATCACAGGCTGGATCTAGTGCAGCACCGAAATGCCTCTTGTACCGTTAGTGACAGCCCATGGTCCATCCAAGCACATTCCATGGCCACGGACCATCAGGTAGGGGATGAGAGAAAGGGGCTCAGCAAGAGGGATCCCAGTCTGGCTGGGTCTGCTTCCAGCGCTGACCAGCACGGCCACTGTGGAGTCACTCCCTGGCCCCACAGCCTGCTCACGCTGCAGAATAGCACCGCCAGCCCAGGCCCTGCGAGGAGCACAGGGAAGGGGTGCAGGAATGGCTGGCCGGGCCAGCATGGACACGCACCCCTGGGGAAAGGCTCTCTGGGGAGCAGGGCCATCCAGGGGAGGAGTAGGGGTGCATGTGTGTGCAGGGGAGGAAGAGAAAGAGAAACCCTTCCTGTGTGCACCAGATTGGGGCAAGCGTCTTTGTTGCTGGGCAGCAGGATCTGCCTGAGGAGCTTTGGGGTCAGGACTCTTGTGCTGTCCTGGGCAGGGGCCCACACAAGGGGGTCTGGGCATGGAGGGGCCACAGATTTTCTGGGGTTGGGGATCTCATGGCCATGAGAGCAGGGCAGGCAGAGAGTCTCTGAACCACATTTCCTCCTGCCATTGCTGGCCCCCAGAGCTGGGGGTGACGGAGAGCCTGACACCCCATCTCCCACCCCACCCCCAAGAGCCCCTGTGCCCTTCAGAGGAGCTGAGGCTGTCGGGTGAGTGCCCAGCCCTCGGCAGCACCCTGCAGCAGGCACTGCTATGGGGCCACCGCCAGCCTGGGCTGCTCTGCTGGTCTGGTCTGGAGAGAGGGCAGGGGAGATGAGGAGAGCTGGGAAGGGGCTGGGCTGGGCTGGAAAGGGCCTGGGAGCGGAAAATATGAGCAGAAAGCTCCTGTGTGTGAACCCTGTGTGGGATCGCACACCAGGTTTCTTGCAGGGCACATGCAGGTCTCCTGGGAAAGGCACCAGGACATGGCGGGTGCAGAAGACAAGAGCCCACATTGTTCTCTGTGTTGTATGGACACACTGGGGAAGCTGTCTCAGAGACATCATCCCAGGCCAGCCCTTCACATCGCCCATTTCCAGCACTGACTTCCCACATCAGCTGTGGAGTGATCCGTGGCCAGCTGTGTCCTCCTGCAGGTCTCTGTATCCTGACAGCGGGGAAAAGGGCAGCCTTGCACGGCCTCTCTTCTGCACCAGACCATGGCAGATCCCAGAGCACGGCTGTCTGCTAACACCCACGCAGGGCACAGCCCTGGCTGGGCATGGGCTGGGTGCTCAGCATCCCTAAACTCTGCTGGGAGGGTTGGGGAACTTGGAGGCCTCAGGTAGAAGCTTACCAATGAAAGCTGAGGCAAAAAGGCAGCCCTTTCCATGCCTGAGGTCACTAGGGCCCCTGCCCCACTGAGCAGCAGGCCCATATTTCCCTTAGCTGCCTTCCCTTTGCTGTGGATGCACTGGCAGGAAGCTTTCTCATTGCCCTCCCCTTCCCTCGCTGGTTCCAGTTCCAGCCGAGCTCTGGCTTTCTTCACTCTATCCCTGCATGCATGGACAAGGTCCGACAAGGAGGTGTATATGTCTACCTCCACCTTGGCACCCTGAGCACTGGTGCTGCTGCCAGGGCAGAGATGGAGGATGTCCCAGAGCAACTCTTGAGGGAGCTCCCCTGGGAAAAGCTGTGCCGAGCCCCAGCCCCAGCATAGCAGAGGGGAGCTGCCCTCTCCCAACCCACCCCGGTGCAGCCAGCCCCACCTCAGCCTGCTCCTAAAAGGCTTCAATGCAGCCCTGGAGGGAGCTGGAGCTGCCTTGGGCCCTGGGGCCATCTGGCAGCAAGAGGGTTTGACATGGGCACAGCAGCAGCAGTGCCGGGAGCAGGGGGAGGAGCAGGGAAGTTGGGAGGAAGCCCCCTGCCCTTGGCTGCACGGCCAGGGCACTGGATGGCTGATGCCTCTGTGGCCAGCCGGGCTCCAGGTTCAGCGTGGGACACTGGCGTTTTCGTTGGTGTCCAGTGCATCCGTGACTGTGGCGAAGGTGAGTGGGCAGACCCAGGCACGTGCAACTGCAAAGGCTGGGAGTAGAAACATCAGTGTGGGGCTGGTGAAGGTCCTCCCTCCCCTCCCCATGGAGAAGAGAGTCCCCAAGCAATGCTGGACTCCACTTTGGCCGATGGGAGGGGAGCACAGGTCAGGGTGGAAGAGGCAGATGGACCATCTCGGGGTGCGTGAGGGAGTTTTCCAGAGCCCACGGCTGAGCCAGGGACCTTTGGATCTTCCCCCCGACACTCTGCCAGCCAGGCTTGTTCTGCCCTGCCCGAGGAGCTCTCATCCCTATGCCAGCCGTGCTGGAGCAGAGGCCGAGGAGCTGGAGGTGCCTCAGGACAAGCTGTGCCAGCCCCGGGGAGCTGGCCCTGAGCACGGGGCAGGCTGAGCCCCTCTGCGTGTCCTGTCCTGCTGGGACGGCAGCACTGGAAGGGGGGAACAGCCTGTGTCTGCCCAGGGGCAGCGCGGGACCTTTTGCAAAGCAGGTGACCGTGACAGCTGCCAAGGGAGGCGAAGGCACCATACAGCCACCATACTTCAGCTCCCCAGTCCCCAGTCCTCCCCTCCTCTCCCCAAGCTGAGGATCCAAACCCAGCCAGGCAGTGGGACACCCTCTTCCCCCCAGCCTGAGGTCTTTCTATTCATGGAGTTGCAGAGGAGTTTCAGTGGGATCAGACCCCTGGAGGTCTCCAGTCCAATCCCCCGCACAAGGCAGGGCTGGTCAGAGTCCTACAGTCTTGTCTGGCAGTTCCTGGAATGTGCGTGATGCCAGTTACCATCCCCAAACCTGCTCTGCCCCTCTTGTCCAGGCACTGCGGGACGGCACCTCTCATCAGTGGGGCACTGCCCTGCCTGCCTTGCCAGCACCCTTGGCTCCCAATGCCCCTTCCTATGCAGAGCAGCCTGGTTCTTGCTGCACCCAACAATATACTCTTTGTAATAGCAACCCAGTCATAAATGGTGCATAACCAATTGATCTGAATACAGAAAGACCTGCTCTCCCAACTACCCATCGTAAAATCAGACCCAAGTGGCTGCCCTAGCTTCTTCTATCCAGCCAAGACTCTGCTTGCAGTGTTACCTGGGTAGGGTGTCCAAACCCGAAGCACTCCTTACACCTTTAAATTGGCTGTCAGGCAAGAGTTGCTGCTGTTCATGTATGGTCACCATTTGTACCTACAACCTTCTCCGGGATCTGCTAAGATCCCAGCTTCCCTTGCCAAGGCTTTTTTATTACAGTGTGGAGGCAGGTCTGAGGCAGAGACTGGGAATCAGGTCAGCAGGACGGGGACAGGGTCAGGGCAGGACCCGAGAGGTGCAGGGCCAGGCACAGGCGTGTCCACAGCGTAACTCAGGCCAGGCCCAAGGACAACGGAAGCAGCTCCCCGGCAAAGGGGAGGAGGACCCCCCAGTGAGGCTGGTCACTCTCCGTCTGCCCTGCTCTCGTGTCCAGGAGATCTCCCCCTCCCTGTCTGCCTGCAGCTCCTCCACGCCCACCCCGCTGCTCAGGACAGCCTGAGAGCCCTGGCCCTGCAGCCCCTCCAGCAGCTTCTGCTGCCCCAGGGACAGAGCAGCCTGCCCCGAGCTGGGGCACACAGAAACCTGTTTCTTGTTCTCGCTTGCTATCTCTGAATGCTGCCCTGCTTTGCTCCTGGGACATTCCTGCTCCCCAGAGAGCCTTTCTCCAGGTGAGTACATTTGTGCTGGCTGGCTGGCCATTCCTGCGCCCCTCCTCAGTGCTCCCCGCAGGGCCTTGGACTGGTGCTTCTCTGCGGTGCAAGTAGGCCGTGGGACCACGGGGTGACTCCTGACTCCTCACTGGCAGTGCTAATTGGGGCAGGAAGCAGATCCAGGCAGACATGGCTCAACCCCACTGGCACATGTCTGTGCTCATGGCTGGTGCTCAGAGTGACCCCAGGGCGTTTGCAATGGTACAAGATGTGTTTGGGTGTGCACTCACTCTGGTCTGTGGTGTTTCACTGTGGGTGCATGAATCATTCTCCAGTCCCCCTTCTCTGGGCTTCCTGGGTCCCCACTGCCTCTCTGGGGATTGCAGAGTCCTCCTTTCCCTGTGCATACCAGGTTTCAGTGCTTTACCTTCTGGTGACTCCACCATGGACAGTCCCTCACTTCCTGAAGCTCCACTCCCTGCCCACCCCCAGGCACATGCTGTTCCTGGAGATGCCCTGAGCTCTCCTGGGGGCTCAGATTCCCTTCCAGAAGGATGGGCATCTCTCATCAGCACTGTCACCTGTGCGACAGCCCTGAGGCAGACAATTCAGAGACCATTCACCATCTCTACTGGCAGTGGTCGCAGAGAAATGAACCCTGAATCCCGCCTTCGGTCCCTAACAGATCACACTGGGACTCTGAGCTCATCCCCTGGAGCCCAGTAAGAAAGAAATGAATGAACAACACATATCTTTGATCCCAAATACCCTGGGAATGGGGAGCAGATGCACATGGGATAGTTACTGGTGTGTACATTGTACCCATTGGATCAGTTTCCTCCCTGCATCTCTCAGCTCCTTGTTCCTCATGCTATAGATGATGGGGTTCACTGCTGGAGGCACCACCACATACAGAACTGCAATCATCAGATCCAGAGCTGGGGAGGAGACGGACGGAGGCTTCAGGTGGGCAAATACGATAGTGCTGACAAACAGGGAGACCACAGCCCGGTGAGGGAGGCACGTGGAAAAGGCTTTGTGCCGGCCCTGCTCAGAGGGGATCCTCAGCACAGCAGTGAAGATCTGTACGTAGGACAGCACAATGACAATGAAACACCCAAAGGCTAAACAGGCACTAACCACAGTAAATCCGGCTTCCCTGAGGTAGGCGTCTGAGCAGGAGAGTCTGAGGAGCTGGGGAAGTGCACAGGAGAACTGCTCTAGGACATTGCCTTGACAGAGTGGTATTGAAAATGTGTTCCCAGTGTGCAGCACAGCATGGAGAAAACCACCGGCCCAGGCAGCTGCTGCCATTTTGACACAAACTCTGCTGTCCATGAGGGTCCTGTAGTGCAGGGGTCTGCAGATGGCCACAAAGCGGTCCTAGGCCATGATTGTGAGAAGAAAGTACTCCGCCAAAATGAGAAAGACAAGGAAAAAGACTTGGGCAGCACATCCCAAGTATGAAATGGCCCTGGTGTCCCACAGGGAACTGGCCATGGATTTGGGGACAGTGATGGAGATGGAGCCAAGCGAGGCTCAAGGAGGGAGTGGTTGAGGAGGAAGAAGCACATGGGAGTGTGGAGGCGGTGGTCACAGGTTACAGCTCTGACGATGAGGCCGTTGCCCAGCAGGGCAGCCAGGCAGATCCCCAGGAACAGTATGAAGTGCAAGAGCTGCAGTTCACGCGTGTCTGTGAATGCCAGGAGGAGGAACTCATTGAAGGAGCTGCCACTGGACATTTGCTTCCTTTGGGCATGGGGGACTGTCCAAGGAGGGAAAGACATCAACAAGTTAGGACAGACTTCTCTGAGCAAAAATTTCTGTTTCTTACAACTCTGCCCTCCTCCAAAAGCAGACATCACCTCTCCCCATCTTGGCTTGCAGCCCAGCCAGACACCCCAGAGGCAAATGGTCGAATGTCCTACGGATGGGGTGTCCTGAAGAGAGATTTGGCTCATTCCCAGCCAGCCCTCCCTACCCGCCACTGCATTGCCCAGAGCCCCACAGGTCAGAGGGGCACCTCATTGTCAAAGACACGTCTGCATGGCAGGTCCCGCGGGTTCATTGTCTGAACTGCATCTGAAACCCCCTTGCCCAGAGAGTCCAAGGGGAGGGACAAGAACAGCACAGACAGGTGGGGACACACGGATCAATGCAGGGGGGGTAGGGACACAGAGAGACAGATGGGCACTCAGGATTTTCTCCTCCTCTGGATATCTGGCTGCCAAAGAAATGACTCATGCGCTAGACCCCACAGCCTTGAGGACTGAGGGCTGTGCTGGGTGGGAGAGGAGGGGAGGCACTGAAGTTTGTAGTTTCCACTCACACTTTGACCATGACTCTGCTGCCTGGAGCTGTCCCTGAAGGGAGCTATTTCTATGTCCCCCATGTCATGTCAGTGCTCACAGACCCCATCCCACCCACTGGGCGCTCAGCTCTGCCCTGCAGAAACCTCCCGGGTGCAGGCCACTGCACAGGGGCACCTGCGTGTTTGCAGGGGCTAAGGAGCAGGTGAAACAAACCTTGATGAGGCTGGAAAGGTGATGCTGGTTCTGTCTGTAGGCTGAGGGGTGGATGAAGGGATTTGCTGAGTTCCTCCCAGAACGGTTCCTCTCTCATTGTCATGTTTTGGAATCGCAATCCCTTGTTTAACCCTAACAGATCCAATAAGATTTCATCCCACCCAAAGAGAATAAAACTGAAAGCACAGTCTCATGAAAGCTCCTTCCCTTTCAGGCATCCCTGACTTGATCTTCCTTTTGGAAAATCTCCTCCAGAAATGTTCTCAGGGTGAGATGGAGCTGCGAGCAGCCCCGACTCACAGAGCACCCTCTCAACAGGAGAATGAACCTGCCCTGCCAGGGTCACTCCTTCCACCCAGAGCTTCTTCCCACAGACCCCTGGGCAGCTCCCCGGGCAGGCTGAATGCTGACCCTCACGGGCAGCAGAGTCACTGCCCCAGGCACACGGCACCCTGGGACACAGGGACACTGCTCCGAATTACAGTCCTGGGCAGACCTCTGTGCACACCCCAGCTTCACACCCCTGCAGTTGTCTCTGGGAAAAGGTAGCAGCATTCCCTGTCCCTGTGACAGTGTGGCAGGGAACCCTTGTTCTGACGCACCTCCTCCTCCTCCGCACTGGAGAAGCCAGGAGAGTGAGCCTTACAACCCTATCGGTCATGAGATAGGCTGGGTTCAGAAGGTCCCTCCAAGAACCTCAGTAGCATTGCTCTACAGCCGGAGACTTACGGCGTAAAGGGCTATGGAGATTTCTCTCACAATGAGCTTTCCTCTGTCTTCCCACTCCAGACTGCCTTTCACTTCCCTCGGTCTTCTCTCATGTTATGTCTGCAAGAGCAGGCAGTGCTGGAGCCCTGCTGCTCTTCACAGGGGAGCTGCTCCTGGACAGAGCTGTCTCCCATCAGCTCTGCCAGATTGCTATGAGCTCCCTCCATCCCAGGAGCCTGGCCCAGCTCAGGAGCACAGACCCATCTGAAGCCATGAATTTCTCTGTCCCTTGTGTTCCCTCCTCCTGGGAGATGTTCGCTGAGGTAGACTAAAATAATCATCTATGATCTCTCTCTAAACAGTGGAGACAGGCTGATTCCAGCATTGCAATTTGTCTCATCATAGGATGGTTATCTAAGAGAGGTGCAAACATCCCAGTCTAGATGCCCCTATTCCCATCTCTTACCTAGGCAGGACACCTAGACAGCAACAAGAAGGGAGTTCATTTTCCCATGGTTCAGGTGTTGATTCGAATGAGCCAATCTGGACATCTCATGCCAAGTTAAAAACCCATGGGGTGGAGTGGGATTCATATCCCTCCCGTGAACACCACAAACACACAGGAGGTGGGAGCTTGCCCAAGCTGAAGTGTGCACAATGTGGATGTCTGCATGCGAGCTCCTTGTCTAAGCTCCCATTATAATCAATGGAGGTAGAGGGTGGGAGTCAATTGGTCACAGACAAACAGCTGGTGATATCTGAAGAGACAGAAGTGGTCCTGTGCCAGTGTCTGTTTGCTCTGACGGAGCAATGGTAAGACCCACATCCTTCTAGAGCATCAGGTGGGAGCCAGCTGGGGAATTTCTTCGGCCATCTGAAATGATCCTAGAGACCTATACTGCTATCACAGAATCGCAGAATGGTTGAGGTTGAAAAGGACCTCTGGAGACCATCTAGTCCACCTCCCCTGCTCAAGCAGGGTAACCTAGAGCAGGCTGCACAGGATCCGGTCCAGATGGATTTTGAATATCTCCAAGGATGGAGACTCCACAACCTCTCTGGGCAGCCTGTTCCAGTGCTCTGTTACTCTCACAGTAAAGAATTTTTTCCTCATGTTCAGATGGAACTTTCTGTGTCTCAGTTTGTGCCCATTGCTTCTCGTCCTGTCAGTGGGCACCGCTGAAAAGAGTCTGGCCCCATCCTCTTTACACCCTCCCTTCAGATATTTAGACGCATTGATAAGATGCCCCCTCATTCTTCTCTTCTGCAGGCTGAACAGGCCCAGCTCTCTCAGCCTTTCCTCGTAAGAGGGATACTCCAGTCCGTTCATTATCTTAGTAGCCCTGTGGTGGGATCACTCATACAACAGGAGGGCTGCAATAGCAGGGTACAGACTCTTCAGGAGAGACTGTCAGAGAAGATGAGGCAGGAGAATGCCCTTAATGTGACAGGACAGCTCAGAGGTATGGAGCTCTTCCGTGGGACAGACAGGGGGCTGTGTGAGAGCTTGTGGGTGCGCATCAGAGTAAGGGTGACGTTATGGTGGAGTTACAGACCACCCAGTCAGGGTGAGGAGGTGGACACAGTCTCCTTTAAGCAACCTGAGGAAGTCTTTATGTCACAGACCCTGGCTCTTATGGGGGGGATTTGATCTCCCTGACATTCAGTGGAAGGACAAACAGGAGGGTGCAAGCAGTCCAGGAGGTTTCTGGAGGGTGTCAGGGACAACTTTTTAGCACACCTGCCAACAAGGGCCAGTGAGGGTGATGCTTACCTAGCTCTGGCGCTTGCAAACAAGGAAGAACTGATCAGGAATGTGATCATCAGTGGAAACCTTGGTTGCAATGACCATGAAATCGTGGAGTGCCAGATCTTGAGGAAGGACAGAAGCAGAGTATAGATGCTGGACTTCAGAGAAACAGACCTTGGCTTCTGCAGGGGACTGGTGGGGGATCCCATAGCAGGCAGCTCTGAAGGGCAATGGAGCTCAGGAAAGCTGGAAGATCTTTAAGAAAAGCACCTGCCAAACACAAGGATGGTTCCTAACGATACTCAGTAAAACTAGCAGTTATCTCAGGGGACCAGCTTGGCTAAACCAGGAACTTCTGCTTGAGCTCCAGGGCAATAAGGCAACATATGGGAGGGGGGAGGAGGGAAAGGCTGCAAAGGAGGAATTCAGAAATATTGTCCAGCATTGTAGGCATGGTGTTAGGGAAGACAAAGCACCCCTAGGATAGACACTTTCAGGGGATGTTAAGGGCATGAAAATGAGCTGCTACTGCTTCGGTAAGAATAAAAAGGAAAAGGTGGTCTCACTGCTGAATGGGGCAGGGAATCTAGTAACAGCAGATGCAGATAGGCCTGAGGAACTCAACACCTTGTTAGCTTCAGTCTTCACCCACAAGGTCTCCCAGGCTGTTGTGTCTTGAGTCAGGACTCCTGAGGAGAAAAGCAACCAAGACTGGATGAGAGAGGGATTACTTGTGAGAACTCAAACTATACAAGTCAATGGAGTTGGATGGGCTGCATATGAGGGTGCTGTGAGAGCTGACTGCTGCCATAGCAAGACCATTCTCTAACATATTTGAAAGGTTGTGGAGATGAGGCAAGATCACAATGACTGGAGAAAGGCAAATGTTACATCTGTCTTCAAAAAAGGCCAACAGGACAACCTGGGGAGCTGCAGGCAGTTCAGCCTCACTTTGGTGAGGAGTGTGCAATGGAGTGAATCCTCTCACATCACATTTCTGGGCAGATGAGAGAGAAGAAGGGGATAGGGAACAGTCAGCACGGATTTACCCAGGGTAAATTGTGCCTCACCAACCTGATCGCCTTCTATGATTAAATAACGTATTTGTGGATGGAGAAGAGTAAATGTCTTTTCCTTAGACTTTAGCTAGGTGTTTGACACTGTCTTCCACAATATTCTTGTATGCAAGTTAGAATGCTACATTTTAGAGGGGTAGACAACAGATGGGTTGAAAGCTGCTTGGATGATGAGGCTTGGAGGGCAGCGGTGAATGTGTAGCAGTACTCATCCTGCTGGTCAGGGAGAAGTGGAGCACCACTGATGTCGCCAATAGCTTGTTCCTGTTTATCTTCTTTAGTAGTGACATGGAGGAGGCAACACTCATCATGCTTGTAGATGACCCTAAACTGGAGGTGTGGGAGACCAGTTTTATGCTTGAGGCTGCCATTCAGAGGGACCTAGACAGGCAGGAGGAAGGGGCTGTTAGGAACCTCATGAAATTCCACAAGGACAAATGCCAGGTCTTGCACCTGGAGTAGGCCAACACTCCGCAGTGTTACAGGCTGGGGGCTGAGTGCCTGGGGAGTGGCTTTGCAGAAAAGAACCTGAAGGTCCTGGTGGACAGGAGGCAAAATATGAGCCAGGACCATTCCGTGGCAGCAAAGACGACTGAAAGGATCTGGGTCTGTAGGACCAGGAGCACAGCCAGGAGTTTGAGGGAAATGATGATCCTCTTCTAATCAGCACTCATTAGACCATGTATAGAATCCCAAGAAAAATGAAGGAGGTCGATAACTGAGACTGAGTTTGTGAAAGGCCCTCAAGATCACCAGGGAGCTGGAGCATTTGCTTTCTGAGGAAATGGGGCTTGTTCAACCTGGAGAAGACATGGCTTTGGAGGGATCTCATAGCAGCCTTCTGATGGCTACAACGAGGTCATCAAGAAGATGGAGCCAGGCTCTTCACCATGGTGGGAGGACAAGAGACAATGGGCATAAGCTGAAAGAAGGGACGTTCATGCAGGAGATGAGGAAAAGGTTTTCCACTAAGAGGATGGTCAAGCACTGGAGCTGGTTGCCCAGAGAGGCTGTGCAGTCTCCTTGCTTGGAGGTTTCCAAGGGCAGACTGGATCAAGCCCAGAGCGACCTGGTTCGATGCCAGAGCTGACCTTGGTGTGAGCAAGGAGATTGGGCTAGAGACCTCCTGAGGTCCCTTCCACCCTGAAGGTGTCTGTGATTCTTCCCCCTCTGGGTCTTCACTCTTTGCTGTCACAGAAAACATACAGGTTCCCTGTGACAGTGGAAGTAGGTCAGCTTTCTTGTCGGCTTCCAGTCAGGGTTGTGCAGATGCAGGGCTTCTTGGCAGGAATGCCCAACACAGCCCTGATCAATCCTTTGCTTCACTTTTAATTTCCTTTTTTTTTTCTTTCCCTCTTTCTAAGTTTGTGTCTTTTACCATCCTGATCCCCTCGCATGCCCACCCCTGCTTACCCTTTCCCTATTGGCGCTGTTTTGAATTGTTTTCTTTTGTTTTTGACACAGAGGAGCTTCAGTCCAGAGGGACCTTGAGAAACTTGGGTGATTTGGACAACAGACACCTCATGAAGATTTACAAGAGAAGTGTCAAGTCCTGCAACTGGGGGGGAATAACCGCATCCCTGAGGAGAGGTTGAGGGCCCTGGGCTTCTTTATGCTGCTGAAGTGGAGGTGCAAGGCAGTAGAGTAGTAGCCTGCGAGTGCTTGAAGGGTGGTTTCAGAGATGATGGAGCTTCTCTTGGTAATGGGAAAGAGCACGAGAATGGTAAACAGCCACAAAGAGCACCTTGTGGTGTTCAGATGTAACATTAGGAAAAGAGAATGTCACTTGAAGGGCAGTGCTGTGGTGCTACAGGTCACCCAGAGGGAGTCTGTGATCAGTCCATGGCTTTGCGTTTCAAGGAAAAGCAAGCAAGGACAGAGAGACATCACTGAAGGGAGGCAGATCCATGGGTGAGAGCAAGGTGGGGAAGCAGGCTGGATGTCTGCAGTCTGCAAGGAAACAGGCACAGGCATGGGACAGCATGGGACGGCCTGTGGTGGAGTCAGCCAAGGGCACCGCCAAGGCTGAAAGCCTCTGACAGAACTGATGTTTTTGTCCTCTTGGCTATGGCTATTGTCACTGCCACTGAGGCCTACCAAAAATGCCATCTCCTTAAAGCACAGCCTCACTGCCTTCTCCCCTCCAGGGAGCCCAGGAGGTGTCGTATCGTTGGCCTGCACTCGGCATTGCACACTCCCACTGCCCCCGTGCAGAGCCCCAAGCAAAGCATGAGGGAAAAGATCACCCTACCCAGGGGCTGGGTGTCAATGCCTGTCCAATCTGCTTGATAAAACCTATCAAAGTTTACTTGGCATTAGAGCCAACTGCACATTTCCTTTGCCTACCTGCAATCAATGTCTCCAACTTTCTGCTCTAATCAGCCTCCAGGGAGGCTTTGTTGGTAATGGTCCTCAGTGGGACCCATCAAAGCTCCAAGAAACTTTGGCGTTTACTTCTGACTTTAACTTCTTGAGTGGTTTGTTCAATCTCCTCTCAGTATCTGAGGTTCATGGACTCAGCACCAAATACACCCAAGGGGTCATTAAAATGCCAAAAGCCCTAACAACCCATGTCACTCTCCATAATTTTCTTCAGTTCTTCAATTCTTGTGTGGCTGATTGGAGAGGTTTCAGGAGTGTATTTACAAGAGGAAGATTTCAATGAGCACCTGAAAAAGAAAGGATTTCTGCTTTTTAAGCTTTATTTTTCAGCTTTCAGAATAACTGATATCCACACTCCCCAATTCATGCTGATCCAGAGCGTCTCCTAATCAAGTATGGACATGTGGGAAAAACAGCATTTTTGATAAGAGACATGTATGGCCAACCTTCCTTCTCACCTCCCCAGCCCTGCCATTTCTCTCATCAGCCACTGGGGACTTACATCACTCCTGTTAGAATCTAACCTTTTTCCGCTTAAGTCTATATATACAGCTCCTATACACCAATTCCCATCTGCTTTCCTTAGACAACTACTTGCAGACACAGGAGGATTTTTCTTAATTGCAAGCAAACAAAAACAAAATATGATACAGTTTAATAAAAAGTAGAATACACTATTCAAGTACATGTTAAGCCCAAGCTGCCTCCAGTGAGGTCCACTTTCTACATGGAATAACATTCCTTGAAATGTTTTTGACAAATAGATAGAAAAGGATAGATAGAAACACAACTAGGGAGTAGGGTAAAGAGACAGTTAGACTCTGATAGGCTAGCAGCAGGCTCATGGCTGGGGCAGGTGCATGTGAGGTCACTCCTGCCTTAGCAGCTGACAGACCAGCAGCAGGCACGTGGCTTGGACGCTGATTGTGATGTTCCTTGTATCTGATCAGCTGAACCTGGGGTTTTAGTTAGCATCCTGGCAGGAGATCCTGGCAAGAGTTTCACAAGCTGCAGGCCTCAACCAACCTAGTGACACATGGCAAAATGTGCTCAGCTGAGATGGACACCTGAACTGTCAGGTTAGAAATGACTCCCTTAAGGAAGAGAGGAGCATGTGCAAAGGTGAGGACTCTCGGGGGCCTTGCAGAGTTATTTGCATGAAACAACTTCAACTTTGCAAGCTGATCCTCAGCTATGACCCTACAAGTATTTCTTGATGACTTACAGGAAAGTGCTTGAGCATCAGGTGAGTATTTTCAGGGTCCAAAAGCAATGTTGTCATTTTCTTTGTTTTCAGCACAAAAAAAAGCTCTGAGCCCTTGAAACAGCACTCTGTAGTATGAGCATCTGGGAAAAGTGGTTATAAGAGGCCAATTATTTCCTGAAGAAATACTTTGTCTTTGGAAGTTTTCCTTATTTTCCCATTTTGAAAGGTAACGACTGTGGCACTGCTGCTCACAAGAGTACCTCTGAGCGCTCTGTCATGATGAGACCACTTCCTTGTTAACTATGTCAGAGAAAAAAGTCCCACTGCATCAAAACTGTACTCTCTGGTCTCCTCCTGGATGCCAGCCCCTGGATGTCCTGTTTTGGTGCCCGGGGCAGTACGCAGTGTGCAGGTTGCAGCAGAGATCACCAAGGAGCGAGCCCTTTGGCAGGGAGAGATCAGGACCTTGCTCCCGCCTTATTTCACTGCATTGGAGAGTTACTTGGATGGCTAATTAACTGCAAAGTAGGGCATATTACTGCATTACAAACAAACGGTTTCTGGAGTACTACCATATTAGAAGAAAAGAGTCTCCACACCAATTATTTATTGCTAGTACCTCCCAATAAGCCTTTATTAACAGGAGAGAGAGGCAACTGCTATGCCTCTAGTCTAAGAAAACGTGAGATTCAACAGATCTCAGAAGTGTTATCTTCAATAAACTCCTCCAAGGGACCCTTCCTGAAAAATGACTTATTATGATCTAAATAATTTAAGCTGCATATTTATATATATTTCACAAGAGGTCTGGAGTATCTTATATCTTTGGTTAAGCATCAGCTTGTGGGATAGGAAAGCCCAAATCAAATAAGGGATGGAAATCATGGAGAATGTATATATATATACACACATATAAAAAAAAGACAAAGCATTCTGTAAATGCTAAAATTTATTTCACTGCTCTTTGTATTACCCACCACCTGTGAATTACCTTTGATATTAGCTTCCATGCGTTTTCTTTCTCAGATAGCCTATACTTCAACTGCAGAAGGTGGTACCTCTGAGTGCTTGTTTTTATGGTCTCCAATTTTAGTTGTATAAAGGAGTTACCATTAAACAGAAAGGCATGGGTTTCTTTTGCTTCATATGCTGTCAGTCTATACGTAGTACAGACTTGCATTAACTTTGGTTCAGTATACCATAGTAATCAGAGATGTAGCTTTTCCATTTTTCATTTCTTTTAATCAAAAAGGGTATATTCAGCATTATAAAGTGCATTTATGAATACTTTGGAAAAGATTCCTCTCTTTCCTTTCTGAAATACATTTGAAAAATTAGAAGTGGTGAATGAATATTTGGGTGGAAATGTCTGGGACTTTGACGAACTCCCTGGTTCGGAGTCAGACCCAGAGCATGAGGGCGAGGCAGCTGTCTGGCCAGTGGCAGAGCAGTGGCTTACTGGACTGAATGCAGTCAATTTGAAGGGACCGCAACAGTGAGTGATTTTAAAGCATGATAACTGCAGGCTATGAGGGGCGCTACAGGCAGCAGCCCCGCGGAGGGTTATTAGAGTGGCTGTTAAGCCTGTGGGATAATGGAGCAGATGCGGTTTATTTTACTAGCAGGGAACTTGATAAGAAGGGGGCTTTGCACCAGGATCCCAGGCTGCGCAACACCCTCCGCACCCTGCAGCAGCAAAACCTAAATGTTTCCCCGTCCCTAATGGAGTGGGTGACGGGCACAGCGCGGTTAACCTGGCTGACTGCCACAGACATCAACGATGGGTTCACTGGGTGGACTACTATCGCAGCAGAATAAACCATCTACGGCAACTGGGAATGTTGTTCAGCATTATTTCCCCGAGTTTACAGAACCGGATCTGATCTCCATGAGCAAAACCATCCGAACTAAGATGCTGCGAACTGCCACCCCCATCTTAAAGCAATGGTGCTACTTGCGATGGGGGTGGGTATGGTGGGGGAGTGGCAGTACTGCTATCTCAGTTAGCAGTGACGTCCTCTGTTAGCAGAGACAGGAAGTCAGGAAACAGGCAGGTAAACGTGAAAAAGGAAAAAAGAGTCAGTCATGGCACTACGTTCCAAGACCTGCTGCGAGCCGGTGTGCCGGGGGGAGGTGGATGGTAAACCCAGCACGGAGCTGCTCAAGTGGCGGCTGCAGCTCCAGCTGGAGCAACACACATAGCCCCCGGGGAGCGTGGCGAGCAGCCTGGAGAGAGCGGGGGACCCAGGACACCCACTGCCCCATCAGCAGCATGCACAGAGGGGAGCTGCCAGTGGCACAAGCAGGGGCCAGGCAGCATTGCCTGTGTTGTACCCACTTAGCTCCACGGCAGTTGCAGAAGAAAAAGCCTTATATCCACAGAGGACAAAAGCCTGGGGAGGTGTGGCAGACTGATTATATCGGACGCTTACCAGAGAACCAGCAGCACAGATATATTCTGACCACTGTAGATACCTGCTCTGGTCCATTATACATCCACTCCTGCACTGCAGCTACACAGGCTCACACCATTAAGGCATTAGAAGACTTGATTGGGTTATATGGTTCCCCGGTGGAAATCCAAAGTGATCAGGGTACTCTTTTTACAGAGAATGACATTCAAAATTGGTCTGGAGAGTGAGGAATAGCCTGGACATATCACATACCCTACCATCCACGAGGGATGGGATTGATAGAGCGAATGAACGGCTGCTCAAAGAGCAGCTGTGCAAATTGTCCCCTGCTGGTACCTCACGAGTTGGAGCAAAAATGTTCATCACGCAACTGCCTGCCTCAGTGCCCAACCACTGCATGGCTCTACCCCATATGCTCGTTTCAAAGGGGAATCCATCGAGCCCCATAATAGTTTAGCTCTCCAGGGGGGTGGACATCAAGGCATTGACTCAAACTACCTTGCAGAGGTAAGAGTTCAGATCATGCATCCACCCAGCAGCCAGGTGGTTTCGGGTCTACAGGGCATGCTGTGTGGGTGCATGATCCGACTAAACCCAGACAGCTGGAAGGGGAAATCTTTGCTGACAGGCCAGGAGATCCCCACCTGGTACTAATCAAAGGGGAAAGTGTCCCAGTCTATGTCCTCTCTAGGAGACTCTTGCCCAGAGAACCGTGACCTGATGAATATGCCTACCCCAAATACTACACAATGTAAAGTCCGAAGAATCAGCACAGGACAACCCCTGGCAGTGACTCTGTCAAATTTACGACTATGGGGAAAACACATTATGCTCCTGGTCTTCTGGGCTGATTAGTTTTATGTGCATACATACTATAATTTACTATATGTGTGTGTGTGTGTATATATATGTGTGTGTGTGTGTGTATATATATATATATATATATATATATATATATATAAATACACGTATATACGCCGGCTCCAGGCGCACAAGCACGTGCCGGGCCGCAGCGTCGCCCCAGTTCCCTGAGCAGCAGCCACCAGCACCCGTGGGCTGGGGCTGGGCAGAGCAAGCGGCTGTGCGCGTGGGGCGGCTGGAGCCGCCGCAGCCCGGCTGGGTGTGAGCATCTGCTGGGGAAGGCCCGGCCGGCCTGGGCCGCCTCCGGCCCTGCGGGAGCCCCCAGCTCTTGCGCCCCTTCTGCTGGTGGCCCCGTGGCTCGGTGCCGGCTGCGGCGGCCATTTCTCAGCACCATCCCAGCTGTGAGGGGAGGGTGCGGGTGCAGCTGGGCTTGTGGTGGCTCCAGGCCGAAGGTGACACCAGGCCTAGTGGAGCCAGCAAAGGTGCTGCTGGTGCTGCCCGTGGGCAGAGAGGGGTGACAGCACTTTCCGAGCTTCCTCGCAGACCTGCTGGTCTCTGCGTCGGCTTCGGTTATTTTAGCTGCAGCAGCAGAACTGCCCTGGGCAAGCAGGCAGGTGCTGTGAGGGCATCAGGCACATCAGATGCCCCTGACCATGGGAGGTGAGAGCGCAGCAGGAGGAGAGAGGGGAGGCAGGGGGAGGTCACTGCTAGGACAGTGCTGGTGAATCGCTCCTGTCCCAGCAGCCCCAGCCAGCAGCAGGGGAGCAGGCACTGGGGTCACCATGCGTGGTGGGAGCTGATTCAGCAGCTGGGGAGGTGGAAGCGGGAGTGGGAGAGGCAGGCAAAAGCATAATGGCTGGTGCATTGTTTGTGAGGTCACTTCCATTACACTTACCTGATTGGCCAGAAGAGGGCAGGCTGGCATTATGAGGTCATCAACAGCATCACAGATGCTGCCCAGCAGCAAGGAGAGCTTGGGAGGAGGTGAGAGGGAGGAGGAGGTGAAGGTGGCATTGGTGGGTTTGATTGTGAGGTCTCTCCTTTCACAGCAGCTGATTGGCCAGCAGCAGGTGGGCAGGCATGTGAGGTCATCAAGGGCATGACAAAGCCCATAAGGTAGAGGGGAGAGCCTGGAAGGAGGGAGAGGCAGGTGACTGTGGCACTGCTGGCATAGTGGTTGTGAGGTCACCTCTGTGACTGCAGCCTGGTTGGCCAGCAGCAGGTAGGTAGGCACTCTGAGGTCATCAAGGTGATGAGAAAGCCTCCCAGGGGAGAGGAGAGCTCTTGAAGATGGCAGAGGTGACATGGCTGGGACCTTTTCTTGTGAAGTCACTTCTATTGCAGCAATCTGATCGGGTGGCAGGCAGGCACTGTGAGGTCATGAAGCAGGTCAGAAAATGTTCCCCACGCAAAGGAGAGCTCAGGGGAGGGGAGAGGGACAGGCAGGTAAAGAGGAACAATGCTGGAATGATGATGTCACTTCTTTTGCACTGTGGTAAGATCTTTGGAAGTAAAGTTACAGCTGTGATACAAGGATGATGTTCAGATTTGTCCGATATGCTCCTATATCAACAGAAACGGATCATGCATGCTTTGGAGGAGTCATGTAGGACCCTGGGCCAGCTGGATTATAAGGATGCCATGAAACAATCCCATTCAAGGATTCCCACCCAATCCAGCTGAAGATGCTGTTGCAAGGATATCTGTGATAGAGACTACCATCAGCATCTGGAAAGCAACCAGCAATCCTGTCCAAGAGGTTTGGATTCCCCACATGAGCATCACCCTAAGCAAAAGATCCCAAAGAATTAGACGTTTGTTTTAGACCAACACTCTGACCATGAACGTCTCTGAAGCACATGGATCACTTTGATCCATCACCTTCTTGTTATGGCCCTGGGCTCTTGTGTTGTGCCCCTGTTGTGTGCTCTACCTGGACCTTCAGAGCAGGTGTAGAGTTTCCTACAGCCAAGGCAAGAGATTGGATTGTGGGTCTGGTCTGGAGCCTGGCAAACATCTCCTGGGGATCCCAGGGACATCATCCTGGTGATGGAACAGGGCCATGTCATCATGTTGTCGCTCTTGGGCCATCTCTGGCCCAAATCTATGTGTGTCTGTGTAGTGACATTTCTGTAGCTGAGCATAGGGGTCCCTGTGGCAGCCCTCAGGGAGAGTGTGTTCTTCGGTTGAGGGCTGAGCCCGGCCTCACATCTCCCTGTAGGGCAGGGCAGGGGCTGGCGCAGCCCTGGGGCTGGCTGAGAAGGTGCTCAGCCCACAGCGGAGGGGCTGTGGGGCTGAGCAGAGCTGCATTGCTCTTCTGTACCCCGACTGCTGGAAGCCAGTGGGAGAAAAGCATTCACAGAGTGAGACCCCATGAAGGTGGGTAATGCACATGGGTGCTGCAAACACAACTCCCGTCCCCACGGGAAACCCCTGCTCCTGCTGGGGCTCAGGCTTCAGCCCTGCCTCTCCCACAGGGAGAGATGGGCCAGGAGCTGGGAGGGAGGGGGCTGTCTCGGGGCAGGGGCTGCCGTCAGGGAGGCTCCAGGTCCTGGGGCTGGAGGTGGTGCCTGAGCCCCGGCTCCCCTCAGAACTCCCAGAGTCACCCCAGCCCTGCCCCACTGCTTCAGGGATGTGCTGCTGACACCACCATTGTCACCATCAGTGTTAAGCCATGGCTGTTCCCAGCAGGGAGCCCGGCTTTGCCCTGCCCCAGCTGGGGGGTGCAGGGGGCTCACACAGCCCCACTGCCAGGCAGTGGCTTGGCTACTGGGGCCAAAGAGAGCTGCCCCTCCTGGGACCCAGAGCTGAAACCTTCCTGCGAAGCAGAGCCAGCGCTGGGCAGCACTGGGGCTGGGAGCATTATCCTCTGCCTCCCCGAGAGGTCTGATTTTGTCTCCTGGCCTGACGGTGCCCATTGCGGGGGGAGAGGCGAGCTGTGCTGGGGCAGCTGGGCAGGGAGAGCTGATGGCAGTCGCATGGCCCCATGCTTTCCTGTGGCTGGGAAGGCTGCAATCAGTAAACAAGTGGAGGGAGGGATGCATAAGTGGTAGGGTGAGGGGGAAGAGAAAAGGAAGGAAAGAAAAAAATGCAAAGGAAAAAGCAGGGAACATAAATAACTGCAGTGTAGGAAGGAAAAAAAGCCAGGAAAAAAAATCTTATCATGGAAATATGCCCTTGTGAGCATCCTCAGGGATGGGCCTGTCACAAGGCCAGGGGCTGAACCGTGACTTTGGGCTGGAGCCTGCGTGTTGTGGGGCTCCCTTCTCCAGCCCACTGCCCTCTCCCTCTTCTGCCTCCCACCCTGCTGAAGGAAACGTCCCCTCCTGTGGCTGCCTGCTCCCGTCCCCTGCGCCCTGCACACAGATGTTCCCCTGCACAGACCCAACCTGGTGCCCCAGGCGAGGCAGCTCCTTCTTCTGCCCTCGCAGCCCAGCAGCGGCAGGGCAGAGGGGTGGGGGAGGATGGGAGCAGGAGGGGGGTCCTAGCACTGTCCTGGCCCTGGTGCCTCAGTCCCTGGCTGTGCCAGGAGTGCTCAGGAGTCCACGAGGGCCACGGGAGCCAGGAGCAGCCCCTGGAAATGGGAGTCCCTGCAGAGCCAGAGGAGGGGAAATCCCAGCCCTGGGCACCTAAACAAGCTGCTCTGCGCCGTGTGCGGGGGCAGCGGGAAGCAGAGCTGCCCCCAACCACTGTGGGGAGGTGATCCCCAGGCGATGAGCCCCTCTGGGGCTGCCTGGGGTGTTCAGGGCCCTGCTGGCAGCTCCGGGCTCACTGCTGTGGGGCCACCGCCCATGGTTAACCCTGTCACTGCAGCTCTGCGGTGGCCTCTGTGCCTGGGACCAGGGTGGCCCAGGCAGAGCCCCCAGGAACAGAGCAAGCAGGGGCACTCCTGGGGTGAGGAGACTGGACCTCCCCGCCCAGAGGGGCATTACGGGACCCTGCAGAGAGACCCATTTTGGCTGGAAGCTCTGTGTGTTGTTTGCAGGATGGAAATGTCTCTGCCAGCAGGAATATCCTCCAGCTGGACTGCTCACTATTCCCGCACTGCAGGGACCAGAGGCACTTGCAGGCACACAGCCTGTCTCAGAGCCCGCTGCTCCCGAGACCTGTCCCTTCCCCACTGCTGGTTCCTGGTGCTTCGCCGTCCCTGATCAGCCTCAGGGAGACACCCCGACACCTGGGCAGGGAAGCACCAATGCTGGATCAAACCTCCAAATGGCTTTAATAACAACAAATACCAATGCATGGTGTAAAAGTAGAGGAATGAAAATAGAGGAAATGCCCAGCTCTTTCTGCTACCAGTGGGAGAAGGGAGACCAGTCTCTGGCACTCACGGCTCTCCCAGCTGCTCAGACCTCTCTTCCATCCCAGGTGCACCCAACCACATGGCAGGGGTGGTCTCTCCTGGCCCTGGGCTCAGGGACCTTTTGGCACCAGGGTCCAGTCTCACAACCTTGATGTCCTCATGGGCATGTGCCAGAGACACCTCTTCAGCATCATCGTATCCCGTGTCTGCGGGGAGCAGGGATGGGGCGGCTCTCTCAGCTCCAGGGGCCCCATCGCTTCCCCAGGAGTGCAGGCTCCCCCCTGGAAGCAGCAAGGCCGGTGCATTGTGCAAGTTATCCCTGTGCGCGTGCCCCTTCTGGGCTGTCAATCCCCTTTCTCTCCCTCCTCTTAATGTCCTGAGATCTTCAGCCCGTTCTCCCACCCTAGTTTCCCCACCAGGAAAACTCCTGGGCACATTCCCTCCCTATCCCAGGAAGTTGGGCTGTCAGTACGCAGCGACTCTCCTAGCACTGGGGATGGCACCCCAGGAGCCGGCAGCACTGCATTTGCCCCTCACCTCTCTGTGCCTCCCTGGGCCCATCTCCCTCCTCTGCTTCCCTGGGCGCTTCCCAATCTTGCTGCCCAGGAACAAGATCCTCCCCGGGGTCAGAGACGTCCCTGGCATCGTCATAGCCATCTCCTGGGTCACCTCTGGGCAGGATGAGGCCATCTGAAAGGAGAGGGGAGCTGGTGGCAATGAGAAGAGCCCTCCCGCAGAGCAGAGGAAGGAAGGACGTGCAGGAACAAGGGGCTGAGATGATGGTGTTGGCAGGGCCACAGGAGACCCGGCGTCCTGCCCACCCACCCCAGAGTCTCAGGAGCGTGTGTGCGGCAGTGGGGATCCCTCTCGACCATGTCCCCTGTGGGGCACAGGGCTACAGGCACCCAGCTCAGATGGGTACGGCCGACCCTCGCCTGCTCCGCATGGCTCTGGAGTCACTGCTCAGGGCGATTCCTCCCCACCCCGATGGTGACACCCAGTGACACTGCTGTCGGTCACAGAGCTACAGGGAGGAGAGACCGACCCTTCCTCTGCCTCCCCCTCCATTACCTGGGGCTGACCCAGGACCGTCCTCCTCCTCACTGTCCCTGGGGTCAGGATGCAGCTTGGTCAGGGACCCCTCTGAAGAGGAGCCTGGCGAGAGGAGCAGCGGGTGTTATCGGGGTGAGCCCTGCTGACCCTGCTCATGGCCAGCGCTGCTGGGGACAGGGACCCACACAGCAGGGACTGCATGGGGAGAGGGCTCGGGGCTCGTCCTGCTCCCATGGGACAAACCCCATCTCAAAGGGCCTTTCAGAGCTGCCCTGGGACAGCCCCTTCCCTCACCCCCCAGGAACAACCCTGGGGTGCAGTGGGGCAGGCAGGGAGGAGCTGTGCCCCGGACTGGGATGGGCAGAGCTGGTGGGGAGGAAGCTCCTCTCCTGAGCCCAGCACGGGGCTGCTCTCCCCACAGACTCCATGGCCCAGTGCTGTGGGGACCACTGGCCCGGGGGCTGCCAAGGTCCCATCCTGGGTCAGGGCCGGAGGAAAGGGCCCTGCAGACGTGCTCCCACCCAGGAGGGACCCACACAGACCTGAACGACCAAACCTCGCCTGCTTCTCCCACGTCAGGCTGTAGTCGATCTCCTGGTACACGGCCTCAGAGAAGGGCTCCAGAGACCTCCTCGAGCCTGGGGACAGAGGCAGAGTCAGCACAGGGACATGGAGAATGAGCCTGATGTGGTCACCCAGCCCTTCCCCAGGGCCAGGCCAGCACTGACCCCACCGCCCAGCCCCACTGCTCTGTCCAGGTACCACTATCACATCTCCAGTGACAGCAATGTCCCTGTGGAGATGGCCTGGGGCAATGTCACCCTCACGCTGTCCCTTCAGAGACAGCTCAATGCCCCTTTTGGCCCCGACTCAGTCCCTGGTCTGACCCTGGAGCAGCTCCCGTGGCTCCTCTCCCTGGAGAGCTCCCCACTCTCTGCCAGACGGGTCCGTAACGCGGCCCTGCCCTGCCACGGGTGGGCAGGGATGGACAGAGGGAGCAGCCTGGGGACCGGACACCTGCACTGAGAGACCCCCTGCCCTGTGCTCCTCCCGGCACCACTCCTGCCCCACAGCATCCCCGCCAGCGCTGCCCACAGCATGGCCAGCAGCATCCTCAGACATCTCCCACCGCTCCTGGCTCCCCCGGCCCCTCGCTGCCATTTCTCTCCTCACCCACCACCATCTCCTCCTGCGTCTGCACTCTCTCCACCCCTGGTTGCTGGTGTCCCACAGACAGACAGTGAAGGGGCAGTGAATAGGGCAGGAGGCAGCACCCCCACCCCAGCTCCATCTGCGCCCCTCACAGACACCCCACAGCACCCGCGGGGCTGCCAAGAGGCATCGCCCACCCTGGGACCGATGGGGAAGGACCCACCTCTGCGCTGAGCCCTGGCACTTCGCACTTGCCCCACCAGGAGGGCCAGGAGCAGCAAGAGCAGGGCCCCCAGGACGATGCAGATGACGACAGGCACCGAGACTCTCCCGCTGTCCCTCGCACGGCCCTGGGTGGGATCTGCATGGGCAGGGACATGGATGAGGCAGCCCCTGGCCTGGGGGAGGGGGGCCCCAGGGACACCCCAGTCCTGACCCCCACATGTGGCAGCAGGGATGGGGGCACAGGGGTGGGTCACGGGGCAGCTCCCACACTGCTGGGTGAATCACAGCCCTCCCCAAAGCCACCCACTCCCACCCCAGGGCCTCCTCTCTGGGGCTCTGCACCCCAGCACAGAGCCCCTTCCCTGGGGCTGCAGCCCACAGCCTGGCCCCAGGGAGACCCAGCCCCAGGGAGGAGGGGAGGTTACCTGCTCGGGGGGGTGACGTTGTCGTCCTGGGTGCAGCTGTGGAGCAGAGAGAGAGAGAGAGGGGTGTGTGTGTGTGTGTGTGTGTGCGCGCGCGCAGATGTCCCCTACAAGTCCCACCTGAACTGTCCTTCTCTGGGTCCCTGTGACAGGCTCAGGGCCCTCTGCTCTGGGCTGTGGGGAGGACAGCACAGGCAGCCCAGGGGATGCACCCAGGGGGCTGCAGGATCCCACAGGCAGAGGCCTGAGGACACCCAGCCCCACAACAGCTGCTCCCCACCTGGCACCAGACACCTGACCTCCCCAGGGACATCCCTGCTCTGAGGAGCTCTGGGGCCATGTGAGGACCCAGCTGGGGAAACATGTCCTGGAGCAAGGAGACAAAGCACTGCCACTCACCGGAGCAATTCACGGCAGCATCTTCCTTGTGCTGGCAGGCACCGCTCCCGGGCTGGGCCCAGCAGTCCCAGAGAGACCGCTCCGTCCCTCGGCACTCCACCTGCTCCAGCCAGATGGGACCCGTCCCCTCCCCAAACGCAGCCTCCCCCAGGGCAGACACCGCGGGGCCGCAGCCCAGCTGCCTGCACGCCACCTCAGCGTCCTTCAGGTCCCAGGAGTCGTCGCACACTGTCCCCCAGGAGCCGCGGTGCCAAACCTCCACTCTGCCCGAGCACCCGTCCTCTCCTCCCACGGCACGAATCTTCTCCGTCTCTGGAAAAGGCAGAAACCCCCTGTCACTGGGGCAGCTGGGAGAGCCCAGCCAGGCAAGAAGGGCACACGGAGGAGCAGCTACCTGTGCAGCTTGTAGAGTTGGGGCACTCGGCCACCGGGGCTGGGGGCGTTTCTGGTCGTCTCCCTGCAGAAGGAAATGCTGCGGTGAAGGGGCTGCTCCGTGGGGGCCACACAGGTGGGAGCAGGACTGACCTGTGCTTGAACCTCCCAGTGCCTCCTTGGTCATGCACACAGCTGCAGCCCCCAGTAATGCAGTGTACAACACTGCTGCACTCCAGGGTTACCCCTGGCTGCTCACCCCCAAAGCATCCCTGGTTAGCAGAGGAGCAGAAGGATGTTCCCAGAGGGGAGGCTTTTCTGAGCTCTGGTGCAACAAGTGCTCTAGGCAGTGCCTGTTTTCTGCACAGCCCTCAGCCACCAGGACTGATTTCACTCTCCCTCTTCCCAGTCCCTCAGCAAACCACAGCCACAAGCAGGATGCTCTGCATGGACTTCCCAAGCTAAAAGGAGGTTGTCTGGAGCCTGTCTACGGGCGACAGAGAGCAACAGGCAGCTCGGAGAGGTGTCCAAGGGGAGATGGAGGAGACATTGCCTAGAGGTGCCTCTGCCCCTCCTTGGGCTATGCCGGGAGGTCAGAACAGCTACTGCTGATGGACACGTGTCCCTCCAAGCGCTGAAGGCATGTTTGTGTCACTGACAGCAGAATGGTCTCAAATGGAAAGTAAAAGCCACTCCAAGCTCTTTCTCTGCCTTGCACCTTGCTGAACAGGGAGCAAAACCTGCTGTGAACCTTTGTGCTCAGGTGCCTCCAGCATTACCATTGCAGGTGATGTGAGTCTCTTCTCGTTGGTCATCACAAGATTGCGGGTCCCAGGGAGCAGAGGGGCACTGCCAAAAGGAGCTGTTCATCTTCCCACATTGAACATAATCCAGCCATGCGGGGCCAGATACCTTGCCATACACCAGATGTGTTTCAATGAACCCTCCATCTCCACAGCCCAGCTCTTTGCACACCAGAGACACGGTGTCAGGAGTCATCGAGTTGGAGCAAACACTCCCCCACGTCCCGTTGTAGAAAACCCGCAGGCGCCCAGAGCAGCCGTCGCTGTTCTCCAGCCTCAGGGCCACAAACTCTGGAAGGAAAGGCACAAAGTTGGGGGGATCAAGCTAGTCCTGGGGTGAGGACAGAGAAACTGCAGCCATCCCTGACAATCCCCCCTGCAGTAGCCAAGGGCGAGGAGAGTTACTCCAAGAAGCAGGGACCCTCCTGGGCACCCCTGGGCTCAGACAGGAAGAGGACACTGCCAGCAAGTCACTGTTTCACCAAGGGAGTAGAGAAGTCCCTGGGATGCAGCAGTGCCCTCCCCTCTAACCCCTGGAGACAGCTGTGCTCTCCCTGTAACAGTCTGATGGGGAGTGTGCACGAGTGTCCCCAGGTCGGGGGCAGGAAGGGGGCTCAGGGCAGCCAGGGACAGTCTCACCATGCCCTGCTCTCCCCTCGTCCCTACCTCCTCAGGCACCAGGCTCCCACCACCGCTCCCTGCACAGACCTGAGCAGACGACTCCTGCGTCCTCTTTGTGCCTGCAGTTGTGCTGCCCCCAGGCCCCGGCAGGGCAGTCCCAGAGAGCAGCTTCACCCCCGGAGCAGTTCACGTCGTCCAGCCAGATCTGCCCGGAGCCTTCCCCATAACGAGCAGAGCCGGCCGCCTCCACAGCCACCCCACAGCCCAGCTGGTGGCAAACCACGGTGGCGTCAGACAGGTCCCAGGAGTCATCGCAGACGGTCCCCCAGGTGCCCCGGTAGTAGATCTCCACTCTCCCGGCACAGCGCCTTGTCCCGTTCACCAGCCGGACCCGCCGGCTCCCTGCAGACAGGAGAAACCCCGGCTGTCAGAGGTTCGCAGCCCTGGGGAGCACAGCACGTCGGGGACCGTCAGAGCGACTCACCCGAGCAAACCACCCCCACGTCCTCAGCAATTCCTGCCGGCGCTGCCTCCAGCAGGGAGGTGTTGCAGAGGGCCAGGCGAGTCTCCTCCCCTGCACACCGGACCCTTCTCAGCCCCACAGGGCCCGTCCCTCGCTCAGGCTTCGGCGGGTTGTAGGCTCGCTCTGCCTCTCTGCACTGGAGCTGCCGGCACACCACGCTGGCATCGTCCATGTCCCACTGGTCATCCAGGACTCTGCCCCACGCCCCGTGCAGGGACATCTCCACTCGCCCGTCACACCGGCTCCCTCCGTCCACCAGCCGCAGGGATTCAGAGGGTCCTGCCCGGAGAGAGGGAAATGCCCTGGACCCTCTGTGACACTGCACAGCCCTGCACCCTCCCGTGTGTCTCCCATTTCTGCTGTCCTCAGACACCCTGGGGCTCACCCAGCTGTATCCAGCTCACAGTAAGGAGCTCAAGGATGGGAGTTTTCCCAGGGATTTCTTTTTCTCCACTCACTAAACCTTGCTGAGTACAAATGTTGCTGTTTCTCAGGAAGGGACAGAGATGGAAAAGTGTGGGAGGTCAGCGCAAATCCCAGAGACACCAGCTACGTCCTTAATGATGAATCTGGAGCAGCTCCAGCAGGAGGAAGCAGGGGCCTGTGCAAGGCCTGGGTGATGGACAGGACAAGGCCAAGCCTTGCTCCCGTCCCTGCTCTGGGACTGGCCTCTGCTGAGACAGCCAGGGGAGAGCCCACACGTCTCTCCCCCTCTGCATCCCTATGGATCGGGGCCTGGGAGCTGGTGTCCTTGGCAGGAAGCAGACGGCCAAGGGCCTTTCTGATAAAACAGGACGAGTTTGGGTTCATACTGACAAGAAGCAAGGGCAAATCCCAGCCCCACTCTGCAGCTCAGCCCCAGGGATTGCTCCTGCTAGGCGAACCCACGGCAGCCCCTGCCGGTGGTGGGATCAGGGTCTGCGGGGCTCTCTGCAGTCTGAGATGGGGCTGTGTGATGCAGGAGGGAGCAGAGGGTCCTTCACAGCTGCAGTGAGTGGAGCTGTGTCCCACAGCCCTGTCCTGAGCCTGAGCTGCAGGAGGGGAGCAGAGGAGCCCAGGCCTGGTGGTGGCCCCTGGGGCCTGAACCAGCTGCCCTGGGGAGGCAGAGATGTCTCCTCCGTGCTCACTCCTCATTTCTCACAAGGCAAAGAGGTCTGCCTGAACAGGCAAAGCCCTTTCAGTCCCTCCACGGGGAACCACAGTTTCTCCAGGAAGAAATTCAGTTTGTCATTGCCATGGGTTCCCCAGCTTCGGGTTGCCATGTGACACACAAGGGGCAAGTTCAGTTAATCCTGCATTTTCCCTGCACTCACCTGAGCAAAAAACACCAGCACTATTGTCATGTGAGCATGGGGAGGCCCCCACGGCAGTCACAGAGCACTGTCCCAAATGGGATTCAGTCCCGTTGCAGTGGAAGCTGTCTCTCCAGACAGGGCCGGTTCCTCTCCCAAAATGCCCTCCTCCAGGAACGGACTCAGCAAATCCACAGTTGAGTTGATGGCAGAGAACGTGGGCATCGGCGACGTCCCAGCGAGAGTCACAGAGGCTTCCCCAGGTTCCCAGCACCTGGATCTCCACCCGCCCCGAACACACCGTGCTGCCATTCACCAGCCTGAATCCTGTGTACTCTGGGGAAAGAGGAGGAAAAGTGAGGATGGCTTTGTGCTCTTGCACCCTCAGGTGTTGAAGGAGACACCAAAGGCATAGCAGCCCTTCCTGCTCCTTCCACAGCATTTTAAGATTACAATGACTCCAGCCCTCCTGTGCTCACACCATGCTCAGCACGGTCACTTCCCTGCTCCCCTGCCCCACGGCACACAGCTCGTGGGAGGCATTTCACACCTCCTCCCCAAATGCTCACGTGTGCAGGTGACACCAGCATCGTTCGCATGGGTGCAGGTCTGGTTGCTGAGGGACATCCTGGGGCAGGAGGAGAGGAGGGATTCACTCCCCACACACTGCAGCTCTCCGTTCCAGGTGGGCCCGACCCCCTCTCCAAAGTGAGCTCCTCCGGGGACGGACAGGGCTGTGCCACACTGCAGCTCCCTGCAGATAACATCGGCAGCTTTGAGACCAAAGTGAGGGTCACAGACTGGTCTCCACTGGTCTCCATCTCTGATCTCCACACGTCCTGAGCAGGGGCTGTCTCCTCCAACCAGCTGGACAAATCCTGGAAAAAACACCAACGATGGGGAGTTCCCAGGGGCTTCCAGCAGTTACACACCTGCATCCCACACAATTTCTATGGCAGCCACATCCAAAATGCCCTGTGAACATCCTGGCAGCAGCTGTCAGTGGGTTTTGATGACAAACCCTCCAGGGCCCCCTGCACCTCCTCTCACACCCACACAGCGCCCCGGGGCTTGTGTCTGTCCTGGACCCACAGCCACAGGCACTGCTGAGGGAAATGCTGCTGCCCCAGAGGCCCGGCACTGCCCAGCGCAGGCCCCAGCACTGCAGCACCTGGACCAGGAGAAGCTGCCCAGGCGCTCACGGCTGCTGCAGCCTGCTCAGCCCCTGCAGAGCTCAGGGCTCAGGGCCAGGCTGGGGAGCTGCCTCAGAGCAGCCCAAAACGCGCCCTGTTCCCGGGGCTGTCCTGGGGTGTCGGGGTGTCTGTGAGGGGTGACACGTCCCAGGCACAGAAGTGGTGCAGCTGTAACCGGGTCGGTGCCTGGGCCAGCTGCCCCCTCCGACGTGAGCCCGGGGAGGGGTGTCCCCAGGCAGGGCCACAGCACGTCGCAGGCCAGCGACCGGGCAGAGGAGCAGGAGACCCGTGTGCAGCCTGGGCTGACACCATCGCGCACTGCAAAAGCAGGTGTGGATGAGGGTCAGCGAGTGCTGGCAAAGCCCTGTGGCACGGGGCAGTGTGGGGAGCCGGGGCCGGCAGGAGCAGCTGGACAGTGCTGCCTGGACGGGCCGTGTTCCCCACGGGGCGGTGACAGCCCCGGGGACCTGCAGGGCTGGCCTGAGCGTGCAGTGACACGGGAGGGAGCAGCCAGCGGCCCCGCAGCCACCAAGCCCCGAGCCCACATGGGGCTGGTCCTCGCAGGGTGGCCCTGGGCACGGGGTGCGAGGTGTTGCCTGCTGCCCTGCTCCTCTGCCCAGGCCCTGCTCTTCTCCTCTCTGAAAAGCCCCTTTGGCTCAGCCGAGGGACTTGCGTTTGAGGGGAATGAGCCGAGGGGCCACGGCCATCTCATGCCCTATCCCGGCCATGGGGTACTGAGCAAGTCATCCCTGGGGTCTAGGGCACAGGAACCCCCAGCACTGCCAGCCGGGTCCTGGCAGAATGGGAGGAGATCGATGGAGACCAAGAGACCCCACGGGGCAGTGTGGGGGATTCATCTCCCAGCATGAGGCACCACCTGGGAGTGGGCTGAGCCCCCAGGACCCTCACGGGGTCTGTGCACCCGGGGATGGGCTCACCCGGGCTTTCCCCAGGGACAGCAGCAGCAACAGTCCCAGCTTGGCAGCGAGAGCAGCCACGTCAGGGCCTGCGCTGGTACCCACGCATTTCTCCTTCAGGGCACAGCCCGGTTAGTGCTCTGATCCCAGGCCCGACCCCAAAGGTGAGGCACTGCCTGACTCCTTACCCGAACAAACCACTGCAGCATCCCAAGCATGAATGCAGTCATGTTCACCCCAACCATCATGACTGCACTCGGACAGGGCAGCCTCGGTGCCATCACACTCAAGATAGCTCAGCCAAATCGGCCCAGATCCTGGCCCAAAATATCCATACTGAGGGGCTTGGAGAGCAGATCCACAGTCCAGCTGCTTACAAACTACAGCAGCATCTTTCATGTCCCAGCCATGGCCACACACCGTCCCCCACTGGTCCTGGTGTTTCACCTCCACTCTCCCAGCACAGCGCCTGCCTCCAGCCTCCAGCCTCACCTCCGCAGCACCTTCAAACACAGACACAGGGCAGGTTAGGGGAGCACCGAGCCCCAGCGCTGTGGCTGTGCGCGGTCCCCTGCCTGGGGCCAAGTCCCAGGCACCAGGGTGTGAGCCCTCTCCCCTCCGCGCTGTCCTGCGGCAGTGCCGGGTCCCTCCTCTCCCCACAGGCTGCACTGGGCTGTGCTGGGGGATGCCCAGCTCCCATCCTGCTGGGCCATTCCCACCCCAGAGCCCTCGGCACCTCCCCGCACCCCATCAGCCCCCTGCACCCTGCCCATGCCCACCCGGACACCCTGCCAGGCTCTGCACAGGGCACCCGCTCCTCCCCAGCCTGGTGCCCCACGAGCAGCCCTGAACCCCCAGGCCTCCCCACACACTGCTGCCCTCCCCCCCCAGGATCCCAGCCCCCTGCCCACCACCTGCCCTGGGCACCACCCAAACCCACCCGCATCCCACAGGGCTTTCCGCACCAAGATGATCCCCACAATCCCTCCCAACCCACATCCCCTCCTCGCCCATGGGGATGAGCCCAGCCCCTGCCCCTGGCCAGGGCCCCCAGGAAGGACACCTCTCTGCCGGGCTGTGGACGCAGATGCCCTGGTCCCCTTCTCTCTGCGGGGCACAAACTGCCCCTGCTTGGGCCAGGCTCACCCTGAAATGGGGCAGCGAGCAGCACAGAAACCCTCCTGGGCACCCGGGGGGTTGGCTGTGCCCTGGGGATTGCTGAGCTCTGCAGTCACCAGCTGACCCACCGCCAGCTCCGGGGCACAGCACTGGGGGCACAGGGGGTCCCCAAAGGGTGCCCAAGGACGAGGTGTCTAGAAGCACACCCAGGCACCGACTGCCATAAGCACAGGAGCCCTGGAAGCACAAACGCCCTTCTCCCACCCAGAGCGGCACAGGGTCGATGGACTTGAGCACCTTCTGACCCTTGTCTCACTGCTTTGTGGGATGAAACCCCTTTTCCAGAGGGATCCCCATGACCCTGCTGGTGCCCAGTGGCCCCAGGGCTGTGGGACAAGGAAGCAGGCACTTACCCCTGCAGAGCTGCACCCAGAGGAGCAGCCACAGCACCCGAGGGACGAGGAGGCCCTCTGCCTCCATCCGCAGCCTCCTGCCCCGACGGCACTGCCCTGCTGCACCCCACTCCCTGACACAGCTCCTGGGGACTCGCGCAGGACAACAAAGATGGGAGGCTAATATATATCTGCAGGTGCTGGCCCAGCTGCAGGAGGAGCCAATCGAAGCAGCAGGCACCTTTTTAGACATTATCAGGCGTCATCTCCCGTCTGACACAGCCCAGCCCTCCAATGAACTTCTCCAGCACCGTTCATGACCATATATGAGGCACGGCTCCACTGCGGATGTCACGGTCGCTGCTCTGGGGCATCGTCATGGGGCCCATCCCAGTGGGACAGGGCAGACCATGGGGGGAAAATGGGTCTGTCGCCCCTCGTATCCCACTGTGGGGACAGGGAGCTTTGGGCATCTCATACTCTTGTTTGCCCACGTGCCCAAGGTGTGAGTGTCCAGCTGTCCCCACACCATGGGAACCGTGGAGCTGGGATTGCCCCTGGGACGGGCTGTGTCAGGAGGGGAAGGAAACAGAAACAGCCCCTGACCCCGCTACAGCCCTGCTGTGCCGGGAGCAGCAGCGGTGAAAGCCCTCTTTGCCATGGCCAGAGCCACATCCCGTGAGCGCGGGCTTGTCAGTCCCTTCCTGGCCCGCCCCGCGGTGGGTGCCTTGGTCAGGAGCAGGGAGCTGGGGCATGTCACTGCTCTGACAGCAGACAGGGCAGCCCAGGCACTCAGACCCCCCCTCACCCTCCCCGGTGTTCACCAAGAGCCCCTTATTCCCTCGCCGGGGCTGAGCGGGAGATCAAAGCCTCGCCTGCAGGTGCACAAACCACAGCCCACGTGACCTCGGCAGCCTGCGCCGCGCTCTCCCTGCAGCAGCGCCCGAGCCAGGAAGACGGTGGTTTCTCTCTGGGCCTGGTTCCCCAAGCAGTGTCACTGCACGTAGCCACTGTGCCTGCTCCAGCCCCAAACCTGCTCCCAGGGATGGGGCCGCAGGGGCTGCTCCTGCTGCCTTTGCAGACACAGGTGCTGGGCACAGGTCCTAGAGGGGGATTTTTCTCTGCAGGTGACCAAAACACTCCCCAGCCCCCATGCTCAGAGCTGAGCAGGGGGATGGATGTCTCCTGTGCTGCAGGGGCACAGTGCTCGCAGCTCACAGCACTACTGCAGCCCAGGGCCACTGGCACCCAGCATCTCTCCATCTCTCTAACTCCTGTCCATCGCACACCACCATTTATGCAGAACAGCACACACATTTCATTGCAGTTTCACACAAGCGATACGGCATCTCACAGCATCCCACCATGCTGCTATTGCACACTTTCATACATTTCAATGCCATTAGACTTTCACATATGGTTATGTATTTTACTTTTGTACTTACTCAGTGGTTTTCTATTGAGAAAGGCGTGAGCATTGTATTAGGCTCTTCAAATATTATTGTGGCTCTCTTTTTTCACATTACTCTATTATGTTGCCCTTCCATGGGATGTTGTCCTTATCCTCTCAGGAGCACTTTGCATTTAATTTATTTACCTTCCCTTCCCTTCCCAGCAGGCACAGGGCTTGGATACTGACTGTGAGATCACTGATGCCTAAGTGCCTGAGAGGTCAACAGTAGGCACACGTGGCATATAACGACACGGACCTGAGGTAGGGTAGTGCAAAGATCCTTTATTGAAAACACAATGGCTGGTTACATAGCAATCAAGCCCAGCCACTCCTCCAAGTATCTCCTAAGCATTGTGGCATCTTGTGATAGGTAGGAAGACATCTCCTGATCCCTGGCAGGCAGGCAGGCCAGCAGGACAGGCCCACCGTAGCTGCTGACACATAGGCAGGAAGGCACACCGTGACTGCTGGTACGCAGGGAAGAAGGCTCATCATGGCTGCTGGTACACAGGGAGGAAGGCACATCATGATCACTGGCAACTCACATGCACACATTCTGGCCACAGATCATAGTTACCACATCATCACTTTCTGTCTTAGAGATTCTCTGCTGTCTTACACAGTGCCATTCTGTTTTGGTCCCCAACAGGCACATGGGTGGGACACGTGCTTTTGGGGTCATTCCTGCTGCAGTAACTGATAAGCCAGCAGCAGGCACACGGCTTGAATGCCGACTGCCAGGTCACTGCTCCCTGAACACCTCACAGGCCAGCAGCAGACGCAGGGCTTGGATGTTGATTTTGAGGTCACTTCTCCCAGAGCCCCTGATAGGCTAGCAGCAGGCACTTGGCTTGTGTGTTGATTGTGAGGTCACTGCTGCCTGAGTACCTCATAGGCCAGGAGCAGGCACATGGCTTGGATCTTGATTCTGAGGTCACTGCTGCCTCAGCATGGTGCATCAGGGACACAGAGGGGCCACAACTAGACATGGCAGCAGGCAGAGCACCCCAAAAGCCCAAAAACACAGCAAGGCCAACTCTCCATCCCTGGAAGCTGCTTTTAATCCCCTAAAGGCTTTAAAAATGGACTTTCTTGGAACATCCATTTTCAGCCCTGCTCACGTTCAGTTCCCACCTCAAGGAAGCAGATGAAGCGGTCCCAAGGGGCTTCACCTGGCCAAATCTCTTCTCTCTCTTGTGCCTATTTTCCTGCCAAAAAGAGGCCTCTGTGGACATTTTTCTCATGCCTTTCCTTGGGGGTGACATTACCTCTGCCTCCTCCAAGAGCCTTTGCACCCATTCTCCAATCAGAACATACCTGGACAGAGAATCGGTGACCTCTCACATGCTACAGTCCCAAAGGTGATATTAAAGCAGGTGTACACATGAAGAACAGAGACCCAGTACAGACCTTGCAGGAAAAGCTCACAAGCTCCCTGCTGATGGACAGGGGTAATTTCTACAGCACACAGACCCTGGAAATCAGAGATTACTAATGCTGCAGGCCTGTATGCTGCTGGGACAGGAGTGACCTCAAAGTCGATTCCCAGCCATGCGCTTGCTGCTGGCCTACCAGGGACTCAGAAAGAGATGACCTCACAGTCACTTCACAGCCGTGGGCTTGTTACTGGCCTAGAAGCCTCTGAGAAAAAAGTTACCTCACTGCAAGTTCCCCAGCCGCGAGAAAAATGCTGACCTAGCAGCTGCACGGGCAGAACTGGTCTCAAAAACATCTATCCCAGCCATGTACCTGCTGCTGCCCTATCAACCGCTCAGGTAGAAGTGACCTCACAGTCACCGTCACCAGCCACACGGCTGCTGCTATCCAATCAGTTCAGCAGTCAGAAGTGACCTCACAATCAACAGCCGAGCCACGTGCCTCCTCCAGGCCTATCAGCTACTCACAAAGAATTCATGTGACACCGGTGATTTCCTGGCATAGCTCTCACACACAGTGGTGACCTCACTACCCACACCCTCACCACGTGCCTGTTGTCGCCTGCAGCTCCCCCTGCCCTCCCCCCCCCCCCCCAGGGCTGAGCCAGCTCCTCAACAGCCTCCCTGAGTCACCTCGTGGCTTCGCAGTGCTCAGAGTGCAGCAAAACACCCATGATGTACCAGTTACTACCCCCCAAAAGATCAGCTTTTGCCCATGTATTACCTACACCCAGCCTATGACACTTAGGAAGTGGAGAACAGCCCGGATTTCTTGGCAACATTTTCTAATGGGAGCATTGCATGGGAGCAGCGATCACGGAGCTGAGGACAGTAGGGCCTCCTGTGCCATCAGGGTGAGAGGCCTTCCCACAACTCGGCAATCAGCAAACGCTCTGCACACCCAGGACAAGAAGCCTTCTCCTAGTTCAGGGTTTGACCTGCTGCAGCTCCGGCAGGAAGCAGCCCCGTCGGCAGCACCACTGCCCCGCCCCAGCGGGAGGGCACCCGCCCGCATCTGAACACATCCACAGCCCCCACCAGACCCACCCCCACCCGCTCTCTCTCTCCCGCTCGCTTCTCTCCCCCAGGTCAGGCCCCACCCCTTCCTCCCCTCCCCGAGGACCCTGCATGCTGGACTCTGATTGGTTGATAGAGCTGTCAGTCCCACCCAGACCCGCCCACCTCCTCTTGCCGGCCAACAGCAGGGCCGCACCAGGGGTGTTGCCATGGCAATGCTGTGGCCACGTGACCCGGGCGGGACGGCGCCATCTTAGTGGCGGCTGCGGGGTGAGAGGCCCCTCGAGCGCTGACGAGCTGCTGCTCCAGGCTGAGGCGCATCGAAATGCGGTTCGTGCGTGGGGCGAGTCCGGACACGGGGGCAGAGGGACCGCAGCCTGCCCCGAGGAGTCCTGACGTTCCTGCGGTTCTGCCTGCAGCCTCCTTCCCGACGCGGCCCTCGGGCAGCCCAGGCTGGCGCTGTCTCCTGGGGGAGCTGCAGCGTGGGGCCGCCGCGGGGTGGCCTGTCCGACGTGTGCCGCCATGGAGCAACGCCCGCGGTTTGCACCCCAGTTAGGAACAGAGAGCCGCTGGGTCTGGGGGAGGCTGTTAGCTGCAAAGGGCTTCCTGCTGTCCTGCAGAGCAGTTCAAGTGCTGTTAACGTCTGCCATAATTTCTTTCTCATGTCTGACTATGACCTTTAGAATTTCTCTTTTTCTCCTACAAAAGTGGATTTTTCACTGTATTCGGGGGAGGGAAAATGAACCTCAGTGCAGTGTGATTGCAGAGTCTCAAGCACTTGTTCTTAAACCGCTCTGTACAAAGCAAACATTTGAACTAACTTTCTTTTAGTTTTGAAGAACCTGGCTAAGTGTTAATTTGAGTCTGTCGTTATGTGCACTCCACACTGAGATGTCCTGCTGCTTGTATGCATTGTGTCCAACCATTTTGACACTTGGTTTTCTTTGCTCTTGTGTGTGCAGCTTTCTGTCAGTCCCGCAGAAGCAGTATTGCAAGCCAGCGGATGATGATCTTCTTCCTCAGAAAATGTGAAATAACGGTGAGCAGTCAGTATATACGCTTTATGCTGCATTCTCTGAATTGCCTTTTTGTGATTTTTGTATAGATACTCTGCTTACAAACAGCTGCTTCAGGGCTTGTTTTTCCACTTTAAAACTTATCAGAAATAATGGCTGGGGTTGAAATATGCAAGAAGACTGTGTGATGCCTTCCATTGCCTAGGCACAACTAAGCTGTTAAGCTTTTGTGATTTTACTCCTCAGCTCCTGAATCTTATTGTTCCACATGCACAAAAGAATGCTGTTTGCCTGGGCAGCGTGGTTAGCCTACAGGCTAAAAGGCACTGCTTAGTGTCCTGTGCTTGTCCCTGTGGCTGAGATTTGGATTCCTGTTTTTCCTTGACATCTCCTCACCTCCCAAAGAATCTCCTGGGTGCTGTAGTTTAGTTGCCTGTTATAGGCAAAAGGATCGCAGAATCATTTTTATAAATTGACTTAAGCTCCTTTGTAATATATTCCTTTCATTGAGAGTCACTTCCAGGATTTCCTTTTTAGGGAACTGCATTTATTGGGTGTAGGGGCAGACAGCGAGGGATCGGACAAGATAGAAATAAGGAGCCGAAGGCCATGGGCTGAATAGATAGCAGTATGGGAACACAGGGAGTAACCGCACAGAATGAGGGAGTGATGATAGGAACATGACCTTTGGGAAGGTATAACGTGGCGCTTGCAAGGAGAAGAGAAAGTACCGTAAATCACTGTGGGAAAGTACCAATCCGGGCTAGAGCTTATATATAGGGCTTGCTTGCTTGAATACAGTTGATTCTGATCCAGCACATCGGAGTCCGTGAATCAGACCACCACAACTGGGGGCAAGTTTATGAGTATTTGTTCTTGTACCAGCATTACTTGTGGGTGTAACTGGTTCTCTGTCCCTAGAGCAACTTCTATTATATGTAACAATCATATTTCCTCTGTCTTAGTTTTGCTATGTCAAATTACATTCTCCTAGTGTGCTTTTGAATGATTGGCACTTCATTTTTGGAGCATCTTCATAGCTTGCCTTTGTCACTTTTCGTTTGAATCTCAGTTCCCTTTTTTCAAATGAGACCAGATTTGCTCACGCTATTTTGTATGATATCTCTCAAGTGACAGTATGAACAGTTCTGTGGCTGCTGAGGAACTATTGCTTTTTTCATGATTCTACTGGTGGATTAGTAGTTGATTAGCTGATACGCTCCATTTTGTATCTGGATAAGAATTTGCAGCAACCTCCACATTTACTGAGCCTTGGTTTAGAGCAGAAATTCTTGTGCTGCTGCATTTTTGTACTGAGGAGTTAGTCAGTAGGTGCTGCTGTCAGTGCCGGCCTGGAATTCAGAGCTCTCCTCTGGGCACTCAGTGGGAAATAATGTGGGAATGAGGGTAATTGGTGAAAGGCTCTAGCAACTTTGTTTGCTGTGAGGGAAGAAACTTGACGGCTTTCAGGAGAATGCTCTTTGTGATTAAGGGAATAAGTTCAGCATATGATCTTTAGAGCCACTTTCTGAATGGATCTGAGTGGGGTAAGGCTGTATTTCAGGACGGAAGAGGATGTTGCAGTAGTTGAGCTGATCATGCCTTGAGGAAGAGATGTAATTATGCAATAGCTCGTGAAGGCAGTACCTCGCCCATGTTCCGCAGCCTGTGCAAGACTTGAACAAGGAGAATAAAAATGTATAAAAAGCTTCAAGCCAAAGGAGGTGTGCCTCATAATTATGTGTGCCTCATAATTATCTTCCTGCATGCATCATAATTAATTGAAGCTCTCTCAGGAGCGCCCTTCTTGATCTGTCCTGCTGTTTTGGTCACATCTGTGAACATGAAGTTCAGAGGAAATCAGGGGGAATAGATTCACAAATACAGTTACTTTGCAAGGCTCTGGCATACTGTGTGCCAAAGTCAAGGTGCATGTAAGTACCGGGTGCTTTTCTAATCACTCAGATGGCAATACTAATTTCCTCTTGGATTATTTCTCTGTAGAAGTACTCTTAAACAAGAAAAATTCCATAAAGAAGTGTTAATGGCGATTGTGGTGAGAAAGGTTGTTTTGGATGCTGTAAGCACTTGGAGCTTGGAGAAAGCTATCTATTGCTTGATAAGAACACTTTGACATTCTTTAGAGCAGTCAGTTTAGGAAAGAAGAGGGGGCCTCAGTTTTGGAAGAGCGATGATTCAATACATGCAAAGGGCTTATGTTTTACAGAGTGGATACTTAATGCTCAGTGAAACTGGGTGCTCTGTGTGTCTGATTACAGATTTGAACAACTTGTAGCTGAATTTTGATTGTAAACTGGTTAAACATTTTACCTTCCCAGCAAAGACTGAATTTTGCTCTCACAAGGGGAAACGTGTAATGCAGTTTGAAATCAGATGCACGAGGAATACAGATAATGGGCTGGAAACTTCTTAGCTCTCACAGTACATTCTGGAGGAGGCTTCACTTGATTTTTGGTGTGAAGTGTTCTCCTCCCTGCTCCTATGCAGACTCTAAACGGTGGCAATATTTAATCCATTAGCATAGTATGTAACTTACTGGCACTGGTGGCTCTAAGGGGGCTCTCTGCAATTGGATTTTTAGACTTTTTAAAAGCAATTGGATTTCTTTGAAGGTGTTAGGCATAAACTCTAAATATTTTAATGTAAAATTCTACTGCCCCTCTGCTTTACAGTAGGCTATTCAGAAAGAACCCCCCCCCCCCCCAACAGAAAATTTATAAATAGAGGCAGCGATGGGGTTTCTTTGCCTTTCTTAAACCCAGGACATGGGTTCTGTTGGATTTATCTTTAGGTAAACTGAGACATCAATACATTTGTGTGCTTGAAAAGCTTCTGCCATTACTGAGCTTTTATAGTAGCAGTAAAAAGTAATTTCTTAAGAACAGATGAAATCCAGAATATACATAGATTCAAAGTATAGGGGATTGCTTGCCATAGTTAAAGGCTTAGTGTCTTGTGTGATAAGCGGAAAGTATACTCAAAACATGTCCTGGTTTAAAAAGGTGGTTTGGGAGTTTTGTCATCTATGATTTTTTTTACATACCTGAGAACCTGATTACTTTATAAGCTGGAGAGGTTTGTCTGTTGGAAGTCAATTGCAATTGTTTGCTTGAAAGACCAGGCATTTCCCTTTATGGGCGCAATGTCTGTAGATTTAATAGTTAGCTGTATATATTCCCTATCAGCAAAACTCAGTTCACAGCATGAGGAAATAGAACTTTAAATTCTTCTCTTTCAAGAAGGTTAAAAGTACTGCAAATAAGAAAAACCTTCAAATGTTTTGCTGCTTTATTCATTGGCATTCTCTTCTAAACAATGGTAGCTTAGCCTTTCTACTTGATATTTAAGTATTATCTGGAAATACAGAATACCTTTTTCTTCCTCCCAGCTTTAGACTTTCTCCTCAGCTACTGCCGACCAATTCTGAGAGACAAAATCCAATAAGTTACAACTTTTTAAGAAGGAATGAAAGGCTTTACTATCAAGTCCTGCCTGTTTATCTGGAGATAGATCAAATCCATGGACCAGTGGACTGAGTTCTTGTGAACTGCTAAAGATATGAAATGGAAATGGGAGGAGGCAGAAGGAGTATGGGGAAGCAGCAAAAGTTTGGGGAGAAGCTGCGAGGCTTTAGACAGCAGGACAGCATATATTATGATATCATTTGAAGGAACTGCAAAAATGGCTTCAGGCAGAGACTCAAACATATCAGTGTTTGAGGTACTGCTACTTGGTGTGAAGGGCTTTGAACTCTCTGACAAGGCCTGTGTTAACTATTACATCTTAAATCCATTTTTTCTCATCCTCTTTGGAAAGATAAGGTTGAATCTCTGCACCATGGCTACTGGACATCAGAGCCTGACGTGGCTACCCTGATCCTGAGGAAATGGAGGATTGTTTCTAGGGCCAGCGCTGACCCCTGAGCTGGGGGCTTAGCTCTGAGCTACTGGAGCCTTCTGTCGGAAAAGGGACCTGCCTTGATGCCAGAAACAGTTGACATGCTGGAATTTCAGTATTCAGTTTTAGAAGGGATTTACCAACACTATCCAAGTCATGTAGTTTGAAAGCACTTGGTGGTAAACACACGTAGTCAAGATTTTTGTTTCCATATTCAGGAAAACATTATCCACTGGAGAGCAACTTGTTTCATCTTTTAAACACCTTCTTTTAATGCCAGCTCTCAGAAGTCTGGAAAGTGAAGGCTGTACTCCTAACGGAAGTCTGCTGCTGGAAATCGAGGTAGTTGTCGTCCTAAAGTCACTGAAGAACAAGATGGGATTTAGCTTCCTAATTTTTCAAGCTTTGGCCTTTATGAAGAAAGAACTGACCTTGCAGTTAAGTTATTGAAATGCTCAATTGATTTCTCTTATGAACAATGCAACAACCATACTGTTCAATGGCAGACTGTCGGAAGGTATGCGTTTAGTGAACACATCTTGATTGCCTTTTACATTGAGTGCATTGCATACACTTGACTCAAGATATAAACAGTCATCTCAGAGTCACTGGAGTTATTCTCCTAGGCAAACTTACACTTACAGATCTGTCTAATAACCCTATGGTTGTGAGAACGTGGGGAAGGCTGGGTCCAAGTGAATCTCTTGACTCAGAGAAGGCTTTAGACAAATGTTTTCAGTCTAAAGAGCTTCAGGTAGGGTGCCCTCGTGATAACAGTATCCAGTTGCTTGGGAAAGCACAGCATTCAGGGGCTTCAAGGGCACATAAATGAAAATGAAACTGGAAAAGGATAATGAAATGAAACTGGAAAATACATGTATCCATCCATCCATGTATCATGCAAGCAAAACAGCTGGTGCAGATGCTGGACCCTTCTGTAATAATGTGGTTAATGTAGCTTCCAGTGAGACTCCAACAGCCTCCCACCATACACGGACATGTGGAATATAAATGATAGTTGGTGCTGTCCTCTGCTCTTCCCGCCTGCTAGTGAAAAGGAAGTTGAATACATATCAAGAGAATATTGAGCCAGGTAGAATGGGCTGCTATGTAGCTAGTAACTATGTATCTATGCGAACTAACACATGTAAACAGGATGTAAACTGCAAACTGTTTATCAGCCAGATAGTACTAAGTGTCAGAAAACCCCTTCCATTAAGATATTTGTTTGTCTTGGTAGGTGAAAAAAATCTACTTTGATTACATTACAGACCTAGCTCCACAGACAGAATTAGACCTTAATCTCTGCCTGACTTCAGAGCTACTGAGATGTAAGATCACTCCTAAGAAGCCTCACAGCTGGATTCATGTGGTCATGTGACTGCAGAGGTTTCAGTTCAGGATGGGCTTGTGCCCAAGTCAGTCTGGAGCACAAGTAGCACGACATAGGCAGGAAAACTGAGGGCAGGCACTGTCCTAGAAGCCTGGTTTTGAATCACAGAAGGTCATTTTGTAAGAGGTGACCAGCCTTCAACCTGTCTGAAGAGCTCCCCAGCTCACAGCCTGCTGCCTCATTTCCAGAGGTTCCTTCAGACCAAGTTTCTTGCTCAGGAACATCACAAGCCATTGCCTGTACGTGGTGCCTCAGGCACATTAGTACATGCTGTCGGTACATGTGGGCACTGACTAGACATTATTGGTAGATGACCACAGAGGCAACCATCAAACAACCCAAATGCAGATCTTCCTCTTATGGGACAGATGAGCACTCAGCCATGTAACGTGTCTGCCCATACTGTCACAGCTCTCAAATGCTTCTACTAAAGCTCCAGATGCTGTAATATAGGGATGCCAAACAACAGAATGGATTTCCTGCCCAAAAGTAGAAAGGAACAAAACAGCACTGAGTCTGTTTATGCTTTTTCGCATTCAGAAAAAGACACACATTTGCAGATAGAAGTATTCTGAGAGTTGAAATGCTTTTAGTGCCTACAATGCAGCATTACAGGCTGTGGTGTTGTCTACACTTGGTAAATGTACTCAGCTACAGGAAATGTTTATATTAACCAAGTGTGTTATAATATTTCCTCCTCAGTACAACAACAGGAAAAAACCCCAGATGTTTGCTCAAAAAATCCTTTGTTGCAATACACCATTATAAAAATAAAAGAAGCTAGAAAAAGCGCATGACATGCCATCAGACTGATGGAGCTCTACCAGGAGCTACAGAATCTTAAGAGGTGATGAAAACCACGGTCTGAATCCCACTGAGGTCAGCAGGAGTTCTTGCCACTGAGAGAGGTTTATGAGCAGCATCTTCCAGCTCCCTGAGCTGCCAGCAACATCCTGACTGTTTAATTTGGAGTGGAAGATATGATCATGTACAACATTGTCATTTGATGTCATTCAATCTAGAAGAAATGTGGATATCCAGACAGAAATAATAGGAAGCGCACCAAACCAGGCCACCTCCATAACAATGAGTTCCACCTACCTCATTTGAGTCTATTCATCCTATGAGATTAAAGAAGGAAGAAGGTAACTGCATCTTTCTTCAGGGGATGTGGTGCTAACAAATAGACCTGACAGGCCCGGGGTATGAACTGCAAACTTTTCCCGAGCATGTATTCCTGCAGGCTCCAAGGGAGGCCTTTGCCTGTATCGTGGCTCTGCAGCTGTTTAGAGCCCCGGCCTGTACTATGGTGGCTGATAATAAGCATTTCTACAACAATAATTCAAAAGTAAGAATTTTAAAAATAAAATTACCAAGAAAGACAAAGATGTTAACGGTTTTTTTCTTTCTTTCCCCCTTCTCACCACTTTATTTATTTATTTATTTTAATTGCTTAAAACCCTCCATTCTCCAGCAAGGAATAAGCTGTTCTGCGGTCAGGATGACTACCAAAGCCCATGTTCTTGATGACTCGTACCATACCTCCCCTAAGCAATCCTGCTGATCCCCACCATGCCTGCTGGTCCCCACCATGTTGGCTGGGCAAGTGATGGGTCTCACATCACACATGGGCACTGGCCAGCCAAATGCACGCAGGGCAAGGTGTCAGTTAGCTGATATGGGGTAGCATTGCAGCTTTCTCTCTCAGCATACATGTGACATGTTCTCCTCGCCATACAGGCACTAATTTTTGTGATGCCAGGACTTCCGAAACACTGAGAGCTCTACATTTGTCATGTTCCGCTGGAACTGGTCAGCAGTTATCAAAGAAGGTGGGAAGGGAAGAAGGAGCAGAATAACATTTTTAGAAAAAAACATGAACTTTGAAACACAGGAGCTGTATCTAAAGAAGTGCAAATTGGATGGGTGAAGTTACAGCAGTACCATAAGTGCATGTGAGATACTTATTTTGTTCAGCCATCCCACTGATTTTATCTTTCCTTGTGAGTTGATTACTAACCTAGACTGCAAATAAACTTTCTAGTTATCCTGCTCTAGTATTAGGAAATACATCTGCGGACACCATTTCTTTTTGCCACCACAGCACTGCAGTACCTTATATACTGCCTCAAGCCAAAGATCCTAGTGCCATAACTGAGTTTAGTAGTTCAGGAGATTTCCTGACCAACACAGGAACAGGAATTGAGAAAAGTGACTGACCCAACTGGGACAACCTAACCTCACTTTTCATCTGTGGGTTTACATGATTTTCACACTGAAAGAGCAAGAGATTAACATAAGCTGGCTGAAAGGTCAATGTAGTGAGAACACCTGTGGAAGATCTGGCAAGGAGTCAGTGACTGGCAGAGTAGGTGGTAGCAGGCCCAGTGTGTGAAACTACACACGGACCAAGTTCCCCTCAGGGCCAGGCGTGTTCTGTTTTGTCAGCAATGTCTGGTGCTTCCCAGACAGTCGCTACTCAAGGTTAGCACAGCTGAGGTAAGGAAATAGTTCTAGTAGATAAAAGGGGGCCCTTGGGTTACACAGGGGGAGTCCTGCCTGGGCGTCCAACCCGTGTGTCCAGCATCCCCCTCTCAGTGACCCCTCTGCGTGGCTCCCTGGGCTCCCTGTGCAGCTTGGAGTGCAAGTCTTTGATTAAATCTGTCCTGTTTAACCCCTCATGAACTTTGAGTGGCTCTCTCGGCCAGCGTCCGACCGTCTCTTGCCCGCCTTGCGTTCACAGTAACAAATGCCGACGTTGTGTTTTTTCTTATGCTGTTTTAACAAACCCTTGCTCAGTTTTATGCCCACTACACAATTCACTGCTGTTCTAACAATCCTGGAAATGGAAGGGCAAAGATGGCTAGACAAGCCCATATAGGTTCTTCTATCTAAAAGGATAGACAACATATTTCTTTGGTCCTTAATCTTTTAAGGCATACCGTGTTTTAAATCAACACACCCAAAGAGTCTGTGGATCTTTTATGTGCAGGAAAAGAAGGCTGGGTCCTTCAATTTGATCAGTAATAACAATGTACTTTACTGGAACTTTAATACCTAGTTTTATCTTTGTGCTTGCTTACTTCTTGCATGTATTGATATAACCCTCCCTCCCTGAAAATCTTTTCTTTACTCCCTCCTCTACGTCCCCTCACACTTACAACAGCCAAGACTGTTGAGAAAGACCCAGCACTCTGAAGAATTTGACTCAAAAGGACACAGACATTTACCTGTTGCAGTCAGGGGATGTTTCCTTTTGTCTACTAGGCGTTTGATGAGATAACTCATCTTCAAAGCCTGAAGGTGACTCCTCATCACTATCCATTGCCTCTTCTTTTATGGTAGCATTTATACTATCTGAAAGACCAGAGATCTTTGTTCACTTCTCTGAATAGTCCATATCCCTCACTTGCATTAGTACAGCTTCTAAATCAGTGCTGAAATACATCATCTTGCATTTCTTGATTTAATGGGAACACACTATTTGCTTAGAACTTCATCCTACCAAGCATCTAAGGAGACTGTACCAGTCTCTACAGAGCACTCCTGAATACCACGATTTGCCTGTTTCTGCAGTGGTGAACACACCTATTCTCCTAAGAATAAAGATAGCCGATCACCAGGAACACCTTCTGTAGTTCCTAGATACCCAAACAATACACAGAGATAGGTGTATACGTATATATGCGTATATGCATATATACATATGTTTCATAACGGAGCACTTGCGTAGAACAACAGAGTCCCCACACAATTGCACGAACTGTGTTTTCAGAGTTCTGTGTGGTATGTGGTTCATTGGTACCAGCTGATAAGTCTTTGTTTCTAAATGCAACAGCAGTCTCTATTTCAGTGTGCAGAAAAAATCCCAAGCAAACCTACCAAATTCCTCCTTGCATGAACTGAGTGATGAGTCTATTCAGTGGACTCCAGGCACCTGCTGTGTGGGGGCCTGGCACAACCCCCCCTGCCCAAGGCAGCCTGGGGGCGGCTCAGGCCTCCTTGGAGTGCCCCAGCCCAGCAGCGAACACCCTGCAAGTCCAGCGCGTTTCTGGACTATCAATCAGAAGCATCCTCACAAGCAATTTCACAGCCGTGTTCCTGCTACAAACAGCTGACCAGGCTGAAGTGACCTCAGAGGCATTTTACCGATGCTGTTCCTGCCGCTGGCGAAGGGGAGGAGCTGGAGGGAAAGCCCTCCTTGTGCATGACCTGGGTCAGACCTAGCCTCAGGAGCCTCTTCACAGACACAGAGACGTGCCCCCAGAAGGTGCCCTGCTCTCCCAACGGCAAGGCCAGAGACGCTACCGGGGAGGCAACGGGCGACCTGCAGAGCACGCCTCTCGCCCCAGCAGTGCCCAGAGGAGCCGAGGCAGCGGCACCTGCTTTGGCCGATGGCTTTCAGGACGCGGGGGACAGCGCGTCTCTCGCCCCATCAGCATTTCTGAGCGCAGGAACGAAGCCGGAGGAGGCCTCCCCTGCACCCAGCATCCCTCCGGATGTGGGGGAAAATGCACCTCTGACTCCATCAGTTCCTGCAGAAGCTGTGCCACAGGCCTCTCCCTTGGCCGCAGGCACTTGGGCTGAGAGCAACAGCCTGCCTCTCCAACAGCCATTGCCCAAGGAAACACCACCAGCGACCTCTGCCTTGGCTGGAGGCCCTCCTCACCAGGTGAGCAACGAGCACGCCATTGGCACCCATGATGAGAGGGAGCTGCTGTGTGAGCTGTGTCTGTGGTGTGCAGGGTGGGGGCAGAGAGCTGCCCCATCGCGTGGCACCCCCCGGCCATGGTGCCAAGCGGTCACCCCCAGCCATTTACCCTCTGCAATGTCTCCCATGGGGGAGATGCCTGCTCCTCTCTGTTTCAAAGTGCCAAAGGCACAGGGCTGACGTGCCCTCCACCCCTTGTGCTGCATTCGGCCCTGGGGCATGGATGCTGAGCAAGGAGGGGAGGGGCGGCCCCAGCAGCAGCCCCCTCCCACACCCGGTGAGCGACCCCCACTTCTGCCATGCACCCGGCCACCTCCATTTGCTCCTGCCCATCGCAGCCCCCAGCCAGCCCAGCCCTGCTGCTACGGCCTTGTGCCATTGCTGTGCCAGCCGCAGCTCCCTCCCCTTGGGACTCGCAGCTGGTGGCAGCATCCCCCGACCCCAAGCCCTTTCCCCCGTCCATCCCGGGGCACCAGTATCCTGAGCATCGCCAGCTGATGGCACGCGGGTGTGTGTTCTTGCTCTGCCCATGCAGGTTGCCTCTGAGCCCAAAGGCGAGCAGAAGTCATCCTCTTCCTTCAGGCACACACCAGAGGCTGACCCAGGTACGTACCCAAGTCAAGAGCCCTTCTGGGGACGGGGGGCCTGTGCCGGCACAGCAAGGGGCACCGAGGCCGGCAGCAGGAAGCCCTCGGGAGCTGGCTGTGCCGAGGCCACGACCCCGCGGGAAAGCCCTTGGTGGCAGGGGACAGGCAGGTGCCGGTCCTGCGCCCTCGCTGCCCCTCACACGCGGCTCTCCTTCCCGCCACAGGCAACGCCACCCTCCCGCATGCTGCAGCGCCCAGGCGATGGCCCTCACGGCTCAGCACAGCACTTCGGGCTCTGCGCAGAGCTTTCTGCTGCCGCTGTGTCACGGGGCAGCGAGAGGAACGGCGTGCGGGTGCAAGTGCCGGGCAGGTCCCCTGAGATCGGGGCTGGCGCAGAGCAGAGAGCAAGAGCGACGGAGACTCTGGAGACTCTGTCCTGGGTGCTACAGAAATGCTGCCACAGCTCTCACAAGCCCTAGCCGGTGACAGCCATTGCCTGCTTCGAATAAAAAACCCTGGGAAGCTTTTTCTGCCCATGTTACTTGGTGTTGGGCACATCTCCAGAGGAAAACTAGTGCAGGCAACGCCAATGAAGCCAGTCAGGTCTGGAGGGAAACCCATTCAAGCAGTCAAAGAGTCCCAGAGCAGCTGGGGTGGGAAGGGGCTTCTGGAGGTCTCTGCTCCAAGCTCCTGCCGCAAGGGGTGGCAGCCAGAGGGGGTTTCCCAGGGCCTGGCAGAGCTCGGACTCTCTCTGTTGGAGCACCCTTAGGCTTCAAAGGCTTTTGGCACTCTCAGATGGGAATTTTCTCTGCTGCCCCTTGTGTCCTTGCCCCTCGTCCTGGCCCCAGGCACCTCGCGGATGCGCTGGCTCCATCCTCTGGCTCCATCCTCTCCCCACCCTGCCCTTGGCAGCTGCAGGCAGCAGCCAGATCCCCCTGCACCTTCCCTTCTCCCAGCTGAACACACCCAGTGCCCTTGGCCTCGCCTCATACGTCCCATGCTCCAGCTCCCCACCGGCTCAGGGGCCTCCGCTGGGCTCGCGCCAGTGTGTCTGTGTCTGTCTGGGGCTGGGTAGCCCAAACTGGACCCTGTTCCCACACATGGTCTCTCCCAGGCCGAGCCAAGGGGAGCAATGCCTTCCCTCGCCCTGCTGGCTGCCCTCTGCTAACACAGCTGGGGTGCGGGGCCGGCCGTGCTGCCGGGTCACGCTGCTGCCTCCAGCTCCGCTTGTCCCCAGGATCTCCTACCTACCTTGGGTACCCACCACCGCTGTGACCGTCCCCGAGTGCCCTGCCCCTTTGTGCTGGGAGCTTCCTCCAAAAGGGTCCTACCCCCACCCACTGCTGGGAACTGCCTCTCACGGTGCCCTGCAGCCACAGGCTGTTTCTAGCCAGGCCGCTTTCCGGCCCAGGCACCACCACAGCAACAGCCACAGCAGTCTCAACTCATCTGTTATGCTGTTCTGCACAGCAGCACTTCCCTGGCCTCTGTGCAGGGCCAAACTGAGACTGAGGCATGGCCATCCTGGCTCTGCATGGCCTCGCTGGCCATCCCAGGGCCTGACACACGGCTCTGCTGCAACCCCAGCTGCCCTTCCGCCCCCATAGCACAGCAAAACACCCATTACGTACCAGTTACCACCCCAAAAGAACACTACCTTCTGCCCATGTATTACCTACACCCAGCCTATGACACTTAGGAAGTGGAGAACAGCCCGGAATTCTTGGCACCATTTTCTAATGGGAGCATTGCATGGGAGCAGCGATCACGGAGCTGAGGACAGCAGGGCCTCCTGTGCCATCAGGGTGAGAGGCCTTCCCACAACTCGGCAGTCAGCAAACGCTCTGCACAGCCAGGACAACAACCCTTCTCCTAGTTCATGGTTTGACCTGCTGCAGCTCCAGCAGGAAGCAGCCCCGTCGGCAGCACCACTGCCCCGCCCCAGCGGGAGGGCACCCGCCGGCATCTGAACACACCCACAGCCCCCCCCACCCGTCCCCAACCCCGACCCAGATGCACCCGCCCGCTTCCTCCTCTCCTTTCCTCCCTCCTCTTCTCTCCCCCAGGTCAGGCCCCACCCCTTCCTCCCCTCCCCGAGGACCCTGCATGCTGGACTCTGATTGGTTGATAGAGCTGTCAGTCCCACCCAGACCCGCCCACCTCCTCTTGCCGGCCAACAGCAGGGCCGCACTGGGGGTGTTGCCATGGCACTGCTGTGGCCACGTGACCCGGTGGCGACCCCTCCCCTGGGCGGGACGGCGCCATCTTAGTGGCGGCTGCGGGGTGAGAGGCCCCTCGAGCGCTGACGAGCTGCTGCTCCAGGCTGAGGCGCATCGAAATGCGGTTCGTGCGTGGGGCGAGTCCGGACACGGGGGCAGAGGGACCGCAGCCTGCCCTGAGGAGTCCTGACGTTCCTGCAGGTCTGCCTGCGGCCTCCTTCCCGACGCGGCCCTCGGGCAGCCCAGGCTGGCGCTGTCTCCTGGGGGAGCTGCAGCGTGGGGCCGCCGCGGGGTGGCCTGTCCGACGTGTGCCGCCATGGAGCAACGCCCGCGGTTTGCACCCCAGTTAGGAACAGAGAGCCGCTGGGTCTGGGGGAGGCTGTTAGCTGCAGAGGACTTCCTGCTGTCCTGCAGAGCAGTTCAAGTGCTGTTAACGTCTGCCATAATTTCTTTCTCATGTCTGACTATGACCTTTAGAATTTCTCTTTTTCTCCTACAAAAGTGGATTTTTCACTGTATTCGGGGGAGGGAAAATGAACCTCAGTGCAGTGTGATTGCAGAGTCTCAAGCACTTGTTCTTAAACCGCTCTGTACAAAGCAAACATTTGAACTAACTTTCTTTTAGTTTTGAAGAACCTAGCTAAGTGTTAATTTGACTCTGTCGTTATCTGCAGTCCACACTGAGATGTCCTGCTGCTTGTATGCATTGTGTCCAACCTTTTTTGACACTTGGTTTTCTTTGCTCTTGTGTGTGCAGCTTTCTGTCAGTCCCACAGAAGCAGTATAGCAAGCCAGCGGATGATGTGAAGGTGATGGAATATCTTGTGTTGTTTGGTGATGCAGAGAAGTTTAAACATTCATTTATCTTACCCTTTCTGTGTAAGTAGTATATTTCGCACAGCAGAGTAATGCTTCTAATGTAGCTGAAATAACTTCTTTCACAGAGTACCACGGTCTGAGAAAACGTTCATTTTTCCTCTCTAATTACAGTTTACATATTGATAGGTATGACCATGCTAGAGGCATGCTCTGAGCAGGGAGGACATAGCTTCTTCCTCAGAAAATGTGAAATAACGGTGAGCAGTCAGTATATAGGCTTTATGCTGCATTCTCTGAATTGCCTTTTTGTGATTTTTGTATAGATACTCTGCTTACAAACAGCTGTTTCAGGACTTGTTTTTCCACTTTAAAACTTATCAGAAATACTGGCTGGGGTTGAAATATGCAAGACGACTGTGTGATGCCTTCCATTGCCTAGGCACAACTAAGCTGTTAAGCTTTTGTGATTTTACTCCTCAGCTCCTGAATCTTCTTGTTCCACATGCACAAAAGAATGATGTTTGCCTGGGCAGTGTGGTTAGCCTCCAGGCTCAAAGGCACTGCTTAGGGTCCTGTGCTTGTCCCTGTGGCTGAGATTTGGATTCCCATTTGCCTGTTTTTCCTTGACATCTCCTCACCTCCCAAAGAATCTCCTGGGTGCTGTAGTTTAGTTGCCTGTTACAGGCAAAAGGATCGCAGAATCATTTTTATAAATTGACTTAAGCTCCTCTGTAATATACTCCCTTCATTGAGAGTCACTTCCAGGATTTCCTTTTTAGGGAACTGCATTTATTGGGGGCAAGTTTATGCATATTTGTTCTTGTACCAGCGTTACTTGTGAGCGTAACTGGTTCTCTGTCCCTAGAGCAACTTCTATTATATGTAACAATCATATTTCCTCTGTCTTAGTTTTGCTATGTCAAATTACATTCTCCTAGTGTGCTTTTGAATGATTGGCACTTCATTTTTGGAGCATCTTCATAGCTTGCCTTTGTCACTTTTCGTTTGAATCTCAGTTCCCTTTTTTCAAATGAGACCAGAATTGCTCACGCAATTTGTATGATATCTCTCAAGTGACAGTATGAACAGTTCTGTGGCTGCTGAGGAACTATTGCTTTTTTCATGATTCTACTGGTGGATTAGTAGTTGATGATTAGCTGATACGCTCCGTTTTGTATCTGGATAAGAATTTGCAGCAACCTCCACATTTACTGAGCCTTGGTTTAGAGCAAAAATTCTTGTGCTGCTGCATTTTTGTACTGAGGAGTTAGTCAGTAGGTGCTGCTGTCAGTGCCGGCCTGGAAATCAGAGCTCTCCTCTGGGCACTCAGTGGGAAATAATGTGGGAATGAGGGTAATTCGTGAAAGGCTCTAGCAACTTTGTTTGCTGTGAGGGAAGAAACTTGACGGCTTTCAGGAGAATGCTCTTTGTGATTAAGGGAATAAGTTCAGCATATGATCTTTAGAGCCACTTTCTGAATGGATCTGAGTGGGGTAAGGCTGTATTTCAGGACGGAAGAGGATGTTGCAGTAGTTGAGCTCATCATGCCTTGAGGAAGAGATGTAATTATGCAATAGCTTGTGAAGGCAGTACCTCACCCATGTTCCGCAGCCTGTGCAAGACTTGAACAAGGGGCATAAGAATGTTTAAAAAGGTTCAAGCCAAAAACTATATGCCTCGTAATTATCCTCCTGCGTGCATCATAATTAATTGAAGCTCTCTCAGGAGCGCCCTTCTTGATCTGTCCTGCTGTTTTGGTCACATCTGTGAACATGAAGTTCAGAGGAAATCAGGGGGAATAGATTCACAAATACAGTTACTTTGCAAGGCTCTGGCATACTGTGTGCCAAAGTCAAGCTGCATATAAGTACCAGGTGCTTTTCTAATCACTCTGTTATGGAAATTAGGCTTGTTGGCCACCATAACAGGGCTTGACCCTAGGTTCCCGCAAGTACAGTTCAGAGCCAATCAGAATCAAAGCAAATTAAATAATTAAATTTTAATCACGCACGTGCCGTAATTACAGCTCGAGCTGGGTGCCTCCAAAGAGGAACCCCAACAAAAAAAATCCTGGGCAATTATAGTTTTTTCAACTTAAGTTTCCCACCCCTCACGCAGTAGTTAGACCAATAGTAATTTTTAGATCTGGGGTCTCCTGCTTCTCATTGGATCTCACTGTTGTTCCTAGGTAAGCTGTTTTTCTCCTTATCTTTATTTTTTGCGGTCTCTGCTGACGGTTGTACCTTTATTTTGGTTGGGTCTTACTGTTTTCTCTCAAGGTCCTGAGGAGGAGGAGGAGGAGGAGGTGATTCTAAATCATAACAATTAACACTGCCCCAGCAGTGAGCTAAGGCTTTGCCCCTCAAGGTCCTAATGCCCTGTCTTATTTCAAAGCCTTGACACCCTCCCTTTTGGAGTGTGAGACGCAGGAACGCAGACTGCTTGTAACTTCCTTATCTTCCCAGCTGGAACCAGCTCTGAGGCGCTTTTCTTCCTGGACTAAGTAAAAGTTCATTATTTTATCTAAGTGCGGCCTAAGGCTTCAGCAAATTTAGCTACTCATGCTAAGCAAGTTTTAGAGAAGTTGTGCTAAGCAGCTACAGTTTCAGTTTGCTATTCCTTAACAGTCCCCCCTTTGTTTTTATTAAGCATCCCTGCTAATGCTTTAAACAGAGTTCTCGAAGCCTTTTGAGGCGTACTATCACTTTCCATAATCTTATGTATAATATAATCATAAGTAATAGGCATAACAGTTAACACAACTACTACTGGGTGCAACACATGATTATAAATCCCTGTTGCAGTTGGTGACCATCCTAGAAGAATTTGCCAGCCATGATGTTCTCTGTCCTTCTTTACCCTTTCCAAGATGTGGTGTATCTCTTCCGCATCATGATGAATGGTGATGAGAGGGTTTTTTTTTTTTTTGTCCATTGTTTCGGGCGCGTTCTAGCAGTCGACGCAGGTCATCATGTTGCAGTAGTTTCTTCACCAGTGTGAGATTCATTCCAATGGGGGTAGGTAGTAGATTTTGAATTAATGTATAATTAGATTGTAACAATTGATAAGATCTAATAGGAGCTGAATAATTAAAGTCGCATCCCATAATTTTGGGTAAAGTTACAAATACAAATATTTGAGTAATTAATTACTTGTATCTACAACAATGTTATCTATGAATATAAGATTACAAAATGTTCTTACACATACACATCCTTTTTTAACATATACAAGTACAGTTCAACTCTAACAGCAAAATAAGGTGGTGTGGATTGGTATCATTGAGCGTTTGTTTATTTATTTATTTTAAAGATTTTCAAGCCTTTTTTGCATACTTAGAACATACTGGATTAGTCGTTCATCTCTGTCTAACAGGCTGGTCTTAGCTGGAATAGTAAGTGCCTGGTATCGCTAAATGTCTCCCCAAAAGAATCTCTGCTGGTGTTAGTCCTATGGGCTGCCGTGGGGCATTTCAGACATCCCATAGAGCTAAGTTTAATGCTTCTGGCCATTTTAGGCTAGCACGTGTGCATATTCTTGTTCTTTTTTTTTTTAATGTTCTATTCATTCTTTCTACTTGTCCTGAAGATTGTGGGTGATAAGGGGTACATAGGTTTTTTTTTATTCCTAATGATTTATATAATTGAGTGATTGTGCTTGCCATAAAATGGACACCCTTGTCTGAATCAATGGCTTCTGGGACTCTCTACCTAGGTGTGATTTCTCTCAGTAAGGCTTTTACTACTCCCCCTGCATCAGCCTTTCTTGTTGGGAAAGCTTCTACCCAGTCTGATAACTGATCTACTCTCACTAACAAGTGTTTATACCCATTGGCAGATGTCATACCCGCATAATCTATTTGTAGCCTTTGGAAAGGGAAGTAGGCCCATGGTCGTCCCCCTAACTCTGAGCTTGGTTTGCTACTTAAAGTCTTCTGGCAGGTCAGGCAGCTATTCATTATTCTTTTAGCAGCCGCATAAATTCCTGGAGCAGCCCATACTTTCTGTACCTGCTTAGCTATTGCCTCGGCTCCCCCATGAGCTGTATTGTGAAACCACCTAGCTATAGTAATTAAATATTTTTTTGGTAGAATTGGTTTTCCTCCAATTGTCCATATTCCATCATCATTTTGTTTTGCTTCCCACTGTTCCCATTGTTTTTTCTTTTCCATGGAGCAGTCCTTTTCATACATGGTTTTGGGCTCTATTAAATTTGGCCACTCACTTTGGTTCATCCTTGGAACTGCCCCCATACATTCTCTCAGAGGTTGTCGAGCTGCAGCCTTCGCAGCAGCGTCAGTTAATGTATTTCCTCTACTACTTTCTGTAGTGTCTTTAGTATGGGCTGGGCAGTGTATTACAGCAGTTTCTTTGGGGCAGTTGAACTGCTTCCAGCAAATCACGTATTTCTTCTCCACTAGCTGATTTCTTTCCTGATGACAAAAAAAATCCTTGTTCTTTCCATAACATCCCTGTTGCATCAAATACTCCAAATGCATATTTAGAATCAGTATAGATATTTACCTGCAGCTTCTTACCAATTCTTGCTGCTTGGGTCAATGCTATTAATTCTGCTCCTTGAGCACTTACAGACGGAGACAAAGGATTGGCCTCAAGTACCTCAAAGATGTTAGTGACAGGATAACCTGAGTGGCGCCTTCCGTCCAAATAATAGGATCATCCATCTGTAAACAGAACTAAGTCCGGGTTCTCCAAAGGTTCATCTTTAAGGTCCTCCCGGGGCTTGCTCGAGCCGACGATCACCTGCTCACAGGAATGATGCGGCTCTCCATCCTCCAGCAGAGGCAATAGCATTGCTGGATTTAAGATATTGCATCTCTTTAAAGTCACATTATCTGCATGCAGTATTATCAGTGCATAGCGGTGAGCTCTCTGTGGGGATAGTGCTGGAGTTGCGTATTGTTTCATTAACAGTTCTACTTCATGTGGCACATACACAGTCAGTGAGTGACCCAAAACTTCAGGTCGTGTTTTTTCAAGAAGAGCTGCAGTAGCTGCTATTGCTCTGATGCATCCTGGAGTGCCTTTAGCTACCTCATCTAGCTGCGTGGAGTAATAGGCCACTGGTCTACGGTGAGGACCTAGTTTTGGGGTCAGTACCCCACTTGCTACTCCCTGTCATTCATGGACAATTAATTCAAACGGTTTGCTATAATCTGGCAACCCTGGAGCAGGGGCTGAAACCAACGCTTTTTTTACAGATGTAAAAGCTTTCTCCCTTTCTGGGCCCCAGGCCAAAGGCTCTATCTCCTCTTTTTTTGTTGCCTGCACTAAAGGCTTAGTAAGTTCTCCTAACCCAGGAATCCATGGTCGGCAAAATCCTACAGCTCCTAAAAATCCCCTAAGCTGTTTTTTTGTTACAGGACGAGGCATATCAAGAATTGTCTTTACTCGTTCCGGATAAACTAACCTGTGTCCTTTAAAATAAAACCCAAATATTTTACCTCTCGTCGACACAGCTGAAGCTTAGACAGAGATGCTTGATGCCCTTTTTCTGCAAGAGCATTACATAGAGAAATAGTGTCTTTTAAACATGTCTCATAATCTTTACCTGCTAATAACAAATCATCCACATATTGTATTAACACTGAATGTCCTGGAAGTTCGATATCTGAGGGATCATTTTTGAGTATATGTGAAAAAATAGTCGGAGACCCAGTAAATCTTTGTGGTAGTCTCATCCAAGTTAATTGTCGTCCCTTCCAAGTGAAAGCAAAGAGATCTTGGCTATCTTCAGCTATCGGTATACTAGAAAAAGGCTGCCGTTAGGTCAATCACGGTAAAATAAGTTGCCCAATGAGGTATTTGTAATAACACGGTTGATGGGTTGGGAACTACTGGGTGTGGAGTAATTACATGTTGGTTTATAGCCCTTTAGTCTTGTACAAACTGATACTCTGGATCACCATCAGAATCTTGCCTGTTCTTTTTAACTGGCAGAATTGGGGTGTTGTACAGGGATTCACAGACTCTAAGAATACCTAGTTTCAAATAATGATCAATTTGTTTTTGGATACTCTTCTCTGCTTCCTTTGGGATAGGGTATTGTTTAACTGTGGGAGGCAATCCCCCCTTTGTTTTTATCGAGACTGGACTAGCTGATTTCTGTAGTCCCACATCCATTCCTGAAGAGCTCCATAACTTTTTAGGAACTGATTCTAAACCTGTTGGAATCTGCAGATTAGTTGACTCTGGTTCTGGTGTCTTAGCCAGAACACATGAACCCATAATTATTAATTTTATCCCTTCCGGCTGTAAACAGATCTGAGTATCCGAGGCTTGCAGGAGATCTCTCCCTAAGAGGCAAGAGGGCGAGTCTGTGGAAATTATAAAACAGCCCCACACTCTTTTACCTCCAATAGTGGGCAATAAAGGCTTAGATAACATTCGTTCGCCTTTTCCCATTACTCCTCGCATCACTATTTTATCTGGTGACTTGCATCCTTTAGGCTCCAAATTTAAAAGGGAAAGGGTGGCCCCAGTATCCACTAGAAAGGGAACTTCTAAACCTTCTGTATTTGCCATTACATGGCCCTTCAAATCCAAACCTATATCCCATAAATTTACCCCAATTTCCACAGTATTTTCTGAGTCTCCTATCTCCTGTCATTGTGGACTGACTGGGAATCGCCTGATCTCCTTCTTAGTGTTTGATTGTCTCATGCTGGCCCCTCTATTCCTAAATACACGGGGCCTCACTGGGCATTCCTGCTTCCAGTGTCCTTGTTCCCTGCAATAATGACAAACATCATTAACTCTTGATTGTACAGCACGTTCACTTTGATTCCATCTATCTCCCCTGGTTCTGCCGTGCCCCCTCCCCTTGCCAGCCTGGCATATGCTCTTTAAAATACTTAAAAGTGTGTCTTGTTGAGCCAGTCAGCTCTTATTGTCCCTCCTGGTTTGTGTTAGGTTATGGGACTAAAGGCTAATCTCCACACACACAGAGGAGCAGAGGAACAATGACAGGCTGAGGAACCCTCCGTAACCTCATCAGAACCAACAGGGCTCCCTAACATGGCTCCTCAGCCCATGATCCTGGTGTGACACCCACCACATGAGTCAATGGTCTCCCTGGACCACCTTGCAGATCCCCTTGGAGGGGTTACTGCTTGCAGGGCTATGGGACTCAATACGGGATGCCAGGAAGAACATCTTGCAATTGAGACTCATTATGGGCTGTTTAGAGGAAAGACCCAAGGCAGTGAAAGAGAGGGATCAAGCTAGTTTTGGGGAGGAACCAATGTGGAAAAGCAGAAGAAAAAGGGGATAAAAGGTGCAGATTGCTTGTGAAAAGGTGCTTGGCCAGTAAGCTGCTCTGGCCCTGTGCCTGATAACTGCAGCCTGTCCTGTCCTCTTCTTAACTCCCTTGTGAACTATTCTCTGGGGTGAGGGGACCCTCTCCTTTCTGTTTGTGCAAGTGCTGTTTTCTGTGTTGAGCTGTGTGATTGGTGATAAATATATGCAGTGTGTGCAGGTGTGCTTGTCTGACTACTGGTAAAACAGGTTCAGCCTTGCTATTGCCTGGACCTGGGGACATGGAGCTGTGGCAGCCTGGCTTCTGTTGGGCTATCGGATTTGGCATCTCCTACCTGAGTGCACATACAAGGCTGAGTGGAGGCAGTCTCGTGTGGGAGCTCCCACTGCTGCTGTCAGTGCTGGCCCCTCTGTACCACTGGTGTTGTTAAAAAGCACGTGTGTGGTGGCATACTTTCCCAGCTGCTCAAATCTACCTATGAATGCAAAAGAAAGATGGTTTTGTGCTGCTTCCCAGCAGAAGCGACCAGCCTGTGCCTTGCAGTGGATTTCCCTACAGGAAAGGGGAGCTGCTCAACCTCATGCACTATCCCACAGGCCACTGTAGCATAAAGAGCTCTGTCTGTTTGCCTCTCCTTTCAGCTAGGAAGCTCAGGAGCAAGCAGTGCAAGCCAGACCCTGGACTGGGGAATCAGGGTGTCTGGGTGCTGTAGGGGCCTTCCTCCAGGGACACCCACCCCCCCCCCCCCCCGAAGGTAAGCACTGCCCCAGAGCTGACACTGGACAGCCCAGGGACTGGCTGAGGCACAGAGGAGAGAAATGGCATTCCCCAGACTTGGCTGCCAGCAGTGCACTGGAGCTGGGAGGGAACCCAGGTGTCTGGGCTCCCAGTCAGCCTCTCCCCTGCTCTCCCCAGTAGACCCCTGCCTTTCACCTTCCCACCCAAACCAGAGGGGAGGGAGGCAGTCTTTGTGCACCAGCCCTGCACCACCCCCATGCCCAGCCCCGCTGCCCCAGGGCTGTGGGTGCAGCAGGTGCAGGTGTGCTGGACACTGTGCTGTGTGCACGCAGCACTGTGTTTGGGCAGGTGTGTGGAAAAGGGGCATGTGCAGCGTCCATGGCGTGCACAGGTCTCTTATCCCCATTCGGAACCACAGATATTAAGGGGGATCTTTGGCCACAGCATGCTGCGTACTTCTGTAATATGCCCATTTAACGGTAAATTCTCTTGCTCCAAACCAACTGCAGGAGGTATCTTGGGGATGAAGGCACTCGCACCAGCTCCATGAATTCTGAGTCCATTGAACCACATCAGTGTGTCACAAGATGTGCAACTCGGGAAGGCGAGAGAAGAAAGAGGGAAAAAGAAGAATCAGAGACTCTAAATGCAGCAACTTAGGAAATTATTGTTGGTCTCTCTCATCTACTGACATAAACAAGCACAAAGTGCAATGGACTTTAGCAGCATTATTATGTTTTGGGAAGTCCAGTAAACTGGTGCTGCTTGGAAGATATACTGCAGAGGGAAATACAAGTTATCCCCGTACTTACCCTGAGATCTGCCTTGTGATAAGCTTGTATCACTGCTGCAATACCTTTGCTGAGGCAGCCTGGAAAAATGCAAAAAGACAGAGTGCCCATACCCTCTATTAGAACAGGTTTGGCTTTCAGGAACAAGGTGCTCTGAAAGACAGGAAATAAACTCTCCTGCATCATCTAGGAAAAACATTTTCACAGACAATGGACAAGCTGCATCAATCTCCTGGCAAACATCAACAAGCCATATAGTCTATGATGGCTTCCTTTCCCCTAAATGCCTGGCCTGTGGTTTATTTTAGCTGTGCTGACAGCAGATCGGCCCCTCTCCAGCAACTCAGTTGACAGTATGAGAAAGACAGGAGTGCAGCTCCCATCACCTTGCTCAGTGTGCTCTCAAGAGGACTAGAAAGAGAAGGACCAGGGTAATGTTTCGCCCCGGTCTCCTGTGGGACCTTGCAATGAACTGCCACAGGCTCTTGCTTCCTTCCACAAGGGGCACTAAACCCACCCACAGACAGCCTTGCTCATCAGGCCTTTTTCAAGGTACGCCGAGCAACCTTGAGGGCAGCTGCAAACAAGCAACTGTCCCCACAACCCAGTCCCCACAAAAACTGCGTTTAATTTACTGAGGGAAGAAGTCATTCACTGGCAACTTTCACACAGCATCTGCTCTAAAACTGACTGCTGGCACTCTAGTTCCTGAGGTCTGACAAGGCTTTGTCACCATAACTTGAGGGGAATTCCCCCCAGAAGGTAACACAGTACCTGCTGACATTCTTCCCACCAAGATCAGGCTCTTGCTGAGAAGCACATCCACCCTTCAGAGATGCCGAAACACAACGCCTCCAAACGTCTAAGTGCGACTCCGCAGTGACTGACCAAACATGTCGCACGTTGCCTACATGGAGCAGAGAGAGAGCACAGGTGACTTTGCTGAGTAGCATCATCCTCAACTCCAGCAGAAAATGAGAAAGCCTCTTTCCCTTACAGAGCGTAACATCCTAGGTAAATCTCACCCACTGTCCCTGGTTTACTGAAAACAGACAAAAAATCATGGGAAGGACAAACCACCTTGGAACAGAAAGGTCACAAATGTTGCGCTTTTTTCTGTTTTTCCCCCTCTGATTAGAGGCCTCCATGAACATTTTTGCTAGCTCTCCAGATAGGCAGGAGGACACAACTGCATGCTGTTCGTTGCTTGCTTCCACCCAGGGGTCTCACAGGGAACATGCTCAGACCTGCTTCCCTGCAGGAAGCTTACATAGAAAATCCACCCACGAGGAGGGCTCTGATGGCTTTCCAGACTGTCTGTATTGTCAGGAAAAAAAGACAGTCTGCACTGCAGTCAGCGTACAAAGGAACAGGAATAACGCTGGGTTCTGGATTCAAAGAGGGAGAGAAGGGAGAGCAGTTCAAAAAGAAGAAGGAATCTCCTTGCTTTGAGAGAAGCCTGTACTCCAGGACTGTCATGCAGACACCGCAGACAGACACATGATAGGAAGAGAAGGGTCTTGTACAAACGTACTAGGGCCTGATACATTCCTTTAGGGAACGGGTGCTGTAAACATGAGGGGGTATTTTTCTGGTTCCAGTGTGGACTGTGTGGAAACAACTGCGGGGCGGGGGGGGGTGGGGGGGGAGGAGAAGAATACCCTAGTTTCTGCCTCTCATCTAATTTCTGAAAAAGAGTGATGAGAGACCTCCCTTATACTGCCAGGAGGAATGAGTGATAATTACCCTAAGAAGATAAAACTGTCAGTCAAGGGAAACGCCAGGACTGGCCTTCAGGAATCAGAGGTAGCTGGAGATGCCATGTTCTGAAATGTCTTTCAAGCCCTGCCCTGCAGCATATTGGAATCACATTAAGAGAAATAACCTGATAGCCGCTCTGTGACGTACTAAGTTGATCTTACTTCGGGAAGATTATGAATGAAGGAGCAGGGGGGGAGAGAAGGAAGGAAGGGAGGGAAGATTGGGTCTCTTTGGACACCACTGCATTTGCCCAGCCACAGTATTTCTCACCACAGTATTTCTCACTTCGGAATGATTTCTGAGGAGGGAACTAGAACATGTAGTTAAGTGTGTCATTAAATACTTAGGATGCAAAATTGTTAGTGGAATTCTGTTTTTCCTTCCTATAGATATGTTCCTCAACAAAAAAAGAAAGACAATCCAATAACATTCAGAATCAGAGCTGGAAGATGGCTGGCAACACCATTGCTCCACTTATATTTCTTCATCATTTACAGTATTTTGAAAGCACAATTTGCTGTATGAGTGCCTCAGCTCTAGACACATTCTTTGAATTTAAATACGTTTTCAATGGCTGGTGACATCCACTGTACCCAAACTGTACTTGGGTTGCAACAAGATCAGTTTGCACTTGTAGCTCTTTGTTAGCTGGTGATTTGAGACCCAATTCTGCCAAACCGTGCCTGTAGATAGAATTTTAAATGTTCATGGTTTCAGAAATTTCTTCTTGAGCAGCATCCCCTCCTTCACTGAGCTCAGGATGCCTATGCCACACCTGTGTGGAGTATAAAATAATGAGGACTGAAAGCTTAAGTGTGTCTGTAACAAGGTGGAAGAGATGCTTATGGCTGCAACTCAGTATGAGAGGGAAAGCAGGAAAAAGCAGGAAAAGCAAAGAAGCGTTTTCAGAAAGGGCTAAAGAACCCAACAGAGGAGAAGAAGATTTAATACTGCAGCTGGGTGTTTTTTTCTTCCCCAACTCTCAAATCAACTATTGATCAGCAAATTCAAACATTAACCAAGATTTGTTTTTTTATCCCTCTCAGTTCTGCCAAACGTCAGTGTAATACATGCTAGGCCTTTTGTTTCAGCTGGTGCATCCTGACGGCATGGCAAAGCCAAGGCATTGTAGGTCCCCTGCTTACACCTGTCCGTAACTTTGTTGTGCTGGTCAGGATTCCCTGAGAGTTGTCATTAGGTGCAATTCATTTACCCAAGAACGTAAGACACTAGCTCCTCTTTAATATTAGCTGACAGGTTATGTTATATAGCATCCTTTCCCAGAAGCAGTGGAGAAGAAGTCACAGTTCAACAGATAATGGCTTATTTTCCAAAATTCTTGGAAAGGACAATACCAATTGTAATTTGGCTCCACAATTTATAGTACACTGTTAAACACTGTGGAGAATGGCAAGAGGCCAGAAGGAGGCAGAATTGAGTAAAATTGCATCTCAGCTGTAAAACAGGTCATTTTGAATGCATGCAGTCCAGAGGCGCCTTAATTTTACAGACCTCCGTACTACGAGCTCCAATTGAAACAAAATGCTTCTGTACATTGCTGCTTCATAATTTCATCTGTTAGATGCAGTTCCAACTCTTAGTCCTTTGGGTTCTGTACAACAATCACTTCCATTGCAAAAATGAATGGTATTGAGAAAAAGCCTACTAAAAATGGGGGGGAGTAGCTGAATTTCACCCTACACGGGATTTTTACAGCAGCCCAAGTCACATATGGCAGCAATGGCTTCTGCAGAGAGGCCCAAAGCTGCCTTCTCCACAGAACTGACAAGGAAAAAAACCTTCATCCTGTTTGGCTGATCTCAAATATACAGGCCCAGAGCATCCAGGCTGTTAACAAGACTGCTTTAGAGTACCAGTCTGAAAGATTCAGCACCACTTTGTCCTGTGGTCACAATACTGGAAAAGCCCTGCCCAAACCTCAAAATCTATTCGCTAGTAGACATGAGGGAAAAAGGCCCACAAAGTCCTTCAAAATCAAGATGCCAAGCAAGAAGTATCGTTTGAATCCAGTTCACTCTAGCTGGCTATTCTGCAGATGAATAATGAGTTCACTGCCAACTTGCTGCTTTTCATGCTTTGGACACAGCAAACAGGAAAGAAGAAAAGGTTGGGGGGGGAAGGGGGAGAAAGGAAAGAAGACAGGGAGTAGAAATGGGCATTTTGGGCTGATATTGTTAGGATACCAGAGAGTTATCAACAAGAAAATAGGCTGGGCTGTCACATTAAACATGGCTTTTGACAGCTGAGAAACAGTAGGGCCTGGATGCAGAATCAATTCCTGCCACAGACTTTTCTTCTCAGGAAGTTCTTGTCCATTCCTGCTTAACACAAGACCTGGGCACAACTCAGCCCCTTAAAGAGGCTGTAAACTGGAGCTGAAAAGTGCCCGACTCACCTTATTGTGCCAGTCTTGCTCAACCCCCTCCTAACACTTCACTTAGATGTGTGGCACTACAGTACGTGATCATGACAATTCAGATTCCCAGAACACCTAGCTGGAGCAGGAGAGACTTCTAGTCTCTACTCTAGCATTTCTCACTGCTGAGGGCTTGCCTTTGCAACCTTGAGATTGTTTGTATTTCAAGAAATTGTATTTTAAACTGCCAAAAGTCCTTCTAAGCAAGTAACGCATAGCACGGGAGCTGTCAGGACACATCAGCTCCTTAGTCCCACTGAGCTTCCTTTCACCTGCTTGAACTACAAGAACTAACTGCAGCAACACATTATTCTTTTTTAGAAAAACCTACAGTGCAACCACCTCATGTATTTTCCCAGTGTATTTCCCAGTACCTTATAGGCAGCAGAGAGATGCTGAAGCTGGAGAATAAGGAGCTGGCTCCAGGTTTGCAGAGTGTTCTCTGGCAGTTCTCCCTCTCTCTGCCGCTGGACTCCTCAGCCCTTCTCCTCTTGGCAGAAGCTCAACCGCTTGCCCATCTCCAATAGACTTTTTTGTGCTCTTGCAGTAAAAAGGAACTCACTAGAACAGCAGAAGGTGGCACATCAACAAGAACAGCTCTACACCTCCCTACTTCCCAGCTGTTGGCTCTGAAGCAGGAAAACATCAGAATTGCTCTGCTTAACAGAGGCAAGGACAGTTCCCCCTGCCCCCACCAAATGGTTCTTCTCCCTTATCATCCAAAACAGCTGAATCCTTTAGACTGCCTCCTTCCCAGAAAAGATCTGCCCAAAATATAAGCAACTAAACCTTGTATCCAGCAACTGCTGAAGATCAAATTCAGCTATAGGCACCTGGTGCCACCAAAAGATTAAAGAACATCATAATCATAGGATGTTGCAGGAAGAGCCTCTTGAAAGGGATCTTAAACTCATGGCTGTAACTTCTCTTCCACTTTTCTGAAGCTGTCTCATGGGTCTATGTTACCACAGTCCAAAATAAGTTGTCCACAGTCCAAAAGGGGGTCCAAAAGTTGTCCAAAGTCACCACAGTCCAAAAGCCCTCCCTATTCTGCCTGAAAGTCGTTCAGAAAAGCTCAGATCCCCTCTTTCAGCCTTATTCATATGCTGTTAAGAGCATCAGCTTGTAGAAATTCTTAGGCTAATGTCAGAAACTGTCAGCAGCCATGTTATGCTGAGTACCTGCCCTCTTACCTGAGCAATTATTAGGTTTCATCTGTATCAACAAGACATAACAGTGTAGCATGCAGCTGATGGAACACTATTTCAGAAAATTTATTTAATTTTCCTCTCCTATTTCCTGCATGCTGCTGCCAATAATTCTGAAACCACGTCCTCCACAAACATCTCTTCAAATACAAGGTGGTTGCTTACAAAGTGCTTCCCAACATATTTCAGAGCAAATGAACCTCCAGAAGACAGCCAGCCACACTCCGCAAGACAGCCTGGGATGCTCTCATGCTCAGCTGAAATCTTCTCCCACATCCCGACGATCTTTGCTACAATCCAAGTACACATGCCAGCACAGACACAGCCTTCCTAAACGCAGCTCTCTCCTGCCTGCCACAGCCACTCACACAAAAAGCCTCCATGGCCTGGGCAGCTTTTCCACTTGGGGGAGACACCCAAGGGTACCCGCTCCTACAGCACCTCCTTTATCCCGGCAGCACTACGACCTCTCACTGCCCTTCAAATCCAACACTCCCAAAAAGAACGACAGCTGCACCAACAGGAAAAACACGATCCCCAGGTTTCCCCAAACTAACACCTCCTGCCACCTACCTGGGAGCTGCTGCCTGAGCTCGACCAGTCCATCGGCTGGGGTGACCTGGCTGATGCCAGCCCAGCTGTCTTCACCGCCTGCAAATCAAAAGGAGGCATTTTGAGGCAAAGGCCTGTGGAAAAAAACACCAAGAGCTACTGCCTCTTCTCTCCCGGGTCCTGCCACATGACAAGGACAACAAACAAATTCCCAGGTCCCCCTGCAACAACGTCTCTTGCATTATGCCCCATTTGGGGCACAACCAAATGCACGCAAGGCACACATTTGTGCCCCACTGTGTGCACCACCAAAGGCACACAAGCATGGACTCACAAGAGGCTACCAAGCTCTCAATTCCAAGCCCATCTTGCAATGGCGTCTCTCTGCTCAGCGGCACACACCCTTGCCAAGTCACCCTCCCCACCTCTCCCCTAAATAACTCCTGCCACCACCTACCTGGGAGCTGCTGCCTGAGCTCGACCAGTCCATCGGCTGGGCTGACCTGGCCGATGCCAGCCCAGCTGTCTTCACCGCCTGCAAAGCAAAAGGAGGCATTTTTAGGCAAGGGCACACAGAAAGAACCACCAAGAGCCACTGCCTCTTCTCTCCCGGGTCCTGCCACATGCCAAGGACAGCAAACACATGCCCAGGCGCCCCCGCAACAACGTCTCTTGTATTATGCCCCATTTTGTGCACAACCAAAGGCACACAAGCGTGGATGCAAAACAGGCTTCCAAATTCACGCTTCCAAGACCATCTTGCAGTGGTGCCTCTCTGCTCAGCGGCACACACCCTTGCCAAGCCACCCTCCCCACCTCTCCCCAAACTAACTCCTGCCGCCACCTACCTGGGAGCTGCTGCCTGAGCTCGACCAGTCCATCGGCTGGGGTGACCCGGCTGATGCCTCCCAAGCTGTTTTCACCACCTGCAAAGCAAAAGGAGGCATTTTGAGGGAGAGGCACACTGAGAGAACCACCAAGAGCCACTGCCTCTTCTCTCCCGGGTCCTGCCACATTACAAACCCAGCAAACACATGCCCAGGTCCCCAGCAACAACGTCTCTTGCATTATGCCCCTTTTTGTGCACCTCCAAAGGCACACAAGCATGGATGCACAACAGGCTTCCAAGCCCATGCTTCCAAGCCCATCTGGCAATGGTGCCTCTCTGCCCAGTGGAACACACCCTTGCCAAGCCACCCTCTCCAACTCTGCCCAAACTAACACCTCCTGCCACCCACCTGGGAGCTGCTGCCTGAGCTCGACCAGTCCATCGGCTGGGGTGACCTGGCTGATGCCAGACCAGCTGTCTTCACCGCCTGCAAAGCAAAAGGAGGCATTTTAAGGCAAAGGCCTGCGGAAAGAACCACCAAGAGCCACTGCCTCTTCTCTGTTGGGTCCTGCCACATGCCAAGGACAGCAAACGCACTTCCTGGCCAACTCGCAACAAAGTCCCCTCTACTCTAGCCCAATCTGTGCCCAAGCAAAGGCACACAAGGCACACATTCCTGTGCCCCATTTTGTGCACAACCAAAGGCACACAAGCATGGATGCACAACAGGCTTCCAAATTCACGCTTCCAAGCCCATCTTGCAATGGCACCTCTCTGCTCAGCAGCACACACCCTTGCCAAGCCACCCTCCCCACCACTCCCCAAACTAACACCTGCCGCCACCTACCTGGGAGCTGCTGCCTGAGCTCGACCAGTCCATCGGCTGGGCTGACCTGGCTGATGCCACCCCAGCTGTTTTCACCAGCTGCAAAGCAAAAGGAAGCATTTTGAGATAAAGGTACACACAAAGAGCCACTGCCTCTTCTCTGTTGGGTCCTGCCACATGCCAAGGACAGCAAACGCACTTCCTGGCCAACTCGCAACAAAGTCCCCTCTACTTTAGCCCAATCTTTGCCCAAGCAAAGGCACACAAAGCACACATTCGTGTGCCCCATTTTGTGCACAACCAAAGGCACACAAACATGGATGTCAAACGCTTCCAAGCCCATCTTGCAGTGGCACCTACCTGGGAGCTGCTGCCTGAGCTCGACCAGTCCATTGGCTGGGCTGACCTGGCTGCTGCCTGCCCAGCTGTCTTCACCACCTGCAAAGCAAAAGGAGGCATTTTGAGGGAGAGGCACACTGAGAGAACCACCAAGAGCCACTGCCTCTTCTCTCCTAAGTCCTGCCACATGACAAACCCATCAAACACATGCCCAGGTCCCCAGCAACAACGTCTCTTGCATTATGCCCCATTTTATGCACAATCAAAGGCACACAAGCATGGATGCAAAACAGGCTTCCAAGCTCCCACTTCCAAGCCCATCTTGCAATGGCGCCTCTCTGTGCAGCGGCACACACCCTTGCCAAGCCACACTCCCCACCTCTCCCCAAAATAACTCCTGCCGCCACCTACCTGGGAGCTGCTGCCTGAGCTCGACCAGTCCATGGGCTGGGGTGACCTGGCTGATGCCACCCCAGCTGTTTTAACCAGCTGCAAAGCAAAAGGAAGCATTTTGAGATAAAGGCACACAGAAAGAGCCACTGCCTCTCCTCTGTCGGGTCCTGCCACATGACAAGGACAGCAAAAAAATTCCCAGGTCCCCCCGCAATACAGCTCTTGCATTATGCCCCATTTTGGGCACAACCAAAGGCAGACAAGGTACACATTTGTGCCCCACTGTGTGACAACCAAAAGCACACAAGCATGGATGCAAAACAGGCTTCCAAATTCACGCTTCCAAGACCATCTTGCAATGGCACCTCTCTGCTCAGCAGCACACACCCTTGCCAAGCCAGCCTCCCCACCTCTCCCCAAACTAACTCCTGCCGCCACCTACCTGGGAGCTGCTGCCTGAGCTCGACCAGTCCATTGGCTGGGCTGACCTGGCTGTTGCCTGCCCAGCTGTCTTCACCGCCTGCAAAGCAAGAGGAAGCATTTTGAGGGAGAGGCACACTGACAGAACCACCAAGAGCCACTGCCTCTTCTCTCCTGGGTCCTGCCACATGCCAAGGAAAGGAAACCACCAAAGGCACACAAGCATGGACTCACAAGAGGCTACCAAGCTCGAACTTCCAAGCCCATCTTGCAGTGGTGCCTCTCTGCTCAGCGGCACACACCCTTGCCAAGCCACCCTCCCTACCTCTCCCCTAAATAACTCCTGCCACCACCTACCTGGGAGCTGCTGCCTGAGCTCGACCAGTCCATCGGCTGGGGTGACCTGGCCGATGCCAGCCCAGCTGTCTTCACTGCCTGCAAAGCAAAAGGAGGCATTTTTAGGCAAGGGCACACAGAAAGAACCACCAAGAGATACTGCCTCTTCTCTCCTGGGTCCTGCCACATGCCAAGGACAGCAAACACATGCCCAGGCGCCCCCGCAACAACGTCTCTTGTATTATGCCCCATTTTGTGCACAACCAAAAGCACACAAGCATGCATGTAAAACAGGCTTCCAAATTCACGCTTCCAAGACCATCTTGCAATGGCGCCTCTCTGCGCACCGGCACACACCCTTGCCAAGCCACACTCCCCACCTCTCCCCTAAATAACTCCTGCCACCACCTACCTGGGAGCTGCTGCCTGAGCTCGACCAGTCCATGGGCTGGGGTGACCTGGCTGATGCCACCCCAGCTGTCTTCACCACCTGCAAAGCAAAAGGAGGCATTTTGAGGCTAAGGCCTGCGGAAAGAACCACCAAGAGCCACTGCCTCTTCTCTCCCGGGTCCTGCCACATGACAAGGACAGCAAACACATGCCCACGTCCCCCCGCAACAACGTCTCTTGCATTATGCCCCATTTTGGGCACAACCAAATGCACGCAAGGCACACATTGGTGCCCCATTTTGTGCACAACCAAAGGCACACAAGCATGCATGCAAAACAGGCTTCCAAGCTCCCACTTCCAAGACCATCTTGCAATGGCACCTCTCTGCTCAGCAGCACACACCCTTGCCAAGCCAGCCTCCCCACCTCTCCCCAAACTAACACCTGCCGCCACCTACCTGGGAGCTGCTGCCTGAGCTCGACCAGTCCATCGGCTGGGGTGACCTGGCCGATGCCAGCCTAGATTTTTTCACCACCTGCAATGCAAAAGGACACATTTTGAGGCTAAGGCACACAGAAAGAGTCACTGCCTCTTCTCTGTCAGGTCCTGCCACACGCCAAGGACAGCAAACACATTCCCATGCCTGCCCCACCAGGGTCTCTTCTACTGGCATCCCGTTTGCTCTTACTGACCGCCTTCAAGAATGGATACACAACACGTTTTCCAGCCTCATCTTGCAAGGTTAAGCATCGGGCTTAACCTGAGAAATTTTATGAGCCCTAGGCTATTCCCTAGCTCTCCCCATAAGCTCATTTTTAGTGCATATCAGCAAGATTCAATAGGGAAGCAGAAAAGCATGGTACTGCCTCTTACTTATCGCAATGCCACTAGCTATTTGTTGCGGATTATGAGATTTTCACGTATTCCCCATCTCCCTCTCAGTGCAATGGGATGCTCAGAGACATCTGTTGTCAGAATTGCTTTTCATCTGGGAATCTCCACTGTAGCGTTGGCAATGGAGAGAGGTCACCAAGCTGCTCTCACCACATGTTCAGTTATGACCTGTGTCCTCAGGTGGGCCTTCCCCTTCTGTGACTACCCTCTTGCTTTTGCTGCATTGAAATAACTTCTGTACTAGTAGCCGGAGACCCTTCTGCAAAGCTCATCCCAAGCTCTCTTTAAGGCCTCTTCTTTTCCTTATCCTGTCTGATCTTACAGACTTCCCTGCTCTCCTGACCTCTGACAAACTATCTAGGACTCCAAGGACAACTTTCCCCTTCTCTACACAGTACTCCTTGCTTTCATAGTAAACCATACAGGGGGGTTTACTGGGACCCTTAGTCTTTCACTCTTGATTGTAAGAAACAGGCTGCTCATGCTCTTCATGCAGAATTTTAGCAGCCTGCAGGCTCCTGCGGCTTTTTCCTGGGCAGTCTTCTGTAGTATTTTACTAATTGCCTCTTCCTTATGTCGCTCCCTTTCTTGAAATGATCTGTGTACATCCTGGCTCTGGTTGGCTTGCACTCTGCTATTCTCATGTTAAGCCCAGCTGCACTTCACCACCCCAGAGTGACTCTCTCCAGTACCTCCCAGACTAAATCCTGCACAAACTAAATCCAGACCAAGTCCACCACAGTGTCTTTTCTCACTGCTTCACAGACCACCTGGTGTAGGAAGCAGCCCTTTACAAGCAGGAGACACTTCAGGTCTGAAGGCATCGTCTCCTGACAGGGCCTCTGGCCTTCTAGCCAAGCATCACAAGACGTCAGTGCTGCCTCTGTGCCTCTTCCCATCTTCCCCTTTGTGTGAGGCAGCCCAGCTGGAACCTCAGCCAGCCCTTCCAGGCCTTTGGCAGGCTCTCCCCCTCCTCCTCAGCGCAGGAGGAAGGCCAGGGCACAAAAGCCTGGAGCCTGCCCTGTCTGATGGAAAAGGGCAGAGAGGCATGCCTGCCTCTGCTTCGCCCAGCACCTACCGCTGTGTCACTGTTGAGCCATGCACAAATACTCCCCTGTGTCTCTCCCCACGTAGGTGTCACTTCCCCCTTGGGGGCTTTGGACCAAGGGCAGGGCTGTTCTCTTCACTCTTTCAAAGCACTTTGTGTTCATGTCAGCCATGGTTGTCAGCCCAGAGGCTTTGTGTCCCTTGGCCAGGGCAGTTGCAAGGAGTTCAGGATCTAATGACAAGGCTGCTTTTCCTGTAACTCCAAGAGCCCCTGCCCTAAGGACCCTCTGCCAAATGCCTGCAGACCAGGTGATCATCTGAGGCTGCAGCCTCCCTCCAAACCCCCTCTCCCAGAACATCAGGTGATGTTTCATCCTCAGGAATTTAAATACCCACAGGCATTTCCAACAACTCCAGGGCCTCACCCAGGGACATCCCCCCCGCCAGGGCTGGAGGCTCCCAGGGGCCAAGACCAGCTCCCCAGCATCAGCAGCCCCTGACTGCTCCCATCCCCTGGGGTCCAGTCGAGACTGCCCATGCCAGGCCAAGTCCTCCCTCACCTCCGCCACACACTGCCTGGGTGCGGCTCCCCAAGGCCAAGGGGAAAGTGGAACGGTTCATGGATAAATGAGCGGCCCAACCTCATCTCTTCCCCATTACCTCCATCACACCCTGCCCCGCCAGCCCCATCTCGTGGGCCTGCCTCCCCTCTCACCCACCCCGCAGGCCTCCCCCACGCCAGCACCAGACATACCTGCCCAAGCTGGCAGGCCCTGCTGCGCACCCGGCCTCTTCTCCCCAGGCTGACACGGCGAAGGCCACAGGCGACCTCCTTCCCTCCTGTGCACATGGGCATCATGAGCAGCAACACACCAACAGCCACCGACCACGGGGAGAACCGTTCTGGCACAGAAACCCCACGGCCGGAGCCCTGAGTGCATCCGTGTTCCCATGGCGATAACGGCCACTCAGAATGGAAGCAGAAGGGGGCCAGGAGGGGGCTGGGGGAGACGGCCCTGTAGCACTCGCCTCAGCACTGCCCACCACGGCTGCAGAGACCAAACCTGGGAGCAGCCAGCACTTGCTGCTTTGGACTGCGTCCCCCACTTGTTGCCCAGCTGCTTTCCCAGTCATGGTTTCTTCTGGGTGCAGAGGTTTGGGCCCGCCACTTGCAGCAGGACAAGAGCGCCCCAGCACTGTGCTGATGCTCAGAGAGGAGGATGTTATGCTACGATGCGACCCATCGTTCTCTGTCCCCACCAAAGCCCTCAGGCTGAGACCCCATCTGGGCATGTGCTGACACTCCCAAACCAGCCTGGATAACCGGTACTGCACACCGAACCCCAGAGGTTTAGGAGCACTGTGCAAGGGAGCTGGGCGTGTGGTGCTGCACATGCAGCACAGCCCCTCTGCGCTGCTCCCACTTTGCCTGCTGGGGAGCAGCGCTGAGTCCAAGCCCAGATGTCACAAAACAAGACAGAGCCCCCAGCGCGGAGCCTGGGCCGAGCTGGCACCTCCCCTCAACCCTGGTCCTCAGGGTGTGCAGCAGCTCAGGGCTGAGCCCCAGGGTCCTGCAGGGGCTGGGGATCCCCCTGCCGTGGGCCAGGCCCAGGGTGGTGGAGCCAGCACGTGACCAGAGCTGGTCGGTGCCTCCTGGCTGGCAGACAGGGTCCCAGGGCCAGCGCAGCCATAGCCAAGGCCGAGCGAGCTCAGGAGCCCCACGCTGACTCTGGCTGGGCTGCGCAGGGAGGGACTGGGGTATGGCATGGCCCTGCACCACTGCTCCCAGCACCGGCGGCCCAGAGCTGGGCTCCCCTTGCTGCCCCGCACGGCCCCCAGGGCAGCCAGGAGCCCCGCAGCGCTCCTGCGGCAGAGCCCAGCCCCTGCGGGGCAGCGGCCGGGCCCCGGGGCCCTGCACTGCCCAGGCACATGATGCCAGGCTGCCCCGAGGCCCCACCATGCCCCGCCCTGCCGCCCACAAGATGGTGCCTGGGCCGGGGAGGGCCGCCCACCGGGTCACGTGGCACTAAGGTTGCTATGGCATCGTCCCCCCCATGCGGCCCTCCTGTTGGCTGGCAAGAGGATGAGGGTGGGGATCCCTTGGACTGACAGTTCTGCCAGCCAATCGGAGTCTAGCATTCAGAGTCTGCAGGAGGGGAGGAAGTTGTGGGGCCTCATCTGGAGGAGAGAAGAGAGAGGAGAGAAAGAGAGAGCGGGGGGGGGGAGAGAGAGAGAAAAAGAGAGAGGGAAGTGAAAGAGAAGAGGGAGAAAAGAAGGGGAGACGAGCATGGAGGAGCGAGAGAGCAGCGGGAAAGCAAGAGAGCAGGGCAGAGCTGTGCTGGCAGTGACCGCTGCTCCCTCGCCTCTCCCTGTCACACTGAGGTTACCTCTGCCTTCCCCACAGCCTCCTGCCCTCCCTGCAGAAATGCTTTCTCCCCAGCTTTGGCCAGCCAAAAGCCCTCCCGGCCTCACTGAGAAGCACGGGGCCCTGACAGCAAAACTGCCCCAACCCTGTGGGGGCTGCAGGGCCAGCGCAGACACCTGCTCTCACCAGGACCTTTAGCAAAGGGGGCCATTTGTCAAGCAATCTGGGTGGGGGGAAATGGCCAAGACTAGGCATTTCCCCCAGGGCTGGCCTACCCTGGAGCTCAGATTTAACTCTGCTCCTGCTTCTCTGAGCCTGGTGTCCTTTCCCATGGCAAGAGCATGCTCCAGCTGCTGCCTCTGCAGTGCAGCGCCTGTGCCCATTGCACAGCCCCGGAAGAAGTCCCCCACCAACCACCTTGGCCATGGGGGCCTTGCAGATGCTCCTGAGATCACTGTGCCTCCAGCAGGTTGCAAGGTATCCCCTCTGGGCCCTCCCACCCAGACACACCGGGGAAAACCCACCCTTTGGGAACAGGGGTCACAAAGCCACCTCAGGGACTAGCTTTGGTCACTCGCTGCTTTGGGGCACTTACCCAACATCTCCTGCCGTGCACGCATCCTCCCTGCCTCCCTGTATACTGGCAGGACAGTGCTCCCTGCCAGGGGCTTCTGACACTTCCTTGCAAACAGCATCACCTGTGCTGAGAAAAAAAGCCCCTCGTGGGTAAATGAGAGCAGAACTGGGACAAGACCAACATGTGTCTCTCCGGCACCCCAGGTCCCAGGTGAGGCTCCTGCCCAGAAAACTCCAGCCTAACAAACGCTGGCTGAGGACTGGCTGCCTGCTGTGAAGAAGCCAGAGATCCTAGCTGCTCCCCAAAATGACCTGCCTGGCAGCACCCAGGAGGCAACAGCTGCAGATGCAACCAATATTTAGCACTACCCCAAGAGCACTAACAAACAGAGCCACTGTTGTGCCCCACACACAGTGTTGCCCCCCTCCCCCCAAAAAAATCCCAGGGTAGCAGCGGGTTGTCAGGGAGCCCCAGCGATGGGCACAGCAGGCCCCAGGCCCAGACATTTCTGCATATCCATGGACAAGCGCTAAAAGCTCCTTCACAGCTCCCCCCACCACAGGAGGAGAAGGCAGAAGAGCAGTCAGCACCACAACCTGGTGTAGCAGAAGCCAAAATATCCCCCCTCGTCATGGCAGGGCAGGACCGGACCCCAGCTGGACACCACTCCCTGAGCCCTTCATGGCAGAGACCTCGCTGTAGCCGTGCTACCAACAGCGGCTCTGACCCATTGCAAACAAAGAGCTGCCATCACTGGGGATTTATGGGCCACACGGAGCATCAGGGGGATGCTTGAGCCTCTTCCCAGGGAGAGGGCAGCGAGGGGCATATATAAAAATATGTGCACACAAAAACACACACAAATCACCGCACACCCTACAAATCGCCAAGAGACCTCTACTTTTCAGATGAGCCTTTGTTACCTGATTATTTCCCTATTTCAGTTATCTTTTCACTTCAAGTATCAAGTATCTTCAAGTATTTATCCATTCCTGCAAGTATCATTGTTGCAATTGGCATTTCTCCCACAGGAAAACCCACAGGCCAGGACTGGGGAGGGCTGAGATTAGCCCCAGTCCCCTTAGCAGCTGCTTCAAGGAGAGATTTCAACTCTGGCCCAGGAAGAGGTCTGGACCCATCCTTCCAGAAGCTTCATCCCCAATAACCCCTCCAGGGACTTGGGGACTCCTGTTCCAAACCTCAATACATCCGCTGCTCGCCTCGGCACCCCCAGCAAGGGCACAGAGCACACAAGGGGCAGGGGGGCTTTCTCCAAACACTGCCAGCGACTCCTGCCCCACGACAGGCTGTAACACAAGAGCCCCAAAATCTCTGCTTCCCTTAGTGCTTACTCAGCCCAGAGTTGAAAACACAATTTGAGCAGGTTTGCTTTTAGACTGCCTGGAAACCTCAACACACTTTCCTTTCCCTGCGCTCCTCCTGAGCGGGCTGCTCGCACCTCCTTTCCTCTCTGTCTGCCTTGGCTGGGGAAAAGTGCCCAGGAAGTCTGTCTGCAGTGCTTCTAGTTGGGCTCTTCTCATTGCTTGTCCAAATGTGCCACAGAGCCTAGGAAGGGGATTTTCCTGCTCCAAAGATGCACAACGTGCCTGTCCTGCATGGCAGGAGCAGGGTACAAATCCAAGTGAGGAATCAGAAGGGAGCTCCATGGGCCCTCCCAGCCCTTGCTGGCTCCCTCAGGAGACTCCTTTCCTCTGAGATACCAAGGCCTTGCCTCCAGGGATCAAGACACTGAGCTTGCTAAAAGGAGCTGAGTGCCTTCATGGCAAAATTCCTGTTATCCAAGAAGAGTTGGGGTCATTTCCATGCAGGAGGTGCTGCCTCCATCATGTCAAAAACCAGATGCTCAAACGCGGAAGGAGGCACAACAGGCTCCATGGCACCCAGTCTGTCTGCTGGACCCTGCTGCTTCATTTCAGGCACCTCTTTGCAAAAGGAAGGAAAATCCATGGCCCCTCCTCAACTCTTTCTCTGTCTGGCCCTGTTGCCTGCCAGGAGCCCCCAGCCAGCTCCTGCCAGGTGCAACCAAGCGGCTGCTGCCGCCCACCCCAGCTGCATCCTGCCCTCTCCCTCAGCAGTGCCACTGCTTCCTCCCTCTGACCACTCCCAGCCTTTGGGCACTTTCTGCTTCTGGGGTTTGGGAAAATGCAGCAGGCTCAGAGCAAAGCAGAAGCACCGCAATTCAAACCCCAGGGAGGGGAGGTAGAGCAAGGCCATTCTTGCACAGCCCCAGGGCAGCCAGGGACCCCTGGGCAGAAGGATGGGATGGGGCAGCCCCAGGATGGACCAGAGCATGACCAGGAGCAATAAAAAATCTCCGCTCACCCTCTGGTATCCTGCTCCCCTCCAGCTCCCTCATGCCTGCGCTCTCCCCAGGCTCGTTGAGGGCAGGCAGGGGGACTACAGACCCCACACCCATCCCAGGGAGCCCAGCTGCCTCACTGACCCCAGCCCAGCTCTGGCCACGAGGCCCCACTGCCTTCCCACCACCAGAAGAGCTCAGCTCTCCAGCTCTGCCCACGCTCTGTCCCCGGACCCTCCTGCCCTCCCACTGCTCGAGAACCCCCGGTACCTGGGGGCCAGGGGGAGGCTCCCACAACCATCAATGCCCTGAGCGTTGCCAGGTCCCTGCTGCATGCTGGAACCTTGGGCCGGGCCGGGCCAGGAGGGGGCTGATGTGCTGGAGCCCCCCTGGCTGGCCCTGCTCTGGCAGCACTGCTGGGACCATGCTGGAAGTACTGGGAGCAGTTCTGGACTCCCAGGACAAGACAGACATGGTCGTGCTGGAGCAAGTCCAGCAATGGGCCACACGGATCATTGGGGGACTGGAGTATCTGCCACCCGAAGCGTGGCTGAGGGAGCTGGGACAGTTTAGCATAGAAGAGGGGAGACTCAGGGGGACCTTTTCAATGGGTATAGAAAGAAATACATGATGTGGGAGGGAGAGGTTAAAGAAGATGGAGCCAGACTCTTCTCAGTGGTCCACAGGGACAGGACAAGAGGCAATGGGCACACAAGGAAAGACAGAAATTCCATTTAACCATAAGAAAAGCCCATTTAACCATGAGGGTGACTGAGTCCTTTCCTTTCCAGGGGCTCACTGTGCTGCCCTTTGGCATGGTGTGCTAGCAATGCCTGCACTCAGAATGGCTGTGGGACCTCCACCAGGATCGGCCCCTTGCTCTGCACCTTTCCCTTGAGTCATCCCGGCTCTCCTGGAGTCCTGCATGGTGACAGCGCTCAGTCCTCCCCGAGAAGACCTACACTTCACCTTGGGAGCCAGGAACTCACCTGTCAGTGTGAGCCCTGCTCCTGCGCCTCCTCCACCAAGCTGAGGACGCATAGTGCGCTGTGCCCAGGACTCCCCAGTGGAGCTGGTCGCCTCGGGGGGACCTGCTGCCGGGCCTCTCTTGGTCAGAGGAAGGCTCCCTGTGCCTGCTGGGCCACCTCAGGGGCTCCTGCCATGCTTTGCCCCACGCCGATGGCAGGGCATGCGCTGTGGGGGCAGAGTTGGCTGGGGCCCTGTCAGAGCTCCCTGAGGTTTCCCCAGGAGAAGCTTTGGCTGCAGGAGCCCACACAGAGCTGGTGCAGGAGGGCCCCACACCTTCCTCCTCCCCAGGGGCCTGGCCGGGCTCAGACACCTCCTCCTAGCTGGGGAGTCTCTGGCCCCGCATGTGCTGCAGCCACCTGCGGCCATCATGGTTCTGCCTCGGGCACCTGCTTCGGGCCCTCTCTGGGGCCCCAGCATGGCCACTGTCGCTGCCACGGGAGCTCCTGTGCTAGAGGGCTGCAGAATGATGCCGCCTGCTCGTCGTGGAGTGGGAACAAAATCTCCCTCCTCCATGGCTGGCCGAAGAGGAGCTCTCGGAGTGCCCAGTGTGGTACTGCTGGAAGTCGTCATCCACTCGCACCGTGTGGAGGACAGAGTGAAAAGGGTGCTGGCAGAGTGGTCACTCACCTCTGGTTTCTGACCACTGCCGGATACAGGCAAAGCAGAAGCTGTGCAAGCAGAAGGCAGTGTAGTCAGCGTTGTCAAGTGTGTCCAGGCAGAAGGGGCACAGCCCATCTGGAGAGGCGTCCGGCAGCATTGCCTACTGCAGCTGGCTCATGCTGGCACCAGGGGAAGTGCCACCATCCTCTGAGAAGTTCTCCTGATGATGCCACGTCCTATGAACAAAAGAGATGTAGAGTTCATGAGCTGTCCTCGAGACTAAAAGAGGAGAAAGCAGAAAAGCTGTGGCAGTCAGGATCAAGAGAGACAACCACCAGGAGACCATCTCAGGGGACACAAGGGGCACCTTCGTCAGCTCCTCCTCAGCAGGGAAGCGTGGGCACTGACTTCCCAACACATGTGCACAGGTGTTGCAAAGGCCAGAAAGCGGTTCCCAAATTCTGGGCAATGGCAGCCCCAGCCTGGGAGTGGGGCAGGGTGGAAGCAGAGCATCCCAAGCCCTGCCAGCCTCCCCATCTGGCAGAGCCCACCCACACTCTCGCCAGACAGCCAGCAGCATGGGCGGGGGGGGAGGGAGCCTTCTCCTCCTTGACCCCCCACAGAGTGTTTGATGGAGGCACTGGCGGGGGTGGGGGAGAGCTGGCAGTCCCCAACAGGCTCCCAATGCCACACTGCCGGCCACAGTGCCTGCCTGCCTCGGATCAGCACAGCTCACCTGCACACGTCTGTCCCTGCACAGCAGGGAACACCCCATATGCCTGAAGAGCTTCCCAGCGCCCTGGCACCTCTGGGCACCCCCGGCCACGGGACACCAGCCCTGCAGGGTCCACAGCCCCCACGTCTGCCAGGCAGAGCTGCTGCTGGCCGTGGAGCAAAGCCCAAATGTGAAGCGACCCTGCTGGGCACTGGGCACCTCGCGTGCTGCCCAGCGGGGAGCCTGGGGCAAAGTGAGCAGGGCCCGACTCTGCAGCTGTCTGAAAGCAGTGATGTCATGGGAGTCCCAGGAACTCTGCAGTGACATCACCGGGGTCTCGGGGCTGCACCCAGGAGACCCCCCAGCTTCAGACACATCCTCAGTGCTTGCAAAGTCCATTGGACAGCCCTCTTCACCCCTCTGTGTTTGCCTGGGTTTTTCCTAAGTGGGCCTGTGGTGGCTTCAGACTATGTCAGAGTTTGCATTGGCTTGAATGACAGTCTAGGGCGGGATTTTGGCAGAAATCTCAGACTCGCTGAGCTTTTTTCCCTTTTCTCCTCTGTCAGCAGACTTCAAGCTGAGTGCTGCCAACCAGCAGAGTGGCCAAATTCAGCCAGAGCCATGCTTGTGAACTGGGCAATGTCTTCTGCCAAGCAGAAAAGCAACCTCTTCCCTCTGCTCCCCACCTTCCCTGGGCCATGACAACGCATGCCCTGCATGGAGGGGTTGGGTCCTTTCTGAAAAAAGCCCAACTGGACAAGAGCTTGGGGATGTATTTGACACAAGAGGCAACAAGCAAAAGCCTCCCCAGGCAATGTCAGAAGCGCCCAGGCAGAGAGGGCAGATTAGAGCTCAGATGGTGCCAGCGGCATTGCTGGGTGCAGCTGGCTTGTGCTGGCTGCAGGGAAAAAGGCGCCATCATCCGAAATTCCTCCCTCCTCTGCTGACATCACAGACTAGAAAAGAAAGAGACACTCAGCCGGTGACAGCAGCGTGGAGTGAGCCAACAGCTGGGCTGCATTGCAGGTGATCCACACCAACCTCCCATCTGCCCTGCAGGCAGCCCCGCTCCGGCCCTGGGCTCAGCGCAGATCTTGTGGGAGGGCACCGTCCCACAGCCCTGCTCCGACAAGGCGAGCGGGCAGGGCTTCGCCTGGCCCAGGCTGCCTCTCTCAGCCTCTCTTCCTATGACAGATGCTGCGGTCCCTTCATCATCTTTGTGGCCCTTCACTGCACTTGCTCTGGTAGCTCCATGTCCCTTTTGTCCTGGGGAGCCCAGGACCACACGCAGCACTCCAAGTGTAGGGGGGAGTCCGTGAAGGCTGTGTACAGAAGATGCCTGGCCTCATCTGGGGATAAATAACACTAATCAAGCATTGGACTGACAGCAGGGCAGGGCCCATCCCCGTGGGCAGTGTGGGCAAAGAGCCCGCGTGGGCAGGGGTGAGTTGCGCCATGGGCACAGGAGCGGAGCTGGGCTGCCCCAGGGGCTCCCTGTGTGTGCCGAGCCCATGAGATGCCCTTGGCTGGGGCCAGGGCAGAGCCCAGGTGCCCTCGGCCCTTGGGAGCAGAGCGCAAAGGCAAGGCCAGAGGCCAGCTGGCCGTCCTGCGGGACGTGGTCCAGGGCCCGTGTCCCCTGCCCCTGCCCTCCGTGTGCTCCTTGGCTGCCTCAGCCCCATCTGTCCTCTGCTCCCACCTGCCCCGCACAGCTTTGGGTGCTCTGGGTCTGCCCTTCCTCACAGCCCCTGCTGTGGCCGAGTGCCCCCCAGCCCCCCAGCCATCCCCGCTGCCAGGCGCTTCTGATGCGCTCGATGGCCTCACAGCTCTGTGGCGGCAGCAACCTCACTGTCCCAGCCCTGTCCCATCCCACGGGGGCAGCAGCCACAGAGGGCTGTGTGGGGAGGCCAGGGCAGCTCCAAAGGCTGCATCCGCTCCCAAGCCCTCGGCCCCAGCCCCGCCATGCTGGACGCCATGGGGCTGGCTCAGCACAGCTGGCTCTCCCTGCTCTGGGGCAGTGGCAGCCTCCTCTGCCTCTGCCCGGCTTCCTTCTGCTCCTGGCTGCCTGGGCCGCCCTGCGCAGCCAGCGCAGCATCTCTGGCCAACACCGCCAGGTAGGAAGGAGGCTCCGGGCAGCCCTTCCTGGGGAGCCTGGCCAGCCTGGCCCCATGGCGAGCGACTCCTGCCCTGCAGGAGGCCCCGGCTGGTGGGACCCACACGCACCATGGGTCGGGGCCTGGGTCCTGCGGGTTCAGCCGAGGCCACGGTCACAGTGCGGGTGATCCTGTGCCTGCAGGTCTCTCCCTGGAACTGGTGCGGGGGGAGGCACTCAGAAGCCCAGGACCCAGGCGAGGCTGCACCACCCCAGTGCCGGCTCCTGCTGGGGATGGCGTGCCCACCTGGCTGGGCTCATGGCCCCAGCATGGAGCTGGGCTCCAGGAGCTGAGTTCACACCGCACACGTTGGGAGGGAGGCTGTTCCCAGGGGGCTTGCCATGGGACAAGCCCTGCTCTGGGATCCTGGGACGTGGGGGTGTCTTGTCCATCTCTGCCCTGCTGATTTGTGTGTCCCTGCTGGGGGCTCCCAGCCCTCCCCTACCTCCCGCCATCCTGGGGTCCCAGCAGCTGCCCCAGGCTGGAGTGCATCCATGCTGGGAGGAACCAGGTCCCAGGACACAGGGCTGTTTGGGGCAGACCCACTCGGCCCTGCTCAAGGTGCTGTGTCCTCCTGCTGTGTTGCAGGTGATGTGCAGCGGATGTCCAGCTGCAGGGGCCGGCTCCTCGCTGCCCACGGCGGGTCCTTGGGCCAGTTCCTCTGCTACGACCTCAGCTGCGGGCCCTGCAGCGAGGCTGCCCGGGAGAGGCAGCGGGGGCTGTGCGCAGCGCGACAAAGCCCCTGGGCCTCTAGCAGTCCAGGGTCGCCTTCCTCAGTGGGCTCCAGCCTTGGGTGGGGTGCAGTGTGTGGAGGAGACTCCTTCCCCAGCACGGGGGCTGCTCAGTCCTGCCCCAGCCCCCCACCCCCCGACCTCAGGCCTCACAGCTGGGCCAAGGAGCTGGAAGACGCAACTCGATCACTGCCCAAGAGAGACGTCAGCTGCGAGGCTGGCTTGCCTGCCACCCCAGGGTCGCGCTCGGTGGATGGTGGTAGCAGCCAGCCTGCTGGTGCTGACCCTCACCCCATGTTGAGGCTGGAGCTGGAACAGGGTTGTGGGAGGAGGTTGCGGATGCACACCATAAGGAAGTGCGTAGAGACCCATCTGGGAAGCTTCCCCGCTGTGGTGCAGAGATCCCATGAGGTGTCCATCTGCGGGCTGGTGCCCCCCCACGTCCCTTGCCCTGCTGCACTCCGGCATAGTGCCTGTCTGCTTCCACATGACGGAGGCCCTGTTCCTGCTGGAGGAGGCCCGGGAGGCCCTGGAGCTTCATGTCCGGGCAAAGAGGCTGCACCACCAATGGGACTTGTCCAGGAAGTCCCTGGGAGCGCATGCGCCCCAGGCACTGGTGTCAGCCCCCTGACAGCACTGCGCAGACACCCACATCCAGCACCTCCCTCGACATCCACCGTGCCATTCCCAGGCCACCCAGCACCACATGGAGCCACAGCCTGACCACTTCCCTCTGGAGAAGGACCAGATCAGCAGCTGCAAAAGAAAGACATACCGCGAGGTCTGGCTTGGCATGCCTCCTGGCCTGGTGCAAGAGTCCCAGAGAGCAGAGCCCAGCATGTGATCACCCACATCCCGTCCACATTCTTACTAAATCCTATTTCTAGCTCTTTTTTGCATGGCCGCATTCCCTCTTCTGCACAGCATGTGTGAGCTGCTGGCAACCCTCAAGCTGATCGAGGTAGCGAGGAGGCTGGGGTGGCTGCAGGAGGGTTTTGCTCCAGTATCACCCCACAGAGCTGGGATGAGGCTCCTGTGCTGTGGCTGTTTCTCTGGGGCACACATGGCTCTGGGGGTAAAGAAAGGCCAACAGCATCTCTGGGTTGAGTGGAAATGCCTGCTGAGGCGCTGGGCTCACCATGGACTGGTGGAGCGATGCTGAGCAACTCAAGAGGCTCACAGAGGGCCTGGGGTCCTGGGGAGCCAATGCAGGACCCTGGGGGCACCAGGACTCACCCATGGCATGTGTTGTGGCATGCGGAGAACAAAGGGTCTCTCTGCGGTGGGGCACAGCCATGAACCTCCTCTTCCAGCAACTTTCCCAGTGCTAGTTACGGCCCGAATTTGTGTCCTGATTGTGCCAAGCCTCAGCTTGGATTCACAGCTGATCTGTTCACATATACCGTGGCTTCTCCACAGCTCAATTTCACCTCACTGAGTCTTGGGATGGAGCATCCTCATGACCGAGTGGCTTCCCATTGCCTCACCCCACAGATGTGACATGGAGGGATACAGGGGAGGGGGACAGAGGCAGTGGGGTGGTACCCAAGGGACCACAAGGGGCCTGAGACAGGGAGCAGGAAGCTCTCACCCCATGGGGTCCTTCCTCCCCACCCGTGCTGAGCCTGACCTGTACTGGAGCCAGGAAGGACAAAATAAACATCAGCATCACCTAAACTGCCCTCCTGAGAGTGTAAAATCGGGAGTAAGGCAGAGGGGCCTTAATAAAGTCATCCCAATCATGTGGTGGGCAAACCCACCACCATCCTCCTCCTACTGATGAAGAAACTGGCACCTTCAGCCAACTCTTACCTGCCCCACCCCAGCCTGGGCAGACTGGGGCTGAGAAGAGGTAGCCCCTGCACAAGACATGTAGGTATATTAATGAGACTTTGCCTTTAATAAGACTCTTTATTTGAGTTTTTCCACACTAATTTGAGATGGACTAATTATAATGCTCTAATTGGATGGTTACTCATGTGATGACAGCAACAGCAAGTCCTTGGCTTGGCCCCTAAAGGGTGCTCCCTTGGGGTACAAGCATGTTTCCTCCTGCCCATCACAAGCCTTTGAGCATGATCAGTCAGTGCAGGATGTGGGCAGCCCCTGTTTGGGATCCTGGGGTGTTTCAGGGTCCTGTCAGCATCTGCCTTAGCAACCCCAGGTGAGATCTCCCCCCTTTCCTGAGGGCTGAGAATTCCCCTCCATCCCTTCTGCCCCTCTGCATCCCCCACACCTCTCCATCCCTGCCTGCCTGCCGGTCCTTGCCTCCAGCTCTCAGTCAAGCTCTTCTTCATCTCTCTCTCTCCCCATGTGTTCATCCCTTCCCTCTCCATCACCCACCTCCATGCCTCTTCACCTTCCTCCATCCTGCTGTCTGTGCATCCTTCCTGTCTGCCCTCCATCCCTCTTTTCCTCTCTTCCACTCTCCATCGTCTGGCCCTCTATCCATCTCTTGGGCGTTCCATACTTCTGTATCTCTTTCACACCCTCTGTCCAGCTCCCCCTCCTCTATTCCTCTCTCTGTTTTTCTGTCCACACTTACATCCCTCTTTTCTACCCTTCTGCTCCCCATTTCTCTGCCCAGCCCTCTGGCCCTCTCTTTCTGACCCTCTGTCCTCCTCTCAGTCTTTCACCTTTTGCAGCCATCTCTCTGCTTCTCCATGCCTCTCTTTCCTCTTTTCTCTCTCTGTCCAACTCCCCCTCCCTCTTGTCCTCTCTCTGTTCCTCTGTCCACCTCTACATCCCTCTTTTCCTCTCTTCTGCTCCCCATTCTCTGCCCAGTCCTCCATCCCTCCTTCTGTCCCTCTGCTCAGCTCCCCATCTTTTTGTCTGGGTCTCCATCCTTCCCTTTCTTTCTCCAGCTCTCCTTCCAGCTCTCTATCCCTATCTCTCTCTCCCCATCCCTCTGTCTGGCTCTGGCAGTCCCTGGCAGCACAGAGCAGAGATCCTGGGGAGGGGCTGGGGGTGCTGGCTTACAGCTGGGCTGCTGATGTGTTGGAGCTGATCCTGGGGCACTCGCCCACCTGGGCTGGGTTGGAGGAAGAGTCTGGGCAGGATGATTGGGGCCAGATTGTTCTTCATCACCCACAAAGATATACCACGGCTCTTTCTTTCTCTTCCTCTTGTAAAGCAAAGAGCCAGATGTCTAATTTGGAGTAACATTACATGAATAACACACAATCAACCTGCGCCTGTAACCAAGCAGTACCTGAGATGTCCTACTCTAGGGCATTATTTTCAATGACATATTTACATGGTAATTTAAAACATTCAGCAGAACTACAAGTACATTTTAGAAAAGAAAGTCTCAAGTAAAAAAAAAATTTTTTTAACTTTGTTTCACAGGAAAATCTTGAACAAAAATCTGAAGAACCACTTATGACTGGTTTTGATGGTAATTTTAATGCTTGGATAATATATTTTGAATTTTAATGGTTAGAATTGTTTTGATGATGTTTATCTGTTGGTTTTGATGCTAAGTTGTGGGGTTTGATGGTAAGTTTAGTCTGAGCATTGCAGGCTTCTGTCGGTAAGCTCTGCATCTGAAAGACAGAGAGGAAGCGATGTCATTCCCTGTCATGATACTCAGCATAAAACTATCTGGCTGAGGGTTTGATTTCTAAACAGCAAAGGCTTGAACCTCCAAACAGCTTGATCTGCTCTGAGGCTACAGGAACAAACTCGCTCGAGAGGGAGGCTTCCAAAACCCTTACATGAAAACTGACTGTATTCCAGTTTTCTGCTAAGAGTGGTGTACTGTACAGAGGATTAGGATAAAACTACCTGCTTTAATAGCACATGGTAGACCTTAGCTAAGTGAAATCTGGTGGAAGTCTCACCTAGAGGTTTAGCATGATGGTACCCTTGTTTTACCAATGATTTTCCAGTCAAGCTGAAGAAAAGGAAAGACATGAGAAACACCCAATAATCATGGAAAAACTGCTGATTATGCTGTAATCCTTGCTTATTTGTAATTCTTCTCTCAATGTTTATCTTTGGACTTCTTTTCCTTCTTGACTTTATTTTTTTTCATTTTTGATCACCTGAAAGCTCTTTCTCTATCTCTCTGTGCTTTTTTTTTTCCTATTTTGGCTTCACTCCCCTCTGCACAGGTATGCTTTCTTTTTCTGTTTCTTTGTCAGTCATTTTTCTGGGAACAGCCCTCAGAGTTTGAATGAACCCACACAGGTGGAAGTACCTGGCTTTCATGAGAAGATTTTTCAGATTGCTGCTGAGGCACCGAACAATGATGTGAGGCTGCTCTGCGGCTGCTGGAGTGGTGCACATCCTCTCTAGAGAGTGGATGGTGAAGCCCTCTGCTTTTGTAAGAATCCTTACATTTGTAAGAATCCTTACAAGACCCGTTGCTGTAAGTGTGACTTGATTTGTCAAAGTCCTTATCACAATCAGACAACTCTCTGCCACCTGTCATTGCAGAAGAGGAATGGTAATCACTGTAGCATCTGCACTGTTCCCATCTCCATGGTTCACCTTGACAGGATCTTTCTCTGCTCCAAGCTCGCTCTCTTTTGGAATGAGTACAGCAATTCCTGTCTTGTTCTGTTCTTCTTCTCTTTCAGGATCTGAAAACAGGACATTTTCCAAAGCTTCTGCCATTATCAGGGATGTTTCTTTCGTTATCAGAAGAGCTATACATGCTTTCATTTCAATAAACCTGCTCATGGCAATTTTGCTGCTTTGTTTCCACCACGCAAGAGCACCCCTCCTGTGAGAACGACCATCTGTTCTGCTTCCATTTTGCTTGTCCTGCTCTCCAGAGACAGTGTTCTCTCTTCCTTCTGTAGTGCTCTTTGTGAGTTTTTCTACAGTGTTTTTTCTTATCTGTATAGTTATTTTGTAATTATCTACTTCTCAGATAACTAGATAGATAACTAGATAATTGAGGACTATTATGTACTTCTTATCTACGTAGCTATTAGAAATGTCCTTTGTATCTTGGCATGTATCATCTGTGGTATCCAGAGACACAAGATTTTTAGAAGTATGTTCAATGTCACAGAGGAAGTTTGCCCTAATATCTCTTCAGTCTCTGATGTACAAAAGGTTTTCTTTCAAAATAAGTCCAGTTTCTTCTGATCTTCTAGGTTTGCCTTTGTCCCCACTGCCTTCAAACTCACACTGCCCAAGCAATTCATCCTCAGTGTCCAAGGATCATTTCCTGACCTTGTGCTGACCTTTGGTATCGGGATGCACATTACCAGCTTTTATTATAAGACTTTCAGCAACTTCTTTGTTGGTGGAAATTGTTTCAGAATCTGACTGGATAAAAAGACTCTCAAGATCACAGCTCAAGGTGGTAGGAACTCTTCTGGATTCTTCACAGACAAGCGGTGCTTCCATCACTACAGTTTCCATAAGAGCATCAGTCTCAGAATATTTTTGCGGTCCAGAGAAAATGCACAAAACAAAAATGCCTTCACATTCAGTGAAGTGAAAAAGAGGAAAGAAGAATGCAGAAAGTATAGACAGGATGACAAAATGAAGAGAAAAAAATCTATGTAGAAGCCCAAGTTTTCAGTGAGGCATCAGCCACATGTTTTTAATATCCAATTAATAGGTTGCAGTGCTGATCGCTAGTTCTGTTCATAACACTATGTGCAGTGTGGAATTCTCTCAACTGATTTAAATCTTCCCATTAAATAGTGTCAGTAGAGAGATAAATCTGTGCTAACCTCATATAAAATCTTACTTTAATCAAAGCATACTTATTTTACCTTATTTCCTTGGACAAGCTGTTAAATAGGCTGCCTGTGAGGGATTATAAAATTCTCTCTTGAGTGACTGGAGGCAAAGCTATAGGCATCTGTAATTAAATTATACAAGGTAACAGGTAGGAAGGTATTGTTGGGAGTAGAAAACCACTGTTTGCAAAATTTCTACATTAGGTGTTAAATATGGAAATTTACACTCCCCCTTCCCAAAACAGAGTTCATGAAGATCTCATGTATTATTATCTCAGCTAAGCTTTTCTAAAGTTGACAAGTTCTAATATATCAGCTGTGTTCTGTAAATTCTAATTGGTTAATGACACAAAGAGCTACAGTGAAATGTGTGCTGTGTATTTTCTCAGTACTTCGCCTGGATTAGGAACATGATAATAATCCTGAATACTGAATACATCATTGGTGAGAAATTTTAGATGCAACCAACACAACTCCCTCTTCCCAGCAATCCATTTGTTTTAGAAAAGAAAATCTCAGAAGCTTTAGAAGGTTGGATGTGGCAAGTGGAATCATGAAGTTTTACTCCATTTTTTTTTTTTTTAGATTCATTATCTAAGCTAATAGCACTATGGAGTGACTCAGTTTTGGGTTACTCAGGCTGGCATCTTTCTTCTTCAGAACTCTGACAGGAAGAATGGGAAATCTTCAACACATGGACTACCTTCCAAATCACAATTCCATTTGAAGGTATTGCATTGCAGTTCCTTTCTGCTGAGCTCTTTGAGTCCTTCTCATTCTTTTCTGAAGATTCTGCACCATAAGGGACCATATTATAAAAAAGGAGTTTGGGATTTCCAGCCACTGCTGGCTCAACAAGAATTTCACCAGCAGCTTCTTGTTTGGAGATGTTAGTAGCAATTGACATGGTGGATGCATTTGAGGCAGACTCTGCTGCAGAAGAGTTTGCAACTGTGTGTCGCAGCCCGAAAGCAGTCGTTTAGGACGACTTCCCTCTCCTTGGGACCAACGACCAAGTTCGTGATGCTCTTGGACTGAACTAAGGTGAAATGATGCCAGCCAACCAATCAGTTTTATGATTTATTAATACAAAAGACAAGGCATGTGGCTAAATATGATAACTCGATGACGACTACTTTAACTAAATAAACAAGTCCCGTGCCGCACGATTTGAACAGATCTTATAGACTTTCATCAAAAGAGAGGAAGGAGAGAGACAGAAAGAAAGAGAGAAAGAAAGAGAGATCACCACCCGTGGATCCAGCAGTGTCTCGATGGTCCTCTTCACCCTGGGTGTCTTGGAAAAGTTCAGGGCCAAATCAAGGCAAATTAAATAAATAAATTGTAATGACGCGCATGCAGTAATTGCAGCTCGAGCCGGGTGCCTCCAAAGAGGGACCACAAACAAAGAAATCCCTGGGCAATTATAACTTTCCAGTCTAAGCTCTCCACCCCTCACGCGGTAATTCAGACCAATAGTAATATTCAGGTCTGGGGTCCCATGCTGCTCATTGGGTCTCATCACTGTCCCTAGGCAGGCTGTTTATCTTTCCTGTTGCGGTTTCTCCTGACAGAGGTGTCTTCATTCCTTGGGTCCCACCCTTGTCTCTCAAGGTCCTGAGGACCGGGAGATAGTAATTCCAGCAATTAACACTGCCCCAGCAGTGACAGTAGGTGTTATCTCCCAAGGTCCTGACAAGGGGGAGATAGTCCAGACCCCCCCCACCCCAATTAACACTGTTTCAGCAGTGAGAGGAGGCTTTGTTTCCCAGGGTCCTGGCGCCCAAGCAGGCCTTATTTCAAAGCCTTGACCTCCTCCCTCCCGGAGTGTGGGGCACAGGAATGCGGACTGCTTGTAACTCCCTTATCTTTCCAGCCTGCACCAGCTCTGGGGCCCTTTCTGACTGAACTAGGAGTGCGGCCTAAGGCTTCAGCAAATTTAGCTGCTCATGCTAAGCAAGTTTTATGGAAGTTGTGCTAAGCAGCAATAATTTACACTCCAGGTCCAAAAGTCTCTGCCTGATCGTGGTCTGGTTTTTCGCAGGCTCGGTGTGTCCTGAGTGGTCGCAGGGAGACCATTTCGGGATTGCAGCAGCTCCGTCCTGTTTCCACAGGGAACAGATGGCTTGTTCGGGGTTATGGTTTCCTGCAAAATCTGCAATGTGCGCAGGAAGGCTTGCACCTTATGTACCAAGAAACGTTTAAGGCAAAAATTCACTCATCTGTCCGCCACACTGTGGATGAAGGAACAGGCTTGTTTAGATCCGCATCCACCACAGCACTGCTAAAACAGTCAGGCTGAGACAGTTTGATGTGCAGGCAGTTTGTTATGAAGTGATCTTTTGTTTTTCTGAGGGATCAGCAAATAAAGGCCTGGTAATTGCCTAGTTTTGAACACAAGCTGTTGGTGGAGCCGAAGAAGGCCTTTCTAGGGTAACAGCAATGGTATTTGGATCTTCTTTTAGGGGTTCATTTCCATTTAAATGACTTGATTTCTGCATTTAAAAAGAAGAGATTGCAAGATGGATATATGCAAACACACAGCCTTTAAAATCCCCAAACAGAATACTCTCCTACTAGATATCTCTACAAACGGCCTCGACACCTAGATAGAAAAAAGCCACCCTGCTTTAATTATATATGCAAGTCCAACAAGTGTGGTTAATTTCTACATTCAGGTTTCTGCATATTGGTATCAAATGAGGACCATTCTTGAAACCCTACCCAAACAGCTCAACATGGATTAAAGCTATTCCAAAATATATATGTTTTTCTCCATTAAACATTCCCTGAAAACCCTGGAATAACTGTTCTTATGCTCAGGAAGGAGACAGTTTGGTTTCACTGTCTCAGCTAAAGTGAAACTACTAAAACTAAAACAAATAATCTCTTTTTTTAATGTTTTAAGCATTGGTAAGATCCACTTAAAATGTATCAAGAGGATATTTATCAGAGGTGTAGGAAGCTGAGCTGGAAGTATAAAATAATGGAAGCAGCACTGCTGCAAAATTTAGCATTAGCTACTATTTGGATGATTCTGGTTGCAGCATAAGGGCTGTGAAGAAAGCTGCAGTGAGGGAGAGAAAATAAAACTCAGATGCTAAAAAAAAACAAATCCACTACTAATTTGGTATCATTATCTGTTGCTTTGCCCCCAAATCACCTTAACCATACAAGGAGGAAGCCATGGTCATGTAAATCTGGCCTGCTTACTACTGGCCCCCTGCTGACCAAAGAATGGATGGGGATAAGACAGTGCTTCTGATAACTAAAAAGCACATTCTCCAAGTGTGAAATCATAATGTCTTGGTAAACAATCGCGCTCTTAGCTTAGAATTGTTCTTTCAGCCCACTCTTGAGTTAAATCCCATTCAAGATAATGGTCTTACTACTATATCTATCCCCTTCAGAGCAATAACTCGTCTTTATACTATCTATGGTATTAATTGCTCCTCCTTCCTAAATTAGCCAACGACAGAGAGTAGATATGCAGCAATTCACACAAGTGTAGCAGTTGAAAGCCAAGCGATTAAAGATAATGACATGGGGAATTTCAGATAAGACAAATGAATTATTCAAATAGTAATTTTCTCCTTGGACAGGAAGAAAAATACTTACGAGAAGAAGAAGAAGAAGGAGAAGAAGAAGAAGAAGGAGAAGAAGAAGAAGAAGAAGAAGAAGAAGAAGAAGAAGAAGAAGAAGAAGGAGAAGAAAGTCAGTAGCAGGAAAGGAAATGTATTCTGAACACATTTTAATACTTGTTATTACCTGATATTAAAAAGTAAATAAGCTTGCTGACTGAGAACCATTTTGATTTCACAAAAGACTACAGAGGCATCATTCATCTCAGATCAAAGTCTACCAGCAGCCTGCAAATAAAAGCAGCCATGTCTTCAGAGGAACTGCACACTTTCTAAATGAAAACACAAAGAGAACTCTTCAGAACAGAGAATACACCAAAAAAGATCAAATTAAACATGAAATAAAACCTTTTTCCCTAAAAGCAGTGGTTACCAGTAAAGTTTTCATGCAAGTACCTCCTCACCAGCACAGAGCTCACCCTGTTAGAAATGAAATTGTTATTTACCTTTGTGTAGCAGAAATAACGTCCTGCATGACTACTGACACCTCTATATACCAGGACTGCATATAAGGCATAGAGGAGTGGTTCTCCAACGGATTGAGATGCGTATGTTCGAAGATCCAGATACTCAGGATATTTCACATCCTAAAGAGAGACCAAGAAGACGCAAGAATTATCCTGGAATACTTTATGAAATAGCCTGATAAAAACACATCAAAGAACACCGACTAGAAGTACTTAAATGTATTTACTGGTTCACTAAAAAGAGGTCCTCCCAATAAACAACATGGAGTAATTTCAGTTGCAGAGAACTGTTCTCTGCAAAATCAGCTTTCATAGCAGAGTATATGTTTACCATCACATGAACTTTATTGTTGCCAGAAGAGAAAAAAGAAATACTTATTGCAGTGATTTTCCTTTGATATCTTCAGTCTACAGTTATTGTCTGTAGATATTAACAACTTTTAGAAGACTATTCTGCTTTGGGAAATCTCCCATTCCAAGAAGACAAAGTTGCACTACAATTTTACATATATATATACACCTTGCTAATCTTCCCACCAGTGAAAGCTGCAAATCTTTTCAGAGATATTGTGAGATGTATTGTAAATCTCTTTGATGCAGGAACCATCTCTTTTACACCTTAAAAACAAGCACAACCAATTTTTTAAAGTATCTTTTTTTCCCCAAAAAGAGTCAAACCAGTTTTGATGCCTCACACATGCCTATGCTATTTGAGTGATACTTACTTGCACTTTTCTTTTCATAAATCCATATGCTGCATTTCACATTTGCTCATTCAGAGAAGATGGCAGGATAGAACTACAAAACAAAGCATTGAGAACATCATCTTTTGACAGACCATCTATTTTTATTATGCCAGAAAGTAAGGCTTACCACCAACTCATAATGTAGCAGGAATCTCTCCCTAGAGCGGATGACCACAATGTTACACAAGGCAGCACTTCTTGTGCTTTCAAAGAGGTGTCAAGAATGGAAGGCATGAATAGTGATGATAAAATGTGTTTTTCTCTAGGCAATAGAGCTGGATAAGTCTGTGTATTATAAGCAAATTCTGCATAATTCACAAATATCAAGGTATTGCTGAAGTCTTGACTCACAGGAATAGTTCCATGTTCTGGCCATTGCTCTTATCTGCAACAGAGGAGAAAGCTCTGGCTGACATAAGAACATCAAGAAGCATTCCAGAAAGAAAACAGCAGTAGAAATCCTGTTAATGAATTTCAGAGAAATAATTCTGAGAACTAAATAGCTCATGCAAATGATTAACACCCCCCCTCCCAAGCTAAACACACAAAGCACATTTTTCCATCAAAACTGTGTCTGTGCTACTCCCCACTCCCTTCTCCCAGGCTCACAGGAGCTGCAGGCAGCAACACATCCAAGCCCTGGCCTGGAGAGATGCAGAAGGAGCTGTTTGGCCCCAGCTCAGAGAAATCTTGGGAAAGGAGAGCCAGAGAAGGCTTGACAACTGATTTCTTCCTGGTTTCTTCTGCCCTTCCAATAAATACTTGCTTGGATATAATTTTGGCAGCAATACTTGTGAGATTTTTCACCCATCATATTTACAGCTCTCCCTCACCCTTCTCCCCACACACACACACACACACACACCCCTCCATCAGGGATAGTCTCATCCTCTCACTTCATTTTTTTATGCACTTACAGAAGTTAATTATAAATGGATTACCAGTTAATGTTGTAAGGTTGTTGATCAGTAGCTGCTTGTGTTGTGTCTTTCTGTTTGCCAGAGTGCATTGAAGTTGTGAAACAGTATGCCGGCTTATAAGCGCTCCTGATCTTTCAGTAAATCAGTGCATAACGAGATCTGAATTCCTTTGTTTGACTTTCCTTTTCCAGAACTACAGGCCAGGCAGCCTCACCTCAATCCTTGGGAAGATGATGGAACAGCTCATCCCGGATACCATTTCCAGGCTCATGAAGGATAAGAAGGTGATCAGTAGTAGTCAGCATGGATTCACAAAGGGGAAATCATGCTTAACCAGCCTGAGAGCCTTCTGTGATGGGATGACTCGCTGGGTAGAGGAGGGGAGAGCAGTGGATGTTGTCTCCCTTGGCTTCGGCAAGGCTTTTGACACTGTCTCTCATAAGATCCTCATAGGCAAGCTGAGGAAGTGCAAGCTAGATGAGCAGACAGGGAGGTGGACTGAAAACTGGCTGAATGGCAAAGCTCAGAGGGTTGTGCTCAGCAGTGCAAAGTCTACTTGGAGGCCAGTAACTAGCGGTGTGCCCCAGGGGTCAATGCTGGGTCCAATATTGTTCAACTTCTTCATCAGTGACCTGGATGAAGGGACAGAGTGCACCCTCAGCAAGTTTGCTGATGATACAAAACTGGGAGGAGTGGCTGATACACCAGAGGGCTGTGCTGCCATTCAGAGGGACCTGGACAGGCTGGAGAGATGGGCAGAGAGGAACTTCATGAAGTTCAACAAAGGCAAGTGTAGGGTCCTGCACCTAGGGAGGAATAACCTCATGTACCAGCACAGGCTGGGGGATGACCTTCTGGAAAGCAGCTCTGTGGAGAAGGTCCTGGGGGTCCTGGTGGACAAGAAGTTAACCATGAGCCAGCAATGTGCCCTTGTGGCCAAGAAGGCCAATGGTATCCTGGGGTGCATTAGGAAGAGCATTGCCGGCAGGTTGAGGGAGGTGATCCTCCCCCTCTACTCAGCCCTGGTGAGGCCGCATCCGGAGTACTGTGTCCAGTTCTGGGCTCCCCGATACAAGAGAGACATGGACGTACTGGAGCGAGTCCAGCAGAAGGCCACTAAGATGATGAAGGGACTGGAGCATCTCTCATATGTGGAAAGACTGAGAGAGTTGTGACTGTTCAGCCTGGAGTAGAGGAGGCTGAGGCGGGACCTTATCAATGTGTATAAATATCTGAAGGGAGGGTGTAGAGAGGATGGGGCCAGACTCTCTTCAGTGGTGCCCAGCGACAGGACAAGAGGCAATGGGCACAAACTGAAGCACGGGAAGTTCCATCTGAGTATGAGGAAAAACTTCTTTACCGGGAGGGTAACCAAGCACTGGAACAGGTTTTCTAGAGAGGTTGTGGAGTCTCCATCCTTGGAGATATTCAAAAGCCGTCTGGACATGATCCTGGGCAATATGCTCTAGGTGACCCTGCTTGAGCGTGGGGGTTGGACTAAATGATCTCCAGAGGTCCCTTCCAACCTCAACCATTCTGTGATTCTGTGAAACACAAGAAAGCAGCTGAGGAATGAAGACAGGGACAGAAAAGGCCTCTCCTCCCACACAGGTTGCAGCCCTCGCAACACTGAGGTTTCAGCCAACCGCAGCAGGCATTCTCCACACCAGGGCAGCTAAGACAGGAGCCTGAAAGGTCTTGAAGGTGGTGAGTTTCAAAGGGAACTTAGAGGACAACAAAAGGGGAAACTGAGAAGACCACACTGAACTCAGGCAATCTTACCCTTTCTGTGTAAGTAGTATATTTCGCACAGCAGAGTAATGCTTCTAATGTAGCAGAAATAACTTCTTTCACAGAGTACCACGGCCTGAGAAAACTTTCATTTTTCCTCTCTAATTACGATTTACATATTGATAGGTATGACCATGCTAGAGGCATGCTCTGAGCAGGGAGGACATAGCTTCTTCCTCAGAAAATGTGAATAACAGTGAGAAGTTAGTATATACGCTTTATGCTGCATTCTCTGAATTGCCTTTTTGTGATTTTTGTATAGATACTCTGCTTACAAACAGCTGTTTCAGGACTTGTTTTTCCACTTTAAAACTTATCAGAAATAATGGCTGGGGTTGAAATATGCAAGAAGACTGTGTGATGCCTTCCATTGCCTAGGCACAACTAAGCTGTTAAGCTTTTGTGATTTTACTCCTCAGCTCCTGAATCTCATTGTTCCACATGCACAAAAGAATGATGTTTGCCTGGGCAGTGTGGCTAGCCTACAGGCTCAAAGGCACTGCTTAGCATCCTGTGCTTGTCCCTGTGGCTGAGATTTGGATTCCTGTTTTTCCTTGACATCTCCTCACCTCCCAAAGAATCTCCTGGGTGCTGTAGCTTAGTTGCCTGTTACAGGCAAAAGGATCCCAGAATCATTTTTATAAATTGACTTAAGCTCCTTTGTAATATATTCCTTTCATTGAGAGTCACTTCCAGGATTTCCTTTTTAGGGAACTGCATTTATTGGGTGTAGGGGCAGACAGTGAGGGATCAGACAAGATAGAGTTAAGGAGCCAAAGGCCATGGGCTGAATAGATAGCAGTATGGGAACATAGGGAGTAACCGCACAGAATGAGGGAACATGACCTTTGGGAAGGTATAACGTGGCGCTTGCAAGGAGAAGAGAAAGTACCGTAAATCACTGTGGGAAAGTACCAATCCGGGCTAGAGCTTATATATAGGGCTTGCTTGCTTGAATACAGTTGATTCTGATCCAGCACATCAGAGTCCGTGAATCAGACCGCCACAACTGGGGGCAAGTTTATGAGTATTTGTTCTTGTACCAGCATTACTTGTGGGTGTAACTGGTTCTCTGTCCCTAGAGCAACTTCTATTATATGTAACAATCATATTTCCTCTGTCTTAGTTTTGCTATGTCAAATTACATTCTCCTAGTGTGCTTTTGAATGATTGGCACTTTGTTTTTGGAGCATCTTCATAGCTTGCCTTTGTCACTTTTCGTTTGAATCTCAGTTCCCTTTTTTCAAATGAGACCAGAATTGCTCACGCAATTTGTATGATATCTCTCAAGTGACAGTATGAACAGTTCTGTGGCTGCTGAGGAACTATTGCTTTTTTCATGATTCTACTGGTGGATTAGTAGTTGATGATTAGCTGATACGCTCCGTTTTGTATCTGGATAAGAATTTGCAGCAACCTCCACATTTACTGAGCCTTGGTTTAGAGCAAAAATTCTTGTGCTGCTGCATTTTTGTACTGAGGAGTTAGTCAGTAGGTGCTGCTGTCAGTGCCGGCCTGGAATTCAGAGCTCTCCTCTGGGCACTCAGTGGGAAATAATGTGGGAATGAGGGTAATTCGTGAAAGGCTCTAGCAACTTTGTTTGCTGTGAGGGAAGAAACTTGACGGCTTTCAGGAGAATGCTCTTTGTGATTAAGGGAATAAGTTCAGCATATGATCTTTAGAGACACTTTCTGAATGGATCTGAGTGGGGTAAGGCTGTATTTGAGGACGGAAGAGGATGTTGCAGTAGTTGAGCTCATCATGCCTTGAGGAAGAGATGTAATTATGCAATAGCTTGTGAAGGCAGTACCTCACCCATGTTCCGCAGCCTGTGCAAGACTTGAACAAGGGGCATAAGAATGTTTAAAAAGGTTCAAGCCAAAAACTATATGCCTCGTAATTATCCTCCTGCGTGCATCATAATTAATTGAAGCTCTCTCAGGAGCGCCCTTCTTGATCTGTCCTGCTGTTTTGGTCACATCTGTGAACATGAAGTTCAGAGGAAATCAGGGGGAATAGATTCACAAATACAGTTACTTTGCAAGGCTCTGGCATACTGTGTGCCAAAGTCAAGCTGCATATAAGTACCAGGTGCTTTTCTAATCACTCTGTTATGGAAATTAGGCTTGTTGGCCACCATAACAGGGCTCGACCCTAGGTTCCCGCAAGTACAGTTCAGAGCCAATCAGAATCAAAGCAAATTAAATAATTAAATTTTAATCACGCACGTGCCGTAATTACAGCTCGAGCTGGGTGCCTCCAAAGAGGAACCCCAACAAAAAAAATCCTGGGCAATTATAGTTTTTTCAACTTAAGTTTCCCACCCCTCACGCAGTAGTTAGACCAATAGTAATTTTTAGATCTGGGGTCTCCTGCTTCTCATTGGATCTCACTGATGTTCCTAGGTAAGCTGTTTTTCTCCTTATCTTTATTTTTTGCGGTCTCTGCTGACGGTTGTACCTTTATTTTGGTTGGGTCTTACTGTTTTCTCTCAAGGTCCTGAGGAGAAGGAGGAGGAGGTGATTCTAAATCATAACAATTAACACTGCCCCAGCAGTGAGCTAAGGCTTTGCCCCTCAAGGTCCTAATGCCCTGTCTTATTTCAAAGCCTTGACACCCTCCCTTTTGGAGTGTGAGACGCAGGAACGCAGACTGCTTGTAACTTCCTTATCTTCCCAGCTGGAACCAGCTCTGAGGCGCTTTTCTTCCTGGACTAAGTAAAAGTTCATTATTTTATCTAAGTGCGGCCTAAGGCTTCAGCAAATTTAGCTACTCATGCTAAGCAAGTTTTAGAGAAGTTGTGCTAAGCAGCTACAGTTTCAGTTTGCTATTCCTTAACAGTCCCCCCTTTGTTTTTATTAAGCATCCCTGCTAATGCTTTAAACAGAGTTCTCGAAGCCTTTTGAGGCGTACTATCACTTTCCATAATCTTATGTATAATATAATCATAAGTAATAGGCATAACAGTTAACACAACTACTACTGGGTGCAACACATGATTATAAATCCCTGTTGCAGTTGGTGACCATCCTAGAAGAATTTGCCAGCCATGATGTTCTCTGTCCTTCTTTACCCTTTCCAAGATGTGGTGTATCTCTTCCGCATCATGATGAATGGTGATGAGAGGGTTTTTTTTTTTTGTCCATTGTTTCGGGCGAGTTCTAGCAGTCGACGCAGGTCATCATGTTGCAGTAGTTTCTTCACCAGTGTGAGATTCATTCCAATGGGGGTAGGTAGTAGATTTTGAATTAATGTATAATTAGATTGTAACAATTGATAAGATCTAATAGGAGCTGAATAATTAAAGTCGCATCCCATAATTTTGGGTAAAGTTACAAATACAAATATTTGAGTAATTAATTACTTGTATCTACAACAATGTTATCTATGAATATAAGATTACAAAATGTTCTTACACATACACATCCTTTTTTAACATACACAAGTACAGTTCAACTCTAACAGCAAAATAAGGTGGTGTGGATTGGTATCATTGAGCGTTTGTTTATTTATTTATTTTAAAGATTTTCAAGCCTTTTTTGCATACTTAGAACATACTGGATTAGTCGTTCATCTCTGTCTAACAGGCTGGTCTTAGCTGGAATAGTAAGTGCCTGGTATCGCTAAATGTCTCCCCAAAAGAATGTCTGCTGGTGTTAGTCCTATGGGTTGCCGTGGGGCATTTCAAACATCCCATAGAGCTAAGTTTAATGCTTCTGGCCATTTTAGGCTAGCACGTGTGCATATTCTTGTTCTTTTTTTTTTAAATGTTCTATTCATTCTTTCTACTTGTCCTGAAGATTGTGGGTGATAAGGGGTACATAGGTTTTTTTTTTATTCCTAATGATTTATATAATTGAGTGATTGTGCTTGCCATAAAATGGACACCCTTGTCTGAATCAGTGGCTTCTGGGACTCTCTACCTAGGTGTGATTTCTCTCAGTAAGGCTTTTACTACTCCCCCTGCATCAGCCTTTCTTGTTGGGAAAGCTTCTACCCAGTCTGATAACTGATCTACTCTCACTAACAAGTGTTTATACCCATTGGCAGATGTCATACCCGCATAATCTATTTGTAGCCTTTGGAAAGGGAAGTAGGCCCATGGTCGTCCCCCTAACTCTGAGCTTGGTTTGCTACTTAAAGTCTTCTGGCAGGTCAGGCAGCTATTCATTATTCTTTTAGCAGCCGCATAAATTCCTGGAGCAGCCCATACTTTCTGTACCTGCTTAGCTATTGCCTCGGCTCCCCCATGAGCTGTATTGTGAAACCACCTAGCTATAGTAATTAAATATTTTTTTGGTAGAATTGGTTTTCCTCCAATTGTCCATATTCCATCATCATTTTGTTTTGCTTCCCACTGTTCCCATTGTTTTTTCTTTTCCATGGAGCAGTCCTTTTCATACATGGTTTTGGGCTCTATTAAATTTGGCCACTCACTTTGGTTCATCCTTGGAACTGCCCCCATACATTCTCTCAGAGGTTGTCGAGCTGCAGCCTTCGCAGCAGCGTCAGTTAATGTATTTCCTCTACTACTTTCTGTAGTGTCTTTAGTATGGGCTGGGCAGTGTATTACAGCAGTTTCTTTGGGGCAGTTGAACTGCTTCCAGCAAATCACGTATTTCTTCTCCACTAGCTGATTTCTTTCCTGATGACAAAAAAATCCTTGTTCTTTCCATAACATCCCTGTTGCATCAAATACTCCAAATGCATATTTAGAATCAGTATAGATATTTACCTGCAGCTTCTTACCAATTCTTGCTGCTTGGGTCAATGCTATTAATTCTGCTCCTTGAGCACTTACAGACGGAGACAAAGGATTGGCCTCAAGTACCTCAAAGATGTTAGTGACAGGATAACCTGAGTGGCGCCTTCCGTCCAAATAATAGGATCATCCATCTGTAAACAGAACTAAGTCTGGGTTTTCCAAAGGTTCATCTTTAAGGTCCTCCCGGGGCTTGCTCGAGCCGACGATCACCTGCTCACAGGAATGATGTGGCTCTCCATCCTCCAGCAGAGGCAATAGCATTGCTGGATTTAAGATATTGCATCTCTTTAAAGTCACATTATCTGCATGCAGTATTATCAGTGCATAGCGGTGAGCTCTCTGTGGGGATAGTGCTGGAGTTGTGTATTGTTTCATTAACAGTTCTACTTCATGTGGCACATACACAGTCAGTGAGTGACCCAAAACTTCAGGTCGTGTTTTTTCAAGAAGAGCTGCAGTAGCTGCTATTGCTCTGATGCATCCTGGAGTGCCTTTAGCTACCACGTCTAGCTGCGTGGAGTAATAGGCCACTGGTCTGCGGTGAGGACCTAGTTTTTGGGTCAGTACCCCACTTGCTACTCCCTGTCATTCATGGACAATTAATTCAAACGGTTTGCTATAATCTGGCAACCCTAGAGCAGGGGCTGAAACCAACGCCTTTTTTACAGATGTAAAAGCTTTCTCCCTTTCTGGGCCCCAGGCCAAAGGCTCTATCTCCTCTTTTTTTGTTGCCTGCACTAAAGGCTTAGTAAGTTCTCCTAACCCAGGAATCCATGGTCGGCAAAATCCTACAGCTCCTAAAAATCCCCTAAGCTGTTTTTTTGTTACAGGACGAGGCATATCAAGAATTGTCTTTACTCGTTCCAGATAAACTAACCTGTGTCCTTCCTTTAAAATAAAACCCAAATATTTTACCTCTCGTCGACACAGCTGAAGCTTAGACAGAGATGCTTGATGCCCTTTTTCTGCAAGAGCATTACATAGAGAAATAGTGTCTTTTAAACATGTCTCATAATCTTTACCTGCTAATAACAAATCATCCACATATTGTATTAACACTGAATGTCCTGGAAGTTCGATATCTGAGGGATCATTTTTGAGTATACGCGAAAAAATAGTCGGGAGACCCAGTAAATCCCTGCGGTAGTCTCATCCAAGTTAATTGTCGTCCCTTCCAAGTGAAAGCAAAGAGATCTTGGCTATCTTCAGCTATCGGTATACTAGAAAAAGGCTGCCGTTAGGTCAATCACGGTAAAATAAGTTGCCCAGTGAGGTATTTGTAATAACACGGTTGATGGGTTGGGAACTACTGGGTGTGGAGTAATTACATGTTGGTTTATAGCCCTTTAGTCTTGTACAAACTGATACTCTGGATCACCATCAGAATCTTGCCTGTTCTTTTTAACTGGCAGAATTGGGGTGTTGTACAGGGATTCACAGACTCTAAGAATACCTAGTTTCAAATAATGATCAATTTGTTTTTGGATACTCTTCTCTGCTTCCTTTGGGATAGGGTATTGTTTAACTGTGGGAGGCAATCCCCCCTTTGTTTTTATCGAGACTGGACTAGCTGATTTCTGTAGTCCCACATCCATTCCTGAAGAGCTCCATAACTTTTTAGGAACTGATTCTAAACCTGTTGGAATCTGCAGATTAGTTGACTCTGGTTCTGGTGTCTTAGCCAGAACACATGAACCCATAATTATTAATTTTATCCCTTCCGGCTGTAAACAGATCTGAGTATCCGAGGCTTGCAGGAGATCTCTCCCTAAGAGGCAAGAGGGCGAGTCTGTGGAAATTATAAAGCAGCCCCACACTCTTTTACCTCCAATAGTGGGCAATAAAGGCTTAGATAACATTCGTTCGCCTTTTCCCATTACTCCTCGCATCACTATTTTATCTGGTGACTTGCATCCTTTAGGCTCCAAATTTAAAAGGGAAAGGGTGGCTCCAGTATCCACTAGAAAGGGAACTTCTAAACCTTCTGTATTTGCCATTACATGGCCTTTCAAATCCAAACCTATATCCCATAAATTTACCCCAATTTCCACAGTATTTTCTGAGTCTCCTATCTCCTGTCATTGTGGACTGACTGGGAATCGCCTGATCTCCTTCTTAGTGTTTGATTGTCTCATGCTGGCCCCTCTATTCCTAAATACACGGGGCCTCACTGGGCATTGCTGCTTCCAGTGTCCTTGTTCCCTGCAATAATGACAAACATCATTAACTCTTGATTGTACAGCACGTTCACTTTGATTCCATCTATCTCCCCTGGTTCTGCCGTGCCCCCTCCCCTTGCCAGCCTGGCATATGCTCTTTAAAATACTTAAAAGTGTGTCTTGTTGAGCCAATCAGCTCTTATTGTCCCTCCTGGTTTGTGTTAGGTTATGGGACTAAAGGCTAATCTCCACACACACAGAGGAGCAGAGGAACAATGACAGGCTGAGGAACCCTCCGTAACCTCATCAGAACCAACAGGGCTCCCTAACATGGCTCCTCAGCCCATGATCCTGGTGTGACACCCACCACATGAGTCAGTGGTCTCCCTGGACCACCTTGCAGATCCCCTTGGAGGGGTTACTGCTTGCAGGGCTATGGGACTCAATACGGGATGCCAGGAAGAACATCTTGCAATTGAGACTCATTATGGGCTGTTTAGAGGAAAGACCCAAGGCAGTGAAAGAGAGGGATCAAGCTAGTTTTGGGGAGGAACCAATGTGGAAAAGCAGAAGAAAAAGGGGATAAAAGGTGCAGATTGCTTGTGAAAAGGTGCTTGGCCAGTAAGCTGCTCTGGCCCTGTGCCTGATAACTGCAGCCTGTCCTGTCCTCTTCTTAACTCCCTTGTGAACTATTCTCTGGGGTGAGGGGACCCTCTCCTTTCTGTTTGTGCAAGTGCTGTTTTCTGTGTTGAGCTGTGTGATTGGTGATAAATATATGCAGTGTGTGCAGGTGTGCTTGTCTGACTACTGGTAAAACAGGTTCAGCCTTGCTATTGCCTGGACCTGGGGACATGGAGCTGTGGCAGCCTGGCTTCTGTTGGGCTATCGGATTTGGCATCTCCTACCTGAGTGCACATACAAGGCTGAGTGGAGGCAGTCTCGTGTGGGAGCTCCCACTGCTGCTGTCAGTGCTGGCCCCTCTGTACCACTGGTGTTGTTAAAAAGCACGTGTGTGGTGGCATACTTTCCCAGCTGCTCAAATCTACCTATGAATGCAAAAGAAAGATGGTTTTGTGCTGCTTCCCAGCAGAAGCGACCAGCCTGTGCCTTGCAATGGATTTCCCTACAGGAAAGGGGAGCTGCTCAACCTCATGCACTATCCCACAGGCCACTGTAGCATAAAGAGCTCTGTCTGTTTGCCTCTCCTTTCAGCTAGGAAGCTCAGGAGCAAGCAGTGCAAGCCAGACCCTGGACTGGGGAATCAGGGTGTCTGGGTGCTGTAGGGGCCTTCCTCCAGGGACACCCCCCCCCCTCGAAGGTAAGCACTGCCCCAGAGCTGACACTGGACAGCCCAGGGACTGGCTGAGGCACAGAGGAGAGAAATAGCATTCCCCAGACTTGGCTGCCAGCAGTGCACTGGAGCTGGGAGGGAACCCAGGTGTCTGGGCTCCCAGTCAGCCTCTCCCCTGCTCTCCCCAGTAGACCCCTGCCTTTCACCTTCCCACCCAAACCAGAGAGGAGGGAGGCAGTCTTTGTGCACCAGCCCTGCACCACCCCCATGCCCAGCCCCGCTGCCCCAGGGCTGTGGGTGCAGCAGGTGCAGGTGTGCTGGACACTGTGCTGTGTGCACGCAGCACTGTGTTTGGGCAGGTGTGTGGAAAAGGGGCATGTGCAGCGTCCACGGCGTGCACAGGTCTCTTATCCCCATTCGGAACCACAGATATTAAGGGGGATCTTTGGCCACAGCATGCTGCGTACTTCTGTAATATGCCCATTTAACGGTAAATTCTCTTGCTCCAGACCAACTGCAGGAGGTATCTTGGGGATGAAGGCACTCGCACCAGCTCCATGAATTCTGAGTCCATTGAACCACATCAGTGTGTCACAAGATGTGCAACTCGGGAAGGCGAGAGAAGAAAGAGGGAAAAAGAAGAATCAGAGACTCTAAATGCAGCAACTTAGGAAATTATTGTTGGTCTCTCTCATCTACTGACATAAACAAGCACAAAGTGCAATGGACTTTAGCAGCATTATTATGTTTTGGGAAGTCCAGTAAACTGGTGCTGCTTGGAAGATATACTGCAGAGGGAAATACAAGTTATCCCCGTACTTACCCTGAGATCTGCCTTGTGATAAGCTTGTATCACTGCTGCAATACCTTTGCTGAGGCAGCCTGGAAAAATGCAAAAAGACAGAGTGCCCATACCCTCTATTAGAACAGGTTTGGCTTTCAGGAACAAGGTGCTCTGAAAGACAGGAAATAAACTCTCCTGCATCATCTAGGAAAAACATTTTCACAGACAATGGACAAGCTGCATCAATCTCCTGGCAAACATCAACAAGCCATATAGTCTGTGATGGCTTCCTTTCCCCTAAATGCCTGGCCTGTGGTTTATTTTAGCTGTGCTGACAGCAGATCGGCCCCTCTCCAGCAACTCAGTTGACAGTATGAGAAAGACAGGAGTGCAGCTCCCATCACCTTGCTCAGTGTGCTCTCAAGAGGACCAGAAAGAGAAGGACCAGGGTAATGTTTCGCCCCGGTCTCCTGTGGGACCTTGCAATGAACTGCCACAGGCTCTTGCTTCCTTCCACAAGGGGCACTAAACCCACCCACAGACAGCCTTGCTCATCAGGCCTTTTTCAAGGTACGCCGAGCAACCTTGAGGGCAGCTGCAAACAAGCAACTGTCCCCACAACCCAGTCCCCACAAAAATTGCGTTTAATTTACTGAGGGAAGAAGTCATTCACTGGCAACTTTCACACAGCATCTGCTCTAAAACTGACTGCTGGCACTCTAGTTCCTGAGGTCTGACAAGGCTTTGTCACCATAACTTGAGGGGAATTCCCCCCAGAAGGTAACACAGTACCTGCTGACATTCTTCCCACCAAGATTAGGCTCTTGCTGAGAAGCACATCCACCCTTCAGAGATGCCGAAACACAACGCCTCCAAACGTCTAAGTGCGACTCCGCAGTGACTGACCGAACATGTCGCACGTTGCCTACATGGAGCAGAGAGAGAGCACAGGTGACTTTGCTAAGTAGCATCATCCTCAACTCCAGCAGAAAATGAGAAAGCCTCTTTCCCTTACAGAGCGTAACATCCTAGGTAAATCTCACCTGCTGTCCCTGGTTTACTGAAAACAGACAAAAAATCATGGGAAGGACAAACCACCTTGGAACAGAAAGGTCACAAATGTTGCGCTTTTTTCTGTTTTCCCCCTCTGATAAGAGGCCTCCATGAACATTTTTGCTAGCTCTCCAGATAGGCAGGAGGACACAACTGCATGCTGTTCGTTGCTTGCTTCCACCCAGGGGTCTCACAGGGAACATGCTCAGACCTGCTTCCCTGCAGGAAGCTTACATAGAAAATCCACCCACGAGGAGGGCTCTGATGGCTTTCCAGACTGTCTGTATTGTCAGGAAAAAAAGACAGTCTGCACTGCAGTCAGCGTACAAAGGAACAGCAATAACGCTGGGTTCTGGATTCAAAGAGGGAGAGAAGGGAGAGCAGTTCAAAAAGAAGAAGGAATCTCCTTGCTTTGAGAGAAGCCTGTACTCCAGGACTGTCATGCAGACACCGCAGACAGACACATGATAGGAAGAGAAGGGTCTTGTACAAACGTACTAGGGCCTGATACATTCCTTTAGGGAACGGGTGCTGTAAACATGAGGGGGTATTTTTCTGGTTCCAATGTGGACTGTGTGGAAACAACTGCGGGGCGGGGGTGGGGGGTGGGGGGTGGGGAGGAGAAGAATACCCTAGTTTCTACCTCTCATCTAATTTCTGAAAAAGAGTGATGAGAGACCTCCCTTATACTGCCAGGAGGAATGAGTGATAATTACCCTAAGAAGATAAAACTGTCAGTCAAGGGAAACGCCAGGACTGGCCTTCAGGAATCAGAGGTAGCTGGAGATGCCATGTTCTGAAATGTCTTTCAAGCCCTGCCCTGCAGCATATTGGAATCACATTAAGAGAAATAACCTGATAGCCGCTCTGTGACGTACTAAGTTGATCTTACTTCGGGAAGATTATGAATGAAGGAGCAGGGGGAAGAGAAGGAAGGAAGGGAGGGAAGATTGGGTCTCTTTGGACACCACTGCATTTGCCCAGCCACAGTATTTCTCGCCACAGTATTTCTCACTTCGGAATGATTTCTGAGGAGGGAACTAGAACATGTAGTTAAGTGTGTCATTAAATACTTAGGAAGCAAAATTGTTAGTGGAATTCTGTTTTTCCTTCCTATAGATATGTTCCTCAACAAAAAAAGAAAGACAATCCAATAACATTCAGAATCAGAGCTGGAAGATGGCTGGCAACACCATTGCTCCACTTATATTTCTTCATCATTTACAGTATTTTCAAAGTACAATTTGCTGTATGAGTGCCTCAGCTCTAGACACATTCTTTGAATTTAAATACATTTTCAATGGCTGGTGACATCCACTGTACCCAAACTGCAACAAGATCAGTTTGCACTTGTAGCTCTTTGTTAGCTGGTGATTTGAGACCCAATTCTGCCAAAGCGTGCCTGTAGATAGAATTTTAAATGTTCATGGTTTCAGAAATTTCTTCTTGAGCAGCATCCCCTCCTTCACTGAGCTCAGGATGCCTATGCCACACCTGTGTGGAGTATAAAATAATGAGGACTGAAAGCTTAAGTGTGTCTGTAACAAGGTGGAAGAGATGCTTATGGCTGCAACTCAGTATGAGAGGGAAAGCAGGAAAAAGCAGGAAAAGCAAAGAAGTGTTTTCAGAAAGGGCTAAAGAACCCAACAGAGGAGAAGATTTAATACTGCAGCTGGGCGTTTTTTTCTTCCCCAACTCTCAAATCAACTATTGATCAGCAAATTCAAACATTAACCAAGATTTGTTTTTTTATCCCTCTCAGTTCTGCCAAACGTCAGTGTAATACATGCTAGGCCTTTTGTTTCAGCTGGTGCATCCTGACGGCATGGCAAAGCCAAGGCATTGTAGGTCCCCTGCTTACACCTGTCCATAACTTTGTTGTGCTGGTCAGGATTCCCTGAGAGTTGTCATTAGGTGCAATTCATTTACCCAAGAACGTAAGACACTAGCTCCTCTTTAATATTAGCTGACAGGTTATGTTATATAGCATCCTTTCCCAGAAGCAGTGGAGAAGAAGTCACAGTTCAACAGATAATGGGTTATTTTCCAAAATTCCTGGAAAGGACAATACCAATTGTAATTTGGCTCCACAATTTATAGTACACTGTTAAACACTGTGGAGAATGGCAAGAGGCCAGAAGGAGGCAGAATTGAGTAAAATTGCATCTCAGCTGTAAAACAGGTCATTTTGAATGCATGCAGTCCAGAGGCGCCTTAATTTTACAGACCTCCATACTACGAGCTCCAATTGAAACAAAATGCTTCTGTACATTGTTGCTTCATAATTTCATCTGTTAGATGCAGTTCCAACTCTTAGTCCTTTGGGTTCTGTAAAACAATCACTTCCATTGCAAAAATGAATGGTATTGAGAAAAAGCCTACTAAAAATGGGGGGGAGTAGCTGAATTTCACCCTACACGGGATTTTTACAGCAGCCCAAGTCACATATGGCAGCAATGGCTTCTGCAGAGAGGCCCAAAGCTGCCTTCTCCACAGAACTGAAAAGGAAAAAAACCTTCATCCTGTTTGGCTGATCTCAAATATACAGGCCCAGAGCATCCAGGCTGTTAACAAGACTGCTTTAGAGTACCAGTCTGAAAGATTCAGCACCACTTTGTCCTGTGGTCACAATACTGGAAAAGCCCTGCCCAAACCTCAAAATCTATTCGCTAGTAGACATGAGGGAAAAAGGCCCACAAAGTCCTTCAAAATCAAGATGCCAAGCAAGAAGTATCGTTTGAATCCAATTCACTCTAGCTGGCTATTCTGCAGATGAATAATGAGTTCACTGCCAACTTGCTGCTCTTCATGCTTTGGACACAGCAAACAGGAAAGAAGAAAAGGTTGGGGGGGGGGAAGGGGGAGAAAGGAAAGAAGACAGGGAGTAGAAATGGGCATTTTGGGCTGATATTGTTAGGATACCAGAGAGTTATCAACAAGAAAATAGGCTGGGCTGTCACATTAAACATGGCTTTTGACAGCTGAGAAACAGCAGGGCCTGGATGCAGAATCAATTCCTGCCACAGACTTTTCTTCTCAGGAAGTTCTTGTCCATTCCTGCTTAACACAAGACCTGGGCACAACTCAGCCCCTTAAAGAGGCTGTAAACTGGAGCTGAAAAGTGCCCGACTCACCTTATTGTGCCAGTCTTGCTCAACCCCCTCCTAACACTTCACTTAGATGTGTGGCACTGCAGTACGTGATCATGACAATTCAGATTCCCAGAACACCTAGCTGGAGCAGGAGAGACTTCTAGTCTCTACTCTAGCATTTCTCACTGCTGAGGGCTTGCCTTTGCAACCTTGAGATTGTTTGTATTTCAAGAAATTGTATTTTAAACTGCCAAAAGTCCTTCTAAGCAAGTAACGCATAGCACGGGAGCTGTCAGGACACATCAGCTCCTTAGTCCCACTGAGCTTCCTTTCACCTGCTTGAACTACAAGAACTAACTGCAGCAACACATTATTCTTTTTTAGAAAAACCTACAGTGCAACCACCTCATGTATTTTCCCAGTGTATTTCCCAGTACCTTATAGGCAGCAGAGAGATGCTGAAGCTGGAGAATAAGGAGCTGGCTCCAGGTTTGCAGAGTGTTCTCTGGCAGTTCTCCCTCTCTCTGCTGCTGGACTCCTCAGCCCTTCTCCTCTTGGCAGAAGCTCAACCGCTTGCCCATCTCCAATAGACTTTTTTGTGCTCTTGCAGTAAAAAGGAACTCACTAGAACAGCAGAAGGTGGCACATCCACAATAACAGCTCTACACCTCCCTACTTCCCAGCTGTTGGCTCTGAAGCAGGAAAACATCAGAATTGCTCTGCTTAACAGAGGCAAGGACAGTTCCCCCTGCCCCCACCAAATGGTTCTTCTCCCTTATCATCCAAAACAGCTGAATCCTTTAGACTGCCTCCTTCCCAGAAAAGATCTGCCCAAAATATAAGCAACTAAACCTTGTATCCAGCAACTGCTGAAGATCAAATTCAGCTATAGGCACCTGGTGCCACCAAAAGATTAAAGAACATCATAATCATAGGATGTTGCAGGAAGAGCCTCTTGAAAGGGATCTTAAACTCATGGCTGTAACTTCTCTTCCACTTTTCTGAAGCTGTCTCATGGGTCTATGTTACCACAGTCCAAAATAAGTTGTCCACAGTCCAAAAGGGGGTCCAAAAGTTGTCCAAAGTCACCACAGTCCAAAAGCCCTCCCTATTCTGCCTGAAAGTCGTTCAGAAAAGCTCAGATCCCCTCTTTCAGCCTTATTCATATGCTGTTAAGAGCATCAGCTTGTAGAAATTCTTAGGCTAATGTCAGAAACTGTCAGCAGCCATGTTATGCTGAGTACCTGCCCTCTTACCTGAGCAGTTATTAGGTTTCATCTGTATCAACAAGACATAACAGTGTAGCATGCAGCTGATGGAACACTATTTCAGAAAATTTATTTAATTTTCCTCTCCTATTTCCTGCATGCTGTTGCCAATAATTCTGAAACCACGTCCTCCACAAACATCTCTTCAAATACAAGGTGGTTGCTTACAAAGTGCTTCCCAACATATTTCAGAGCAAATGAACCTCCAGAAGACAGCCAGCCACACTCCGCAAGACAGCCTGGGATGCTCTCATGCTCAGCTGAAATCTTCTCCCACATCCCGACGATCTTTGCTACAATCCAAGTACACATGCCAGCACAGACACAGCCTTCATAAACGCAGCTCTCTCCTGCCTGCCACAGCCACTGACACAAAAAGCCTCCATAGCCTGGGCAGCTTTTCCACTTGGGGGAGACACCCAAGAGTACCCGCTCCTACAGCACCTCCTTTATCCCGGCAGCACTACGACCTCTCACTTCCCTTCAAATCCAACACTCCCAAAAAGAACGACAGCTGCACCAACAGGAAAAACACGATCCCCAGGTTTCCCCAAACTAACACCTCCTGCCACCTACCTGGGAGCTGCTGCCTGAGCTCGACCAGTCCATCGGCTGGGCTGACCTGGCCGATGCCACCCCAGCTGTCTTCACCGCCTGCAAAGCAAAAGGAAGCATTTTGAGGCAAAGGCCTGTGGAAAAAAACACCAAGAGCCACTGCCTCTTCTCTCCCGGGTCCTGCCACATGACAAGGACAGCAAACAAATTCCCAGGTCCCCCTGCAACAACGTCTCTTGCATTATGCCCCATTTGGGGCACAACCAAATGCACGCAAGGCACCCATTTGTGCCCCACTGTGTGCACCACCAAAGGCACACAAGCATGGACTCACAAGAGGCTACCAAGCTCTCAATTCCAAGCCCATCTTGCAATGGCGTCTCTCTGCTCAGCGGCACACACCCTTGCCAAGTCACCCTCCCTACCTCTCCCCTAAATAACTCCTGCCACCACCTACCTGGGAGCTGCTGCCTGAGCTCGACCAGTCCATCGGCTGGGGTGACCTGGCCGATGCCAGCCCAGCTGTCTTCACCGCCTGCAAAGCAAAAGGAGGCATTTTTAGGCAAGGGCACACAGAAAGAACCACCAAGAGCCACTGCCTCTTCTCTCCCGGGTCCTGCCACATGCCAAGGACAGCAAACACATGCCCAGGCGCCCCCGCAACAACGTCTCTTGTATTATGCCCCATTTTGTGCACAACCAAAGGCACACAAGCGTGGATGCAAAACAGGCTTCCAAATTCACGCTTCCAAGACCATCTTGCAGTGGTGCCTCTCTGCTCAGCGGCACACACCCTTGCCAAGCCACCCTCCCCACCTCTCCCCAAAATAACTCCTGCCGCCACCTACCTGGGAGCTGCTGCCTGAGCTCGAACAGTCCATCGGCTGGGGTGACCCGGCTGATGCCTCCCAAGCTGTTTTCACCACCTGCAAAGCAAAAGGAGGCATTTTGAGGGAGAGGCACACTGAGAGAACCACCAAGAGCCACTGCCTCTTCTCTCCCGGGTCCTGCCACATTACAAACCCAGCAAACACATGCCCAGGTCCCCAGCAACAACGTCTCTTGCATTATGCCCCATTTTGGGCACAACCAAAGGAACACAAGCACGCATGCAAAACAGGCTTCCAAGTTCACGCTTCCAAGCCCATCTTGCAATGGCACCTCTCTGCTCAGCAGCACACACCCTTGCCAAGCCACACTCCCCACCTCTCCCCAAAATAACACCTGCCGCCACCTACCTGGGAGCTGCTGCCTGAGCTCGACCAGTCCATCGGCTGGGCTGACCTGGCTGATGCCAGCCCAGCTGTCTTCACCACCTGAAAAGCAAAAGGAGGCATTTTAAGGCAAAAGCCTGCGGAAAGAACCACCAAGAGCCACTGCCTCTTCTCTGTTGGGTCCTGCCACATGCCAAGGACAGCAAACGCACTTCCTGGCCAACTCGCAACAAAGTCCCCTCTACTCTAGCCCAATCTGTGCCCAAGCAAAGGCACACAAGGCACACATTCCTGTGCCCCATTTTGTGCACAACCAAAGGCACACAAGCATGGATGCACAACAGGCTTCCAAATTCACGCTTCCAAGCCCATCTTACAGTGGTGCCTCTCTGCTCAGCGGCACACACCCTTGCCAAGTCACCCTCCCCACCTCTCCCCAAAATAACTCCTGCCGCCACCTACCTGGGAGCTGCTGCCTGAGCTCGACCAGTCCATCGGCTGGGCTGACCTGGCTGATGCCAGCCCAGCTGTCTTCACCACCTGCAAAGCAAAAGGAGGCATTTTGAGGCTAAGGCCTGCGGAAAGAACCACCAAGAGCTACTGCCTCTTCTATCCCAGGTCCTGCCACATGACAAGGACAGCAAACACATGCCCAGGTCACCAGCAACAATGTCTCTTGCATTATGCCCCATTTTGTGCGCAACCAAAGGCACACAAGCACGCATGCAAAACAGGCTTCCAAGTTCACGCTTCCAAGCCCATCTTGCAATGGCACCTCTCTGCTCAGCAGCACACACCCTTGCCAAGCCACCCTCCCCACCTCTCCCCAAAATAACACCTGCTGCCACCTACCTGGGAGCTGCTGCCTGAGCTCGACCAGTCCATCGGCTGGGCTGACCTGGCTGATGCCAGCCCAGCTGTCTTCACCGCCTGAAAAGCAAAAGGAGGCATTTTGAGGCTAAGGCCTGCGGAAAGAACCACCAAGAGATACTGCCTCTTCTCTGTCGGGTCCTGCCACATGACAAGGACAGCAAACACATGCCCAGGTCCCCCCACAACAACATCTCTTGTATTATGCCCCATTTTGTGCACAACCAAAGGAACACAAGGCGCACATTCGTGTGCCCCATTTTGTGCACCTCCAAAGGCACACATGCATGGATGCAAAACAGGCTTCCAAATTCACGCTTCCAAGACCATCTCGCAATGGCACCTCTCTGCTCAGCAGCACACACCCTTGCCAAGTCACCCTCCCCACCTCTCCCCAAACTAACTCCTGCTGCCACCTACCTGGGAGCTGCTGCCTGAGCTCGACCAGTCCAGGGCTGGGCTGACCTGGCCGATGCCATTGCAGCTGTCTTCACCACCTGAAAAGCAAAAGGAGGCATTTTGAGGGAGAGGCACACAGAAAGAACCACCAAGAGCCACTGCCTCTTCTCTGTCGGGTCCTGCCGCATGCCGAGGACAGCAAACACATTCCAAGGTCCCCCTGCATTATACCCCATTTTGTGCACCTCCAAAGGCACACAAGCATGCATGCAAAACAGGCTTCGAAGCTCACGCTTCCAAGCCCATCTCGCAGTGGCACCTACCTGGGAGCTGCTGCCTGAGCTCGACCAGTCCATTGGCTGGGGTGACCTGGCTGATGCCAGCGCAGCTGTCTTCACCACCTGAAAAGCAAAAGGAGGCATTCAGACGGAGAGGCACACAGAAAGAACCACCAAGAGCCACTGCCTCTTCTCTCCTGGGTCCTGCCACATGCCAAGGACAGCAAACGCACTTCCTGGCCAACTCGCAACAAAGTCCCCTCTACTTTAGCCCAATCTTTGCCCAAGCAAAGGCACACAAAACACACATTCGTGTGCCCCATTTTGTGCACAACCAAAGGCACACAAACATGGATGTAAAACGCTTCCAAGCCCATCTCGCAGTGGCACCTACCTGGGAGCTGCTGCCTGAGCTCGACCAGTCCATTGGCTGGGCTGACCTGGCTGCTGCCTGCCCAGCTGTCTTCACCACCTGCAAAGCAAAAGGAGGCATTTTGAGGGAGAGGCACACTGAGAGAACCACCAAGAGCCACTGCCTCTTCTCTCCCGGGTCCTGCCACATTACAAACCCAGCAAACACATGCCCAGGTCCCCAGCAACAACGTCTCTTGCATTATGCCCCATTTTGGGCACAATCAAAGGCACACAAGCATGGATGCAAAACAGGCTTCCAAGCTCCCACTTCCAAGCCCATCTTGGAATGGCGCCTCTCTGTGCAGCGGCACACACCCTTGCCAAGCCACACTCCCCACCTCTCCCCAAAATAACACCTGCCGCCACCTACCTGGGAGCTGCTGCCTGAGCTCGACCAGTCCATGGGCTGGGGTGACCTGGCTGATGCCACCCCAGCTGTTTTAACCAGCTGCAAAGCAAAAGGAAGCATTTTGAGATAAAGGCACACAGATAGAGCCACTGCCTCTCCTCTGTCGGGTCCTGCCACATGACAAGGACAGCAAACAAATTCCCAGGTCCCCCCGCAATACAGCTCTTGCATTATGCCCCATTTTGGGCACAACCAAAGGCAGACAAGGTACACATTTGTGCCCCACTGTGTGACAACCAAAAGCACACAAGCATGGATGCAAAACAGGCTTCCAAGCTCACGCTTCCAAGCCCATCTTGCAATGGCGCCTCTCTGCTCAGCGGCACACACCCTTGCCAAGCCACCCTCCCCACCTCTCCCCAAACTAACACCTCCTGCCACCTACCTGGGAGCTGCTACCTGAGCTCGACCAGTCCATTGGCTGGGCTGACCTGGCTGTTGCCTGCCCAGCTGTCTTCACTGCCTGCAAAGCAAAAGGAGGCATTTTGAGGGAGAGGCACACTGACAGAACCACCAAGAGCCACTGCCTCTTCTCTCCTGGGTCCTGCCACATGCCAAGGAAAGGAAACCACCAAAGGCACACAAGCATGGACTCACAAGAGGCTACCAAGCTCGAACTTCCAAGCCCATCTTGCAATGGCGCCTCTCTGCTCAGCGGCACACACCCTTGCCAAGCCACCCTCCCCACCTCTCCCCAAAATAACTCCTGCCGCCACCTACCTGGGAGCTGCTGCCTGAGCTCGACCAGTCCATCGGCTGGGGTGACCTGGCCGATGCCAGCCTAGCTTTTTTCACCACCTGCAATGCAAAAGGACACATTTTGAGGCTAAGGCACACAGAAAGAGTCACTGCCTCTTCTCTGTCGGGTCCTGCCACACGCCAAGGACAGCAAACACATTCCCATGCCTGACCCACCAGGGTCTCTTCTGCTGGCATCCCGTTTGCTCTTACTGACCGCCTACAAGAATGGATACACAACACGTTTTCCAGCCTCATCTTGCAAGGTTAAGCATCGGGCTTAACCTGAGAAATTTTATGAGCCCTAGGCTATTCCCTAGCTCTCCCCATAAGCTCATTTTTAGTGCATATCAGCAAGATTCAATAGGGAAGCAGAAAAGCATGGTACTGCCTCTTACTTATCGCAATGCCACTAGCTATTTGTTGCGGATTATGAGATTTTCATGTATTCCCCATCTCCCTCTCAGTGCAATGGGATGCTCAGAGACATCTGTTGTCAGAATTGCTTTTCATCTGGGAATCTCCACTGTAGCGTTGGCAATGGAGAGAGGTCACCAAGCTGCTCTCACCACATGTTCAGTTATGACCTGTGTCCTCAGGTGGGCCTTCCCCTTCTGTGACTACCCTCTTGCTTTTGCTGCATTGAAATAACTTCTGTACTAGTAGCCGGAGACCCTTCTGCAAAGCTCATCCCAAGCTCTCTTTAAGGCCTCTTCTTTTCCTTATCCTGTCTGATCTTACAGACTTCCCTGCTCTCCTGACCTCTGACAAACTATCTAGGACTCCAAGGACAACTTTCCCCTTCTCTACACAGTACTCCTTGCTTTCATAGTAAACCATACAGGGGGGTTTACTGGGACCCTTAGTCTTTCACTCTTGATTGTAAGAAACAGGCTGCTCATGCTCTTCATGCAGAATTTTAGCAGCCTGCAGGCTCCTGCGGCTTTTTCCTGGGCAGTCTTCTGTAGTATTTTACTAATTGCCTCTTCCTTATGTCGCTCCCTTTCTTGAAATGATCTGTGTACATCCTGGCTCTGGTTGGCTTGCACTCTGCTATTCTCATGTTAAGCCCAGCTGCACTTCACCACCCCAGAGTGACTCTCTCCAGTACCTCCCAGACTAAATCCTGCACAAACTAAATCCAGACCAAGTCCACCACAGTGTCTTTTCTCACTGCTTCACAGACCACCTGGTGTAGGAAGCAGCCCTTTACAAGCAGGAGACACTTCAGGTCTGAAGGCATCGTCTCCTGACAGGGCCTCTGGCCTTCTAGCCAAGCATCACAAGACGTCAGTGCTGCCTCTGTGCCTCTTCCCATCTTCCCCTTTGTGTGAGGCAGCCCAGCTGGAACCTCAGCCAGCCCTTCCAGGCCTTTGGCAGGCTCTCCCCCTCCTCCTCAGCGCAGGAGGAAGGCCAGGGCACAAAAGCCTGGAGCCTGCCCTGTCTGATGGAAAAGGGCAGAGAGGCATGCCTGCCTCTGCTTCGCCCAGCACCTACCGCTGTGTCACTGTTGAGCCATGCACAAATACTCCCCTGTGTCTCTCCCCATGTAGGTGTCACTTCCCCCTTGGGGGCTTTGGACCAAGGGCAGGGCTGTTCTCTTCACTCTTTCAAAGCACTTTGTGTTCATGTCAGCCATGGTTGTCAGCCCAGAGGCTTTGTGTCCCTTGGCCAGGGCAGTTGCAAGGAGTTCAGGATCTAATGACAAGGCTGCTTTTCCTGTAACTCCAAGAGCCCCTGCCCTAAGGACCCTCTGCCAAATGCCTGCAGACCAGGTGATCATCTGAGGCTGCAGCCTCCCTCCAAACCCCCTCTCCCAGAACATCAGGTGATGTTTCATCCTCAGGAATTTAAATACCCACAGGCATTTCCAACAACTCCAGGGCCTCACCCAGGGACATCCCCCCCGCCAGGGCTGGAGGCTCCCAGGGGCCAAGACCAGCTCCCCAGCATCAGCAGCCCCTGACTGCTCCCATCCCCTGGGGTCCAGTCGAGACTGCCCATGCCAGGCCAAGTCCTCCCTCACCTCCGCCACACACTGCCTGGGTGCGGCTCCCCAAGGCCAAGGGGAAAGTGGAACGGTTCATGGATAAATGAGCGGCCCAACCTCATCTCTTCCCCATTACCTCCATCACACCCTGCCCCGCCAGCCCCATCTCGTGGGCCTGCCTCCCCTCTCACCCACCCCGCAGGCCTCCCCCACGCCAGCACCAGACATACCTGCCCAAGCTGGCAGGCCCTGCTGCGCACCCGGCCTCTTCTCCCCAGGCCGACACGGCGAAGGCCACAGGCGACCTCCTTCCCTCCTGTGCACATGGGCATCATGAGCAGCAACACACCAACAGCCACCGACCACGGGGAGAACCGCTCTGGCACAGAAACCCCACGGCCGGAGCCCTGAGTGCATCCGTGTTCCCATGGCGATAACGGCCACTCAGAATGGAAGCAGAAGGGGGCCAGGAGGGGGCTGGGGGAGACGGCCCTGTAGCACTCGCCTCAGCACTGCCCACCACGGCTGCAGAGACCAAACCTGGGAGCAGCCAGCACTTGCTGCTTTGGACTGCGTCCCCCACTTGTTGCCCAGCTGCTTTCCCAGTCATGGTTTCTTCTGGGTGCAGAGGTTTGGGCCCGCCACTTGCAGCAGGACAAGAGCGCCCCAGCACTGTGCTGATGCTCAGAGAGGAGGATGTTATGCTACGATGCGACCCATCGTTCTCTGTCCCCACCAAAGCCCTCAGGCTGAGACCCCATCTGGGCATGTGCTGACACTCCCAAACCAGCCTGGATAACCGGTACTGCACACTGAACCCCAGAGGTTTAGGAGCACTGTGCAAGGGAGCTGGGCGTGTGGTGCTGCACATGCAGCACAGCCCCTCTGCGCTGCTCCCACTTTGCCTGCTGGGGAGCAGCGCTGAGTCCAAGCACAGATGTCACAAAACAAGACAGAGCCCCCAGCGCGGAGCCTGGGCTGAGCTGGCACCTCCCCTCAACCCTGGTCCTCAGGGTGTGCAGCAGCTCAGGGCTGAGCCCCAGGGTCCTGCAGGGGCTGGGGATCCCCCTGCCGTGGGCCAGGCCCAGGGTGGTGGAGCCAGCACGTGACCAGAGCTGGTCGGTGCCTCCTGGCTGGCAGACAGGGTCCCAGGGCCAGCGCAGCCATAGCCAAGGCCGAGCGAGCTCAGGAGCCCCACGCTGACTCTGGCTGGGCTGCGCAGGGAGGGACTGGGGTATGGCATGGCCCTGCACCACTGCTCCCAGCACCGGCGGCCCAGAGCTGGGCTCCCCTTGCTGCCCCGCACGGCCCCCAGGGCAGCCAGGAGCCCCGCAGCGCTCCTGCGGCAGAGCCCAGCCCCTGCGGGGCAGCGGCCGGGCCCCGGGGCCCTGCACTGCCCAGGCACATGATGCCAGGCTGCCCCGAGGCCCCACCATGCCCCGCCCTGCCGCCCACAAGATGGTGCCTGGGCCGGGGAGGGCCGCCCACCGGGTCACGTGGCACTAAGGTTGCTATGGCATCGTCCCCTCCATGCGGCCCTCCTGTTGGCTGGCAAGAGGATGAGGGTGGGGATCCCTTGGACTGACAGTTCTGCCAGCCAATCGGAGTCTAGCATTCAGAGTCTGCAGGAAGGGAGGAAGTTGTGGGGCCTCATCTGGAGGAGAGAAGAGAGAGGAGAGAAAGAGAGAGCGGGGGGGGGGAGAGAGAGAGAAAAAGAGAGAGGGAAGTGAAAGAGAAGAGGGAGAAAAGAAGGGGAGACGAGCATGGAGGAGCGAGAGAGCAGCGGGAAAGCAAGAGAGCAGGGCAGAGCTGTGCTGGCAGTGACCGCTGCTCCCTCGCCTCTCCCTGTCACACTGAGGTTACCTCTGCCTTCCCCACAGCCTCCTGCCCTCCCTGCAGAAATGCTTTCTCCCCAGCTTTGGCCAGCCAAAAGCCCTCCCGGCCTCACTGAGAAGCACGGGGCCCTGACAGCAAAACTGCCCCAACCCTGTGGGGGCTGCAGGGCCAGCGCAGACACCTGCTCTCACCAGGACCTTTAGCAAAGGGGGCCATTTGTCAAGCAATCTGGGTGGGGGGAAATGGCCAAGACTAGGCATTTCCCCCAGGGCTGGCCTACCCTGGAGCTCAGATTTAACTCTGCTCCTGCTTCTCTGAGCCTGGTGTCCTTTCCCATGGCAAGAGCATGCTCCAGCTGCTGCCTCTGCAGTGCAGCGCCTGTGCCCATTGCACAGCCCCGGAAGAAGTCCCCCACCAACCACCTTGGCCATGGGGGCCTTGCAGATGCTCCTGAGATCACTGTGCCTCCAGCAGGTTGCAAGGTATCCCCTCTGGGCCCTCCCACCCAGACACACCGGGGAAAACCCACCCTTTGGGAACAGGGGTCACAAAGCCACCTCAGGGACTAGCTTTGGTCACTCGCTGCTTTGGGGCACTTACCCAACATCTCCTGCCGTGCACGCATCCTCCCTGCCTCCCTGTATACTGGCAGGACAGTGCTCCCTGCCAGGGGCTTCTGACACTTCCTTGCAAACAGCATCACCTGTGCTGAGAAAAAAAGCCCCTCGTGGGTAAATGAGAGCAGAACTGGGACAAGACCAACATGTGTCTCTCCGGCACCCCAGGTCCCAGGTCAGGCTCCTGCTCAGAAAACTCCAGCCTAAGAAACGCTGGCTGAGGACTGGCTGCCTGCTGTGAAGAAGCCAGAGATCCTAGCTGCTCCCCAAAATGACCTGCCTGGCAGCACCCAGGAGGCAACAGCTGCAGATGCAACCAATATTTAGCACTACCCCAAGAGCACTAACAAACAGAGCCACTGTTGTGCCCCACACACAGTGTTGCCCCCCTTCCCCCCAAAAAATCCCAGGGTAGCAGCGGGTTGTCAGGGAGCCCCAGCGATGGGCACAGCAGGCCCCAGGCCCAGACATTTCTGCATATCCATGGACAAGCGCTAAAAGCTCCTTCACAGCTCCCCCCACCACAGGAGGAGAAGGCAGAAGAGCAGTCAGCACCACAACCTGGTGTAGCAGAAGCCAAAATATCCCCCCTCGTCATGGCAGGGCAGGACCGGACCCCAGCTGGACACCACTCCCTGAGCCCTTCATGGCAGAGACCTCGCTGTAGCCGTGCTACCAACAGCGGCTCTGACCCATTGCAAACAAAGAGCTGCCATCACTGGGGATTTATGGGCCACACGGAGCATCAGGGGGATGCTTGAGCCTCTTCCCAGGGAGAGGGCAGCGAGGGGCATATATAAAAATATGTGCACACAAAAACACACACAAATCACCGCACACCCTACAAATCACCAAGAGACCTCTACTTTTCAGATGAGCCTTTGTTACCTGATTATTTCCCTATTTCAGTTATCTTTTCACTTCAAGTATCAAGTATCTTCAAGTATTTAGCCATTCCTGCAAGTATCATTGTTGCAATTGGCATTTCTCCCACAGGAAAACCCACAGGCCAGGACTGGGGAGGGCTGAGATTAGCCCCAGTCCCCTTAGCAGCTGCTTCAAGGAGAGATTTCAACTCTGGCCCAGGAAGAGGTCTGGACCCATCCTTCCAGAAGCTTCATCCCCAATAACCCCTCCAGGGACTTGGGGACTCCTGTTCCAAACCTCAATACATCTGCTGCTCGCCTCGGGACCCCCAGCAAGGGCACAGAGCACCCAAGGGGCAGGGGGGCTTTCTCCAAACGCTGCCAGTGACTCCTGCCCCACGACAGGCTGTAACACAAGAGCCCCAAAATCTCTGCTTCCCTTAGTGCTTACTCAGCCCAGAGTTGAAAACACAATTTGAGCAGGTTTGCTTTTAGACTGCCTGGAAACCTCAACACACTTTCCTTCCCCTGCGCTCCTCCTGAGCGGGCTGCTCGCACCTCCTTTCCTCTCTGTCTGCCCTGGCTGGGGAAAAGTGCCCAGGAAGTCTGCCTGCAGTGCTTCTAGTTGGGCTCTTCTCATTGCTTGTCCAAATGTGCCACAGAGCCTAGGAAGGGGATTTTCCTGCTCCAAAGATGCACAATGTGCCTGTCCTGCATGGCAGGAGCAGGGTACAAATCCAAGTGAGGAATCAGAAGGGAGCTCCATGGGCCCTCCCAGCCCTTGCTGGCTCCCTCAGGAGACTCCTTTCCTCTGAGATACCAAGGCCTTGCCTCCAGGGATCAAGACACTGAGCTTGCTAAAAGGAGCTGAGTGCCTTCATGGCAAAATTCCTGTTATCCAAGAAGAGTTGGGGTCATTTCCATGCAGGAGGTGCTGCCTCCATCATGTCAAAAACCAGATGCTCAAACGCGGAAGGAGGCACAACAGGCTCCATGGCACCCAGTCTGTGTGCTGGACCCTGCTGCTTCATTTCAGGCACCACTTTGCAAAAGGAAGGAAAATCCATGCCCCCTCCTCAACTCTTTCTCTGTCTGGCCCTGTTGCCTGCCAGGAGCCCCCAGCCAGCTCCTGCCAGGTGCAACCAAGCGGCTGCTGCCGCCCACCCCAGCTGCATCCTGCCCTCTCCCTCAGCAGTGCCACTGCTTCCTCCCTCTGACCACTCCCAGCCTTTGGGCACTTTCTGCTTCTGGGGTTTGGGAAAATGCAGCAGGCTCAGAGCAAAGCAGAAGCACCGCAATTCAAACCCCAGGGAGGGGAGGTAGAGCAAGGCCATTCTTGCACAGCCCCAGGGCAGCCAGGGACCCCTGGGCAGAAGGATGGGATGGGGCAGCCCCAGGATGGACCAGAGCATGACCAGGAGCAATAAAAAATCTCCGCTCACCCTCTGGTATCCTGCTCCCCTCCAGCTCCCTCATGCCTGCGCTCTCCCCAGGCTCGTTGAGGGCAGGCAGGGGGACTACAGACCCCACACCCATCCCAGGGAGCCCAGCTGCCTCACTGACCCCAGCCCAGCTCTGGCCACGAGGCCCCACTGCCTTCCCACCACCAGAAGAGCTCAGCTCTCCAGCTCTGCCCACGCTCTGTCCCCGGACCCTCCTGCCCTCCCACTGCTCGAGAACCCCCGGTACCTGGGGGCCAGGGGGAGGCTCCCACAACCATCAATGCCCTGAGCATTGCCAGGTCCCTGCTGCATGCTGGAACCTTGGGCCAGGCCAGGCCAGGAGGGGGCTGATGTGCTGGAGCCCCCCTGGCTGGCCCTGCTCTGGCAGCACTGCTGGGACCATGCTGGAAGTACTGGGAGCAGTTCTGGACTCCCAGGACAAGACAGACATGGTCGTGCTGGAGCAAGTCCAGCAATGGGCCACACGGATCATTGGGGGACTGGAGTATCTGCCACCCGAAGCGTGGCTGAGGGAGCTGGGACAGTTTAGCATAGAGGAGGGGAGACTCAGGGGGACCTTTTCAATGGGTAGAGAAAGAAATACATGATGTGGGAGGGAGAGGTTACAGAAGATGGAGCCAGACTCTTCTCAGTGGTCCACAGGGACAGGACAAGAGGCAATGGGCACACAAGGAAAGACAGAAATTCCATTTAACCATAAGAAAAGCCCATTTCACTGTGAGGGTGACTGAGTCCTTTCCTTTCCAGGGGCTCATTGTGCTGCCCTTTGGCATGGTGTGCTAGCAATGCCTGCACTCAGAATGGCTGTGGGACCTCCACCAGGATCGGCCCCTTGCTCTGCACCTTTCCCTTGAGTCATCCCGGCTCTCCTGGAGTCCTGCATGGTGACAGCGCTCAGTCCTCCCCGAGAAGACTTACACTTCACCTTGGGAGCCAGGAACTCACCTGTCAGTGTGAGCCCTGCTCCTGCGCCTCCTCCACCAAGCTGAGGACGCATAGTGCGCTGTGCCCAGGACTCCCCAGCGGAGCTGGTCGCCTCGGGGGGACCTGCTGCCGGGCCTCTCTTGGTCAGAGGAAGGCTCCCTGTGCCTGCTGGGCCACCTCAGGGGCTACTGCCATGCTTTGCCCCACGCCGATGGCAGGGCGTGTGCTGTGGGGGCAGAGACTCGCTGAGCTTTTTTCCCTTTTCTCCTCTGTCAGCGGACTTCAAGCTGAGCGCTGCCAACCAGCAGCGTGGCCAAATTCAGCCAGAGCCATGCTTGTGAACTGGGCAATGTCTTCTGCCAAGCAGAAAAGCAACCTCTTCCCTCTGCTCCCCACCTTCCCTGGGCCATGACAACGCATGCCCTGCATGGAGGGGTTGGGTCCTTTCTGAAAAAAGCCCAACTGGACAAGAGCTTGGGGATGTATTTGACACAAGGGGCAACAAGCAAAAGCCTCCCCAGGCAATGTCAGAAGCGCCCAGGCAGAGAGGGCAGATTAGAGCTCAGATGGCGCCAGCGGCATTGCCAGGTGCAGCTGGCTTGTGCTGGCTGCAGGGAAAAAGGCACCATCATCCGAAATTCCTCCCTGCTCTGCCGACATCACAGACTAGAAAAGAAAGGGACACTCAGCTGGTGACAGCAGTGTGGAGTGAGCCAACAGCTGGGCTGCATTGCAGGCTGTCCCGATCCAATATTGGGGGGGTTTCGTTACGATCCCAAGGACGAGATTAAGACGCTAAAACCAGTCAAATATCGTACAACCTTTTAACTTTATTTTCCACAAAGTGGGGAGAAAAGGTGGGGAAAGGCGAAGGGGAGACGAAGGGAAGAAGGGAACAAGGGTAAGGGGAAAGATAAAGTTGGAAAAGGAGAGGAGAAGCTAGCTACCACCACTCCGAGTCCGATGATGTTCTGCCGACTCCGTTCGAATTACAGCTCAGGCTGGGTGCCTCCGAAGAGGGACCCCGAACAAAGAAATCCCTGGGCAATTATACTTTTCAGTCTAAGCTCTCCGCCCTTCACGCAGTAGTTTGGACCAATAGTAATATTTAGGTCTGGGGTCTCCTGCTCCTTATTGGGTCCCTAGGTAGGTTGTTTACCGTTGTGGTTTCTGCTGACAGATGCGTTTTCATTCTTCGGGTCTTGCCCTTATCTCTCAAAGCCCTGACAATTTATTACTTCCCCAGCAGTGACGGTAGGTGTTATTTCCCAAGGTCCAGACAAAGGGAATATGATCTGGACCCCAAGATAGCCCAGACCCCCCCAATCAGCATTGTTTCCGCAGCAAGAGGAGGCCCTGCTCCCCAGGGTCCCGGTGCCCAAGCAGGCCTCACTTCAATGCCTTGACATCCTCCCTCCCGGAGCGTGAAGCATGGGAATGCAAACTGCTGGTAACCCCCTTGTCTTTGCTGCCTGCACCAGCTCTGGGGCCCTTTCTCACTGAACTAGGGAGTGCGGCCTAAGGCTTCAGCAAATTTAGCTACTCATGCTAAGCAAGCTTTATAGAAGTTGTGCTAAGCAGCAGTAATTTATAGTCCAGGTCCCAAAGTCTCTGCCCGATCGTGGTCTGGTTCAGCGCAGGCTCAGTGTGTCCCGGGTGGTCGCAGGGAGACCATTTCGGGGGTCACAGCAGCTCAGTCCTGTTCCCGCCGGGAACAGATGGCTTGTTTGGAGTTATGGTTTGCTTGCACCTTATGTACCAAGAAATGTTTAAGGCAAAAGTTCACTCATCTGTCCGCCACACAGGCGATCCACACCAACCTCCCATCTGCCCTGCAGGCAGCCCCGCTCCGGCCCTGGGCTCAGCGCAGATCTCGTGGGAGGGCACCGTCCCACAGCCCTGCTCCGACAAGGCGAGCGGGCAGGGCTTCGCCTGGCCCAGGCTGCCTCTCTCAGCCTCTCTTCCTATGACAGATGCTGCGGTCCCTTCATCATCTTTGTGGCCCTTCACTACACTTGCTCTGGTAGCTCCATGTCCCTTTTGTCCTGGGGAGCCCAGGACCACACGCAGCACTCCAAGTGTAGGGGGGAGTCCGTGAAGGCTGTGTACAGAAGATGCCTGGCCTCATCTGGGGATAAATAACACTAATCAAGCATTGGACTGACAGCAGGGCAGGGCCCATCCCCGTGGGCAGTGTGGGCAAAGAGCCCACGTGGGCAGGGGTGAGTTGCGCCATGGGCACAGGAACAGAGCTGGGCTGCCCCAGGGGCTCCCTGTGTGTGCCGAGCCCATGAGATGCCCTTGGCTGGGGCCAGGGCAGAGCCCAGGTGCCCTCGGCCCTTGGGAGCAGAGCGCAAAGGCAAGGCCAGAGGCCAGCTGGCCGTCCTGCGGGACGTGGTCCAGGGCCCGTGTCCCCTGCCCCTGCCCTCCGTGTGCTCCTTGGCTGCCTCAGCCCCATCTGTCCTCTGCTCCCACCTGCCCCGCACAGCTTTGGGTGCTCTGGGTCTGCCCTTCCTCACAGCCCCTGCTGTGGCCGAGTGCCCCCCAGCCCCCCAGCCATCCCCGCTGCCAGGCGCTTCTGATGCGCTCGATGGCCTCACAGCTCTGTGGCGGCAGCAACCTCACTGTCCCAGCCCTGTCCCATCCCACGGGGGCAGCAGCCACAGAGGGCTGTGTGGGGAGGCCAGGGCAGCTCCAAAGGCTGCATCCGCTCCCAAGCCCTCGGCCCCAGCCCCGCCATGCTGGACGCCATGGGGCTGGCTCAGCACAGCTGGCTCTCCCTGCTCTGGGGCAGTGGCAGCCTCCTCTGCCTCTGCCCCGGCTTCCTTCTGCTCCTGGCTGCCTGGGCCGCCCTGCGCAGCCAGCGCAGCATCTCTGGCCAACACCGCCAGGTAGGAAGGAGGCTCCGGGCAGCCCTTCCTGGGGAGCCTGGCCAGCCTGGCCCCATGGCGAGCGACTCCTGCCCTGCAGGAGGCCCCGGCTGGTGGGACCCACACGCACCATGGGTCGGGGCCTGGGTCCTGCGGGTTCAGCCGAGGCCACGGTCACAGTGCGGGTGATCCTGTGCCTGCAGGTCTCTCCCTGGAACTGGTGCGGGGGGAGGCACTCAGAAGCCCAGGACCCAGGCGAGGCTGCACCACCCCAGTGCCGGCTCCTGCTGGGGATGGCGTGCCCACCTGGCTGGGCTCATGGCCCCAGCATGGAGCTGGGCTCCAGGAGCTGAGTTCACACCGCACACGTTGGGAGGGAGGCTGTTCCCAGGGGGCTTGCCATGGGACAAGCCCTGCTCTGGGATCCTGGGACGTGGGGGTGTCTTGTCCATCTCTGCCCTGCTGATTTGTGTGTCCCTGCTGGGGGCTCCCAGCCCTCCCCTACCTCCAGCCATCCTGGGGTCCCAGCAGCTGCCCCAGGCTGGAGTGCATCCATGCTGGGAGGAACCAGGTCCCAGGACACAGGGCTGTTTGGGGCAGACCCACTCGGCCCTGCTCAAGGTGCTGTGTCCTCCTGCTGTGTTGCAGGTGATGTGCAGCGGATGTCCAGCTGCAGGGGCCGGCTCCTCGCTGCCCACGGCGGGTCCTTGGGCCAGTTCCTCTGCTACGACCTCAGCTGCGGGCCCTGCAGCGAGGCTGCCTGGGAGAGGCAGCGGGGGCTGTGCACAGTGTGACAAAGCCCCTGGGCCTCTAGCAGGCCAGGGTTGCCTTCCTCAGTGGGCTCCAGCCTTGGGTGGGGTGCAGTGTGTGGAGGAGACTCCTTCCCCAGCACGGGGGCTGCTCAGTCCTGCCCCAGCCCCTGACCTCGGGCTTCACAGCTGGGCCAAGGAGCTGGAAGACGCAACTCGATCACTGCCCAAGAGAGACGTCAGCTGCGAGGCTGGCTTGCCTGCCACCCCTCGTGCTCAGTGGATGGTGGTAGCAGCCAGCCTGCTGGTGCTGACCCTCACCCCATGTTGAGGCTGGAGCTGGAACAGCGTTGTGGGAGGAGGTTGCGGATGCACACCATAAGGAAGTGCGTAGAGACCCATCTGGGAAGCTTCCCCGCTGTGGTGCAGAGATCCCATGAGATGTCCATCTGCGGGCTGGTGCCCCCCACGTCCCTTGCCCTGCTGCACTCCGGCATAGTGCCTGTCTGCTTCCACATGACGGAGGCCCTGTTCCTGCCGGAGGAGGCCCGGGAGGCCCTGGAGCTTTATGTCCAGGCAAAGAGGCTGCACCACCAATGGGACTTGTCCAGGAAGTCCCTGGGAGCGCATGCGCCCCAGGCACTGGTGTCAGCCCTCTGACAGCACTGCGCAGACACCCACATCCAGCACCTCCCTCGACATCCACCGTGCCATTCCCAGGCCACCCAGCACCACATGGAGCCACAGCCTGACCACTTCCCTCTGGAGAAGGACCAGATCAGCAGCTGCAAAAGAAAGACATACCACGAGGTCTGGCTTGGCATGCCTCCTGGCCTGGTGCAAGAGTCCCAGAGAGCAGAGCCCAGCATGTGATCACCCACATCCCGTCCACATTCTTACTAAATCCTATTTCTAGCTCTTTTTTGCATGGCCGCATTCCCTCTTCTGCACAGCATGTGTGAGCTGCTGGCAACCCTCAAGCTGATCGAGGTAGCGAGGAGGCTGGGGTGGCTGCAGGAGGGTTTTGCTCCAGTATCACCCCACAGAGCTGGGATCAGGCTCCTGTGCTGTGGGTGTTTCTCTGGGGCACACATGGCTCTGGGGGTAAAGAAAGGCCAACAGCATCTCTGGGTTGAGTGGAAATGCCTACTGAGGCTCTGGGCTCACCATGGACTGGCGGAGCGATGCTGAGCAACTCAAGAGGCTCACAGAGGGCCTGGGGTCCTGGGGGGCCAATGCAGGACCCTGGGGGCACCAGGACTCACCCACGGCATGTGTTGTGGCATGCGGAGAACAAAGGGTCTCTCTGCGGTGGGGCACAGCCATGAACCTCCTCTCCCAGCAACTTTCCCAGTGCTAGTTACGGCCCGAATTTGTGTCCTGATTGTGCCAAGCCTCAGCTTGGATTCACAGCTGATCTGTTCACATATACCGCGGCTTCTCCACAGCTCAATTTCACCTCATTGAGTCTTGGGATGGAGCATCGTTATGACCGAGTGGCTTCCCATTGCCTCACCCCACAGATGTGACATGGAGGGATACAGGGGAGGGGGACAGAGGCAGTGGGGTGGTACCCAAGGGACCACAAGGGGCCTGAGACAGGGAGCAGGAAGCTCTCACCCCATGGGGTCCTTCCTCCCCACCCGTGCTGAGCCTGACCTGTACTGGAGCCAGGAAGGACAAAATAAACATCAGCATCACCTAAACTGCCCTCCTGAGAGTGTAAAATCAGGAGTAAGGCAGAGGGGCCTTAATAATGTCATCCCAATCATGTGGTGGGCAAACCCACCACCATCCTCCTCCTACTGATGAAGAAACTGGCACCTTCAGCCAACTCTTACCTGCCCCACCCCAGCCTGGGCAGACTGGGGCTGAGAAGAGGTAGCCCCTGCACAAGACATGTAGGTGTATTAATGAGACTTTGCCTTTAATAAGACTCTTTATTTGAGTTTTTCCACACTAATTTGAGATGGACTAATTATAATGCTCTAACTGGATGGTTACTCATGTGATGACAGCAACAGCAAGTCCTTGGCTTGGCCCCTAAAGGGTGCTCCCTTGGGGTACAAGCATGTCTCCTCCTGCCCATCACAAGCCTTTGAGCATGATCAGTCAGTGCAGGAAGTGGGCAGCCCCTGTTTGGGATCCTGGGGTGTTTCAGGGTCCTGTCAGCATCTGCCTTAGCAACCCCAGGTGAGATCTCCCCCCTTTCCTCAGGGCTGAGAATTCCCCTCCATCCCTTCTGCCCTTCTGCATCCCCCACACCTCTCCATCCCTGCCTGCCTGCCAGTCCCTGCCTCCAGCTCTCAGTCAAGCTCTTCTTCATCTCTCTCTCTCCCCATGTGTTCATCCCTTCCCTCTCCATCACCCACCTCCATGCCTCTTCACCTTCCTCCATCCTGCTGTCTGTGCATCCTTCCTGTCTGCCCTCCATCCCTCTTTTCCTCTCTTCCACTCTCCATCTCTCTGTCTGGCCCTCCATCCACCTCTTGGGCGTTCCATACTTCTGTATCTCTTTCACACCCTCTGTCCAGCTCCCCCTCCTCTATTCCTCTCTCTGTTTTTCTGTCCACACTTACATCCCTCTTTTCTACCCTTCTGCTCCCCATTTCTCTGCCCAGCCCTCTGGCCCTCTCTTTCTGACCCTCTGTCCTCCTCTCAGTCTTTCACCTTTTGCAGCCATCTGTCTGCTTCTCCATGCCTCTCTTTCCTCTTTTCTCTCTCTGTCCAACTCCCCCTCCCTCTTGTCCTCTCTCTGTTCCTCTGTCCACCTCTACATCCCTCTTTTCCTCTCTTCTGCTCCCCATTCTCTGCCCAGTCCTCCATCCCTCCTTCTGTCCCTCTGCTCAGCTCCCCATCTTTTTGTCTGGGTCTCCATCCTTTTCTTTCTTTCTCCATCTCTCCTTCCAGCTCTCTATCCCTATCGCTCTCTCCCCATCCCTCTGTCTGGCTCTGGCAGTCCCTGGCACCACGGAGCAGAGATCCTGGGGAGGGGCTGGGGGTGCTGGCTTACAGCTGGGCTGCTGGTGTGATGGAGCTGATCCTGGGGCACTTGCCCACCTGGGCTGGGTTGGAGGAAGAGTCTGGGCAGGGTGACTGGGGCCAGATTGCTATTCATCACCCACAAAGATATACCACGGCTCTTTCTTTCTCTTCCTCTTGTAAAGCAAAGAGCCAGATGTCTAATTTGGAGCAACATTACATGAATAACACACAATCAACCTGCGCCTGTAACCAAGCAGTACCTGAGATGTCCTACTCTAGGGCATTATTTTCAATGACATATTTACATGGTAATTTAAAACATTCAGCAGAACTACAAGTACATTTTAGAAAAGAAAGTCTCAAGTAAAATAATTTTTTTTAACTTTGTTTCACAGGAAAATCTTGAACAAAAATCTGAAGAACCACTTATGACTGGTTTTGATGGTAATTTTAATGCTTGGATAATATATTTTGAATTTTAATGGTTAGAATTGTTTTGATGATGTTTATCTGTTGGTTTTGATGCTAAGTTGCGGGGTTTGATGGTAAGTTTAGTCTGAGCATTGCAGGCTTCTGTCGGTAAGCTCTGCATCTGAAAGACAGAGAGGAAGCGATGTCATTCCCTGTCATGATACTCAGCATAAAACTATCTGGCTGAGGGTTTGATTTCTAAACAGCAAAGGCTTGAACCTCCAAACAACTTGATCTGCTCTGAGGCTACAGGAACAAACTCGCTCGAGAGGGAGGCTTCCAAAACCCTTACGTGAAAACTGACTGTATTCCAGTTTTCTGCTAAGAGTGGTGTACTGTACAGAGGATTAGGATAAAACTACCTGCTTTAATAGCACATGGTAGACCTTAGCTAAGTGAAATCTGGTGGAAGTCTCACCTAGAGGTTTAGCATGATGGTTTACCAATGATTTTCCAGTCAAGCTGAAAAAAGGGAAAGACATGAGAAACACCCAGTAATCATGGAAAACCTGCTGATTATGCTGTAATCCTTGCTTATTTGTAATTCTTCTCTCAGTGTTTATCTTTGGACTTCTTTTCCTTCTTGACTTTATTTTTTTTTCATTTTTGATCACCTGAAAGCTCTTTCTCTATCTCTCTGTGATTTTTTTCCTTATTTTGGCTTCACTCCCCTCTGCACAGGTGTGCTTTCTTTTTCTGTTTCTTTGTCAGTCATTTTTCTGGGAACAGCCCTCAGAGTTTGAATGAACCCACACAGGTGGAAGTACCTGGCTTTCATGAGAAGATTTTTCAGATTGCTGCTGAGGCACCGAACAACGATGTGAGGCTGCTCTGCGGCTGCTGGAGTGGTGCACATCCTCTCTAGAGAGTGGATGGTGAAGCCCTCTGCTTTTGTAAGAATCCTTACAAGACCCGTTGCTGTAAGTGTGACTTGATTTGTCAAAGTCCTTATCACAATCAGACAACTCTCTGCCACCTGTCATTACAGAAGAGGAATGGTGATCACTGTAGCATCTGCACTGTTCCCATCTCCATGGTTCACCTTGACAGGATCTTTCTCTGCTCCAAGCTCGCTCTCTTTTGGAATGAGTACAGCAATTCCTGTCTTGTTCTGTTCTTCTTCTCTTTCAGGATCTGAAAACAGGACATTTTCCAAAGCTTCTGCCATTATCAGGGATGTTTCTTTCATTATCAGAAGAGCTATACATGCTTTCATTTCAATAAACCTGCTCATGGCAATTTTGCTGCTTTGTTTCCACCACGCAAGAGCACCCCTCCTGTGAGAACGACCATCTGTTCTGCTTCCATTTTGCTTGTCCTGCTCTCCAGAGACAGTGTTCTCTCTTCCTTCTGTAGTGCTCTTTGTGAGTTTTTCTACAGTGTTTTTTCTTATCTGTATAGTTATTTTGTAATTATCTACTTCTCAGATAACTAGATAGATAACTAGATAATTGAGGACTATTATGTACTTCTCATCTACGTAGCTATTAGAAATGTCCTTTGTATCTTGGCATGTATCATCTGTGGTATCCAGAGACACAAGTTTTTTAGAAGTATGTTCAATGTCACAGAGGAAGTTTGCCCTAATATCTCTTCAGTCTCTGATGTACAAAAGGTTATCTTTCAAAATAAGTCCAGGTTCTTCTGATCTTCTAGGTTTGCCTTTGTCCCCACTGCCTTCAAACTCACACTGCCCAAGCGATTCATCCTCAGTGTCCAAGGATCATTTCCTGACCTTGTGCTGACCATTGGTATCGGGATGCACGTTACCAGCTTTTATTATAAGACTTTCAGCAACTTCTTTGTTGGTGGAAATTGTTTCAGAATCTGACTGGATAAAAAGACTCTCAAGATCACAGCTCAAGGTGGTAGGAACTCTTCTGGATTCTTCACAGACAAGCAGTGCTTCCATCACTACAGTTTCCATAAGAGCATCAGTCTCAGAATATTTTTGAGGTCCAGAGAAAATGCACAAAACAAAAATGCCTTCACATTCAGTGAAGTGAAAAAGAGGAAAGAAGAATGCAGAAAGTATAGACAGGATGACAAAATGAAGAGAAAAAAAATCTATGTAGAAGCCCAAGTTTTCAGTGAGGCATCAGCCACATGTTTTTAATATCCAATTAATAGGTTGCAGTGCTGATCGCTAGTTCTGTTCATAACACTATGTGCAGTGTGGAATTCTCTCAACTGATTTAAATCTTCCCATTAAATACTGTCAGTAGAGAGATAAACCTGTGCTAACCTCATATAAAATCTTACTTTAATCAAAGCATACTTATTTTACCTTACCTTTCCTTGGACAAGCTGTTAAATAGGCTGCCTGTGAGGGATTATAAAATTCTCTCTTGAGTGACTGGAGGCAAAGCTATAGGCATCTGTAATTAAATTATACAAGTTAACAGGTAGGAAGGTATTGTTGGGAGTAGAAAACCACTGTTTGCAAAATTTCTACATTAGGTGTTAAATATGGAAATTTACACTCCCCCTTCCCCAAACAGAGTTCATGAAGATCTCATGTATTATTATCTCAGCTAAGCTTTTCTAAAGTTGACAAGGTCTAATATATCAGCTGTGTTCTGTAAATTCTAAGTGGTTAATGACACAAAGAGCTACAGTGAAATGTGTGCTGTGTATTTTCTCAGTACTTCGCCTGGATTAGGAACATGATAATAATCCTGAATACTGAATACATCATTGGTGAGAAATTTTAGATGCAACCAACACAACTCCCTCTTCCCAGCAATCCATTTGTTTTAGAAAAGAAAATCTCAGAAGCTTTAGAAGGTTGGATGTGGCAAGTGGAATCATGAAGTTTTACTCCATTTTTTTTTAGATTCATTATCTAAGCTAATAGCACCATGGAGTGACTCAGTTTTGGGTTACTCAGGCTGGCATCTTTCTTCTTCAGAACTCTGACAGGAAGAATGGGAAATCTTCAACACATGGACTACCTTCCAAATCACAATTCCATTTGAAGGTATTGCATTGCAGTTCCTTTCTGCTGAGCTCTTTGAGTCCTTCTCATTTTTTTCTGAAGATTCTGCACCATAAGGGACCATATTATAAGAAAGGAGTTTGGGATTTCCAGCGACTGCTGGCTCAACAAGAATTTCACCAGCAGCTTCTTGTTTGGAGATGTTAGTAGCAATTGACATGGTGGATGCATCTGAGGCAGACTCTGCTGCAGAAGAGTTTGCAACTGTGTGTCACAGCCCAAAAGCAGTCGTTTAGGACGACTTCCCTCTCCTTGGGACCAACGACCAAGTTCGTGATGCTCTTGGACTGAACTAAGGTGAAATGATGCCAGCCAACCAATCAGTTTTATGATTTATTAATACAAAAGACAAGGCATGTGGCTAAATATGATAACTCGATGACGACTACTTTAACTAAATAAACAAGTCCCGTGCCGCACGATTTGAACAGATCTTATAAACTTTCATGAAAAGAGAAGAAGGAGAGAGACAGAAAGAAAGAGAGAAAGAAAGAGAGATCACCACCCGTGGATCCAGCGGTGTCTCATTGATCCTCTTCACCCTGGGTGTCTTGGAAAAGTTCAGGGCCAAATCAAGGCAAATTAAATAAATAAATTGTAATGACGCACATGCAGTAATTGCAGCTCGAGCTGGGTGCCTCCGAAGAGGGACCACAAACAAAGAAATCCCTGGGCAATTATAACTTTCCAGTCTAAGCTCTCCACCCCTCACGCAGTAATTCAGACCAATAGTAATATTCAGGTCTGGGGTCCCATGCTGCTCATTGGGTCTCATCACTGTCCCTAGGCAGGCTGTTTATCTTTCCTGTTGCGGTTTCTGCTGACAGAGGTGTCTTCATTCCTTGGATCCCACCCTTGTCTCTCAAGGTCCTGACCACCGGGAGATAGTAATTCCAGCAATTAACCCTGCCCCAGCAGTGACAGTAGGTGTTATCTCCCAAGGTCCTGACGAGGGGGAGATAGTCCAGACCCCCCCCACCCCAGTTAACACTGTTTCAGCAGTGAGGGGAGGCTTTGTTTCCCAGGGTCCTGGCGCCCAAGCAGGCCTTATTTCAAAGCCTTGACATCCTCCCTCCCGGAGTGTGAAGCATGGGAATGCAGACTGCTTGTAACTCCCTTATCTTTCCAGCCTGCACCAGCTCTGGGGCCCTTTCTGACTGAACTAGGAGTGCGGCCTAAGGCTTCAGCAAATTTAGCTGCTCATGCTAAGCAAGTTTTATGGAAGTTGTGCTAAGCAGCAATAATTTACACTCCAGGTCCAAAAGTCTCCGCCTGATAGTGGTCTGGTTTTTCGCAGGCTCGGTGTGTCCTGAGTGGTCGCAGGGAGACCATTTTGGGGGTTGCAGCAGCTCCGTCCTGTTTCCGCTGGGAACAGATGGCTTGTTCAGGGTTATGGTTTCCTGCAAAATCTGCAATGTGCGCAGCAAGGCTTGCACCTTATGTACCAAGAAATGTTTAAGGCAAAAATTCACTCATCTGTCCGCCACACTGTGGATGAAGGAACAGGCTTGTTTAGATCCTCATCCACCACAGCACTGCTAAAACAGTCAGGCTGAGACAGTCTGATGTGCAGGCAGTTTGTTATGAAGTGATCTTTTGTTTTTCTGAGGGATCAGCAAATAAAGGCCTGGTAATTGCCTAGTTTTGAACACAAGCTGTTGGTGGAGCCGAAGAAGGCCTTTCTAGGGTGACAGCAATGGTATTTGGATCTTCTTTTAGGGGTTCATTTCCATTTAAATGACTTGATTTCTGCATTTAAAAAGAAGAGATTGCAAGATGGATATATGCAAACACACAGCCTTTAAAATCCCCAAACAGAACACTCTCCTACTAGATATCTCTACAAACTGCCTCGACACCTAGATAGAAAAAAGCCACCCTGCTTTAACTATATATGCAAGTCCAACAAGTGTGGTTAATTTCTACATTGAGGTTTCTGCATATTGGTATCAAATGAGGACCATTCTTGAAACCCTACCCAAACAGCTCAACATGGATTAAAGCTATTCCAAAATATATATGTTTTTCTCCATTAAACATTCCCTGAAAACCCTGGAATAACTGTTCTTATGCTCAGGAAGGAGACAGTTTGGTTTCACTGTCTCAGCTAAAGTGAAACTACTAAAACTAAAACAAATAGTCTTTTTTTTTAATGTTTTAAGCATTGGTAAGATCCACTTAAAATGTATCAAGAGAATATTTATCAGAGCTGTAGGAAGCTGAGCTGGAAGTATAAAATAATGGAAGTAGCACTGCTGCAAAATTTAGCATTAGCTACTATTTGAATGATTCTGGTTGCAGCATAAGGGCTGTGAAGAAAGCTGTGGTGAGGGAGAGAAAATAAAACTCAGATGCTAAAAAAAAAATCCACTACTAATTTGGTATCATTATCTGCTGCTTTGCCCCCAAATCACCTTAACCATACAAGGAGGAAGCCATGGTCATGTAAATCTGGCCTGCTTACTACTGGCCCCTGCTGACCAAAGAATGAATGGGGATAAGACAGTGCTTCTGATAACTAAAAAGCACATTCTCCAAGTGTGAAATCATAATGTCTTGGTAAACAATCGCGCTCTTAGCTTAGAATTGTTCTTTCAGCCCACTCTGGAGTTAAATCCCATTCAAGATAATGGTCTTACTACTATATCTATCCCCTTCAGAGCAATAACTCGCCTTTATACTATCTATGGTATTAATTGCTCCTCCTTCCTAAATTAGCCAACGACAGAGAGTAGATATGCAGCAATTCACACAAGTGTAGCAGTTGAAAGCCAAGCGATTAAAGATAATGACATGGGGAATTTCAGATAAGACAAATGAATTATTCAAATAGTAATTTTCTCCTTGGACAGGAAGAAAAATACTTAAGAGGAGAAGAAGAAGAAGAAGAAGAAGGAGAAGGAGAAGGAGAAGGAGAAGAAGAAAGTCAGTAGCAGGAAAGTAAATGTATTCTGAACACATTTTAATACTTGTTATTACCTGATATTAAAAAGTAAATAAGCTTGCTGACTGAGAACCATTTTGATTTCACAAAAGACTACAGAGGCATCATTCATCTCATATCAAAGTCTACCAGCAGCCTGCAAATAAAAGCAGCCATGTCTTCAGAGGAACTGCACACTTTCTAAATGAAAACACAAAGAGAACTCTTCAGAACAGAGAATACACCAAAAAAGATCAAATTAAACATGAAATAAAAGCTTTTTCCCTAAAAGCAGTGGTTACCAGTAAAGTTTTCATGCAAGTACCTCCTCACCAGCACAGAGCTTACCCCGTTAGAAATGAAATTGTTATTTACCTTTGTGTAGCAGAAATAACGTCCTGCATGACTACTGACACCTCTATATACCAGGACTGCATATAAGGCATAGAGGAGTGGTTCTCCAACGGATTGAGATACGTATGTTCGAAGATCCAGATACTCAGGATATTTCACATCCTAAAGAGAGACCAAGAAGACGCAACAATTATCCTGGAATACTTTATGAAATAGCCTGATAAAAACACATCAAAGAACACAGGCTAGAAGTACTTAAATGTATTTACTGGTTCACTAAAAAGAGGTCCTCCCAATAAACAACATGGAGTAATTTCAGTTGCAGAGAACTGTTCTCTGCAAAATCAGCTTTCATAGCAGACTATATGTTTACCATCACATGAACTTTATTGTTGCCAGAAGAGAAAAAAGAAATACTTATTGCAGTGATTTTCCTTTGATATCTTCAGTCTACAGTTATTGTCTGTAGATATTAACAACTTTTAGAAGACTATTCTGCTTTGGGAAATCTCCCATTCCAAGAAGACAAAGTTGCACTACAATTTTACATATATATATATATACACCTTGCTAATCTTCCCACCAGTGAAAGCTGCAAATCTTTTCAGAGATATTGTGAGATGTATTGTAAATCTCTTTGATGCAGGAACCATCTCTTTTACACCTTAAAAACAAGCACAACCAATTTTTTAAAGTATCTTTTTTTCCCCCAAAAAGAGTCAAACCAGTTTTGATGCCTCACACATGCCTATGCTATTTGAGTGATACTTACTTGCATTTTTCTTTTCATAAATCCATATGCTGCATTTCACATTTGCTAATTCAGAGAAGATGGCAGGATAGAACTACAAAACAAAGCATTGAGAACATCATCTTTTGACAGACCATCTATTTTTATTATGCCAGAAAGTAAGGCTTACCACCAACTCATAATGTAGCAGGAATCTCTCCCTAGAGCGGATGACCACAATGTTACACAAGGCAGCACTTCCTGTGCTTTCAAAGAGGTGTCAGGAATGGAAGGCATGAATAGTGATGATAAAATGTGTTTTTCTCTAGGCAATACAGCTGGATAAGTCTGTGTATTATAAGCAAATTCTGCATAATTCACAAATATCAAGGTATTGCTGAAGTCTTGACTCACAAGAATAGTTCCATGTTCTGGCCATTGCTCTTATCTGCAACAGAGGAGAAAGCTCTGGCTGACATAAGAACATCAAGAAGCATTCCAGAAAGAAAACAGCAGTAGAAATCCTGTTAATGAATTTCAGAGAAATAATTCTGAGAACTAAATAGCTCATGCAAATGATTAACACCCCCCCCCTCCCAAGCTAAACACACAAAGCACATTTTTCCATCAAAACTGTGTCTGTGTTACTCCCTTCTCCCAGGCTCACAGGAGCTGCAGGCAGCGGCGCGTTCAAGCCCTGGCCTGGAGAGATGCAGAAGGAGCTGTTTGGCCCCAGCTCAGAGAAATCTTGGGAAAGGAGAGCCAGAGAAGGCTTGACAACTGATTTCTTCCTGGTTTCTTCTGCCCTTCCAATAAATACTTGCTTGGATATAATTTTGGCAGCAATACTTGTGAGATTTTTCACCCATCATATTTACAACTCTCCCTCACCCTTCTCCCCCCACACACACACACACACACACCCCTCCCCCTCCATCAGGGATAGTCTCATCCTCTCACTTCATTTTTTTATGCACTTACAGAAGTTAATCATAAATGGATTACCAATTAACGTTGTAAGGTTGTTGATCAGTAGCTGCTTGTGTTGTGTCTTTTTGTTTGCCAGAGTGCATTGAAGGTGTGAAACAGTATGCCGGCTTATAAGTGCTCCTGATCTTTCAGTAAATCAGTGCATAACGAGATCTGAATTCCTTTGTTTGACTTTCCTTTTCCAGAACTACAGGCCAGGCAGCCTCACCTCAGTCCTTGGGAAGGTGATGGAACAGCTCATCCCGGATACCATTTCCAGGCTCATGAAGGATAAGAAGGTGATCAGTAGTAGTCAGCATGGATTCACAAAGGGGAAATCATGCTTAACCAGCCTGAGAGCCTTCTGTGATGGGATGACTCGCTGGGTAGAGGAGGGGAGAGCAGTGGATGTTGTCTCCCTTGACTTCGACAAGGCTTTTGACACTGTCTCTCATAAGATCCTTATAGGCAAGCTGAGGAAGTGCAAGCTAGATGAGCAGACAGGGAGGTGGACTGAAAACTGGCTGAATGGCAAAGCTCAGAGGGTTGTGCTCAGCAGTGCAAAGTCTAGTTGGAGGCCAGTAACTAGCGGTGTGCCCCGGGGTCAATGCTGGGTCCAATATTGTTCAACTTCTTCATCAGTGACCTGGATGAAGGGACAGAGTGCACCCTCAGCAAGTTTGCTGATGATACAAAACTGGGAGGAGTGGCTGATACACCAGAGGGCTGTGCTGCCATTCAGAGGGACCTGGACAGGCTGGAGAGATGGGCAGAGAGGAACCTCATGAAGTTCAACAAAGGCAAGTGCAGGGTCCTGCACCTAGGGAGGAATAACCTCATGTACCAGCACAGGCTGGGGGATGACCTTCTGGAAAGCAGCTCTGTGGAGAAGGTCCTGGGGGTCCTGGTGGACAAGAAGTTAACCATGAGCCAGCAATGTGCCCTTGTGGCCAAGAAGGCCAATGGTATCCTGGGGTGCATTAGGAAGAGCATTGCCGGCAGGTTGAGGGAGGTGATCCTCCCCCTCTACTCAGCCCTGGTGAGGCCGCATCCGGAGTACTGTGTCCAGTTCTGGGCTCCCCGATACAAGAGAGACATGGACGTACTGGAGCGAGGTTGGACTAAATGATCTCCAGAGGTCCCTTCCAACCTCAACCATTCTGTGATTCTGTGAAACACAAGAAAGCAGCTGAGGAATGAAGACAGGGACAGAAAAGGCCTCTTCTCCCACACAGGTTGCAGCCCTCGCAACACTGAGGTTTCAGCCAACCACAGCAGGCATTCTCCACACCAGGGCAGCTAAGACAGGAGCCTGAAAGGTCTTGAAGGTGGTGAGTTTCAAAGGGAACTTAGAGGACAACAAAAGGGGAAACTGAGAAGACCACACTGAACTCAGGCAATCTTACCCTTTCTGTGTAAGTAGTATATTTCGCACAGCAGAGCAATGCTTCCAATGTAGCAGAAATAACTTCTTCCACAGAGTACCATGGTCTGAGAAAACTTTCATTTTTCCTCTCTAATTACAATTTACATATTGATAGGTATGACCATGCTAGAGGCATGCTCTGAGCAGGGAGGACATAGCTTCTTCCTCAGAAAATGTGAATAACAGTGAGAAGTTAGTATATACGCTTTATGCTGCATTCTCTGAATTGCCTTTTTGTGATTTTTGTATAGATACTCTGCTTACAAACAGCTGTTTCAGGACTTGTTTTTCCACTTTAAAGCTTATCAGAAATAATGGCTGGGGTTGGAATATGCAAGAAGACTGTGCGATGCCTTCCATTGCCTAGGCACAACTAAGCTGTTAAGCTTTTGTGATTTTACTCCTCAGCTCCTGAATCTCATTGTTCCACATGCACAAAAGAATGATGTTTGCCTGGGCAGTGTGGTTAGCCTACAGGCTCAAAGGCACTGCTTAGCGTCCTGTGCTTGTCCCTGTGGCTGAGATTTGGATTCCCATTTGCCTGTTTTTCCTTGACATCTCCTCACCTCCCAAAGAATCTCCTGGGTGCTGTAGTTTAGTTGCCTGTTACAGGCAAAAGGATCGCAGAATCATTTTTATAAATTGAGTTAAGCTCCTTTGTAATATATTCCTTTCATTGAGAGTCACTTCCAGGATTTCCTTTTTAGGGAACTGCATTTATTGGGTGTAGGGGATAGAGTAATAGATAGAGTTAAGCAGCTGAAGGCCATGGGCTGAATAGATAGCAGTATGGGAACATAGGGAGTAACCGCACAGAATGAGGGAACATGACCTTTGGGAAGGTATAACGTGGCGCTTGAAAGGAGAAGAGAAAGTACCGTAAATCACTGTGGGAAAGTACCAGTCCGGGCTAGAGCTTATATATAGGGCTTGCTTGCTTGAATACAGTTGATTCTGATCCAGCACATCGGAGTCCGTGAATCAGACCGCCACAACTGGGGGCAAGTTTATGAGTATTTGTTCTTGTACCAGCATTACTTGTGGGCGTAACTGGTTCTCTGTCCCTAGAGCAACTTCTATTATATGTAACAATCATATTTCCTCTGTCTTAGTTTTGCTATGTCAAATTACATTCTCCTAGTGTGCTTTTGGATGATTGGTGCTTTGTTTTTGGAGCATCTTCATAGCTTGCCTTTGTCACTTTTTGTTTGAATCTCAGTTCCCTTTTTTCAAATGAGACCAGAATTGCTCACGCTATTTTGTATGATATATCTCAAGTGACAGTATGAACAGTTCTGTGGCTGCTGAGGAACTATTGCTTTTTTCATGATTCTGCTGGTGGATTAGTAGTTGATGATTAGCTGATACGCTCCGTTTTGTATCTGGATAAGAATTTGCAGCAACCTCCACATTTACTGAGCCTTGGTTTAGAGCAGAAATTCGTGTGCTTCTGCATTTTTGTACTGAGGAGTTAGTCAGTAGGTGCTGCTGTCAGTGCCGGCCTGGAATTCAGAGCTCTCCTCTGGGCACTCAGTGGGAAATAATGTGGGAATGAGGGTAATTGGTGAAAGGCTCTAGCAACTTTGCTGTGAGGGAAGAAACTTGACGGCTTTCAGGAGAATGCTCTTTGTGATTAAGGGAATAAGTTCAGCATATGATCTTTAGAGCCACTTTCTGAATGGATCTGAGTGGGGTAAGGCTGTATTTCAGGACGGAAGAGGATGTTGCAGTAATTGAGCTGATCATGCCTTGAGGAAGAGATGTAATTATGCAATAGCTTGTGAAGGCAGTACCTCACCCATGTTCTGCAGCCTGTGCAAGACTTGAACAAGGAGAATAAAAATGTATAAAAAGCTTCAAGCCAAAACCTGTGTGCCTCATAATTATCCTCCTGCATGCATCATAATTAATTGAGGCTCTCTCAGGAGCGCCCTTCTTGATCTGTCCTGCTGTTTTGGTCACATCTGTGAACATGAAGTTCAGAGGAAATCAGGGGGAATAGATTCACAAATACAGTTACTTTGCAAGGCTCTGGCATACTGTGTGCCAAAGTCAAGCTGCATATAAGTACCAGATGCTTTTCTAATCACTCAGATGGCAATACTAATTTCCTCTTGGATTATTTCTCTGTAGAAGTACTCTTAAACAAGAAAAAATCCATAAAGAAGTGTTGATGGCGATTGTGGTGAGAAAGGTTGTTTTGGATGCTGTAAGCACTTGGAGCTTAGAGAAAGCTATCTATTGCTTGATAAGAACACTTTGACATTCTTTAGAGCAGTCAGTTTAGGAAAGAAGAGGGGGCCTCAGTTTTGGAAGAGCGATGATTCAATACATGCAAAGGGCTTATGTTTTACAGAGTGGATACTTAATGCTCAGTGAAACTGGGTGCTCTGTGTGTCTGATTACAGATTTGAACAACTTGTAGCTGAATTTTGATTGTAAACTGGTTAAACATTTTACCTTCCCAGCAAAGACTGAATTTTGCTCTCACAAGGGGAAACGTGTAATGCAGTTTGAAATCAGATGCACGAGGAATACAGATAATGGGCTGGAAACTTCTTAGCTCTCACAGTACATTCTGGAGGAGGCTTCACTTGATTTTTGATGTGAAGTGTTCTCCTCCCTGCTCCTATGCAGACTCTAAACGGTGGCAATATTTAATCCATTAGCATAGTATGTAACTTACTGGCACTGGTGGCTCTAAGGGGGCTCTCTGCAATTGGATTTTTAGACTTGACTCTTTAAAAGCAATTGGATTTCTTTGAAGGGGTTAGGCATAAACTCTAAATATTTTAATGTAAAATTCTACTGCCCCTCTGCTTTACAGTAGGCTATTCAGAAAGAACCCCCCCCCCCCAACAGAAAATTTATAAATAGAGGCAGCGATGGGGTTTCTTTGCCTTTCTTAAACCCAGGACATGGGTTCTGTTGGATTTATCTTTAGGTAAACTGAGACATCAATACATTTGTGTGCTTGAAAAGCTTCTGCCATTATTGAGCTTTTATAGTAGCAGTACAAAGTAATTTCTTAAGAACAGATGAAATCCAGAATATACATAGATTCAAAGTATAGGGGATTGCTTGCCATAGTTAAAGGCTTAGTGTCTTGTGTGATAAGTGGAAAGTATACTCAAAACATGTCCTGGTTTAAAAAGGTGGTTTGGGAGTTTTGTCATCTATGATTTTTTTTACATACCTGAGAACCTGATTACTTTATAAGCTGGAGAGGTTTGTCTGTTGGAAGTCAATTGCAATTGTTTGCTTGAAAGACCAGGCATTTCCCTTTATGGGTGCAATGTCTGTAGATTTAATAGTTAGCTCTATATATTCCCTATCAGCAAAAACTCAGCATGAGGAAATAGAACTTTAAATTCTTCTCTTTCAAGAAGGTTAAAAGTACTGCAAATAAGAAAAACCTTCAAATGTTTTGCTGCTTTATTCATTGGCATTCTCTTCTAAGCAATGGTAGCTTAGCCTTTCTACTTGATATTTAAGTATTATCTGGAAATACAGAATACCTTTTTCTTCCTCCCAGCTTTAGACTTTCTCCTCAGCTACTGCCGACCAATTCTGAGAGACAAAATCCAATAAGTTACAACTTTTTAAGAAGGAATGAAAGGCTTTACTATCAAGTCCTGCCTGTGTATCTGGAGATAGATCAAATCCATGGACCAGTGGACTGAGTTCTTGTGAACTGCTAAAGATATGAAATGGAAATGGGAGGAGGCAGAAGGAGTATGGGGAAGCAGCAAAAGTTTGGGGAGAAGCTGCGAGGCTTTAGACAGCAGGACAGCATATATTATGATATCATTTGAAGGAACTGCAAAAATGGCTTCAGGCAGAGACTCAAACATATCAGTGTTTGAGGTACTGCTACTTGGTGTGAAGGGCTTTGAACTCTCTGACAAGGCCTGTGTTAACTATTACATCTTAAATCCATTTTTTCTCATCCTCTTTGGAAAGATAAGGTTGAATCTCTGCACCATGGCTACTGGACATCAGAGCCTGACGTGGCTACCCTGATCCTGAGGAAATGGAGGATTGTTTCTAGGGCCAGCGCTGACCCCTGAGGTGGGGGCTTAGCTCTGAGCTACTGGAGCCTTCTGTCGGAAAAGGGACCTGCCTTGATGCCAGAAACTGTTGACATGCTGGAATTTCAGTATTCAGTTTTAGAAGGGATTTACCAACACTATCCAAGTCATGTAGTTTGAAAGCACTTGGTGGTAAACACACGTAGTCAAGATTTTTGTTTCCATATTCAGGAAAACATTATCCACTGGAGAGCAACTTGTTTCATCTTTTAAACACCTTCTTTTAATGCCAGCTCTCAGAAGTCTGGAAAGTGAAGGCTGTACTCCTAACGGAAGTCTGCTGCTGGAAATCGAGGTAGTTGTCGTCCTAAAGTCACTGAAGAACAAGATGGGATTTAGCTTCCTAATTTTTCAAGCTTTGGCCTTTATGAAGAAAGAACTGACCTTGCAGTTAAGTTATTGAAATGCTCAATTGATTTCTCTTATGAACAATGCAACAACCATACTGTTCAATGGCAGACTGTCGGAAGGTATGCGTTTAGTGAACACATCTTGATTGCCTTTTACATTGAGTGCATTGCATACACTTGACTCAAGATATAAACAGTCATCTCAGAGTCACTGGAGTTATTCTCCTAGGCAAACTTACACTTACAGATCTGTCTAATAACCCTATGGTTGTGAGAACGTGGGGAAGGCTGGGTCCAAGTGAATCTCTTGACTCAGAGAAGGGTTTAGACAAATGTTTTCAGTCTAAAGAGCTTCAGGTAGGGTGCCCTCGTGATAACAGTATCCAGTTGCTTGGGAAAGCACAGCATTCAGGGGCTTCAAGGGCACATAAATGAAAATGAAACTGGAAAAGGATAATGAAATGAAACTGGAAAATACACGTATCCATCCATCCATGTATCATGCAAGCAAAACAGCTGGTGCAGATGCTGGACCCTTCTGTAATAATGTGGTTAATGTAGCTTCCAGTGAGACTCCAACAGCCTCCCACCATACACGGACATGTGGAATATAAATGATAGTTGGTGCTGTCCTCTGCTCTTCCCGCCTGCTAGTGAAAAGGAAGTTGAATACATATCAAGAGAATATTGAGCCAGGTAGAATGGGCTGCTATGTAGCTAGTAACTATGTATCTATGCGAACTAACACATGTAAACAGGATGTAAACTGCAAACTGTTTATCAGCCAGATAGTACTAAGTGTCAGAAAACCCCTTCCATTAAGAAATTTGTTTGTCTTGGTAGGTGAAAAAAATCTACTTTGATTACATTACAGACCTAGCTCCACAGACAGAATTAGACCTTAATCTCTGCCTGACTTCAGAGCTACTGAGATGTAAGATCACTCCTAAGAAGCCTCACAGCTGGATTCATGTGGTCATGTGACTGCAGAGGTTTCAGTTCAGGATGGGCTTGTGCCCAAGTCAGTCTGGAGCACAAGTAGCACGACATAGGCAGGAAAGCTGAGGGCAGGCACTGTCCTAGAAGCCTGGTTTTGAATCACAGAAGGTCATTTTGTAAGAGGTGACCAGCCTTCAACCTGTCTGAAGAGCTCCCCAGCTCACAGCCTGCTGCCTCATTTCCAGAGGTTCCTTCAGACCAAGTTTCTTGCTCAAGAACATCACAAGCCATTGCCTGTACGTGGTGCCTCAGGCACATTAGTACATGCTGTTGGTACATGTGGGCACTGACTAGACATTATTGGTAGATGACCACAGAGGCAACCATCAAACAACCCAAATGCAGATCTTCCTCTTATGTGACAGATGAGCACTCAGCCATGTAACGTGTCTGCCCATACTGTCACAGCTCTCAAATGCTTCTACTAAAGCTCCAGATGCTGTAATATAGGGATGCCAAACAACAGAATGGATTTCCTGCCCAAAAGCAGAAAGGAACAAAACAGCACTGAGTCTGTTTATGCTTTTTCGCATTCAGAAAAAGACACACATTTGCAGATAGAAGTGTTCTGAGAGTTGAAATGCTTTTAGTGCCTACAATGCAGCATTACAGGCTGTGGTGTTGTCTACACTTGGTAAATGTACTCAGCTACAGGAAATGTTTATATTAACCAAGTGTGTTATAATATTTCCTCCTCAGTACAACAACAGAAAAAAACCCCAGATGTTTGCTCAAAAAATCCTTTGTTGCAATACACCATTATAAAAATAAAAGAAGCTAGAAAAAGCGCATGACATGCCATCAGACTGATGGAGCGCTACCAGGAGCTACAGAATCTTAAGAGGTGATGAAAACCACGGTCTGAATCCCACTGAGGTCAGCAGGAGTTCTTGCCACTGAGAGAGGTTTATGAGCAGCATCTTCCAGCTCCCTGAGCTGCCAGCAACATCCTGACTGTTTAATTTGGAGTGGAAGATATGATCATGTACAACATTGTCATTTGATGTCATTCAATCTAGAAGAAATGTGGATATTCAGACAGAAATAATAGGAAGCGCACCAAACCAGGCCACCTCCATAACAATGAGTTCCACCTACCTCATTTGAGTCTATTCATCCTATGAGATTAAAGAAGGAAGAAGGTAACTGCATCTTTCTTCAGGGGATGTGTGCTAACAAATAGACCTGACAGGCCCGGGGTATGAACTGCAAACTTTTCCCAAGCATGTATTCCTGCAGGCTCCAAGGGAGGCCTTTGCCTGTATCCTGGCTCTGCAGCTGTTTAGAGCCCCGGCCTGTACTATGGTGGCTGACAATAAGCATTTCTACAACAATAATTCAAAAGTAAGAATTTTAAAAATAAAATTACCAAGAAAGACAAAGATGTTAACGGTTTTTTTCTTTCTTTCCCCCTTCCCACCACTTTATTTATTTATTTATTTTAATTGCTTAAAACCCTCCATTCTCCAGCAAGGAATAAGCTGTTCTGCGGTCAGGATGACTACCAAAGCCCATGTTCTTGATGACTCGTACCATACCTCCCCTAAGCAATCCTGCTGATCCCCACCATGCCTGCTGGTCCCCACCATGTTGGCTGGGCAAGTGATGGGTCTCACATCACACATGGGCACTGGCCAGCCAAATGCATGCAGGGCAAGGTGTCAGTTAGCTGATATGGGGTAGCATTGCAGCTTTCTCTCTCAGCATACATGTGACATGTTCTCCTCGCCATACAGGCACTAATTTTTGTGATGCCAGGACTTCCGAAACACTGAGAGCTCTACATTTGTCATGTTCCGCTGGAACTGGTCAGCAGTTATCAAAGAAGGTGGGAAGGGAAGAAGGAGCAGAATAACATTTTTAGAAAAAAGCATGAACGTTGAAACACAGGAGCTGTATCTAAAGAAGTGCAAATTGGATGGGTGAAGTTACAGCAGTACCATAAGTGCATGTGAGATACTTATTTTGTTCAGCCATCCCACTGATTTTATCTTTCCTTGTGAGTTGATTACTAACCTAGACTGCAAATAAACTTTCTAGTTATCCTGCTCTAGTATTAGGAAATACATCTGCGGACACCATTTCTTTTTGCCACCACAGCCCTGCAGTACCTTATATACTGCCTCAAGCCAAAGATCCTAGTGCCATAACTGAGTTTAGTAGTTCAGGAGATTTCCTGACCAACACAGGAACAGGAATTGAGAAAAGTGACTGACCCAACTGGGACAACCTAACCTCACTTTTCATCTGTGGGTTTACATGATTTTCACACTGAAAGAGCAAGAGATTAACATAAGCTGGCTGAAAGGTCAATGTAGTGAGAACACCTGCGGAAGATCTGGCAAGGAGTCAGTGACTGGCAGAGTAGGTGGTAGCAGGCCCAGTGTGTGAAACTACACACGGACCAAGTTCCCCTCAGGGCCAGGCGTGTTCTGTTTTGTCAGCAATGTCTGGTGCTTCCCAGACAGTCGCTACTCAAGGTTAGCACAGCTGAGGTAAGGAAATAGTTCTAGTAGATAAAAGGGGGCCCTTGGGTTACACAGGGGGAGTCCTGCCTGGGCGTCCAACCCGTGTGTCCAGCATCCCCCTCTCAGTGACCCCTCCGCGTGGCTCCCTGGGCTCCCTGTGCAGCTTGGAGTGCAAGTCTTTGATTAAATCTGTCCTGTTTAACCCCTCACAAACTTTGAGTGGCTCTCTTGGCCAGCGTCCGACCGTCTCTTGCCCGCCTTGCGTTCACAGTAACAAATGCCGACATTGTGTTTTTTTCTTATGCTGTTTTAACAAACCCTTGCTCAGTTTTATGCCCACTACACAATTCACTGCTGTTCTAACAATCCTGGAAATGGAAGGGCAAAGATGGCTAGACAAGGCCATATAGGTTCTTTTATCTAAAAGGATAGACAACATATTTCTTTGGTCCTTAATCTTTTAAGGCATACTGTGTTTTAAATCAACACACCCAAAGAGTCTGTGGATCTTTTATGTGCAGGAAAAGAAGGCTGGGTCCTTCAATTTGATCAGTAATAACAATGTACTTTACTGGAACTTTAATACCTAGTTTTATCTTTGTGCTTGCTTACTTCTTGCATGTATTGATATAACCCTCCCTCCCTGAAAATCTTTTCTTTATTCCCTCCTCTACGTCCCCTCACACTTACAACAGCCAAGACTGTTGAGAAAGACCCAGCACTCTGAAGAATTTGACTCAAAAGGACACAGACATTTACCTGTTGCAGTCAGGGGATGTTTCCTTTTGTCTACTAGGCGTTTGATGAGATAACTCATCTTCAAAGCCTGAAGGTGACTCCTCATCACTATCCGTTGCCTCTTCTTTTATGGTAGCATTTATACTGTCTGAAAGACCAGAGATCTTTGTTCACTTCTCTGAATAGTCCATATCCCTCACTTGCATTAGTACAGCTTCTAAATCAGTGCTGAAATACATCATCTTGCATTTCTTGATTTAATGGGAACACACTATTTGCTTAGAACTTCATCCTACCAAGCATCTAAGGAGACTGTACCAGTCTCTACAAAGCACTCCTGAATACCACGATTTGCCTGTTTCTGCAGTGGTGAACACACCTATTCTCCTAAGAATAAAGATAGCCGATCACCAGGAACACCTTCTGTAGTTCCTAGATACCCAAACAATACACAGAGATAGGTGTATACATATATATGCGTATATGCGTATATACATATGTTTCATAACAGAGCACTTGCGTAGAACAGCAGAGTCCCCACACAACTGCACGAACTGTGTTTTCAGAGTTCTGTGTGGTATGTGGTTCATTGGTACCAGCTGATAAGTCTTTGTTTCTAAATGCAACAGCAGTCTCTATTTCAGTGTGCAGAAAAAATCCCAAGCAAACCTACCAAATTCCTCCTTGCATGAACTGAGTGATGAGTCTATTCAGTGGACTGCAGGCACCTGCTGTGTGGGGGCCTGGCACAAACCCCCCTGCCCAAGGCAGCCTGGGGGCGGCTCAGGCCTCCTTGGAGTGCCCCAGCCCAGCAGCGAACACCCTGCAAGTCCAGCGCGTTTCTGGACTATCAATCAGAAGCATCCTCACAAGCAATTTCACAGCCGTGTTCCTGCTACAAACAGCTGACCAGGCTGAAGTGACCTCAGAGGCATTTTACCGATGCTGTTCCTGCCGCTGGCGAAGGGGAGGAGCTGGAGGGAAAGCCCTCCTTGTGCATGACCTGGGTCAGACCTAGCCTCAGGAGCCTCTTCACAGACACAGAGACGTGCCCCCAGAAGGTGCCCTGCTCTCCCAACGGCAAGGCCAGAGACGCTACCGGGGAGGCAACGGGCGACCTGCAGAGCACGCCTCTCGCCCCAGCAGTGCCCAGAGGAGCCGAGGCAGCGGCACCTGCTTTGGCCGATGGCTTTCAGGACGCGGGGGACAGCGCGTCTCTCGCCCCATCAGCATTTCTGAGCGCAGGAACAAAGCCGGAGGAGGCCTCCCCCGCAGCCAGCATCCCTCCGGATGTGGGGGAAAATGCACCTCTGACTCCATCAGTTCCTGCAGAAGCTGTGCCACAGGCCTCTCCCTTGGCCGCAGGCACTTGGGCTGAGAGCAACAGCCTGCCTCTCCAACAGCCATTGCCCAAGGAAACACCACCAGCGACCTCTGCCTTGGCTGGAGGCCCTCCTCACCAGGTGAGCAACGAGCACGCCATTGGCACCCATGATGAGAGGGAGCTGCTGTGTCAGCTACGTCTGGGGTGTGCAGCGTGGGGGCAGAGAGCTGCCCCATCGCGTGGCACCCCCCGGCCATGGTGCCAAGCGGTCACCCCCAGCCATTTACCCTCTGCAATGTCTCCCATGGGGGAGATGCCTGCTCCTCTCTGTTTCAAAGTGCCAAAGGCACAGGGCTGACGTGCCCTCCACCCCTTGTGCTGCGTTTAGCCCTGGGGCATGGAGGCTGAGCAAGGAGGGGAGGGGCGGCCCCAGCAGCAGCCCCCTCCCACACCCGGTGAGCGACCCCCACTTCTGCCATGCACCTGGCCACCTCCATTTGCTCCTGCCCATCGCAGCCCCCAGCCAGCCCAGCCCTGCTGCTACGGCCTTGTGCCATTGCTGTGCCAGCCGCAGGTCCCTCCCCTTGGGACTCGCAGCTGGTGGCAGCATCCCCCGACCCCAAGCCCTTTCCCCCGTCCATCCCGGGGCACCAGTATCCTGAGCATCGCCAGCTGATGGCACGCGGGTGTGTGTTCTTGCTCTGCCCATGCAGGTTGCCTCTGAGCCCAAAGGCGAGCAGAAGTCATCCTCTTCCTTCAGGCACACAGCAGAGGCTGACCCAGGTACGTACCCAAGTCAAGAGCCCTTCTGGGGACGGGGGGCCTGTGCCGGCACAGCAAGGGGCACCGAGGCCGGCAGCAGGAAGCCCTCGGGAGCTGGCTGTGCCGAGGCCACGACCCCGCGGGAAAGCCCTTGGTGGCAGGGGACAGGCAGGTGCCGGTCCTGCGCCCTCGCTGCCCCTCACACGCGGCTCTCCTTCCCGCCACAGGCAACGCCACCCTCCCGCATGCTGCAGCGCCCAGGCGATGGCCCTCACGGCTCAGCACAGCACTTCGGGCTCTGCGCAGAGCTTTCTGCTGCCGCTGTGTCACGGGGCAGCGAGAGGAACAGCGTGCGGGTGCAAGTGCCGGGCAGGTCCCCTGAGATCGGGGCTGGCGCAGAGCAGAGAGCAAGAGCGACGGAGACTCTGGAGACTCTGTCCTGGGTGCTACAGAAATGCTGCCACAGCTCTCACAAGCCCTAGCCGGTGACAGCCATTGCCTGCTTCGAATAAAAAACCCTGGGAAGCTTTTTCTGCCCATGTTACTTGGTGTTGGGCACATCTCCAGAGGAAGACTAGTGCAGGCAAGGCCAGTGAAGCCAGTCAGGTCTGGAGGGAAACCCATTCAAGCAGTCAAAGAGTCCCAGAGCAGCTGGGGTGGGAAGGGGCTTCTGGAGGTCTCTGCTCCAAGCTCCTGCCGCAAGGGGTGGCAGCCAGAGGGGGTTTCCCAGGGCCTGGCAGAGCTCGGACTCTCTCTGTTGGAGCACCCTTAGGCTTCAAAGGCTTTTGGCACTCTCAGATGGGAATTTTCCCTGCTGCCCCTTGTGTCCTTGCCCCTCGTCCTGGCCCCAGGCACCTCGCGGATGCGCTGGCTCCATCCTCTGGCTCCATCCTCTCCCCACCCTGCCCTTGGCAGCTGCAGGCAGCAGCCAGATCCCCCTGCACCTTCCCTTCTCCCAGCTGAACACACCCAGTGCCCTTGGCCTCGCCTCATGCGTCCCATGCTGCAGCTCCCCACCGGCTCGGGGGCCTCCGCTGGGCTCGCGCCAGTGTGTCTGTGTCTGTCTGGGGCTGGGTAGCCCAAACTGGACCCTGTTCCCACACACGGTCTCTCCCAGGCCGAGCCAAGGGGAGCAATGCCTTCCCTCGCCCTGCTGGCTGCCCTCTGCTAACACAGCTGGGGTGCGGGGCCGGCCGTGCTGCCGGGTCACGCTGCTGCCTCCAGCTCCGCTTGTCCCCAGGATCTCCTACCTACCTTGGGTACCCACCACCGCTGTGACCGTCCCCGAGTGCCCTGCCCCTTTGTGCTGGGAGCTTCCTCCAAAAGGGTCCTACCCCCACCCACTGCTGGGAGCTGCCTCTCACGGTGCCCTGCAGCCACAGGCTGTTTCTAGCCAGGCCGCTTTCCGGCCCAGGCACCACCACAGCAACAGCCACAGCAGTCTCAACTCATCTGTTATGCTGTTCTGCGCAGCAGCACTTCCCTGGCCTCTGTGCAGGGCCAAACTGAGACTGAGGCATGGCCATCCTGGCTCTGCATGGCCTCGCTGGCCATCCCAGGGCCTGACACACGGCTCTGCTGCAACCCCAGCTGCCCTTCTGCCCCCATAGCACAGCAAAACACCCATTATGTACCAGTTACTACCCCAAAAGAACACTACCTTCTGCCCATGTATTACCTACACCCAGCCTACGACACTTAGGAAGTGGAGAACAGCCCGGAATTCTTGGCACCATTTTCTAATGGGAGCATTGCATGGGAGCAGCGATCACGGAGCTGAGGACAGTAGGGCCTCCTGTGCCATCAGGGTGAGAGGCCTTCCCACAACTCGGCAGTCAGCAAACGCTCTGCACACGCAGGACAACAACCCTTCTCCTAGTTCAGGGTTTGACCTGCTGCAGCTCCGGCAGGAAGCAGCCCCATCGCCAGCACCACTGCCCCAGCGGGAGGGCACCCGCCGGCATCTGAACACACCCACAGCCCCCCCACACCCGTCCCCAACCCCGACCCAGATGCACCCGCCCGCTTCCTCCTCTCCTTTCCTCCCTCCTCTTCTCTCCCCCAGGTCAGGCCCCACCCCTTCCTCCCCTCCCCAAGGACCCTGCATGCTGGACTCTGATTGGTTGATAGAGCTGTCAGTCCCACCCAGACCCGCCCACCTCCTCTTGCCGGCCAACAGCAGGGCCGCACCGGGGGTGTTGCCATGGCAACGCTGTGGCCACGTGACCCGGTGGCGACCCCCTCCCCTGGGCGGGACGGCGCCATCTTAGTGGCGGCTGCGGGGTGAGAGGCCCCTCGAGCGCTGACGAGCTGCTGCTCCAGGCTGAGGCGCATCGAAATGCGGTTCGTGCGTGGGGCGAGTCTGGACACGGGGGCAGAGGGACCGCAGCCCGCCCCGAGGAGTCCTGACGTTCCTGCAGTTCTGCCTGCGGCCTCCTTCCCGACGCGGCCCTCGGGCAGCCCAGGCTGGCGCTGTCTCCTGGGGGAGCTGCAGCGTGGGGCCGCCGCGGGGTGGCCTGTCCGACGTGTGCCGCCATGGAGCAACGCCCGCGGTTTGCACCCCAGTTAGGAACAGAGAGCCGCTGGGTCTGGGGGAGGCTGTTAGCTGCAGAGGACTTCCTGCTGTCCTGCAGAGCAGTTCAAGTGCTGTTAACGTCTGCCATAATTCCTTTCTCGTGTCTGACTATGACCTTTAGAATTTCTCTTTTTCTCCTACAAAAGTGGATTTTTCACTGTATTCGGGGGAGGGAAAATGAACCTCAGTGCAGTGTGATTGCAGAGTCTCAAGCACTTGTTCTTAAACCGCTCTGTACAAAGCAAACATTTGAACTAACTTTCTTTTAGTTTTGAAGAACCTGGCTAAGTGTTAATTTGACTCTGTCGTTATCTGCAGTCCACACTGAGATGTCCTGCTGCTTGTACGCATTGTGTCCAACCTTTTTTGACACTTGGTTTTCTTTGCTGCTTCAGGGCTTGTTTTTCCACTTTAAAACTTATCAGAAATAATGGCTGGGGTTGAAATATGCAAGAAGACTGTGTGATGCCTTCCATTGCCTAGGCACAACTAAGCTGTTAAGCTTTTGTGATTTTACTCCTCAGCTCCTGAATCTTATTGTTCCACATGCACAAAAGAATGATGTTTGCCTGGGCAGTGTGGTTAGCCTACAGGCTCAAAGGCACTGCTTAGCGTCCTGTGCTTGTCCCTGTGGCTGAGATTTGGATTCCCATTTGCCTGTTTTTCCTTGACATCTCCTCACCTCCCAAAGAATCTCCTGGGTGCTGTAGTTTAGTTGCCTGTTACAGGCAAAAGGATCCCAGAATCATTTTTATAAATTGACTTAAGCTCCTTTGTAAGAAACTCCCTTCATTGAGAGTCACTTCCAGGATTTCCTTTTTAGGGAACTGCATTTATTGGGGGCAAGTTTATGCATATTTGTTCTTGTACCAGCATTACTTGTGGGCGTAACTGGTTCTCTGTCCCTAGAGCAACTTCTATTATATGTAACAATCATATTTCCTCTGTCTTAGTTTTGCTATGTCAAATTACATTCTCCTAGTGTGCTTTTGAATGATTGGCACTTCATTTTTGGAGCATCTTCATAGCTTGCCTTTGTCACTTTTTGTTTGAATCTCAGTTCCCTTTTTTCAAATGAGACCAGAATTGCTCACGCAATTTGTATGATATCTCTCAAGTGACAGTATGAACAGTTCTGTGGCTGCTGAGGAACTATTGCTTTTTTCATGATTCTACTGGTGGATTAGTAGTTGATGATTAGCTGATACGCTCCGTTTTGTATCTGGATAAGAATTTGCAGCAACCTCCACATTTACTGAGCCTTGGTTTAGAGCAGAAATTCGTGTGCTGCTGCATTTTTGTACTGAGGAGTTAGTCAGTAGGTGCTGCTGTCAGTGCCGGCCTGGAATTCAGAGCTCTCCTCTGGGCACTCAGTGGGAAATAATGTGGGAATGAGGGTAATTGGTGAAAGGCTCTAGCAACTTTGTTTGCTGTGAGGGAAGAAACTTGACGGCTTTCAGGAGAATGCTCTTTGTGATTAAGGGAATAAGTTCAGCATATGATCTTTAGAGCCACTTTCTGAATGGATCTGAGTGGGGTAAGGCTGTATTTCAGGACGGAAGAGGATGTTGCAGTAGTTGAGCTGATCATGCCTTGAGGAAGAGATGTAATTATGCAATAGCTTGTGAAGGCAGTACCTCACCCATGTTCCACAGCCTGTGCAAGACTTGAACAAGGGGCATAAGAATGTTTAAAAAGGTTCAAGCCAAAAACTATATGCCTCGTAATTATCCTCCTGCGTGCATCATAATTAATTGAAGCTCTCTCAGGAGTGCCCTTCTCGATCTGTCCTGCTGTTTTGGTCACATCTGTGAACATGAAGTTCAGAGGAAATCGGGGGAATAGATTCACAAATACAGTTACTTTGCAAGGCTCTGGCATACTGTGTGCCAAAATCAAGCTGCATATAAGTACCAGGTGCTTTTCTAATCACTCTGTTATGGAAATTAGGCTTGTTGGCCACCATAACAGGGCTCGACCCTAGGTTCCCGCAAGTACAGTTCAGAGCCAATCAGAATCAAAGCAAATTAAATAATTAAATTTTAATCACGCACGTGCCGTAATTACAGCTCGAGCTGGGTGCCTCCAAAGAGGAACCCCAACAAAAAAAATCCTGGGCAATTATAGTTTTTTCAACTTAAGTTTCCCACCCCTCACGCAGTAGTTAGACCAATAGTAATTTTTAGATCTGGGGTCTCCTGCTCCTCATTGGATCTCACTGATGTTCCTAGGTAAGCTGTTTTTCTCCTTATCTTTATTTTTTGCGGTCTCTGCTGACGGTTGTACCTTTATTTTGGTTGGGTCTTACTGTTTTCTCTCAAGGTCCTGAGGAGGAGGAGGAGGAGGTGATTCTAAATCATAACAATTAACACTGCCCCAGCAGTGAGCTAAGGCTTTGCCCCTCAAGGTCCTAATGCCCTGTCTTATTTCAAAGCCTTGACACCCTCCCTTTTGGAGTGTGAGACGCAGGAACGCAGACTGCTTGTAACTTCCTTATCTTCCCAGCTGGAACCAGCTCTGAGGCGCTTTTCTTCCTGGACTAAGTAAAAGTTCATTATTTTATCTAAGTGCGGCCTAAGGCTTCAGCAAATTTAGCTACTCATGCTAAGCAAGTTTTAGAGAAGTTGTGCTAAGCAGCTACAGTTTCAGTTTGCTATTCCTTAACAGTCCCCCCTTTGTTTTTATTAAGCATCCCTGCTAATGCTTTAAACAGAGTTCTCGAAGCCTTTTGAGGCGTACTATCACTTTCCATAATCTTATGTATAATATAATCATAAGTAATAGGCATAACAGTTAACACAACTACTACTGGGTGCAACACATGATTATAAATCCCTGTTGCAGTTGGTGACCATCCTAGAAGAATTTGCCAGCCATGATGTTCTCTGTCCTTCTTTACCCTTTCCAAGATGTGGTGTATCTCTTCCGCATCATGATGAATGGTGATGAGAGGTTTTTTTTTTTTTGTCCATTGTTTCGGGCGAGTTCTAGCAGTCGACGCAGGTCATCATGTTGCAGTAGTTTCTTCACCAGTGTGAGATTCATTCCAATGGGGGTAGGTAGTAGATTTTGAATTAATGTATAATTAGATTGTAACAATTGATAAGATCTAATAGGAGCTGAATAATTAAAGTCGCATCCCATAATTTTGGGTAAAGTTACAAATACAAATATTTGAGTAATTAATTACTTGTATCTACAACAATGTTATCTATGAATATAAGATTACAAAATGTTCTTACACATACACATCCTTTTTTAACATATACAAGTACAGTTCAACTCTAACAGCAAAATAAGGTGGTGTGGATTGGTATCATTGAGCATTTGTTTATTTATTTATTTTAAAGATTTTCAAGCCTTTTTTGCATACTTAGAACATACTGGATTAGTCGTTCATCTCTGTCTAACAGGCTGGTCTTAGCTGGAATAGTAAGTGCCTGGTATCGCTAAATGTCTCCCCAAAAGAATGTCTGCTGGTGTTAGTCCTATGGGTTGCCGTGGGGCATTTCAGACATCCCATAGAGCTAAGTTTAATGCTTCTGGCCATTTTAGGCTAGCACGTGTGCATATTCTTGTTCTTTTTTCTTTTAATGTTCTATTCATTCTTTCTACTTGTCCTGAAGACTGTGGGTGATAAGGGGCATGTAGGTTTCTTTTTATTCCTAATGATTTATGTAATTGAGTGATGATGCTTGCCGTAAAATGGGAGCCCCTGTCTGAATCAATGGCTTCTGGGACCCCACACCTGAGTATGATTTCTTTCAGTAAGGCTTTCACTGCTCCCCTTGCGTTGGCCTTTCTTGTTGGGAAAGCTTCTATCCAGCCTGACAACTGATCTACTCTCACTAACAAGTGTTTATACCCATTGGCGGATGGCATACCCGCATAATCTATTTGTAGCCTTTGGAAAGGGAAGTAGGCCCATGGTCGTCCCCCTAACTCTGAGCTTGGTTTGCTACTTAAAGTCTTCTGGCAGGTCAGGCAGCTATTCATTATTCTTTTAGCAGCCGCATAAATTCCTGGAGCAGCCCATACTTTCTGTACCTGCTTTGCTATTGCCTCGGCTCCCCCATGAGCTGTATTGTGAAACCACCTAGCTATAGTAATTAAATATTTTTTTGGTAGAATTGGTTTTCCTCCAATTGTCCATATTCCATCATCATTTTGTTTTGCTTCCCACTGTTCCCATTGTTTTTTCTTTTCCATGGAGCAGTCCTTTTCATACATGGTTTTGGGCTCTATTAAATTTGGCCACTCACTTTGGTTCATCCTTGGAACTGCCCCCATACATTCTCTCAGAGGTTGTCGAGCTGCAGCCTTCGCAGCAGCGTCAGTTAATGTATTTCCTCTACTAATTTCTGTAGTGTCTTTAGTATGGGCTGGGCAGTGTATTACAGCAGTTTCTTTGGGGCAGTTGAACTGCTTCCAGCAAATCACGTATTTCTTCTCCACTAGCTGATTTCTTTCCTGATGACAAAAAAATCCTTGTTCTTTCCATAACATCCCTGTTGCATCAAATACTCCAAATGCATATTTAGAATCAGTATAGATATTTACCTGCAGCTTCTTACCAATTCTTGCTGCTTGGGTCAATGCTATTAATTCTGCTCCTTGAGCACTTACAGACGGAGACAAAGGATTGGCCTCAAGTACCTCAAAGATGTTAGTGACAGGATAACCTGAGTGGCGCCTTCCATCCAAATAATAGGATCATCCATCTGTAAACAGAACTAAGTCTGGGTTTTCCAAAGGTTCATCTTTAAGGTCCTCCCGGGGCTTGCTCGAGCCGACGATCACCTGCTCACAGGAATGATGCGGCTCTCCATCCTCCAGCAGAGGCAATAGCATTGCTGGATTTAAGATATTGCATCTCTTTAAAGTCACATTATCTGCATGCAGTATTATCAGTGCATAGCGGTGAGCTCTCTGTGGGGATAGTGCTGGAGTTGCGTATTGTTTCATTAACAGTTCTACTTCATGTGGCACATACACAGTCAGTGAGTGACCCAAAACTTCAGGTCGTGTTTTTTCAAGAAGAGCTGCAGTAGCTGCTATTGCTCTGATGCATCCTGGAGTGCCTTTAGCTACCACGTCTAGCTGCGTGGAGTAATAGGCCACTGGTCTGCGGTGAGGACCTAGTTTTTGGGTCAGTACCCCACTTGCTACTCCCTGTCGTTCATGGACAATTAATTCAAATGGTTTGCTATAATCTGGCAACCCTAGAGCAGGGGCTGAAACCAATGCCTTTTTTACAGATGTAAAAGCTTTCTCCCTTTCTGGGCCCCAGGCCAAAGGCTCTATCTCCTCTTTTTTTGTTGCCTGCACTAAAGGCTGAGTAAGTTCTCCTAACCCAGGAATTCATGGTTGGCAAAATCCTACAGCTCCTAAAAATCCCCTAAGCTGTTTTTTTGTTACAGGACGAGGCATATCAAGAATTGTCTTTACTCGTTCCAGATAAACTAACCTGTGTCCTTCCTTTAAAATAAAACCCAAATATTTTACCTCTCTTTGACACAGCTGAAGCTTAGACAGAGATGCTTGATGCCCTTTTTCTGCAAGAGCATTACATAGAGAAATAGTGTCTTTTAAACATGTCTCATAATCTTTACCTGCTAATAACAAATCATCCACATATTGTATTAACACTGAATGTCCTGGAAGTTCGATATCTGAGGGATCATTTTTGAGTATACGCGAAAAAATAGTCGGAGACCCAGTAAATCTTTGTGGTAGTCTCATCCAAGTTAATTGTCGTCCCTTCCAAGTGAAAGCAAAGAGATCTTGGCTATCTTCAGCTATCGGTATACTAGAAAAAGGCTGCCGTTAGGTCAATCACGGTAAAATAAGTTGCCCAATGAGGTATTTGTAATAACACGGTTGATGGGTTGGGAACTACTGGGTGTGGAGTAATTACATGTTGGTTTATAGCCCTTTAGTCTTGTACAAACTGATACTCTGGATCACCATCAGAATCTTGCCTGTTCTTTTTAACTGGCAGAATTGGGGTGTTGTACAGGGATTCACAGACTCTAAGAATACCTAGTTTCAAATAATGATCAATTTGTTTTTGGATACTCTTCTCTGCTTCCTTTGGGATAGGGTATTGTTTAACTGTGGGAGGCAATCCCCCCTTTGTTTTTATCGAGACTGGACTAGCTGATTTCTGTAGTCCCACATCCATTCCTGAAGAGCTCCATAACTTTTTAGGAACTGATTCTAAACCTGTTGGAATCTGCAGATTAGTTGACTCTGGTTCTGGTGTCTTAGCCAGAACACATGAACCCATAATTATTAATTTTATCCCTTCCGGCTGTAAACAGATCTGAGTATCCGAGGCTTGCAGGAGATCTCTCCCTAAGAGGCAAGAGGGCGAGTCTGTGGAAATTATAAAACAGCCCCACACTCTTTTACCTCCAATAGTGGGCAATAAAGGCTTAGATAACATTCGTTCGCCTTTTCCCATTACTCCTCGCATCACTATTTTATCTGGTGACTTGCATCCTTTAGGCTCCAAATTTAAAAGGGAAAGGGTGGCTCCAGTATCCACTAGAAAGGGAACTTCTAAACCTTCTGTATTTGCCATTACATGGCCCTTCAAATCCAAACCTATATCCCATAAATTTACCCCAATTTCCACAGTATTTTCTGAGTCTCCTATCTCCTGTCATTGTGGACTGACTGGGAATCGCCTGATCTCCTTCTTAGTGTTTGATTGTCTCATGCTGGCCCCTCTATTCCTAAATACACAGGGCCTCACTGGGCATTGCTGCTTCCAGTGTCCTTGTTCCCTGCAATAATGACAAACATCATTAACTCTTGATTGTACAGCACGTTCACTTTGATTCCATCTATCTCCCCTGGTTCTGCCGTGCCCCCTCCCCTTGCCAGCCTGGCATATGCTCTTTAAAATACTTAAAAGTGTGTCTTGTTGAGCCAGTCAGCTCTTATTGTCCCTCCTGGTTTGTGTTAGGTTATGGGACTAAAGGCTAATCTCCACACACACAGAGGAGCAGAGGAACAATGACAGGCTGAGGAACCCTCCGTAACCTCATCAGAACCAACAGGGCTCCCTAACATGGCTCCTCAGCCCATGATCCTGGTGTGACACCCACCACATGAGTCAATGGTCTCCCTGGACCACCTTGCAGATCCCCTTGGAGGGGTTACTGCTTGCAGGGCTATGGGACTCAATACGGGATGCCAGGAAGAACATCTTGCAATTGAGACTCATTATGGGCTGTTTAGAGGAAAGACCCAAGGCAGTGAAAGAGAGGGATCAAGCTAGTTTTGGGGAGGAACCAATGTGGAAAAGCAGAAGAAAAAGGGGATAAAAGGTGCAGATTGCTTGTGAAAAGGTGCTTGGCCAGTAAGCTGCTCTGGCCCTGTGCCTGATAACTGCAGCCTGTCCTGTCCTCTTCTTAACTCCCTTGTGAACTATTCTCTGGGGTGAGGGGACCCTCTCCTTTCTGTTTGTGCAAGTGCTGTTTTCTGTGTTGAGCTGTGTGATTGGTGATAAATATATGCAGTGTGTGCAGGTGTGCTTGTCTGACTACTGGTAAAACAGGTTCAGCCTTGCTATTGCCTGGACCTGGGGACATGGAGCTGTGGCAGCCTGGCTTCTGTTGGGCTATCGGATTTGGCATCTCCTACCTGAGTGCACATACAAGGCTGAGTGGAGGCAGTCTCGTGTGGGAGCTCCCACTGCTGCTGTCAGTGCTGGCCCCTCTGTACCACTGGTGTTGTTAAAAAGCACGTGTGTGGTGGCATACTTTCCCAGCTGCTCAAATCTACCTATGAATGCAAAAGAAAGATGGTTTTGTGCTGCTTCCCAGCAGAAGCGACCAGCCTGTGCCTTGCAGTGGATTTCCCTACAGGAAAGGGGAGCTGCTCAACCTCATGCACTATCCCACAGGCCACTGTAGCATAAAGAGCTCTGTCTGTTTGCCTCTCCTTTCAGCTAGGAAGCTCAGGAGCAAGCAGTGCAAGCCAGACCCTGGACTGGGGAATCAGGGTGTCTGGGTGCTGTAGGGGCCTTCCTCCAGGGACACCCACCCACCCCCCCCCCCCCGAAGGTAAGCACTGCCCCAGAGCTGACACTGGACAGCCCAGGGACTGGCTGAGGCACAGAGGAGAGAAATGGCATTCCCCAGACTTGGCTGCCAGCAGTGCACTGGAGCTGGGAGGGAACCCAGGTGTCTGGGCTCCCAGTCAGCCTCTCCCCTGCTCTCCCCAGTAGACCCCTGCCTTTCACCTTCCCACCCAAACCAGAGGGGAGGGAGGCAGTCTTTGTGCACCAGCCCTGCACCACCCCCATGCCCAGCCCCGCTGCCCCAGGGCTGTGGGTGCAGCAGGTGCAGGTGTGCTGGACACTGTGCTGTGTGCACGCAGCACTGTGTTTGGGCAGGTGTGTGGAAAAGGGGCATGTGCAGCGTCCATGGCGTGCACAGGTCTCTTATCCCCATTCGGAACCACAGATATTAAGGGGGATCTTTGGCCACAGCATGCTGCGTACTTCTGTAATATGCCCATTTAACGGTAAATTCTCTTGCTCCAAACCAACTGCAGGAGGTATCTTGGGGATGAAGGCACTCGCACCAGCTCCATGAATTCTGAGTCCATTGAACCACATCAGTGTGTCACAAGATGTGCAACTCGGGAAGGCGAGAGAAGAAAGAGGGAAAAAGAAGAATCAGAGACTCTAAATGCAGCAACTTAGGAAATTATTGTTGGTCTCTCTCATCTACTGACATAAACAAGCACAAAGTGCAATGGACTTTAGCAGCATTATTATGTTTTGGGAAGTCCAGTAAACTGGTGCTGCTTGGAAGATATACTGCAGAGGGAAATACAAGTTATCCCCGTACTTACCCTGAGATCTGCCTTGTGATAAGCTTGTATCACTGCTGCAATACCTTTGCTGAGGCAGCCTGGAAAAATGCAAAAAGACAGAGTGCCCATACCCTCTATTAGAACAGGTTTGGCTTTCAGGAACAAGGTGCTCTGAAAGACAGGAAATAAACTCTCCTGCATCATCTAGGAAAAACATTTTCACAGACAATGGACAAGCTGCATCAATCTCCTGGCAAACATCAACAAGCCATATAGTCTATGATGGCTTCCTTTCCCCTAAATGCCTGGCCTGTTGTTTATTTTAGCTGTGCTGACAGCAGATCGGCCCCTCTCCAGCAACTCAGTTGACAGTATGAGAAAGACGGGAGTGCAGCTCCCATCACCTTGCTCAGTGTGCTCTCAAGAGGACCAGAAAGAGAAGGACCAGGGTAATGTTTCACCCCGGTCTCCTGTGGGACCTTGCAATGAACTGCCACAGGCTCTTGCTTCCTTCCACAAGGGGCACTAAACCCACCCACAGACAGCCTTGCTCATCAGGCCTTTTTCAAGGTACGCCGAGCAACCTTGAGGGCAGCTGCAAACAAGCAACTGTCCCCACAACCCAGTCCCCACAAAAATTGCGTTTAATTTACTGAGGGAAGAAGTCATTCACTGGCAACTTTCACACAGCATCTGCTCTAAAACTGACTGCTGGCACTCTAGTTCCTGAGGTCTGACAAGGCTTTGTCACCATAACTGGAGGGGAATTCCCCCCAGAAGGTAACACAGTACCTGCTGACATTCTTCCCACCAAGATCAGGCTCTTGCTGAGAAGCACATCCACCCTTCAGAGATGCCGAAACACAACGCCTCCAAACGTCTAAGTGCGACTCCGCAGTGACTGACCAAACATGTTGCACGTTGCCTACATGGAGCAGAGAGAGAGCACAGGTGACTTTGCTGAGTAGCATCATCCTCAACTCCAGCAGAAAATGAGAAAGCCTCTTTCCCTTACAGAGCGTAACATCCTAGGTAAATCTCACCCGCTGTCCCTGGTTTACTGAAAACAGACAAAAAATCATGGGAAGGACAAACCACCTTGGAACAGAAAGGTCACAAATGTTGCGCTTTTTTCTGTTTTTCCCCCTCTGATTAGAGGCCTCCATGAACATTTTTGCTAGCTCTCCAGATAGGCAGGAGGACACAACTGCATGCTGTTCGTTGCTTGCTTCCACCCAGGGGTCTCACAGGGAACATGCTCAGACCTGCTTCCCTGCAGGAAGCTTACATAGAAAATCCACCCACGAGGAGGGCTCTGATGGCTTTCCAGACTGTCTGTATTGTCAGGAAAAAAAGACAGTCTGCACTGCAGTCAGCGTACAAAGGAACAGGAATAACGCTGGGTTCTGGATTCAAAGAGGGAGAGAAGGGAGAGCAGTTCAAAAAGAAGGAGGAATCTCCTTGCTTTGAGAGAAGCCTGTACTCCAGGACTGTCATGCAGACACCGCAGACAGACACATGATAGGAAGAGAAGGGTCTTGTACAAACGTACGAGGGCCTGATACATTCCTTTAGGGAACGGGTGCTGTAAACATGAGGGGGTATTTTTCTGGTTCCAGTGTGGACTGTGTGGAAACAACTGCGGGGCGGGGGGGTGGGGGGGAGGAGAAGAATACCCTAGTTTCTACCTCTCATCTAATATCTGAAAAAGAGTGATGAGAGACCTCCCTTATACTGCCAGGAGGAATGAGTGATAATTACCCTAAGAAGATAAAACTGTCAGTCAAGGGAAACGCCAGGACTGGCCTTCAGGAATCAGAGGTAGCTGGAGATGCCATGTTCTGAAATGTCTTTCAAGCCCTGCCCTGCAGCATATTGGAATCACATTAAGAGAAATAACCTGATAGCCGCTCTGTGACGTACTAAGTTGATCTTACTTCGGGAAGATTATGAATGAAGGAGCAGGGGGAAGAGAAGGAAGGAAGGGAGGGAAGATTGGGTCTCTTTGGACACCACTGCATTTGCCCAGCCACAGTATTTCTCGCCACAGTATTTCTCACTTCGGAATGATTTCTGAGGAGGGAACTAGAACATGTAGTTAAGTGTGTCATTAAATACTTAGGAAGCAAAATTGTTAGTGGGATTCTGTTTTTCCTTCCTATAGATATGTTCCTCAACAAAAAAAGAAAGACAATCCAATAACATTCAGAATCAGAGCTGGAAGATGGCTGGCAACACCATTGCTCCACTTATATTTCTTCATCATTTACAGTATTTTCAAAGTACAATTTGCTGTATGAGTGCCTCAGCTCTAGACACATTCTTTGAATTTAAATACGTTTTCAATGGCTGGTGACATCCACTGTACCCAAACTGCAACAAGATCAGTTTGCACTTGTAGCTCTTTGTTAGCTGGTGATTTGAGACCCAATTCTGCCAAAGCGTGCCTGTAGATAGAATTTTAAATGTTCATGGTTTCAGAAATTTCTTCTTGAGCAGCATCCCCTCCTTCACTGAGCTCAGGATGCCTATGCCACACCTGTGTGGAGTATAAAATAATGAGGACTGAAAGCTTAAGTGTGTCTGTAACAAGGTGGAAGAGATGCTTATGGCTGCAACTCAGTATGAGAGGGAAAGCAGGAAAAAGCAGGAAAAGCAAAGAAGCGTTTTCAGAAAGGGCTAAAGAACCCAACAGGGGAGAAGATTTAATACTGCAGCTGGGCGTTTTTTTCTTCCCCAACTCTCAAATCAACTATTGATCAGCAAATTCAAACATTAACCAAGATCTGTTTTTTTATCCCTCTCAGTTCTGCCAAACGTCAGTGTAATACATGCTAGGCCTTTTGTTTCAGCTGGTGCATCCTGACGGCATGGCAAAGCCAAGGCATTGTAGGTCCCCTGCTTACACCTGTCCATAACTTTGTTGTGGTGGTCAGGATTCCCTGAGAGTTGTCATTAGGTGCAATTCATTTACCCAAGAACGTAAGACACTAGCTCCTCTTTAATATTAGCTGACAGGTTATGTTATATAGCATCCTTTCCCAGAAGCAGTGGAGAAGAAGTCACAGTTCAACAGATAATGGGTTATTTTCCAAAATTCCTGGAAAGGACAATACCAATTGTAATTTGGCTCCACAATTTATAGTACACTGTTAAACACTGTGGAGAATGGCAAGAGGCCAGAAGGAGGCAGAATTGAGTAAAATTGCATCTCAGCTGTAAAACAGGTCATTTTGAATGCATGCAGTCCAGAGGCGCCTTAATTTTACAGACCTCCATACTACGAGCTCCAATTGAAACAAAATGCTTCTGTACATTGCTGCTTCATAATTTCATCTGTTAGATGCAGTTCCAACTCTTAGTCCTTTGGGTTCTGTAAAACAATCACTTCCATTGCAAAAATGAATGGTATTGAGAAAAAGCCTACTAAAAATGGGGGGGAGTAGCTGAATTTCACCCTACATGGGATTTTTACAGCAGCCCAAGTCACATATGGCAGCAATGGCTTCTGCAGAGAGGCCCAAAGCTGCCTTCTCCACAGAACTGAAAAGGAAAAAAACCTTCATCCTGTTTGGCTGATCTCAAATATACAGGCCCAGAGCATCCAGGCTGTTAACAAGACTGCTTTAGAGTACCAGTCTGAAAGATTCAGCACCACTTTGTCCTGTGGTCACAATACTGGAAAAGCCCTGCCCAAACCTCAAAATCTATTCACTAGTAGACATGAGGGAAAAAGGCCCACAAAGTCCTTCAAAATCAAGATGCCAAGCAAGAAGTATCGTTTGAATCCAATTCACTCTAGCTGGCTATTCTGCAGATGAATAATGAGTTCACTGCCAACTTGCTGCTCTTCATGCTTTGGACACAGCAAACAGGAAAGAAGAAAAGGTTGGGGGGGGAAGGGGGAGAAAGGAAAGAAGACAGGGAGTAGAAATGGGCATTTTGGGCTGATATTGTTAGGATACCAGAGAGTTATCAACAAGAAAATAGGCTGGGCTGTCACATTAAACATGGCTTTTGACAGCTGAGAAACAGTAGGGCCTGGATGCAGAATCAATTCCTGCCACAGACTTTTCTTCTCAGGAAGTTCTTGTCCATTCCTGCTTAACACAAGACCTGGGCACAACTCAGCCCCTTAAAGAGGCTGTAAACTGCAGCTGAAAAGTGCCCGACTCACCTTATTGTGCCAGTCTTGCTCAACCCCCTCCTAACACTTCACTTAGATGTGTGGCACTGCAGTACGTGATCATGACAATTCAGATTCCCAGAACACCTAGCTGGAGCAGGAGAGACTTCTAGTCTCTACTCTAGCATTTCTCACTGCTGAGGGCTTGCCTTTGCAACCTTGAGATTGTCTGTATTTCAAGAAATTGTATTTTAAACTGCCAAAAGTCCTTCTAAGCAAGTAACGCATAGCACGGGAGCTGTCAGGACACATCAGCTCCTTAGTCCCACTGAGCTTCCTTTCACCTGCTTGAACTACAAGAACTAACTGCAGCAACACATTATTCTTTTTTAGAAAAACCTACAGTGCAACCACCTCATGTATTTTCCCAGTGTATTTCCCAGTACCTTATAGGCAGCAGAGAGATGCTGAAGCTGGAGAATAAGGAGCTGGCTCCAGGTTTGCAGAGTGTTCTCTGGCAGTTCTCCCTCTCTCTGCCGCTGGACTCCTCAGCCCTTCTCCTCTTGGCAGAAGCTCAACCGCTTGCCCATCTCCAATAGACTTTTTTGTGCTCTTGCAGTAAAAAGGAACTCACTAGAACAGCAGAAGGTGGCACATCAACAATAACAGCTCTACACCTCCCTACTTCCCAGCTGTTGGCTCTGAAGCAGGAAAACATCAGAATTGCTCTGCTTAACAGAGGCAAGGACAGTTCCCCCTGCCCCCACCAAATGGTTCTTCTCCCTTATCATCCAAAACAGCTGAATCCTTTAGACTGCCTCCTTCCCAGAAAAGATCTGCCCAAAATATAAGCAACTAAACCTTGTATCCAGCAACTGCTGAAGATCAAATTCAGCTATAGGCACCTGGTGCCACCAAAAGATTAAAGAACGTCATAATCATAGGATGTTGCAGGAAGAGCCTCTTGAAAGGGATCTTAAACTCATGGCTGTAACTTCTCTTCCACTTTTCTGAAGCTGTCTCATGGGTCTATGTTACCACAGTCCAAAATAAGTTGTCCACAGTCCAAAAGGGGGTCCAAAAGTTGTCCAAAGTCACCACAGTCCAAAAGCCCTCCCTATTCTGCCTGAAAGTTGTTCAGAAAAGCTCAGACGCCCTCTTTCAGCCTTATTCATATGCTGTTAAGAGCATCAGCTTGTAGAAATTCTTATGCTAATGTCAGAAACTGTCAGCAGCCATGTTATGCTGAGTACCTGCCCTCTTACCTGAGCAGTTATTAGGTTTCATCTGTATCAACAAGACATAACAGTGTAGCATGCAGCTGATGGAACACTATTTCAGAAAATTTATTTAATTTTCCTCTCCTATTTCCTGCATGCTGTTGCCAATAATTCTGAAACCACGTCCTCCACAAACATCTCTTCAAATACAAGGTGGTTGCTTACAAAGTGCTTCCCAACATATTTCAGAGCAAATGAACCTCCAGAAGACAGCCAGCCACACTCCGCAAGACAGCCTGGGATGCTCTCATGCTCAGCTGAAATCTTCTCCCACATCCCGACGATCTTTGCTACAAGCCAAGTACACATGCCAGCACAGACACAGCCTTCCTAAACGCAGCTCTCTCCTGCCTGCCACAGCCACTCACACAAAAAGCCTCCATGGCCTGGGCAGCTTTTCCACTTGGGGGAGACACCCAAGAGTACCCGCTCCTACAGCACCTCCTTTATCCCGGCAGCACTACGACCTCTCACTGCCCTTCAAATCCAACACTCCCAAAAAGAACGACAGCTGCACCAACAGGAAAAACACGATCCCCAGGTTTCCCCAAACTAACACCTCCTGCCACCTACCTGGGAGCTGCTGCCTGAGCTCGACCAGTCCATCGGCTGGGGTGACCTGGCTGATGCCAGCCCAGCTGTCTTCACCGCCTGCAAAGCAAAAGGAGGCATTTTGAGGCAAAGGCCTGTGGAAAAAAACACCAAGAGCCACTGCCTCTTCTCTCCCGGGTCCTGCCACATGACAAGGACAGCAAACAAATTCCCAGGTCCCCCTGCAACAACGTCTCTTGCATTATGCCCCATTTGGGGCACAACCAAATGCACGCAAGGCACACATTTGTGCCCCACTGTGTGCACCACCAAAGGCACACAAGCATGGACTCACAAGAGGCTACCAAGCTCTCAATTCCAAGCCCATCTTGCAATGGCGTCTCTCTGCTCAGCGGCACACACCCTTGCCAAGTCACCCTCCCCACCTCTCCCCTAAATAACTCCTGCCACCACCTACCTGGGAGCTGCTGCCTGAGCTCGACCAGTCCATCGGCTGGGGTGACCTGGCTGATGCCAGCCCAGCTGTCTTCACCGCCTGCAAAGCAAAAGGAGGCATTTTTAGGCAAGGGCACACAGAAAGAACCATCAAGAGCCACTGCCTCTTCTCTCCCGGGTCCTGCCACATGCCAAGGACAGCAAACACATGCCCAGGCGCCCCCGCAACAACGTCTCTTGTATTATGCCCCATTTTGTGCACAACCAAAGGCACACAAGCGTGGATGCAAAACAGGCTTCCAAATTCACGCTTCCAAGACCATCTTGCAGTGGTGCCTCTCTGCTCAGCGGCACACACCCTTGCCAAGCCACCCTCCCCACCTCTCCCCAAAATAACTCCTGCCGCCACCTACCTGGGAGCTGCTGCCTGAGCTCGACCAGTCCATCGGCTGGGGTGACCCGGCTGATGCCTCCCAAGCTGTTTTCACCACCTGCAAAGCAAAAGGAGGCATTTTGAGGGACAGGCACACTGAGAGAACCACCAAGAGCCACTGCCTCTTCTCTCCCGGGTCCTGCCACATGACAAACCCCTCAAACACATGCCCAGGTCCCCAGCAACAATGTCTCTTGCATTATGCCCCATTTTGTGCACAACCAAAGGCACACAAGCATGGATGCACAACAGGCTTCCAAGCCCATGCTTCCAAGCCCATCTGGCAATGGTGCCTCTCTGCCCAGTGGAACACACCCTTGCCAAGCCACCCTCTCCAACTCTGCCCAAACTAACACCTCCTGCCACCCACCTGGGAGCTGCTGCCTGAGCTCGACCAGTCCATCGGCTGGGGTGACCTGGCTGATGCCAGCCCAGCTGTCTTCACCGCCTGCAAAGCAAAAGGAGGCATTTTAAGGCAAAGGCCTGCGGAAAGAACCACCAAGAGCCACTGCCTCTTCTCTGTTGGGTCCTGCCACATGCCAAGGACAGCAAACGCACTTCCTGGCCAACTCGCAACAAAGTCCCCTCTACTCTAGCCCAATCTGTGCCCAAGCAAAGGCACACAAGGCACACATTCCTGTGCCCCATTTTGTGCACAACCAAAGGCACACAAGCATGGATGCACAACAGGCTTCCAAATTCACGCTTCCAAGACCATCTTGCAGTGGTGCCTCTCTGTGCAGCGGCACACACCCTTGCCAAGCCACCCTCCCCACTTCTCCCCAAACTAACTCCTGCCGCCACCTACCTGGGAGCTGCTGCCTGAGCTCGACCAGTCCATCGGCTGGGCTGACCTGGCTGATGCCAGCCCAGCTGTCTTCACCGCCTGCAAAGCAAAAGGAGGCATTTCGAGGCTAAGGCCTGCGGAAAGAACCACCAAGAGCTACTGCCTCTTCTCTGTTGGGTCCTGCCACATGACAATGACAGCAAACACATGCCCAGGTCCCCAGCAACAATGTCTCTTGCATTATGCCCCATTTTGTGCACAACCAAAGGAACACAAGCACGCATGCAAAACAGGCTTCCAAGTTCACGCTTCCAAGCCCATCTTGCAATGGCACCTCTCTGCTCAGCAGCACACACCCTTGCCAAGCCACCCTCCCCACCTCTCCCCAAACTAACTCCTGCCACCACCTACCTGGGAGCTGCTGCCTGAGCTCGACAAGTCCATGGGCTGGGGTGACCTGGCTGATGCCAGCCCAGCTGTCTTCACCGCCTGAAAAGCAAAAGGAGGCATTTTGAGGCAAAGGCCTGCGGAAAGAACCACCAAGAGATACTGCCTCTTCTCTGTCGGGTCCTGCCACATGACAAGGACAGCAAACACATGCCCAGGTCCCCCCACAACAACATCTCTTGTATTATGCCCCATTTTGTGCACAACCAAAGGAACACAAGGCGCACATTCGTGTGCCCCATTTTGTGCACCTCCAAAGGCACACATGCATGGATGCAAAACAGGCTTCCAAATTAACGCTTCCAAGCCCATCTTGCAATGGCACCTCTCTGCTCAGCAGCACACACCTTTGCCAAGTCACCCTCCCCACCTCTCCCCAAACTAACTCCTGCTGCTACCTACCTGGGAGCTGCTGCCTGAGCTCGACCAGTCCATTGGCTGGGGTGACCTGGCTGATGCCAGCGCAGCTGTCTTCACCACCTGAAAAGCAAAAGGAGGCATTCAGATGGAGAGGCACACAGAAAGAACCACCAAGAGCCACTGCCTCTTCTCTCCTGGGTCCTGCCACATGCCAAGGACAGCAAACGCACTTCCTGGCCAACTCGCAACAAAGTCCCCTCTACTTTAGCCCAATCTTTGCCCAAGCAAAGGCACACAAAGCACACATTCGTGTGCCCCATTTTGTGCACAACCAAAGGCACACAAACATGGATGTAAAACGCTTCCAAGCCCATCTCGCAGTGGCACCTACCTGGGAGCTGCTGGCTGAGCTCGACCAGTCCATTGGCTGGGCTGACCTGGCTGCTGCCTGCCCAGCTGTCTTCACCACCTGCAAAGCAAAAGGAGGCATTTTGAGGGAGAGGCACACTGAGAGAACCACCAAGAGCCACTGCCTCTTCTCTCCTAAGTCCTGTCACATGACAAACCCATCAAACACATGCCCAGGTCCCCAGCAACAACGTCTCTTGCATTATGCCCCATTTTGGGCACAATCAAAGGCACACAAGCATGGATGCAAAACAGGCTTCCAAGCTCCCACTTCCAAGCCCATCTTGCAATGGCGCCTCTCTGTGCAGCGGCACACACCCTTGCCAAGCCACACTCCCCACCTCTCCCCAAACTAACACCTGCCGCCACCTACCTGGGAGCTGCTGCCTGAGCTCGACCAGTCCATGGGCTGGGGTGACCTGGCTGATGCCACCCCAGCTGTTTTAACCAGCTGCAAAGCAAAAGGAAGCATTTTGAGATAAAGGCACACAGAAAGAGCCACTGCCTCTCCTCTGTCGGGTCCTGCCACATGACAAGGACAGCAAACAAATTCCCAGGTCCCCCCGCAATACAGCTCTTGCATTATGCCCCATTTTGGGCACAACCAAAGGCAGACAAGGTACACATTTGTGCCCCACTGTGTGACAACCAAAAGCACACAAGCATGGATGCAAAACAGGCTTCCAAGCTCACGCTTCCAAGCCCATCTTGCAATGGCGCCTCTCTGCTCAGCAGCACACACCCTTGCCAAGCCAGCCTCCCCACCTCTCCCCAAACTAACTCCTGCCGCCACCTACCTGGGAGCTGCTGCCTGAGCTCGACCAGTCCATTGGCTGGGCTGACCTGGCTGTTGCCTGCCCAGCTGTCTTCACCGCCTGCAAAGCAAAAGGAGGCATTTTGAGGGAGAGGCACACTGAGAGAACCACCAAGAGCCACTGCCTCTTCTCTCCTGGGTCCTGCCACATGCCAAGGAAAGGAAACCACCAAAGGCACACAAGCATGGACTCACAAGAGGCTACCAAGCTCGAACTTCCAAGCCCATCTTGCAGTGGTGCCTCTCTGCTCAGCGGCACACACCCTTGCCAAGCCACCCTCCCCACCTCTCCCCTAAATAACTCCTGCCGCCACCTACCTGGGAGCTGCTGCCTGAGCTCGACCAGTCCATCGGCTGGGGTGACCTGGCCGATGCCAGCCCAGCTGTCTTCACTGCCTGCAAAGCAAAAGGAGGCATTTTTAGGCAAGGGCACACAGAAAGAACCACCAAGAGATACTGCCTCTTCTCTCCTGGGTCCTGCCACATGCCAAGGACAGCAAACACATGCCCAGGCGCCCCCGCAACAACGTCTCTTGTATTATGCCCCATTTTGTGCACAACCAAAGGCACACAAGCATGCATGTAAAACAGGCTTCCAAATTCACGCTTCCAAGACCATCTTGCAATGGCGCCTCTCTGCGCACCGGCACACACCCTTGCCAAGCCACACTCCCCACCTCTCCCCAAACTAACTCCTGCCACCACCTACCTGGGAGCTGCTGCCTGAGCTCGACCAGTCCATGGGCTGGGGTGACCTGGCTGATGCCACCCCAGCTGTCTTCACCACCTGCAAAGCAAAAGGAGGCATTTTGAGGCTAAGGCCTGCGGAAAGAACCACCAAGAGCCACTGCCTCTTCTCTCCCGGGTCCTGCCACATGACAAGGACAGCAAACACATGCCCACGTCCCCCCGCAACAACGTCTCTTGCATTATGCCCCATTTTGGGCACAACCAAATGCACGCAAGGCACACATTGGTGCCCCATTTTGTGCACAACCAAAGGCACACAAGCATGCATGCAAAACAGGCTTCCAAGCTCCCACTTCCAAGACCATCTTGCAATGGCACCTCTCTGCTCAGCAGCACACACCCTTGCCAAGCCAGCCTCCCCACCTCTCCCCAAACTAACTCCTGCCGCCACCTACCTGGGAGCTGCTGCCTGAGCTCGACCAGTCCATGGGCTGGGCTGACCTGGCCGATGCCAGCCTAGCTTTTTTCACCACCTGCAATGCAAAAGGACACATTTTGAGGCTAAGGCACACAGAAAGAGTCACTGCCTCTTCTCTGTCAGGTCCTGCCACATGCCAAGGACAGCAAACACATTCCCATGCCTGCCCCACCAGGGTCTCTTCTACTGGCATCCCGTTTGCTCTTACTGACCGCCTACAAGAATGGATACACAACACGTTTTCCAGCCTCATCTTGCAAGGTTAAGCATCGGGCTTAACCTGAGAAATTTTATGAGCCCTAGGCTATTCCCTAGCTCTCCCCATAAGCTCATTTTTAGTGCATATCAGCAAGATTCAATAGGGAAGCAGAAAAGCATGGTACTGCCTCTTACTTATCGCAATGCCACTAGCTATTTGTTGCGGATTATGAGATTTTCACGTATTCCCCATCTCCCTCTCAGTGCAATGGGATGCTCAGAGACATCTGTTGTCAGAATTGCTTTTCATCTGGGAATCTCCACTGTAGCGTTGGCAATGGAGAGAGGTCACCAAGCTGCTCTCACCACATGTTCAGTTATGACCTGTGTCCTCAGGTGGGCCTTCCCCTTCTGTGACTACCCTCTTGCTTTTGCTGCATTGAAATAACTTCTGTACTAGTAGCCGGAGACCCTTCTGCAAAGCTCATCCCAAGCTCTCTTTAAGGCCTCTTCTTTTCCTTATCCTGTCTGATCTTACAGACTTCCCTGCTCTCCTGACCTCTGACAAACTATCTAGGACTCCAAGGACAACTTTCCCCTTCTCTACACAGTACTCCTTGCTTTCATAGTAAACCATACAGGGGGGTTTACTGGGACCCTTAGTCTTTCACTCTTGATTGTAAGAAACAGGCTGCTCATGCTCTTCATGCAGAATTTTAGCAGCCTGCAGGCTCCTGCGGCTTTTTCCTGGGCAGTCTTCTGTAGTATTTTACTAATTGCCTCTTCCTTATGTCGCTCCCTTTCTTGAAATGATCTGTGTACATCCTGGCTCTGGTTGGCTTGCACTCTGCTATTCTCATGTTAAGCCCAGCTGCACTTCACCACCCCAGAGTGACTCTCTCCAGTACCTCCCAGACTAAATCCTGCACAAACTAAATCCAGACCAAGTCCACCACAGTGTCTTTTCTCACTGCTTCACAGACCACCTGGTGTAGGAAGCAGCCCTTTACAAGCAGGAGACACTTCAGGTCTGAAGGCATCGTCTCCTGACAGGGCCTCTGGCCTTCTAGCCAAGCATCACAAGACGTCAGTGCTGCCTCTGTGCCTCTTCCCATCTTCCCCTTTGTGTGAGGCAGCCCAGCTGGAACCTCAGCCAGCCCTTCCAGGCCTTTGGCAGGCTCTCCCCCTCCTCCTCAGCGCAGGAGGAAGGCCAGGGCACAAAAGCCTGGAGCCTGCCCTGTCTGATGGAAAAGGGCAGAGAGGCATGCCTGCCTCTGCTTCGCCCAGCACCTACCGCTGTGTCACTGTTGAGCCATGCACAAATACTCCCCTGTGTCTCTCCCCATGTAGGTGTCACTTCCCCCTTGGGGGCTTTGGACCAAGGGCAGGGCTGTTCTCTTCACTCTTTCAAAGCACTTTGTGTTCATGTCAGCCATGGTTGTCAGCCCAGAGGCTTTGTGTCCCTTGGCCAGGGCAGTTGCAAGGAGTTCAGGATCTAATGACAAGGCTGCTTTTCCTGTAACTCCAAGAGCCCCTGCCCTAAGGACCCTCTGCCAAATGCCTGCAGACCAGGTGATCATCTGAGGCTGCAGCCTCCCTCCAAACCCCCTCTCCCAGAACATCAGGTGATGTTTCATCCTCAGGAATTTAAATGCCCACAGGCATTTCCAACAACTCCAGGGCCTCACCCAGGGACATCCACCCCGCCAGGGCTGGAGGCTCCCAGGGGCCAAGACCAGCTCCCCAGCATCAGCAGCCCCTGACTGCTCCCATCCCCTGGGGTCCAGTCGAGACTGCCCATGCCAGGCCAAGTCCTCCCTCACCTCCGCCACACACTCCCTGGGTGCGGCTCCCCAAGGCCAAGGGGAAAGTGGAACGGTTCATGGATAAATGAGCGGCCCAACCTCATCTCTTCCCCATTACCTCCATCACACCCTGCCCCGCCAGCCCCATCTCGTGGGCCTGCCTCCCCTCTCACCCACCCCGCAGGCCTCCCCCACGCCAGCACCAGACATACCTGCCCAAGCTGGCAGGCCCTGCTGCGCACCCGGCCTCTTCTCCCCAGGCCGACACGGCGAAGGCCACAGGCGACCTCCTTCCCTCCTGTGCACATGGGCATCATGAGCAGCAACACACCAACAGCCACCGACCACGGGGAGAACCGCTCTGGCACAGAAACCCCACGGCCGGAGCCCTGAGTGCATCCGTGTTCCCATGGCGATAACGGCCACTCAGAATGGAAGCAGAAGGGGGCCAGGAGGGGGCTGGGGGAGACGGCCCTGTAGCACTCGCCTCAGCACTGCCCACCACGGCTGCAGAGACCAAACCTGGGAGCAGCCAGCACTTGCTGCTTTGGACTGCGTCCCCCACTTGTTGCCCAGCTGCTTTCCCAGTCATGGTTTCTTCTGGGTGCAGAGGTTTGGGCCCGCCACTTGCAGCAGGACAAGAGCGCCCCAGCACTGTGCTGATGCTCAGAGAGGAGGATGTTATGCTACGATGCGACCCATCGTTCTCTGTCCCCACCAAAGCCCTCAGGCTGAGACCCCATCTGGGCATGTGCTGACACTCCCAAACCAGCCTGGATAACCAGTACTGCACACCGGACCCCAGAGGTTTAGGAGCACTGTGCAAGGGAGCTGGGCGTGTGGTGCTGCACATGCAGCACAGCCCCTCTGCGCTGCTCCCACTTTGCCTGCTGGGGAGCAGCGCTGAGTCCAAGCACAGATGTCACAAAACAAGACAGAGCCCCCAGCGCTGAGCCTGGGCCGAGCTGGCACCTCCTCTCAACCCTGGTCCTCAGGGTGTGCAGCAGCTCAGGGCTGAGCCCCAGGGTCCTGCAGGGGCTGGGGATCCCCCTGCCGTGGGCCAGGCCCAGGGTGGTGGAGCCAGCACGTGACCAGAGCTGGTCGGTGCCTCCTGGCTGGCAGACAGGGTCCCAGGGCCAGCGCAGCCATAGCCAAGGCCGAGCGAGCTCAGGAGCCCCACGCTGACTCTGGCTGGGCTGCGCAGGGAGGGACTGGGGTATGGCATGGCCCTGCACCACTGCTCCCAGCACCGGCGGCCCAGAGCTGGGCTCCCCTTGCTGCCCCGCACGGCCCCCAGGGCAGCCAGGAGCCCCGCAGCGCTCCTGCGGCAGAGCCCAGCCCCTGCGGGGCAGCGGCCGGGCCCCGGGGCCCTGCACTGCCCAGGCACATGATGCCAGGCTGCCCCGAGGCCCCACCATGCCCCGCCCTGCCGCCCACAAGATGGTGCCTGGGCCGGGGAGGGCCGCCCACCGGGTCACGTGGCACTAAGGTTGCTATGGCATCGTCCCCTCCATGCGGCCCTCCTGTTGGCTGGCAAGAGGATGAGGGTGGGGATCCCTTGGACTGACAGTTCTGCCAGCCAATCGGAGTCTAGCATTCAGAGTCTGCAGGAGGGGAGGAAGTTGTGGGGCCTCATCTGGAGGAGAGAAGAGAGAGGAGAGAAAGAGAGAGCGGGGGGGGGAGAGAGAGAGAAAAAGAGAGAGGGAAGTGAAAGAGAAGAGGGAGAAAAGAAGGGGAGACGAGCATGGAGGAGTGAGAGAGCAGCGGGAAAGCAAGAGAGCAGGGCAGAGCTGTGCTGGCAGTGACCGCTGCTCCCTCGCCTCTCCCTGTCACACTGAGGTTACCTCTGCCTTCCCCACAGCCTCCTGCCCTCCCTGCAGAAATGCTTTCTCCCCAGCTTTGGCCAGCCAAAAGCCCTCCCGGCCTCACTGAGAAGCACGGGGCCCTGACAGCAAAACTGCCCCAACCCTGTGGGGGCTGCAGGGCCAGCGCAGACACCTGCTCTCACCAGGACCTTTAGCAAAGGGGGCCATTTGTCAAGCAATCTGGGTGGGGGGAAATGGCCAAGACTAGGCATTTCCCCCAGGGCTGGCCTACCCTGGAGCTCAGATTTAACTCTGCTCCTGCTTCTCTGAGCCTGGTGTCCTTTCCCATGGCAAGAGCATGCTCCAGCTGCTGCCTCTGCAGTGCAGCGCCTGTGCCCATTGCACAGCCCCGGAAGAAGTCCCCCACCAACCACCTTGGCCATGGGGGCCTTGCAGATGCTCCTGAGATCACTGTGCCTCCAGCAGGTTGCAAGGTATCCCCTCTGGGCCCTCCCACCCAGACACACCGGGGAAAACCCACCCTTTGGGAACAGGGGTCACAAAGCCACCTCAGGGACTAGCTTTGGTCACTCGCTGCTTTGGGGCACTTACCCAACATCTCCTGCCGTGCACGCATCCTCCCTGCCTCCCTGTATACTGGCAGGACAGTGCTCCCTGCCAGGGGCTTCTGACACTTCCTTGCAAACAGCATCACCTGTGCTGAGAAAAAAAGCCCCTCGTGGGTAAATGAGAGCAGAACTGGGACAAGACCAACATGTGTCTCTCCGGCACCCCAGGTCCCAGGTCAGGCTCCTGCTCAGAAAACTCCAGCCTAAGAAACGCTGGCTGAGGACTGGCTGCCTGCTGTGAAGAAGCCAGAGATCCTAGCTGCTCCCCAAAATGACCTGCCTGGCAGCACCCAGGAGGCAACAGCTGCAGATGCAACCAATATTTAGCACTACCCCAAGAGCACTAACAAACAGAGCCACTGTTGTGCCCCACACACAGTGTTGCCCCCCTTCCCCCCAAAAAATCCCAGGGTAGCAGCGGGTTGTCAGGGAGCCCCAGCGATGGGCACAGCAGGCCCCAGGCCCAGACATTTCTGCATATCCATGGACAAGCGCTAAAAGCTCCTTCACAGCTCCCCCCACCACAGGAGGAGAAGGCAGAAGAGCAGTCAGCACCACAACCTGGTGTAGCAGAAGCCAAAATATCCCCCCTCGTCATGGCAGGGCAGGACCGGACCCCAGCTGGACACCACTCCCTGAGCCCTTCATGGCAGAGACCTCGCTGTAGCCGTGCTACCAACAGCGGCTCTGACCCATTGCAAACAAAGAGCTGCCATCACTGGGGATTTATGGGCCACACGGAGCATCAGGGGGATGCTTGAGCCTCTTCCCAGGGAGAGGGCAGCGAGGGGCATATATAAAAATATGTGCACACAAAAACACACACAAATCACCGCACACCCTACAAATCACCAAGAGACCTCTACTTTTCAGATGAGCCTTTGTTACCTGATTATTTCCCTATTTCAGTTATCTTTTCACTTCAAGTATCAAGTATCTTCAAGTATTTAGCCATTCCTGCAAGTATCATTGTTGCAATTGGCATTTCTCCCACAGGAAAACCCACAGGCCAGGACTGGGGAGGGCTGAGATTAGCCCCAGTCCCCTTAGCAGCTGCTTCAAGGAGAGATTTCAACTCTGGCCCAGGAAGAGGTCTGGACCCATCCTTCCAGAAGCTTCATCCCCAATAACCCCTCCAGGGACTTGGGGACTCCTGTTCCAAACCTCAATACATCTGCTGCTCGCCTCGGGACCCCCAGCAAGGGCACAGAGCACCCAAGGGGCAGGGGGGCTTTCTCCAAACGCTGCCAGTGACTCCTGCCCCACGACAGGCTGTAACACAAGAGCCCCAAAATCTCTGCTTCCCTTAGTGCTTACTCAGCCCAGAGTTGAAAACACAATTTGAGCAGGTTTGCTTTTAGACTGCCTGGAAACCTCAACACACTTTCCTTCCCCTGCGCTCCTCCTGAGCGGGCTGCTCGCACCTCCTTTCCTCTCTGTCTGCCCTGGCTGGGGAAAAGTGCCCAGGAAGTCTGCCTGCAGTGCTTCTAGTTGGGCTCTTCTCATTGCTTGTCCAAATGTGCCACAGAGCCTAGGAAGGGGATTTTCCTGCTCCAAAGATGCACAACGTGCCTGTCCTGCATGGCAGGAGCAGGGTACAAATCCAAGTGAGGAATCAGAAGGGAGCTCCATGGGCCCTCCCAGCCCTTGCTGGCTCCCTCAGGAGACTCCTTTCCTCTGAGATACCAAGGCCTTGCCTCCAGGGATCAAGACACTGAGCTTGCTAAAAGGAGCTGAGTGCCTTCATGGCAAAATTCCTGTTATCCAAGAAGAGTTGGGGTCATTTCCATGCAGGAGGTGCTGCCTCCATCATGTCAAAAACCAGATGCTCAAACGCGGAAGGAGGCACAACAGGCTCCATGGCACCCAGTCTGTGTGCTGGACCCTGCTGCTTCATTTCAGGCACCACTTTGCAAAAGGAAGGAAAATCCATGCCCCCTCCTCAACTCTTTCTCTGCCTGGCCCTGTTGCCTGCCAGGAGCCCCCAGCCAGCTCCTGCCAGGTGCAACCAAGCGGCTGCTGCCACCCACCCCAGCTGCATCCTGCCCTCTCCCTCAGCAGTGCCACTGCTTCCTCCCTCTGACCACTCCCAGCCTTTGGGCACTTTCTGCTTCTGGGGTTTGGGAAAATGCAGCAGGCTCAGAGCAAAGCAGAAGCACCGCAATTCAAACCCCAGGGAGGGGAGGTAGAGCAAGGCCATTCTTGCACAGCCCCAGGGCAGCCAGGGACCCCTGGGCAGAAGGATGGGATGGGGCAGCCCCAGGATGGACCAGAGCATGACCAGGAGCAATAAAAAATCTCCGCTCACCCTCTGGTATCCTGCTCCCCTCCAGCTCCCTCATGCCTGCGCTCTCCCCAGGCTCGTTGAGGGCAGGCAGGGGGACTACAGACCCCACACCCATCCCAGGGAGCCCAGCTGCCTCACTGACCCCAGCCCAGCTCTGGCCACGAGGCCCCACTGCCTTCCCACCACCAGAAGAGCTCAGCTCTCCAGCTCTGCCCACGCTCTGTCCCCGGACCCTCCTGCCCTCCCACTGCTCGAGAACCCCCGGTACCTGGGGGCCAGGGGGAGGCTCCCACAACCATCAATGCCCTGAGCATTGCCAGGTCCCTGCTGCATGCTGGAACCTTGGGCCGGGCCGGGCCAGGAGGGGGCTGATGTGCTGGAGCCCCCCTGGCTGGCCCTGCTCTGGCAGCACTGCTGGGACCATGCTGGAAGTACTGGGAGCAGTTCTGGACTCCCAGGACAAGACAGACATGGTCGTGCTGCAGCAAGTCCAGCAATGGGCCACACGGATCATTGGGGGACTGGAGTATCTGCCACCCGAAGCGTGGCTGAGGGAGCTGGGACAGTTTAGCATAGAGGAGGGGAGATTCAGGGGGACCTTTTCAATGGGTAGAGAAAGAAATACATGATGTGGGAGGGAGAGGTTACAGAAGATGGAGCCAGACTCTTCTCAGTGGTCCACAGGGACAGGACAAGAGGCAATGGGCACACAAGGAAAGACAGAAATTCCATTTAACCATAAGAAAAGCCCATTTCACTGTGAGGGTGACTGAGTCCTTTCCTTTCCAGGGGCTCATTGTGCTGCCCTTTGGCATGGTGTGCTAGCAATGCCTGCACTCAGAATGGCTGTGGGACCTCCACCAGGATCGGCCCCTTGCTCTGCACCTTTCCCTTGAGTCATCCCGGCTCTCCTGGAGTCCTGCATGGTGACAGCGCTCAGTCCTCCCCGAGAAGACCTACACTTCACCTTGGGAGCCAGGAACTCACCTGTCAGTGTGAGCCCTGCTCCTGCGCCTCCTCCACCAAGCTGAGGACGCATAGTGCGCTGTGCCCAGGACTCCCCAGCGGAGCTGGTCGCCTCGGGGGGACCTGCTGCCGGGCCTCTCTTGGTCAGAGGAAGGCTCCCTGTGCCTGCTGGGCCACCTCAGGGGCTACTGCCATGCTTTGCCCCACGCCGATGGCAGGGCGTGTGCTGTGGGGGCAGAGACTCGCTGAGCTTTTTTCCCTTTTCTCCTCTGTCAGCGGACTTCAAGCTGAGCGCTGCCAACCAGCAGCGTGGCCAAATTCAGCCAGAGCCATGCTTGTGAACTGGGCAATGTCTTCTGCCAAGCAGAAAAGCAACCTCTTCCCTCTGCTCCCCACCTTCCCTGGGCCATGACAACGCATGCCCTGCATGGAGGGGTTGGGTCCTTTCTGAAAAAAGCCCAACTGGACAAGAGCTTGGGGATGTATTTGACACAAGAGGCAACAAGCAAAAGCCTCCCCAGGCAATGTCAGAAGCGCCCAGGCAGAGAGGGCAGATTAGAGCTCAGATGGTGCCAGCGGCATTGCTGGGTGCAGCTGGCTTGTGCTGGCTGCAGGGAAAAAGGCACCATCATCTGAAATTCCTCCCTCCTCTGCTGACATCACAGACTAGAAAAGAAAGAGACACTCAGCCGGTGACAGCAGCGTGGAGTGAGCCAACAGCTGGGCTGCATTGCAGGTGATCCACACCAACCTCCCATCTGCCCTGCAGGCAGCCCCGCTCCGGCCCTGGGCTCAGCGCAGATCTCGTGGGAGGGCACCGTCCCACAGCCCTGCTCCGACAAGGCGAGCGGGCAGGGCTTCGCCTGGCCCAGGCTGCCTCTCTCAGCCTCTCTTCCTATGACAGATGCTGCGGTCCCTTCATCATCTTTGTGGCCCTTCACTGCACTTGCTCTGGTAGCTCCATGTCCCTTTTGTCCTGGGGAGCCCAGGACCACACGCAGCACTCCAAGTGTAGGGGGGAGTCTGTGAAGGCTGTGTACAGAAGATGCCTGGCCTCATCTGGGGATAAATAACACTAATCAAGCATTGGACTGACAGCAGGGCAGGGCCCATCCCCGTGGGCAGTGTGGGCAAAGAGCCCGCGTGGGCAGGGGTGAGTTGCGCCATGGGCACAGGAGCAGAGCTGGGCTGCCCCAGGGGCTCCCTGTGTGTGCCGAGCCCATGAGATGCCCTTGGCTGGGGCCAGGGCAGAGCCCAGGTGCCCTCGGCCCTTGGGAGCAGAGCGCAAAGGCAAGGCCAGAGGCCAGCTGGCCGTCCTGCGGGACGTGGTCCAGGGCCCGTGTCCCCTGCCCCTGCCCTCCGTGTGCTCCTTGGCTGCCTCAGCCCCATCTGTCCTCTGCTCCCACCTGCCCCGCACAGCTTTGGGTGCTCTGGGTCTGCCCTTCCTCACAGCCCCTGCTGTGGCCGAGTGCCCCCCAGCCCCCCAGCCATCCCCGCTGCCAGGCGCTTCTGATGCGCTCGATGGCCTCACAGCTCTGTGGTGGCAGCAACCTCACTGTCCCAGCCCTGTCCCATCCCACGGGGGCAGCAGCCACAGAGGGCTGTGTGGGGAGGCCAGGGCAGCTCCAAAGGCTGCATCCGCTCCCAAGCCCTCGGCCCCAGCCCCGCCATGCTGGACGCCATGGGGCTGGCTCAGCACAGCTGGCTCTGCCTGCTCTGGGGCAGTGGCAGCCTCCTCTGCCTCTGCCCGGCTTCCTTCTGCTCCTGGCTGCCTGGGCCGCCCTGCGCAGCCAGCGCAGCATCTCTGGCCAACACCGCCAGGTAGGAAGGAGGCTCCGGGCAGCCCTTCCTGGGGAGCCTGGCCAGCCTGGCCCCATGGCGAGCGACTCCTGCCCTGCAGGAGGCCCCGGCTGGTGGGACCCACACGCACCATGGGTCGGGGCCTGGGTCCTGCGGGTTCAGCCGAGGCCACGGTCACAGTGCGGGTGATCCTGTGCCTGCAGGTCTCTCCCTGGAACTGGTGCGGGGGGAGGCACTCAGAAGCCCAGGACCCAGGCGAGGCTGCACTACCCCAGTGCCGGCTCCTGCTGGGGATGGCGTGCCCACCTGGCTGGGCTCATGGCCCCAGCATGGAGCTGGGCTCCAGGAGCTGAGTTCACACCGCACACGTTGGGAGGGAGGCTGTTCCCAGGGGGCTTGCCATGGGACAAGCCCTGCTCTGGGATCCTGGGACGTGGGGGTGTCTTGTCCATCTCTGCCCTGCTGATTTGTGTGTCCCTGCTGGGGGCTCCCAGCCCTCCCCTACCTCCAGCCATCCTGGGGTCCCAGCAGCTGCCCCAGGCTGGAGTGCATCCATGCTGGGAGGAACCAGGTCCCAGGACACAGGGCTGTTTGGGGCAGACCCACTCGGCCCTGCTCAAGGTGCTGTGTCCTCCTGCTGTGTTGCAGGTGATGTGCAGCGGATGTCCAGCTGCAGGGGCCGGCTCCTCGCAGTGGATGGTGGTAGCAGCCAGCCTGCTGGTGCTGACCCTCACCCCATGTTGAGGCTGGAGCTGGAACAGCGTTGTGGGAGGAGGTTGCGGATGCACACCATAAGGAAGTGCGTAGAGACCCATCTGGGAAGCTTCCCCGCTGTGGTGCAGAGATCCCATGAGATGTCCATCTGCGGGCTGGTGCCCCCCACGTCCCTTGCCCTGCTGCACTCCGGCATAGTGCCTGTCTGCTTCCACATGACGGAGGCCCTGTTCCTGCCGGAGGAGGCCCGGGAGGCCCTGGAGCTTCATGTCCGGGCAAAGAGGCTGCACCACCAATGGGACTTGTCCAGGAAGTCCCTGGGAGCGCATGCGCCCCAGGCACTGGTGTCAGCCCCCTGACAGCACTGCGCAGACACCCACATCCAGCACCTCCCTCGACATCCACCGTGCCATTCCCAGGCCACCCAGCACCACATGGAGCCACAGCCTGACCACTTCCCTCTGGAGAAGGACCAGATCAGCAGCTGCAAAAGAAAGACATACCGCGAGGTCTGGCTTGGCATGCCTCCTGGCCTGGTGCAAGAGTCCCAGAGAGCAGAGCCCAGCATGTGATCACCCACATCCCGTCCACATTCTTACTAAATCCTATTTCTAGCTCTTTTTTGCATGGCCGCATTCCCTCTTCTGCACAGCATGTGTGAGCTGCTGGCAACCCTCAAGCTGATCGAGGTAGCGAGGAGGCTGGGGTGGCTGCAGGAGGGTTTTGCTCCAGTATCACCCCACAGAGCTGGGATCAGGCTCCTGTGCTGTGGGTGTTTCTCTGGGGCACACATGGCTCTGGGGGTAAAGAAAGGCCAACAGCATCTCTGGGTTGAGTGGAAATGCCTACTGAGGCTCTGGGCTCACCATGGACTGGCGGAGCGATGCTGAGCAACTCAAGAGGCTCACAGAGGGCCTGGGGTCCTGGGGGGCCAATGCAGGACCCTGGGGGCACCAGGACTCACCCACGGCATGTGTTGTGGCATGCGGAGAACAAAGGGTCTCTCTGCGGTGGGGCACAGCCATGAACCTCCTCTCCCAGCAACTTTCCCAGTGCTAGTTACGGCCCGAATTTGTGTCCTGATTGTGCCAAGCCTCAGCTTGGATTCACAGCTGATCTGTTCACATATACCGCGGCTTCTCCACAGCTCAATTTCACCTCATTGAGTCTTGGGATGGAGCATCGTTATGACCGAGTGGCTTCCCATTGCCTCACCCCACAGATGTGACATGGAGGGATACAGGGGAGGGGGACAGAGGCAGTGGGGTGGTACCCAAGGGACCACAAGGGGCCTGAGACAGGGAGCAGGAAGCTCTCACCCCATGGGGTCCTTCCTCCCCACCCGTGCTGAGCCTGACCTGTACTGGAGCCAGGAAGGACAAAATAAACATCAGCATCACCTAAACTGCCCTCCTGAGAGTGTAAAATCAGGAGTAAGGCAGAGGGGCCTTAATAATGTCATCCCAATCATGTGGTGGGCAAACCCACCACCATCCTCCTCCTACTGATGAAGAAACTGGCACCTTCAGCCAACTCTTACCTGCCCCACCCCAGCCTGGGCAGACTGGGGCTGAGAAGAGGTAGCCCCTGCACAAGACATGTAGGTGTATTAATGAGACTTTGCCTTTAATAAGACTCTTTATTTGAGTTTTTCCACACTAATTTGAGATGGACTAATTATAATGCTCTAACTGGATGGTTACTCATGTGATGACAGCAACAGCAAGTCCTTGGCTTGGCCCCTAAAGGGTGCTCCCTTGGGGTACAAGCATGTCTCCTCCTGCCCATCACAAGCCTTTGAGCATGATCAGTCAGTGCAGGAAGTGGGCAGCCCCTGTTTGGGATCCTGGGGTGTTTCAGGGTCCTGTCAGCATCTGCCTTAGCAACCCCAGGTGAGATCTCCCCCCTTTCCTCAGGGCTGAGAATTCCCCTCCATCCCTTCTGCCCTTCTGCATCCCCCACACCTCTCCATCCCTGCCTGCCTGCCGGTCCCTGCCTCCAGCTCTCAGTCAAGCTCTTCTTCATCTCTCTCTCTCCCCATGTGTTCATCCCTTCCCTCTCCATCACCCACCTCCATGCCTCTTCACCTTCCTCCATCCTGCTGTCTGTGCATCCTTCCTGTCTGCCCTCCATCCCTCTTTTCCTCTCTTCCACTCTCCATCTCTCTGTCTGGCCCTCCATCCACCTCTTGGGTGTTCCATACTTCTATATCTCTTTCACACCCTCTGTCCAGCTCCCCCTCCTCTATTCCTCTCTCTGTTTTTCTGTCCACACTTACATCCCTCTTTTCTACCCTTCTGCTCCCCATTTCTCTGCCCAGCCCTCTGGCCCTCTCTTTCTGACCCTCTGTCCTCCTCTCAGTCTTTCACCTTTTGCAGCCATCTGTCTGCTTCTCCATGCCTCTCTTTCCTCTTTTCTCTCTCTGTCCAACTCCCCCTCCCTCTTGTCCTCTCTCTGTTCCTCTGTCCACCTCTACATCCCTCTTTTCCTCTCTTCTGCTCCCCATTCTCTGCCCAGTCCTCCATCCCTCCTTCTGTCCCTCTGCTCAGCTCCCCATCTTTTTGTCTGGGTCTCCATCCTTTTCTTTCTTTCTCCATCTCTCCTTCCAGCTCTCTATCCCTATCGCTCTCTCCCCATCCCTCTGTCTGGCTCTGGCAGTCCCTGGCACCACGGAGCAGAGATCCTGGGGAGGGGCTGGGGGTGCTGGCTTACAGCTGGGCTGCTGGTGTGATGGAGCTGATCCTGGGGCACTTGCCCACCTGGGCTGGGTTGGAGGAAGAGTCTGGGCAGGGTGACTGGGGCCAGATTGCTATTCATCACCCACAAAGATATACCACGGCTCTTTCTTTCTCTTCCTCTTGTAAAGCAAAGAGCCAGATGTCTAATTTGGAGCAACATTACATGAATAACACACAATCAACCTGCGCCTGTAACCAAGCAGTACCTGAGATGTCCTACTCTAGGGCATTATTTTCAATGACATATTTACATGGTAATTTAAAACATTCAGCAGAACTACAAGTACATTTTAGAAAAGAAAGTCTCAAGTAAAATAATTTTTTTTAACTTTGTTTCACAGGAAAATCTTGAACAAAAATCTGAAGAACCACTTATGACTGGTTTTGATGGTAATTTTAATGCTTGGATAATATATTTTGAATTTTAATGGTTAGAATTGTTTTGATGATGTTTATCTGTTGGTTTTGATGCTAAGTTGCGGGGTTTGATGGTAAGTTTAGTCTGAGCATTGCAGGCTTCTGTCGGTAAGCTCTGCATCTGAAAGACAGAGAGGAAGCGATGTCATTCCCTGTCATGATACTCAGCATAAAACTATCTGGCTGAGGGTTTGATTTCTAAACAGCAAAGGCTTGAACCTCCAAACAGCTTGATCTGCTCTGAGGCTACAGGAACAAACTCGCTCGAGAGGGAGGCTTCCAAAACCCTTACGTGAAAACTGACTGTATTCCAGTTTTCTGCTAAGAGTGGTGTACTGTACAGAGGATTAGGATAAAACTACCTGCTTTAATAGCACATGGTAGACCTTAGCTAAGTGAAATCTGGTGGAAGTCTCACCTAGAGGTTTAGCATGATGGTTTACCAATGATTTTCCAGTCAAGCTGAAAAAAGGGAAAGACATGAGAAACACCCAGTAATCATGGAAAAACTGCTGATTATGCTGTAATCCTTGCTTATTTGTAATTCTTCTCTCAGTGTTTATCTTTGGACTTCTTTTCCTTCTTGACTTTATTTTTTTTTCATTTTTGATCACCTGAAAGCTCTTTCTCTATCTCTCTGTGATTTTTTTCCTTATTTTGGCTTCACTCCCCTCTGCACAGGTGTGCTTTCTTTTTCTGTTTCTTTGTCAGTCATTTTTCTGGGAACAGCCCTCAGAGTTTGAATGAACCCACACAGGTGGAAGTACCTGGCTTTCATGAGAAGATTTTTCAGATTGCTGCTGAGGCACCGAACAACGATGTGAGGCTGCTCTGCGGCTGCTGGAGTGGTGCACATCCTCTCTAGAGAGTGGATGGTGAAGCCCTCTGCTTTTGTAAGAATCCTTACAAGACCCGTTGCTGTAAGTGTGACTTGATTTGTCAAAGTCCTTATCACAATCAGACAACTCTCTGCCACCTGTCATTACAGAAGAGGAATGGTGATCACTGTAGCATCTGCACTGTTCCCATCTCCATGGTTCACCTTGACAGGATCTTTCTCTGCTCCAAGCTCGCTCTCTTTTGGAATGAGTACAGCAATTCCTGTCTTGTTCTGTTCTTCTTCTCTTTCAGGATCTGAAAACAGGACATTTTCCAAAGCTTCTGCCATTATCAGGGATGTTTCTTTCGTTATCAGAAGAGCTACACATGCTTTCATTTCAATAAACCTGCTCATGGCAATTTTGCTGCTTTGTTTCCACCACGCAAGAGCACCCCTCCTGTGAGAACGACCATCTGTTCTGCTTCCATTTTGCTTGTCCTGCTCTCCAGAGACAGTGTTCTCTCTTCCTTCTGTAGTGCTCTTTGTGAGTTTTTCTACAGTGTTTTTTCTTATCTGTATAGTTATTTTGTAATTATCTACTTCTCAGATAACTAGATAGATAACTAGATAATTGAGGACTATTATGTACTTCTCATCTACGTAGCTATTAGAAATGTCCTTTGTATCTTGGCATGTATCATCTGTGGTATCCAGAGACACAAGTTTTTTAGAAGTATGTTCAATGTCACAGAGGAAGTTTGCCCTAATATCTCTTCAGTCTCTGATGTACAAAAGGTTATCTTTCAAAATAAGTCCAGGTTCTTCTGATCTTCTAGGTTTGCCTTTGTCCCCACTGCCTTCAAACTCACACTGCCCAAGCGATTCATCCTCAGTGTCCAAGGATCATTTCCTGACCTTGTGCTGACCATTGGTATCGGGATGCACGTTACCAGCTTTTATTATAAGACTTTCAGCAACTTCTTTGTTGGTGGAAATTGTTTCAGAATCTGACTGGATAAAAAGACTCTCAAGATCACAGCTCAAGGTGGTAGGAACTCTTCTGGATTCTTCACAGACAAGCAGTGCTTCCATCACTACAGTTTCCATAAGAGCATCAGTCTCAGAATATTTTTGAGGTCCAGAGAAAATGCACAAAACAAAAATGCCTTCACATTCAGTGAAGTGAAAAAGAGGAAAGAAGAATGCAGAAAGTATAGACAGGATGACAAAATGAAGAGAAAAAAAATCTATGTAGAAGCCCAAGTTTTCAGTGAGGCATCAGCCACATGTTTTTAATATCCAATTAATAGGTTGCAGTGCTGATCGCTAGTTCTGTTCATAACACTATGTGCAGTGTGGAATTCTCTCAACTGATTTAAATCTTCCCATTAAATACTGTCAGTAGAGAGATAAACCTGTGCTAACCTCATATAAAATCTTACTTTAATCAAAGCATACTTATTTTACCTTACCTTTCCTTGGACAAGCTGTTAAATAGGCTGCCTGTGAGGGATTATAAAATTCTCTCTTGAGTGACTGGAGGCAAAGCTATAGGCATCTGTAATTAAATTATACAAGTTAACAGGTAGGAAGGTATTGTTGGGAGTAGAAAACCACTGTTTGCAAAATTTCTACATTAGGTGTTAAATATGGAAATTTACACTCCCCCTTCCCCAAACAGAGTTCATGAAGATCTCATGTATTATTATCTCAGCTAAGCTTTTCTAAAGTTGACAAGGTCTAATATATCAGCTGTGTTCTGTAAATTCTAAGTGGTTAATGACACAAAGAGCTACAGTGAAATGTGTGCTGTGTATTTTCTCAGTACTTCGCCTGGATTAGGAACATGATAATAATCCTGAATACTGAATACATCATTGGTGAGAAATTTTAGATGCAACCAACACAACTCCCTCTTCCCAGCAATCCATTTGTTTTAGAAAAGAAAATCTCAGAAGCTTTAGAAGGTTGGATGTGGCAAGTGGAATCATGAAGTTTTACTCCATTTTTTTTTTTAGATTCATTATCTAAGCTAATAGCACCATGGAGTGACTCGGTTTTGGGTTACTCAGGTTGGCATCTTTCTTCTTCAGAACTCTGACAGGAAGAGTGGGAAATCTTCAACACATGGACTACCTTCCAAATCACAATTCCATTTGAAGGTATTGCATTGCAGTTCCTTTCTGCTGAGCTCTTTGAGTCCTTCTCATTTTTTTCTGAAGATTCTGCACCATAAGGGACCATATTATAAGAAAGGAGTTTGGGATTTCCAGCGACTGCTGGCTCAACAAGAATTTCACCAGCAGCTTCTTGTTTGGAGATGTTAGTAGCAATTGACATGGTGGATGCATCTGAGGCAGACTCTGCTGCAGAAGAGTTTGCAACTGTGTGTCACAGCCCAAAAGCAGTCGTTTAGGACGACTTCCCTCTCCTTGGGACCAACGACCAAGTTCGTGATGCTCTTGGACTGAACTAAGGTGAAATGATGCCAGCCAACCAATCAGTTTTATGATTTATTAATACAAAAGACAAGGCATGTGGCTAAATATGATAACTCGATGACGACTACTTTAACTAAATAAACAAGTCCCGTGCCGCACGATTTGAACAGATCTTATAAACTTTCATGAAAAGAGAAGAAGGAGAGAGACAGAAAGAAAGAGAGAAAGAAAGAGAGATCACCACCCGTGGATCCAGCGGTGTCTCATTGATCCTCTTCACCCTGGGTGTCTTGGAAAAGTTCAGGGCCAAATCAAGGCAAATTAAATAAATAAATTGTAATGACGCACATGCAGTAATTGCAGCTCGAGCTGGGTGCCTCCGAAGAGGGACCACAAATAAAGAAATCCCTGGGCAATTATAACTTTCCAGTCTAAGCTCTCCACCCCTCACGCGGTAATTCAGACCAATAGTAATATTCAGGTCTGGGGTCTCCTGCTCCCTACTGGGTCTCATCACTGTCCCTAGGCAGGCTGTTTATCTTTCCTGTTGCGGTTTCTCCTGACAGATGTGTCTTCATTCCTTGGATCCCACCCTTGTCTCTCAAGGTCCTGACCACCGGGAGATAGTAATTCCAGCAATTAACCCTGCCCCAGCAGTGACAGTAGGTGTTATCTCCCAAGGTCCTGACGAGGGGGAGATAGTCCAGACCCCCCCCCCACCCCAGTTAACACTGTTTCAGCAGTGAGGGGAGGCTTTGTTTCCCAGGGTCCTGGCGCCCAAGCAGGCCTTATTTCAAAGCCTTGACATCCTCCCTCCCGGAGTGTGAAGCATGGGAATGCAGACTGCTTGTAACTCCCTTATCTTTCCAGCCTGCACCAGCTCTGGGGCCCTTTCTGACTGAACTAGGAGTGCGGCCTAAGGCTTCAGCAAATTTAGCTGCTCATGCTAAGCAAGTTTTATGGAAGTTGTGCTAAGCAGCAATAATTTACACTCCAGGTCCAAAAGTCTCCGCCTGATCGTGGTCTGGTTTTTCGCAGGCTCGGTGTGTCCTGAGTGGTCGCAGGGAGACCATTTTGGGGGTTGCAGCAGCTCCGTCCTGTTTCCGCTGGGAACAGATGGCTTGTTCAGGGTTATGGTTTCCTGCAAAATCTGCAATGTGCGCAGCAAGGCTTGCACCTTATGTACCAAGAAATGTTTAAGGCAAAAATTCACTCATCTGTCCGCCACACTGTGGATGAAGGAACAGGCTTGTTTAGATCCTCATCCACCACAGCACTGCTAAAACAGTCAGGCTGAGACAGTCTGATGTGCAGGCAGTTTGTTATGAAGTGATCTTTTGTTTTTCTGAGGGATCAGCAAATAAAGGCCTGGTAATTGCCTAGTTTTGAACACAAGCTGTTGGTGGAGCCGAAGAAGTCCTTTTTAGGGTGACAGCAATGGTATTTGGATCTTCTTTTAGGGGTTCATTTCCATTTAAATGACTTGATTTCTGCATTTAAAAAGAAGAGATTGCAAGATGGATATATGCAAACACACAGCCTTTAAAATCCCCAAACAGAACACTCTCCTACTAGATATCTCTACAAACTGCCTCGACACCTAGATAGAAAAAAGCCACCCTGCTTTAACTATATATGCAAGTCCAACAAGTGTGGTTAATTTCTACATTGAGGTTTCTGCATATTGGTATCAAATGAGGACCATTCTTGAAACCCTACCCAAACAGCTCAACATGGATTAAAGCTATTCCAAAATATATATGTTTTTCTCCATTAAACATTCCCTGAAAACCCTGGAATAACTGTTCTTATGCTCAGGAAGGAGACAGTTTGGTTTCACTGTCTCAGCTAAAGTGAAACTACTAAAACTAAAACAAATAGTCTTTTTTTTTAATGTTTTAAGCATTGGTAAGATCCACTTAAAATGTATCAAGAGAATATTTATCAGAGCTGTAGGAAGCTGAGCTGGAAGTATAAAATAATGGAAGCAGCACTGCTGCAAAATTTAGCATTAGCTACTATTTGAATGATTCTGGTTGCAGCATAAGGGCTGTGAAGAAAGCTGTGGTGAGGGAGAGAAAATAAAACTCAGATGCTAAAAAAAAAATCCACTACTAATTTGGTATCATTATCTGCTGCTTTGCCCCCAAATCACCTTAACCATACAAGGAGGAAGCCATGGTCATGTAAATCTGGCCTGCTTACTACTGGCCCCTGCTGACCAAAGAATGAATGGGGATAAGACAGTGCTTCTGATAACTAAAAAGCACATTCTCCAAGTGTGAAATCATAATGTCTTGGTAAACAATCGCGCTCTTAGCTTAGAATTGTTCTTTCAGCCCACTCTGGAGTTAAATCCCATTCAAGATAATGGTCTTACTACTATATCTATCCCCTTCAGAGCAATAACTCGCCTTTATACTATCTATGGTATTAATTGCTCCTCCTTCCTAAATTAGCCAACGACAGAGAGTAGATATGCAGCAATTCACACAAGTGTAGCAGTTGAAAGCCAAGCAATTAAAGATAATGACATGGGGAATTTCAGATAAGACAAATGAATTATTCAAATAGTAATTTTCTCCTTGGACAGGAAGAAAAATACTTAAGAGGAGAAGAAGAAGAAGAAGAAGAAGGAGAAGGAGAAGGAGAAGGAGAAGAAGAAAGTCAGTAGCAGGAAAGTAAATGTATTCTGAACACATTTTAATACTTGTTATTACCTGATATTAAAAAGTAAATAAGCTTGCTGACTGAGAACCATTTTGATTTCACAAAAGACTACAGAGGCATCATTCATCTCAGATCAAAGTCTACCAGCAGCCTGCAAATAAAAGCAGCCATGTCTTCAGAGGAACTGCACACTTTCTAAATGAAAACACAAAGAGAACTCTTCAGAACAGAGAATACACCAAAAAAGATCAAATTAAACATGAAATAAAAGCTTTTTCCCTAAAAGCAGTGGTTACCAGTAAAGTTTTCATGCAAGTACCTCCTCACCAGCACAGAGCTTACCCCGTTAGAAATGAAATTGTTATTTACCTTTGTGTAGCAGAAATAACGTCCTGCATGACTACTGACACCTCTATATACCAGGACTGCATATAAGGCATAGAGGAGTGGTTCTCCAACGGATTGAGATACGTATGTTCGAAGATCCAGATACTCAGGATATTTCACATCCTAAAGAGAGACCAAGAAGACGCAACAATTATCCTGGAATACTTTATGAAATAGCCTGATAAAAACACATCAAAGAACACAGGCTAGAAGTACTTAAATGTATTTACTGGTTCACTAAAAAGAGGTCCTCCCAATAAACAACATGGAGTAATTTCAGTTGCAGAGAACTGTTCTCTGCAAAATCAGCTTTCATAGCAGACTATATGTTTACCATCACATGAACTTTATTGTTGCCAGAAGAGAAAAAAGAAATACTTATTGCAGTGATTTTCCTTTGATATCTTCAGTCTACAGTTATTGTCTGTAGATATTAACAACTTTTAGAAGACTATTCTGCTTTGGGAAATCTCCCATTCCAAGAAGACAAAGTTGCACTACAATTTTACATATATATATATATACACCTTGCTAATCTTCCCACCAGTGAAAGCTGCAAATCTTTTCAGAGATATTGTGAGATGTATTGTAAATCTCTTTGATGCAGGAACCATCTCTTTTACACCTTAAAAACAAGCACAACCAATTTTTTAAAGTATCTTTTTTTCCCCCAAAAAGAGTCAAACCAGTTTTGATGCCTCACACATGCCTATGCTATTTGAGTGATACTTACTTGCATTTTTCTTTTCATAAATCCATATGCTGCATTTCACATTTGCTAATTCAGAGAAGATGGCAGGATAGAACTACAAAACAAAGCATTGAGAACATCATCTTTTGACAGACCATCTATTTTTATTATGCCAGAAAGTAAGGCTTACCACCAACTCATAATGTAGCAGGAATCTCTCCCTAGAGCGGATGACCACAATGTTACACAAGGCAGCACTTCCTGTGCTTTCAAAGAGGTGTCAGGAATGGAAGGCATGAATAGTGATGATAAAATGTGTTTTTCTCTAGGCAATACAGCTGGATAAGTCTGTGTATTATAAGCAAATTCTGCATAATTCACAAATATCAAGGTATTGCTGAAGTCTTGACTCACAAGAATAGTTCCATGTTCTGGCCATTGCTCTTATCTGCAACAGAGGAGAAAGCTCTGGCTGACATAAGAACATCAAGAAGCATTCCAGAAAGAAAACAGCAGTAGAAATCCTGTTAATGAATTTCAGAGAAATAATTCTGAGAACTAAATAGCTCATGCAAATGATTAACACCCCCCCCTCCCAAGCTAAACACACAAAGCACATTTTTCCATCAAAACTGTGTCTGTGTTACTCCCTTCTCCCAGGCTCACAGGAGCTGCAGGCAGCGGCGCGTTCAAGCCCTGGCCTGGAGAGATGCAGAAGGAGCTGTTTGGCCCCAGCTCAGAGAAATCTTGGGAAAGGAGAGCCAGAGAAGGCTTGACAACTGATTTCTTCCTGGTTTCTTCTGCCCTTCCAATAAATACTTGCTTGGATATAATTTTGGCAGCAATACTTGTGAGATTTTTCACCCATCATATTTACAACTCTCCCTCACCCTTCTCCCCCCACACACACACACACACCTCCCCCTCCATCAGGGATAGTCTCATCCTCTCACTTCATTTTTTTATGCACTTACAGAAGTTAATCATAAATGGATTACCAATTAACGTTGTAAGGTTGTTGATCAGTAGCTGCTTGTGTTGTGTCTTTTTGTTTGCCAGAGTGCATTGAAGGTGTGAAACAGTATGCCGGCTTATAAGTGCTCCTGATCTTTCAGTAAATCAGTGCATAACGAGATCTGAATTCCTTTGTTTGACTTTCCTTTTCCAGAACTACAGGCCAGGCAGCCTCACCTCAGTCCTTGGGAAGGTGATGGAACAGCTCATCCCGGATACCATTTCCAGGCTCATGAAGGATAAGAAGGTGATCAGTAGTAGTCAGCATGGATTCACAAAGGGGAAATCATGCTTAACCAGCCTGAGAGCCTTCTGTGATGGGATGACTCGCTGGGTAGAGGAGGGGAGAGCAGTGGATGTTGTCTCCCTTGACTTTGACAAGGCTTTTGACACTGTCTCTCATAAGATCCTTATAGGCAAGCTGAGGAAGTGCAAGCTAGATGAGCAGACAGGGAGGTGGACTGAAAACTGGCTGAATGGCAAAGCTCAGAGGGTTGTGCTCAGCAGTGCAAAGTCTAGTTGGAGGCCAGTAACTAGCGGTGTGCCCCGGGGTCAATGCTGGGTCCAATATTGTTCAACTTCTTCATCAGTGACCTGGATGAAGGGACAGAGTGCACCCTCAGCAAGTTTGCTGATGATACAAAACTGGGAGGAGTGGCTGATACACCAGAGGGCTGTGCTGCCATTCAGAGGGACCTGGACAGGCTGGAGAGATGGGCAGAGAGGAACCTCATGAAGTTCAACAAAGGCAAGTGCAGGGTCCTGCACCTAGGGAGGAATAACCTCATGTACCAGCACAGGCTGGGGGATGACCTTCTGGAAAGCAGCTCTGTGGAGAAGGTCCTGGGGGTCCTGGTGGACAAGAAGTTAACCATGAGCCAGCAATGTGCCCTTGTGGCCAAGAAGGCCAATGGTATCCTGGGGTGCATTAGGAAGAGCATTGCCGGCAGGTTGAGGGAGGTGATCCTCCCCCTCTACTCAGCCCTGGTGAGGCCGCATCCGGAGTACTGTGTCCAGTTCTGGGCTCCCCGATACAAGAGAGACATGGACGTACTGGAGCGAGGTTGGACTAAATGATCTCCAGAGGTCCCTTCCAACCTCAACCATTCTGTGATTCTGTGAAACACAAGAAAGCAGCTGAGGAATGAAGACAGGGACAGAAAAGGCCTCTTCTCCCACACAGGTTGCAGCCCTCGCAACACTGAGGTTTCAGCCAACCACAGCAGGCATTCTCCACACCAGGGCAGCTAAGACAGGAGCCTGAAAGGTCTTGAAGGTGGTGAGTTTCAAAGGGAACTTAGAGGACAACAAAAGGGGAAACTGAGAAGACCACACTGAACTCAGGCAATCTTACCCTTTCTGTGTAAGTAGTATATTTCGCACAGCAGAGCAATGCTTCCAATGTAGCAGAAATAACTTCTTCCACAGAGTACCATGGTCTGAGAAAACTTTCATTTTTCCTCTCTAATTACAATTTACATATTGATAGGTATGACCATGCTAGAGGCATGCTCTGAGCAGGGAGGACATAGCTTCTTCCTCAGAAAATGTGAATAACAGTGAGAAGTTAGTATATACGCTTTATGCTGCATTCTCTGAATTGCCTTTTTGTGATTTTTGTATAGATACTCTGCTTACAAACAGCTGTTTCAGGACTTGTTTTTCCACTTTAAAGCTTATCAGAAATAATGGCTGGGGTTGGAATATGCAAGAAGACTGTGCGATGCCTTCCATTGCCTAGGCACAACTAAGCTGTTAAGCTTTTGTGATTTTACTCCTCAGCTCCTGAATCTCATTGTTCCACATGCACAAAAGAATGATGTTTGCCTGGGCAGTGTGGTTCGCCTACAGGCTCAAAGGCACTGCTTAGCATCCTGTGCTTGTCCCTGTGGCTGAGATTTGGATTCCCATTTGCCTGTTTTTCCTTGACATCTCCTCACCTCCCAAAGAATCTCCTGGGTGCTGTAGTTTAGTTGCCTGTTACAGGCAAAAGGATCGCAGAATCATTTTTATAAATTGAGTTAAGCTCCTTTGTAATATATTCCTTTCATTGAGAGTCACTTCCAGGATTTCCTTTTTAGGGAACTGCATTTATTGGGTGTAGGGGATAGAGTAATAGATAGAGTTAAGCAGCTGAAGGCCATGGGCTGAATAGATAGCAGTATGGGAACATAGGGAGTAACCGCACAGAATGAGGGAACATGACCTTTGGGAAGGTATAACGTGGCGCTTGAAAGGAGAAGAGAAAGTACCGTAAATCACTGTGGGAAAGTACCAGTCCGGGCTAGAGCTTATATATAGGGCTTGCTTGCTTGAATACAGTTGATTCTGATCCAGCACATCGGAGTCCGTGAATCAGACCGCCACAACTGGGGGCAAGTTTATGAGTATTTGTTCTTGTACCAGCATTACTTGTGGGCGTAACTGGTTCTCTGTCCCTAGAGCAACTTCTATTATATGTAACAATCATATTTCCTCTGTCTTAGTTTTGCTATGTCAAATTACATTCTCCTAGTGTGCTTTTGGATGATTGGTGCTTTGTTTTTGGTGCATCTTCATAGCTTGCCTTTGTCACTTTTTGTTTGAATCTCAGTTCCCTTTTTTCAAATGAGACCAGAATTGCTCACGCTATTTTGTATGATATCTCTCAAGTGACAGTATGAACAGTTCTGTGGCTGCTGAGGAACTATTGCTTTTTTCATGATTCTGCTGGTGGATTAGTAGTTGATGATTAGTTGATACGCTCCGTTTTGTATCTGGATAAGAATTTGCAGCAACCTCCACATTTACTGAGCCTTGGTTTAGAGCAGAAATTCGTGTGCTTCTGCATTTTTGTACTGAGGAGTTAGTCAGTAGGTGCTGCTGTCAGTGCCGGCCTGGAATTCAGAGCTCTCCTCTGGGCACTCAGTGGGAAATAATGTGGGAATGAGGGTAATTGGTGAAAGGCTCTAGCAACTTTGTTTGCTGTGAGGGAAGAAACTTGACGGCTTTCAGGAGAATGCTCTTTGTGATTAAGGGAATAAGTTCAGCATATGATCTTTAGAGCCACTTTCTGAATGGATCTGAGTGGGGTAAGGCTGTATTTCAGGACGGAAGAGGATGTTGCAGTAATTGAGCTGATCATGCCTTGAGGAAGAGATGTAATTATGCAATAGCTCGTGAAGGCAGTACCTCGCCCATGTTCTGCAGCCTGTGCAAGACTTGAACAAGGGGCATAAGAATGTATAAAAAGCTTCAAGCCAAAACCTGTGTGCCTCATAATTATCCTCCTGCATGCATCATAATTAATTGAGGCTCTCTCAGGAGCGCCCTTCTTGATCTGTCCTGCTGTTTTGGTCACATCTGTGAACATGAAGTTCAGAGGAAATCAGGGGGAATAGATTCACAAATACAGTTACTTTGCAAGGCTCTGGCATACTGTGTGCCAAAGTCAAGCTGCATATAAGTACCAGGTGCTTTTCTAATCACTCAGATGGCAATACTAATTTCCTCTTGGATTATTTCTCTGTAGAAGTACTCTTAAACAAGAAAAAATCCATAAAGAAGTGTTGATGGCGATTGTGGTGAGAAAGGTTGTTTTGGATGCTGTAAGCACTTGGAGCTTAGAGAAAGCTATCTATTGCTTGATAAGAACACTTTGACATTCTTTAGAGCAGTCAGTTTAGGAAAGAAGAGGGGGCCTCAGTTTTGGAAGAGCGATGATTCAATACATGCAAAGGGCTTATGTTTTACAGAGTGGATACTTAATGCTCAGTGAAACTGGGTGCTCTGTGTGTCTGATTACAGATTTGAACAACTTGTAGCTGAATTTTGATTGTAAACTGGTTAAACATTTCACCTTCCCAGCAAAGACTGAATTTTGCTCTCACAAGGGGAAACGTGTAATGCAGTTTGAAATCAGATGCACGAGGAATACAGATAATGGGCTGGAAACTTCTTAGCTCTCACAGTACATTCTGGAGGAGGCTTCACTTGATTTTTGATGTGAAGTGTTCTCCTCCCTGCTCCTATGCAGACTCTAAACGGTGGCAATATTTAATCCATTAGCATAGTATGTAACTTACTGGCACTGGTGGCTCTAAGGGGGCTCTCTGCAATTGGATTTTTAGACTTGACTCTTTAAAAGCAATTGGATTTCTTTGAAGGGGTTAGGCATAAACTCTAAATATTTTAATGTAAAATTCTACTGCCCCTCTGCTTTACAGTAGGCTATTCAGAAAGAACCCCCCCCCCCCAACAGAAAATTTATAAATAGAGGCAGCGATGGGGTTTCTTTGCCTTTCTTAAACCCAGGACATGGGTTCTGTTGGATTTATCTTTAGGTAAACTGAGACATCAATACATTTGTGTGCTTGAAAAGCTTCTGCCATTATTGAGCTTTTATAGTAGCAGTACAAAGTAATTTCTTAAGAACAGATGAAATCCAGAATATACATAGATTCAAAGTATAGGGGATTGCTTGCCATAGTTAAAGGCTTAGTGTCTTGTGTGATAAGTGGAAAGTATACTCAAAACATGTCCTGGTTTAAAAAGGTGGTTTGGGAGTTTTGTCATCTATGATTTTTTTTACATACCTGAGAACCTGATTACTTTATAAGCTGGAGAGGTTTGTCTGTTGGAAGTCAATTGCAATTGTTTGCTTGAAAGACCAGGCATTTCCCTTTATGGGTGCAATGTCTGTAGATTTAATAGTTAGCTCTATATATTCCCTATCAGCAAAAACTCAGCATGAGGAAATAGAACTTTAAATTCTTCTCTTTCAAGAAGGTTAAAAGTACTGCAAATAAGAAAAACCTTCAAATGTTTTGCTGCTTTATTCATTGGCATTCTCTTCTAAGCAATGGTAGCTTAGCCTTTCTACTTGATATTTAAGTATTATCTGGAAATACAGAATACCTTTTTCTTCCTCCCAGCTTTAGACTTTCTCCTCAGCTACTGCCGACCAATTCTGAGAGACAAAATCCAATAAGTTACAACTTTTTAAGAAGGAATGAAAGGCTTTACTATCAAGTCCTGCCTGTGTATCTGGAGATAGATCAAATCCATGGACCAGTGGACTGAGTTCTTGTGAACTGCTAAAGATATGAAATGGAAATGGGAGGAGGCAGAAGGAGTATGGGGAAGCAGCAAAAGTTTGGGGAGAAGCTGCGAGGCTTTAGACAGCAGGACAGCATATATTATGATATCATTTGAAGGAACTGCAAAAATGGCTTCAGGCAGAGACTCAAACATATCAGTGTTTGAGGTACTGCTACTTGGTGTGAAGGGCTTTGAACTCTCTGACAAGGCCTGTGTTAACTATTACATCTTAAATCCATTTTTTCTCATCCTCTTTGGAAAGATAAGGTTGAATCTCTGCACCATGGCTACTGGACATCAGAGCCTGACGTGGCTACCCTGATCCTGAGGAAATGGAGGATTGTTTCTAGGGCCAGCGCTGACCCCTGAGCTGGGGGCTTAGCTCTGAGCTACTGGAGCCTTCTGTCGGAAAAGGGACCTGCCTTGATGCCAGAAACTGTTGACATGCTGGAATTTCAGTATTCAGTTTTAGAAGGGATTTACCAACACTATCCAAGTCATGTAGTTTGAAAGCACTTGGTGGTAAACACACGTAGTCAAGATTTTTGTTTCCATATTCAGGAAAACATTATCCACTGGAGAGCAACTTGTTTCATCTTTTAAACACCTTCTTTTAATGCCAGCTCTCAGAAGTCTGGAAAGTGAAGGCTGTACTCCTAACGGAAGTCTGCTGCTGGAAATCGAGGTAGTTGTCATCCTAAAGTCACTGAAGAACAAGATGGGATTTAGCTTCCTAATTTTTCAAGCTTTGGCCTTTATGAAGAAAGAACTGACCTTGCAGTGAAGTTATTGAAATGCTCAATTGATTTCTCTTTTGAACAATGCAACAACCATACTGTTCAATGGCAGACTGTCGGAAGGTATGCGTTTAGTGAACATATCTTGATTGCCTTTTACATTGAGTGCATTGCATACACTTGACTCAAGATATAAACAGTCATCTCAGAGTCACTGGAGTTATTCTCCTAGGCAAACTTACACTTACAGATCTGTCTAATAACCCTATGGTTGTGAGAACGTGGGGAAGGCTGGGTCCAAGTGAATCTCTTGACTCAGAGAAGGGTTTAGACAAATGTTTTCAGTCTAAAGAGCTTCAGGTAGGGTGCCCTCGTGATAACAGTATCCAGTTGCTTGGGAAAGCACAGCATTCAGGGGCTTCAAGGGCACATAAATGAAAATGAAACTGGAAAAGGATAATGAAATGAAACTGGAAAATACACGTATCCATCCATCCATGTATCATGCAAGCAAAACAGCTGGTGCAGATGCTGGACCCTTCTGTAATAATGTGGTTAATGTAGCTTCCAGTGAGACTCCAACAGCCTCCCACCATACACGGACATGTGGAATATAAATGATAGTTGGTGCTGTCCTCTGCTCTTCCCGCCTGCTAGTGAAAAGGAAGTTGAATACATATCAAGAGAATATTGAGCCAGGTAGAATGGGCTGCTATGTAGCTAGTAACTATGTATCTATGCGAACTAACACATGTAAACAGGATGTAAACTGCAAACTGTTTATCAGCCAGATAGTACTAAGTGTCAGAAAACCCCTTCCATTAAGATATTTGTTTGTCTTGGTAGGTGAAAAAAATCTACTTTGATTACATTACAGACCTAGCTCCACAGACAGAATTAGACCTTAATCTCTGCCTGACTTCAGAGCTACTGAGATGTAAGATCACTCCTAAGAAGCCTCACAGCTGGATTCATGTGGTCATGTGACTGCAGAGGTTTCAGTTCAGGATGGGCTTGTGCCCAAGTCAGTCTGGAGCACAAGTAGCACGACATAGGCAGGAAAGCTGAGGGCAGGCACTGTCCTAGAAGCCTGGTTTTGAATCACAGAAGGTCATTTTGTAAGAGGTGACCAGCCTTCAACCTGTCTGAAGAGCTCCCCAGCTCACAGCCTGCTGCCTCATTTCCAGAGGTTCCTTCAGACCAAGTTTCTTGCTCAAGAACATCACAAGCCATTGCCTGTACGTGGTGCCTCAGGCACATTAGTACATGCTGTCGGTACATGTGGGCACTGACTAGACATTATTGGTAGATGACCACAGAGGCAACCATCAAACAACCCAAATGCAGATCTTCCTCTTATGTGACAGATGAGCACTCAGCCATGTAACGCGTCTGCCCATACTGTCACAGCTCTCAAATGCTTCTACTAAAGCTCCAGATGCTGTAATATAGGGATGCCAAACAACAGAATGGATTTCCTGCCCAAAAGTAGAAAGGAACAAAACAGCACTGAGTCTGTTTATGCTTTTTCGCATTCAGAAAAAGACACACATTTGCAGATAGAAGTGTTCTGAGAGTTGAAATGCTTTTAGTGCCTACAATGCAGCATTACAGGCTGTGGTGTTGTCTACACTTGGTAAATGTACTCAGCTACAGGAAATGTTTATATTAACCAAGTGTGTTATAATATTTCCTCCTCAGTACAACAACAGAAAAAAACCCCAGATGTTTGCTCAAAAAATCCTTTGTTGCAATACACCATTATAAAAATAAAAGAAGCTAGAAAAAGCGCATGACATGCCATCAGACTGATGGAGCGCTACCAGGAGCTACAGAATCTTAAGAGGTGATGAAAACCACGGTCTGAATCCCACTGAGGTCAGCAGGAGTTCTTGCCACTGAGAGAGGTTTATGAGCAGCATCTTCCAGCTCCCTGAGCTGCCAGCAACATCCTGACTGTTTAATTTGGAGTGGAAGATATGATCATGTACAACATTGTCATTTGATGTCATTCAATCTAGAAGAAATGTGGATATTCAGACAGAAATAATAGGAAGCGCACCAAACCAGGCCACCTCCATAACAATGAGTTCCACCTACCTCATTTGAGTCTATTCATCCTATGAGATTAAAGAAGGAAGAAGGTAACTGCATCTTTCTTCAGGGGATGTGTGCTAACAAATAGACCTGACAGGCCCGGGGTATGAACTGCAAACTTTTCCCAAGCATGTATTCCTGCAGGCTCCAAGGGAGGCCTTTGCCTGTATCCTGGCTCTGCAGCTGTTTAGAGCCCCGGCCTGTACTATGGTGGCTGACAATAAGCATTTCTACAACAATAATTCAAAAGTAAGAATTTTAAAAATAAAATTACCAAGAAAGACAAAGATGTTAACGGTTTTTTTCTTTCTTTCCCCCTTCCCACCACTTTATTTATTTATTTATTTTAATTGCTTAAAACCCTCCATTCTCCAGCAAGGAATAAGCTGTTCTGCGGTCAGGATGACTACCAAAGCCCATGTTCTTGATGACTCGTACCATACCTCCCCTAAGCAATCCTGCTGATCCCCACCATGCCTGCTGGTCCCCACCATGTTGGCTGGGCAAGTGATGGGTCTCACATCACACATGGGCACTGGCCAGCCAAATGCATGCAGGGCAAGGTGTCAGTTAGCTGATATGGGGTAGCATTGCAGCTTTCTCTCTCAGCATACATGTGACATGTTCTCCTCGCCATACAGGCACTAATTTTTGTGATGCCAGGACTTCCGAAACACTGAGAGCTCTACATTTGTCATGTTCCGCTGGAACTGGTCAGCAGTTATCAAAGAAGGTGGGAAGGGAAGAAGGAGCAGAATAACATTTTTAGAAAAAAGCATGAACGTTGAAACACAGGAGCTGTATCTAAAGAAGTGCAAATTGGATGGGTGAAGTTACAGCAGTACCATAAGTGCATGTGAGATACTTATTTTGTTCAGTCATCCCACTGATTTTATCTTTCCTTGTGAGTTGATTACTAACCTAGACTGCAAATAAACTTTCTAGTTATCCTGCTCTAGTATTAGGAAATACATCTGCGGACACCATTTCTTTTTGCCACCACAGCCCTGCAGTACCTTATATACTGCCTCAAGCCAAAGATCCTAGTGCCATAACTGAGTTTAGTAGTTCAGGAGATTTCCTGACCAACACAGGAACAGGAATTGAGAAAAGTGACTGACCCAACTGGGACAACCTAACCTCACTTTTCATCTGTGGGTTTACATGATTTTCACACTGAAAGAGCAAGAGATTAACATAAGCTGGCTGAAAGGTCAATGTAGTGAGAACACCTGCGGAAGATCTGGCAAGGAGTCAGTGACTGGCAGAGTAGGTGGTAGCAGGCCCAGTGTGTGAAACTACACACGGACCAAGTTCCCCTCAGGGCCAGGCGTGTTCTGTTTTGTCAGCAATGTCTGGTGCTTCCCAGACAGTCGCTACTCAAGGTTAGCACAGCTGAGGTAAGGAAATAGTTCTAGTAGATAAAAGGGGGCCCTTGGGTTACACAGGGGGAGTCCTGCCTGGGCGTCCAACCCGTGTGTCCAGCATCCCCCTCTCAGTGACCCCTCCGCGTGGCTCCCTGGGCTCCCTGTGCAGCTTGGAGTGCAAGTCTTTGATTAAATCTGTCCTGTTTAACCCCTCACAAACTTTGAGTGGCTCTCTTGGCCAGCGTCCGACCGTCTCTTGCCCGCCTTGCGTTCACAGTAACAAATGCCGACATTGTGTTTTTTCTTATGCTGTTTTAACAAACCCTTGCTCAGTTTTATGCCCACTACACAATTCACTGCTGTTCTAACAATCCTGGAAATGGAAGGGCAAAGATGGCTAGACAAGGCCATATAGGTTCTTTTATCTAAAAGGATAGACAACATATTTCTTTGGTCCTTAATCTTTTAAGGCATACTGTGTTTTAAATCAACACACCCAAAGAGTCTGTGGATCTTTTATGTGCAGGAAAAGAAGGCTGGGTCCTTCAATTTGATCAGTAATAACAATGTACTTTACTGGAACTTTAATACCTAGTTTTATCTTTGTGCTTGCTTACTTCTTGCATGTATTGATATAACCCTCCCTCCCTGAAAATCTTTTCTTTATTCCCTCCTCTACGTCCCCTCACACTTACAACAGCCAAGACTGTTGAGAAAGACCCAGCACTCTGAAGAATTTGACTCAAAAGGACACAGACATTTACCTGTTGCAGTCAGGGGATGTTTCCTTTTGTCTACTAGGCGTTTGATGAGATAACTCATCTTCAAAGCCTGAAGGTGACTCCTCATCACTATCCGTTGCCTCTTCTTTTATGGTAGCATTTATACTGTCTGAAAGACCAGAGATCTTTGTTCACTTCTCTGAATAGTCCATATCCCTCACTTGCATTAGTACAGCTTCTAAATCAGTGCTGAAATACATCATCTTGCATTTCTTGATTTAATGGGAACACACTATTTGCTTAGAACTTCATCCTACCAAGCATCTAAGGAGACTGTACCAGTCTCTACAAAGCACTCCTGAATACCACGATTTGCCTGTTTCTGCAGTGGTGAACACACCTATTCTCCTAAGAATAAAGATAGCCGATCACCAGGAACACCTTCTGTAGTTCCTAGATACCCAAACAATACACAGAGATAGGTGTATACGTATATATGCGTATATGCATATATACATATGTTTCATAACGGAGCACTTGCGTAGAACAGCAGAGTCCCCACACAACTGCACGAACTGTGTTTTCAGAGTTCTGTGTGGTATGTGGTTCATTGGTACCAGCTGATAAGTCTTTGTTTCTAAATGCAACAGCAGTCTCTATTTCAGTGTGCAAAAAAAATCCCAAGCAAACCTACCAAATTCCTCCTTGCATGAACTGAGTGATGAGTCTATTCAGTGGACTCCAGGCACCTGCTGTGTGGGGGCCTGGCACAAACCCCCCTGCCCAAGGCAGCCTGGGGGCGGCTCAGGCCTCCTTGGAGTGCTCCAGCCCAGCAGCGAACACCCTGCAAGTCCAGCGCGTTTCTGGACTATCAATCAGAAGCATCCTCACAAGCAATTTCACAGCCGTGTTCCTGCTACAAACAGCTGACCAGGCTGAAGTGACCTCAGAGGCATTTTACCGATGCTGTTCCTGCTGCTGGCGAAGGGGAGGAGCTGGAGGGAAAGCCCTCCTTGTGCATGACCTGGGTCAGACCTAGCCTCAGGAGCCTCTTCACAGACACAGAGACGTGCCCCCAGAAGGTGCCCTGCTCTCCCAACGGCAAGGCCAGAGACGCTACCGGGGAGGCAACGGGCGACCTGCAGAGCACGCCTCTCGCCCCAGCAGTGCCCAGAGGAGCCGAGGCAGCGGCACCTGCTTTGGCCGATGGCTTTCAGGACGCGGGGGACAGCGCGTCTCTCGCCCCATCAGCATTTCTGAGTGCAGGAACAAAGCCGGAGGAGGCCTCCCCCGCAGCCAGCATCCCTCCGGATGTGGGGGAAAATGCACCTCTGACTCCATCAGTTCCTGCAGAAGCTGTGCCACAGGCCTCTCCCTTGGCCGCAGGCACTTGGGCTGAGAGCAACAGCCTGCCTCTCCAACAGCCATTGCCCAAGGAAACACCACCAGCGACCTCTGCCTTGGCTGGAGGCCCTCCTCACCAGGTGAGCAACGAGCACGCCATTGGCACCCATGATGAGAGGGAGCTGCTGTGTCAGCTACGTCTGGGGTGTGCAGCGTGGGGGCAGAGAGCTGCCCCATCGCGTGGCACCCCCCGGCCATGGTGCCAAGCGGTCACCCCCAGCCATTTACCCTCTGCAATGTCTCCCATGGGGGAGATGCCTGCTCCTCTCTGTTTCAAAGTGCCAAAGGCACAGGGCTGACGTGCCCTCCACCCCTTGTGCTGCGTTTAGCCCTGGGGCATGGAGGCTGAGCGAGGAGGGGAGGGGCGGCCCCAGCAGCAGCCCCCTCCCACACCCGGTGAGCGACCCCCACTTCTGCCATGCACCCGGCCGCCTCCATTCGCCGCTGCCCGTCGCGGCCCCCAGCCAGCCCAGCCCTGCTGCTACGGCCTTGTGCCATTGCTGTGGCAGCCGCAGGTCCCTCCCCTTGGGACTCGCAGCTGGTGGCAGCATCCCCCGACCCCAAGCCCTTTCCCCCGTCCAACCCGGGGCACCAGTATCCTGAGCATCGCCAGCTGATGGCACGCGGGTGTGTGTTCTTGCTCCGCCCATGCAGGTTGCCTCTGAGCCCAAAGGCGAGCAGAAGTCATCCTCTTCCTTCAGGCACACAGCAGAGGCTGACCCAGGTACGTACCCAAGTCAAGAGCCCTTCTGGGGACGGGGGGCCTGTGCCGGCACAGCAAGGGGCACCGAGGCCGGCAGCAGGAAGCCCTCGGGAGCTGGCTGTGCCGAGGCCACGACCCCGCGGGAAAGCCCTTGGTGGCAGGGGACAGGCAGGTGCCGGTCCTGCGCCCTCGCTGCCCCTCACACGCGGCTCTCCTTCCCGCCACAGGCAACGCCACCCTCCCGCATGCTGCAGCGCCCAGGCGATGGCCCTCACGGCTCAGCACAGCACTTCGGGCTCTGCGCAGAGCTTTCTGCTGCCGCTGTGTCACGGGGCAGCGAGAGGAACGGCGTGCGGGTGCAAGTGCCGGGCAGGTCCCCTGAGATCGGGGCTGGCGCAGAGCAGAGAGCAAGAGCGACGGAGACTCTGGAGACTCTGTCCTGGGTGCTACAGAAATGCTGCCACAGCTCTCACAAGCCCTAGCCGGTGACAGCCATTGCCTGCTTCGAATAAAAAAACCCTGGGAAGCTTTTTCTGCCCATGTTACTTGGTGTTGGGCACATCTCCAGAGGAAGACTAGTGCAGGCAAGGCCAGTGAAGCCAGTCAGGTCTGGAGGGAAACCCATTCAAGCAGTCAAAGAGTCCCAGAGCAGCTGGGGTGGGAAGGGGCTTCTGGAGGTCTCTGCTCCAAGCTCCTGCCGCAAGGGGTGGCAGCCAGAGGGGGTTTCCCAGGGCCTGGCAGAGCTCGGACTCTCTCTGTTGGAGCACCCTTAGGCTTCAAAGGCTTTTGGCACTCTCAGATGGGAATTTTCCCTGCTGCCCCTTGTGTCCTTGCCCCTCGTCCTGGCCCCAGGCACCTCGCGGATGCGCTGGCTCCATCCTCTGGCTCCATCCTCTCCCCACTCTGCCCTTAGCAGCTGCAGGCAGCAGCCAGATCCCCCTGCACCTTCCCTTCTCCCAGCTGAACACACCCAGTGCCCTTGGCCTCGCCTCATGCGTCCCATGCTGCAACTCCCCACCGGCTCGGGGGCCTCCGCTGGGCTCGCGCCAGTGTGTCTGTGTCTGTCTGGGGCTGGGTAGCCCAAACTGGACCCTGTTCCCACACACGGTCTCTCCCAGGCCGAGCCAAGGGGAGCAATGCCTTCCCTCGCCCTGCTGGCTGCCCTCTGCTAACACAGCTGGGGTGCGGGGCCGGCCGTGCTGCCGGGTCACGCTGCTGCCTCCAGCTCCGCTTGTCCCCAGGATCTCCTACCTACCTTGGGTACCCACCACCGCTGTGACCGTCCCCGAGTGCCCTGCCCCTTTGTGCTGGGAGCTTCCTCCAAAAGGGTCCTACCCCCACCCACTGCTGGGAGCTGCCTCTCACGGTGCCCTGCAGCCACAGGCTGTTTCTAGCCAGGCCGCTTTCCGGCCCAGGCACCACCACAGCAACAGCCACAGCAGTCTCAACTCATCTGTTATGCTGTTCTGCGCAGCAGCACTTCCCTGGCCTCTGTGCAGGGCCAAACTGAGACTGAGGCATGGCCATCCTGGCTCTGCATGGCCTCACTGGCCATCCCAGGGCCTGACACACGGCTCTGCTGCAACCCCAGCTGCCCTTCTGCCCCCATAGCACAGCAAAACACCCATTATGTACCAGTTACTACCCCAAAAGAACACTACCTTCTGCCCATGTATTACCTACACCCAGCCTACGACACTTAGGAAGTGGAGAACAGCCCGGAATTCTTGGCACCATTTTCTAATGGGAGCATTGCATGGGAGCAGCGATCACGGAGCTGAGGACAGCAGGGCCTCCTGTGCCATCAGGGTGAGAGGCCTTCCCACAACTCGGCAGTCAGCAAACGCTCTGCACACGCAGGACAACAACCCTTCTCCTAGTTCAGGGTTTGACCTGCTGCAGCTCCGGCAGGAAGCAGCCCCATCGCCAGCACCACTGCCCCAGCGGGAGGGCACCCGCCGGCATCTGAACACACCCACAGCCCCCCCACACCCGTCCCCAACCCCGACCCAGATGCACCCGCCCGCTTCCTCCTCTCCTTTCCTCCCTCCTCTTCTCTCCCCCAGGTCAGGCCCCACCCCTTCCTCCCCTCCCCAAGGACCCTGCATGATGGACTCTGATTGGTTGATAGAGCTGTCAGTCCCACCCAGACCCGCCCACCTCCTCTTGCCGGCCAACAGCAGGGCCGCACTGGGGGTGTTGCCATGGCAACGCTGTGGCCACGTGACCCGGGCGGGACGGCGCCATCTTAGTGGCGGCTGCGGGGTGAGAGGCCCCTCGAGCGCTGACGAGCTGCTGCTCCAGGCTGAGGCGCATCGAAATGCGGTTCGTGCGTGGGGCGAGTCCGGACACGGGGGCAGAGGGACCGCAGCCTGCCCCGAGGAGTCCTGACGTTCCTGCGGTTCTGCCTGCAGCCTCCTTCCCGACGCGGCCCTCGGGCAGCCCAGGCTGGCGCTGTCTCCTGGGGGAGCTGCAGCGTGGGGCCGCCGCGGGGTGGCCTGTCCGACGTGTGCCGCCATGGAGCAACGCCCGCGGTTTGCACCCCAGTTAGGAACAGAGAGCCGCTGGGTCTGGGGGAGGCTGTTAGCTGCAGAGGACTTCCTGCTGTCCTGCAGAGCAGTTCAAGTGCTGTTAACGTCTGCCATAATTCCTTTCTCGTGTCTGACTATGACCTTTAGAATTTCTCTTTTTCTCCTACAAAAGTGGATTTTTCACTGTATTCGGGGGAGGGAAAATGAACCTCAGTGCAGTGTGATTGCAGAGTCTCAAGCACTTGTTCTTAAACCGCTCTGTACAAAGCAAACATTTGAACTAACTTTCTTTTAGTTTTGAAGAACCTGGCTAAGTGTTAATTTGACTCTGTCGTTATCTGCAGTCCACACTGAGATGTCCTGCTGCTTGTACGCATTGTGTCCAACCTTTTTTGACACTTGGTTTTCTTTGCTGCTTCAGGGCTTGTTTTTCCCACTTTAAAACTTATCAGAAATAATGGCTGGGGTTGAAATATGCAAGAAGACTGTGTGATGCCTTCCATTGCCTAGGCACAACTAAGCTGTTAAGCTTTTGTGATTTTACTCCTCAGCTCCTGAATCTTATTGTTCCACATGCACAAAAGAATGATGTTTGCCTGGGCAGTGTGGTTAGCCTACAGGCTCAAAGGCACTGCTTAGGGTCCTGTGCTTGTCCCCGTGGCTGAGATTTGGATTCCCATTTGCCTGTTTTTCCTTGACATCTCCTCACCTCCCAAAGAATCTCCTGGGTGCTGTAGTTTAGTTGCCTGTTACAGGCAAAAGGATCCCAGAATCATTTTTATAAATTGACTTAAGCTCCTTTGTAAGAAACTCCCTTCATTGAGAGTCACTTCCAGGATTTCCTTTTTAGGGAACTGCATTTATTGGGGGCAAGTTTATGCATATTTGTTCTTGTACCAGCGTTACTTGTGAGCGTAACTGGTTCTCTGTCCCTAGAGCAACTTCTATTATATGTAACAATCATATTTCCTCTGTCTTAGTTTTGCTATGTCAAATTACATTCTCCTAGTGTGCTTTTGAATGATTGGCACTTCATTTTTGGAGCATCTTCATAGCTTGCCTTTGTCACTTTTTGTTTGAATCTCAGTTCCCTTTTTTCAAATGAGACCAGAATTGCTCACGCTATTTGTATGATATCTCTCAAGTGACAGTATGAACAGTTCTGTGGCTGCTGAGGAACTATTGCTTTTTTCATGATTCTACTGGTGGATTAGTAGTTGATGATTAGCTGATACGCTCCGTTTTGTATCTGGATAAGAATTTGCAGCAACCTCCACATTTACTGAGCCTTGGTTTAGAGCAGAAATTCGTGTGCTGCTGCATTTTTGTACTGAGGAGTTAGTCAGTAGGTGCTGCTGTCAGTGCCGGCCTGGAATTCAGAGCTCTCCTCTGGGCACTCAGTGGGAAATAATGTGGGAATGAGGGTAATTGGTGAAAGGCTCTAGCAACTTTGTTTGCTGTGAGGGAAGAAACTTGACGGCTTTCAGGAGAATGCTCTTTGTGATTAAGGGAATAAGTTCAGCATATGATCTTTAGAGCCACTTTCTGAATGGATCTGAGTGGGGTAAGGCTGTATTTCAGGACGGAAGAGGATGTTGCAGTAGTTGAGCTGATCATGCCTTGAGGAAGAGATGTAATTATGCAATAGCTTGTGAAGGCAGTACCTCACCCATGTTCCACAGCCTGTGCAAGACTTGAACAAGGGGCATAAGAATGTTTAAAAAGGTTCAAGCCAAAAACTATATGCCTCGTAATTATCCTCCTGCGTGCATCATAATTAATTGAAGCTCTCTCAGGAGTGCCCTTCTTGATCTGTCCTGCTGTTTTGGTCACATCTGTGAACATGAAGTTCAGAGGAAATCGGGGGAATAGATTCACAAATACAGTTACTTTGCAAGGCTCTGGCATACTGTGTGCCAAAATCAAGCTGCATATAAGTACCAGGTGCTTTTCTAATCACTCTGTTATGGAAATTAGGCTTGTTGGCCACCATAACAGGGCTCGACCCTAGGTTCCCGCAAGTACAGTTCAGAGCCAATCAGAATCAAAGCAAATTAAATAATTAAATTTTAATCACGCACGTGCCGTAATTACAGCTCGAGCTGGGTGCCTCCAAAGAGGAACCCCAACAAAAAAAATCCTGGGCAATTATAGTTTTTTCAACTTAAGTTTCCCACCCCTCACGCAGTAGTTAGACCAATAGTAATTTTTAGATCTGGGGTCTCCTGCTCCTCATTGGATCTCACTGATGTTCCTAGGTAAGCTGTTTTTCTCCTTATCTTTATTTTTTGCGGTCTCTGCTGACGGTTGTACCTTTATTTTGGTTGGGTCTTACTGTTTTCTCTCAAGGTCCTGAGGAGGAGGAGGAGGAGGTGATTCTAAATCATAACAATTAACACTGCCCCAGCAGTGAGCTAAGGCTTTGCCCCTCAAGGTCCTAATGCCCTGTCTTATTTCAAAGCCTTGACACCCTCCCTTTTGGAGTGTGAGACGCAGGAACGCAGACTGCTTGTAACTTCCTTATCTTCCCAGCTGGAACCAGCTCTGAGGCGCTTTTCTTCCTGGACTAAGTAAAAGTTCATTATTTTATCTAAGTGCGGCCTAAGGCTTCAGCAAATTTAGCTACTCATGCTAAGCAAGTTTTAGAGAAGTTGTGCTAAGCAGCTACAGTTTCAGTTTGCTATTCCTTAACAGTCCCCCCTTTGTTTTTATTAAGCATCCCTGCTAATGCTTTAAACAGAGTTCTCGAAGCCTTTTGAGGCGTACTATCACTTTCCATAATCTTATGTATAATATAATCATAAGTAATAGGCATAACAGTTAACACAACTACTACTGGGTGCAACACATGATTATAAATCCCTGTTGCAGTTGGTGACCATCCTAGAAGAATTTGCCAGCCATGATGTTCTCTGTCCTTCTTTACCCTTTCCAAGATGTGGTGTATCTCTTCCGCATCATGATGAATGGTGATGAGAGGTTTTTTTTTTTTTGTCCATTGTTTCGGGCGAGTTCTAGCAGTCGACGCAGGTCATCATGTTGCAGTAGTTTCTTCACCAGTGTGAGATTCATTCCAATGGGGGTAGGTAGTAGATTTTGAATTAATGTATAATTAGATTGTAACAATTGATAAGATCTAATAGGAGCTGAATAAATAAAGTCGCATCCCATAATTTTGGGTAAAGTTACAAATACAAATATTTGAGTAATTAATTACTTGTATCTACAACAATGTTATCTATGAATATAAGATTACAAAATGTTCTTACACATACACATCCTTTTTTAACATATACAAGTACAGTTCAACTCTAACAGCAAAATAAGGTGGTGTGGATTGGTATCATTGAGCGTTTGTTTATTTATTTATTTTAAAGATTTTCAAGCCTTTTTTGCATACTTAGAACATACTGGATTAGTCGTTCATCTCTGCCTAACAGGCTGGTCTTAGCTGGAATAGTAAGTGCCTGGTATCGCTAAATGTCTCCCCAAAAGAATGTCTGCTGGTGTTAGTCCTATGGGTTGCCGTGGGGCATTTCAGACATCCCATAGAGCTAAGTTTAATGCTTCTGGCCATTTTAGGCTAGCACGTGTGCATATTCTTGTTCTTTTTTCTTTTAATGTTCTATTCATTCTTTCTACTTGTCCTGAAGACTGTGGGTGATAAGGGGCATGTAGGTTTCTTTTTATTCCTAATGATTTATGTAATTGAGTGATGATGCTTGCCGTAAAACGGGAGCCCCTGTCTGAATCAATGGCTTCTGGGACCCCACACCTGAGTATGATTTCTTTCAGTAAGGCTTTCACTGCTCCCCTTGCGTTGGCCTTTCTTGTTGGGAAAGCTTCTATCCAGCCTGACAACTGATCTACTCTCACTAACAAGTGTTTATACCCATTGGCGGATGGCATACCCGCATAATCTATTTGTAGCCTTTGGAAAGGGAAGTAGGCCCATGGTCGTCCCCCTAACTCTGAGCTTGGTTTGCTACTTAAAGTCTTCTGGCAGGTCAGGCAGCTATTCATTATTCTTTTAGCAGCCGCATAAATTCCTGGAGCAGCCCATACTTTCTGTACCTGCTTTGCTATTGCCTCGGCTCCCCCATGAGCTGTATTGTGAAACCACCTAGCTATAGTAATTAAATATTTTTTTGGTAGAATTGGTTTTCCTCCAATTGTCCATATTCCATCATCATTTTGTTTTGCTTCCCACTGTTCCCATTGTTTTTTCTTTTCCATGGAGCAGTCCTTTTCATACATGGTTTTGGGCTCTATTAAATTTGGCCACTCACTTTGGTTCATCCTTGGAACTGCCCCCATACATTCTCTCAGAGGTTGTCGAGCTGCAGCCTTCGCAGCAGCGTCAGTTAATGTATTTCCTCTACTACTTTCTGTAGTGTCTTTAGTATGGGCTGGGCAGTGTATTACAGCAGTTTCTTTGGGGCAGTTGAACTGCTTCCAGCAAATCACGTATTTCTTCTCCACTAGCTGATTTCTTTCCTGATGACAAAAAAATCCTTGTTCTTTCCATAACATCCCTGTTGCATCAAATACTCCAAATGCATATTTAGAATCAGTATAGATATTTACCTGCAGCTTCTTACCAATTCTTGCTGCTTGGGTCAATGCTATTAATTCTGCTCCTTGAGCACTTACAGACGGAGACAAAGGATTGGCCTCAAGTACCTCAAAGATGTTAGTGACAGGATAACCTGAGTGGCGCCTTCCGTCCAAATAATAGGATCATCCATCTGTAAACAGAACTAAGTCTGGGTTTTCCAAAGGTTCATCTTTAAGGTCCTCCCGGGGCTTGCTCGAGCCGACGATCACCTGCTCACAGGAATGATGCGGCTCTCCATCCTCCAGCAGAGGCAATAGCATTGCTGGATTTAAGATATTGCATCTCTTTAAAGTCACATTATCTGCATGCAGTATTATCAGTGCATAGCGGTGAGCTCTCTGTGGGGATAGTGCTGGAGTTGCGTATTGTTTCATTAACAGTTCTACTTCATGTGGCACATACACAGTCAGTGAGTGACCCAAAACTTCAGGTCGTGTTTTTTCAAGAAGAGCTGCAGTAGCTGCTATTGCTCTGATGCATCCTGGAGTGCCTTTAGCTACCACGTCTAGCTGCGTGGAGTAATAGGCCACTGGTCTGCGGTGAGGACCTAGTTTTTGGGTCAGTACCCCACTTGCTACTCCCTGTCGTTCATGGACAATTAATTCAAATGGTTTGCTATAATCTGGCAACCCTAGAGCAGGGGCTGAAACCAATGCCTTTTTTACAGATGTAAAAGCTTTCTCCCTTTCTGGGCCCCAGGCCAAAGGCTCTATCTCCTCTTTTTTTGTTGCCTGCACTAAAGGCTGAGTAAGTTCTCCTAACCCAGGAATCCATGGTTGGCAAAATCCTACAGCTCCTAAAAATCCCCTAAGCTGTTTTTTTGTTACAGGACGAGGCATATCAAGAATTGTCTTTACTCGTTCCAGATAAACTAACCTGTGTCCTTCCTTTAAAATAAAACCCAAATATTTTACCTCTCTTTGACACAGCTGAAGCTTAGACAGAGATGCTTGATGCCCTTTTTCTGCAAGAGCATTACATAGAGAAATAGTGTCTTTTAAACATGTCTCATAATCTTTACCTGCTAATAACAAATCATCCACATATTGTATTAACACTGAATGTCCTGGAAGTTCGATATCTGAGGGATCATTTTTGAGTATATGTGAAAAAATAGTCGGAGACCCAGTAAATCCCTGCGGTAGTCTCATCCAAGTTAATTGTCGTCCCTTCCAAGTGAAAGCAAAGAGATCTTGGCTATCTTCAGCTATCGGTATACTAGAAAAAGGCTGCCGTTAGGTCAATCACGGTAAAATAAGTTGCCCAATGAGGTATTTGTAATAACACGGTTGATGGGTTGGGAACTACTGGGTGTGGAGTAATTACATGTTGGTTTATAGCCCTTTAGTCTTGTACAAACTGATACTCTGGATCACCATCAGAATCTTGCCTGTTCTTTTTAACTGGCAGAATTGGGGTGTTGTACAGGGATTCACAGACTCTAAGAATACCTAGTTTCAAATAATGATCAATTTGTTTTTGGATACTCTTCTCTGCTTCCTTTGGGATAGGGTATTGTTTAACTGTGGGAGGCAATCCCCCCTTTGTTTTTATCGAGACTGGACTAGCTGATTTCTGTAGTCCCACATCCATTCCTGAAGAGCTCCATAACTTTTTAGGAACTGATTCTAAACCTGTTGGAATCTGCAGATTAGTTGACTCTGGTTCTGGTGTCTTAGCCAGAACACATGAACCCATAATTATTAATTTTATCCCTTCCGGCTGTAAACAGATCTGAGTATCCGAGGCTTGCAGGAGATCTCTCCCTAAGAGGCAAGAGGGCGAGTCTGTGGAAATTATAAAACAGCCCCACACTCTTTTACCTCCAATAGTGGGCAATAAAGGCTTAGATAACATTCGTTCGCCTTTTCCCATTACTCCTCGCATCACTATTTTATCTGGTGACTTGCATCCTTTAGGCTCCAAATTTAAAAGGGAAAGGGTGGCTCCAGTATCCACTAGAAAGGGAACTTCTAAACCTTCTGTATTTGCCATTACATGGCCCTTCAAATCCAAACCTATATCCCATAAATTTACCCCAATTTCCACAGTATTTTCTGAGTCTCCTATCTCCTGTCATTGTGGACTGACTGGGAATCGCCTGATCTCCTTCTTAGTGTTTGATTGTCTCATGCTGGCCCCTCTATTCCTAAATACACGGGGCCTCACTGGGCATTGCTGCTTCCAGTGTCCTTGTTCCCTGCAATAATGACAAACATCATTAACTCTTGATTGTACAGCACGTTCACTTTGATTCCATCTATCTCCCCTGGTTCTGCCGTGCCCCCTCCCCTTGCCAGCCTGGCATATGCTCTTTAAAATACTTAAAAGTGTGTCTTGTTGAGCCAGTCAGCTCTTATTGTCCCTCCTGGTTTGTGTTAGGTTATGGGACTAAAGGCTAATCTCCACACACACAGAGGAGCAGAGGAACAATGACAGGCTGAGGAACCCTCCGTAACCTCATCAGAACCAACAGGGCTCCCTAACATGGCTCCTCAGCCCATGATCCTGGTGTGACACCCACCACATGAGTCAATGGTCTCCCTGGACCACCTTGCAGATCCCCTTGGAGGGGTTACTGCTTGCAGGGCTATGGGACTCAATACGGGATGCCAGGAAGAACATCTTGCAATTGAGACTCATTATGGGCTGTTTAGAGGAAAGACCCAAGGCAGTGAAAGAGAGGGATCAAGCTAGTTTTGGGGAGGAACCAATGTGGAAAAGCAGAAGAAAAAGGGGATAAAAGGTGCAGATTGCTTGTGAAAAGGTGCTTGGCCAGTAAGCTGCTCTGGCCCTGTGCCTGATAACTGCAGCCTGTCCTGTCCTCTTCTTAACTCCCTTGTGAACTATTCTCTGGGGTGAGGGGACCCTCTCCTTTCTGTTTGTGCAAGTGCTGTTTTCTGTGTTGAGCTGTGTGATTGGTGATAAATATATGCAGTGTGTGCAGGTGTGCTTGTCTGACTACTGGTAAAACAGGTTCAGCCTTGCTATTGCCTGGACCTGGGGACATGGAGCTGTGGCAGCCTGGCTTCTGTTGGGCTATCGGATTTGGCATCTCCTACCTGAGTGCACATACAAGGCTGAGTGGAGGCAGTCTCGTGTGGGAGCTCCCACTGCTGCTGTCAGTGCTGGCCCCTCTGTACCACTGGTGTTGTTAAAAAGCACGTGTGTGGTGGCATACTTTCCCAGCTGCTCAAATCTACCTATGAATGCAAAAGAAAGATGGTTTTGTGCTGCTTCCCAGCAGAAGCGACCAGCCTGTGCCTTGCAGTGGATTTCCCTACAGGAAAGGGGAGCTGCTCAACCTCATGCACTATCCCACAGGCCACTGTAGCATAAAGAGCTCTGTCTGTTTGCCTCTCCTTTCAGCTAGGAAGCTCAGGAGCAAGCAGTGCAAGCCAGACCCTGGACTGGGGAATCAGGGTGTCTGGGTGCTGTAGGGGCCTTCCTCCAGGGACACCCACCCACCCCCCCCCCCCCGAAGGTAAGCACTGCCCCAGAGCTGACACTGGACAGCCCAGGGACTGGCTGAGGCACAGAGGAGAGAAATGGCATTCCCCAGACTTGGCTGCCAGCAGTGCACTGGAGCTGGGAGGGAACCCAGGTGTCTGGGCTCCCAGTCAGCCTCTCCCCTGCTCTCCCCAGTAGACCCCTGCCTTTCACCTTCCCACCCAAACCAGAGGGGAGGGAGGCAGTCTTTGTGCACCAGCCCTGCACCACCCCCATGCCCAGCCCCGCTGCCCCAGGGCTGTGGGTGCAGCAGGTGCAGGTGTGCTGGACACTGTGCTGTGTGCACGCAGCACTGTGTTTGGGCAGGTGTGTGGAAAAGGGGCATGTGCAGCGTCCATGGCGTGCACAGGTCTCTTATCCCCATTCGGAACCACAGATATTAAGGGGGATCTTTGGCCACAGCATGCTGCGTACTTCTGTAATATGCCCATTTAACAGTAAATTCTCTTGCTCCAAACCAACTGCAGGAGGTATCTTGGGGATGAAGGCACTCGCACCAGCTCCATGAATTCTGAGTCCATTGAACCACATCAGTGTGTCACAAGATGTGCAACTCGGGAAGGCGAGAGAAGAAAGAGGGAAAAAGAAGAATCAGAGAGACTAAATGCAGCAACTTAGGAAATTATTGTTGGTCTCTCTCATCTACTGACATAAACAAGCACAAAGTGCAATGGACTTTAGCAGCATTATTATGTTTGGGGAAGTCCAGTAAACTGGTGCTGCTTGGAAGATATACTGCAGAGGGAAATACAAGTTATCCCCGTACTTACCCTGAGATCTGCCTTGTGATAAGCTTGTATCACTGCTGCAATACCTTTGCTGAGGCAGCCTGGAAAAATGCAAAAAGACAGAGTGCCCATACCCTCTATTAGAACAGGTTTGGCTTTCAGGAACAAGGTGCTCTGAAAGACAGGAAATAAACTCTCCTGCATCATCTAGGAAAAACATTTTCACAGACAATGGACAAGCTGCATCAATCTCCTGGCAAACATCAACAAGCCATATAGTCTATGATGGCTTCCTTTCCCCTAAATGCCTGGCCTGTGGTTTATTTTAGCTGTGCTGACAGCAGATCGGCCCCTCTCCAGCAACTCAGTTGACAGTATGAGAAAGACGGGAGTGCAGCTCCCATCACCTTGCTCAGTGTGCTCTCAAGAGGACCAGAAAGAGAAGGACCAGGGTAATGTTTCACCCCGGTCTCCTGTGGGACCTTGCAATGAACTGCCACAGGCTCTTGCTTCCTTCCACAAGGGGCACTAAACCCACCCACAGATAGCCTTGCTCATCAGGCCTTTTTCAAGGTACGCCGAGCAACCTTGAGGGCAGCTGCAAACAAGCAACTGTCCCCACAACCCAGTCCCCACAAAAATTGCGTTTAATTTACTGAGGGAAGAAGTCATTCACTGGCAACTTTCACACAGCATCTGCTCTAAAACTGACTGCTGGCACTCTAGTTCCTGAGGTCTGACAAGGCTTTGTCACCATAACTGGAGGGGAATTCCCCCCAGAAGGTAACACAGTACCTGCTGACATTCTTCCCACCAAGATCAGGCTCTTGCTGAGAAGCACATCCACCCTTCAGAGATGCCGAAACACAACGCCTCCAAACGTCTAAGTGCGACTCCGCAGTGACTGACCAAACATGTTGCACGTTGCCTACATGGAGCAGAGAGAGAGCACAGGTGACTTTGCTGAGTAGCATCATCCTCAACTCCAGCAGAAAATGAGAAAGCCTCTTTCCCTTACAGAGCGTAACATCCTAGGTAAATCTCACCCGCTGTCCCTGGTTTACTGAAAACAGACAAAAAATCATGGGAAGGACAAACCACCTTGGAACAGAAAGGTCACAAATGTTGCGCTTTTTTCTGTTTTTCCCCCTCTGATTAGAGGCCTCCATGAACATTTTTGCTAGCTCTCCAGATAGGCAGGAGGACACAACTGCATGCTGTTCGTTGCTTGCTTCCACCCAGGGGTCTCACAGGGAACATGCTCAGACCTGCTTCCCTGCAGGAAGCTTACATAGAAAATCCACCCACGAGGAGGGCTCTGATGGCTTTCCAGACTGTCTGTATTGTCAGGAAAAAAAGACAGTCTGCACTGCAGTCAGCGTACAAAGGAACAGGAATAACGCTGGGTTCTGGATTCAAAGAGGGAGAGAAGGGAGAGCAGTTCAAAAAGAAGGAGGAATCTCCTTGCTTTGAGAGAAGCCTGTACTCCAGGACTGTCATGCAGACACCGCAGACAGACACGATAGGAAGAGAAGGGTCTTGTACAAACGTACGAGGGCCTGATACATTCCTTTAGGGAACGGGTGCTGTAAACATGAGGGGGTATTTTTCTGGTTCCAGTGTGGACTGTGTGGAAACAACTGCGGGGCGGGGGGGTGGGGGGGAGGAGAAGAATACCCTAGTTTCTACCTCTCATCTAATATCTGAAAAAGAGTGATGAGAGACCTCCCTTATACTGCCAGGAGGAATGAGTGATAATTACCCTAAGAAGATAAAACTGTCACTCAAGGGAAACGCCAGGACTGGCCTTCAGGAATCAGAGGTAGCTGGAGATGCCATGTTCTGAAATGTCTTTCAAGCCCTGCCCTGCAGCATATTGGAATCACATTAAGAGAAATAACCTGATAGCCGCTCTGTGACGTACTAAGTTGATCTTACTTCGGGAAGATTATGAATGAAGGAGCAGGGGGAAGAGAAGGAAGGAAGGGAGGGAAGATTGGGTCTCTTTGGACACCACTGCATTTGCCCAGCCACAGTATTTCTCGCCACAGTATTTCTCACTTCGGAATGATTTCTGAGGAGGGAACTAGAACATGTAGTTAAGTGTGTCATTAAATACTTAGGAAGCAAAATTGTTAGTGGGATTCTGTTTTTCCTTCCTATAGATATGTTCCTCAACAAAAAAAGAAAGACAATCCAATAACATTCAGAATCAGAGCTGGAAGATGGCTGGCAACACCATTGCTCCACTTATATTTCTTCATCATTTACAGTATTTTGAAAGCACAATTTGCTGTATGAGTGCCTCAGCTCTAGACACATTCTTTGAATTTAAATACGTTTTCAATGGCTGGTGACATCCACTGTACCCAAACTGCAACAAGATCAGTTTGCACTTGTAGCTCTTTGTTAGCTGGTGATTTGAGACCCAATTCTGCCAAAGCGTGCCTGTAGATAGAATTTTAAATGTTCATGGTTTCAGAAATTTCTTCTTGAGCAGCATCCCCTCCTTCACTGAGCTCAGGATGCCTATGCCACACCTGTGTGGAGTATAAAATAATGAGGACTGAAAGCTTAAGTGTGTCTGTAGCAAGGTGGAAGAGATGCTTATGGCTGCAACTCAGTATGAGAGGGAAAGCAGGAAAAAGCAGGAAAAGCAAAGAAGCGTTTTCAGAAAGGGCTAAAGAACCCAACAGAGGAGAAGATTTAATACTGCAGCTGGGCGTTTTTTTCTTCCCCAACTCTCAAATCAACTATTGATCAGCAAATTCAAACATTAACCAAGATTTGTTTTTTTATCCCTCTCAGTTCTGCCAAACGTCAGTGTAATACATGCTAGGCCTTTTGTTTCAGCTGGTGCATCCTGACGGCATGGCAAAGCCAAGGCATTGTAGGTCCCCTGCTTACACCTGTCCATAACTTTGTTGTGCTGGTCAGGATTCCCTGAGAGTTGTCATTAGGTGCAATTCATTTACCCAAGAACGTAAGACACTAGCTCCTCTTTAATATTAGCTGACAGGTTATGTTATATAGCATCCTTTCCCAGAAGCAGTGGAGAAGAAGTCACAGTTCAACAGATAATGGGTTATTTTCCAAAATTCCTGGAAAGGACAATACCAATTGTAATTTGGCTCCACAATTTATAGTACACTGTTAAACACTGTGGAGAATGGCAAGAGGCCAGAAGGAGGCAGAATTGAGTAAAATTGCATCTCAGCTGTAAAACAGGTCATTTTGAATGCATGCAGTCCAGAGGCGCCTTAATTTTACAGACCTCCATACTACGAGCTCCAATTGAAACAAAATGCTTCTGTACATTGCTGCTTCATAATTTCATCTGTTAGATGCAGTTCCAACTCTTAGTCCTTTGGGTTCTGTAAAACAATCACTTCCATTGCAAAAATGAATGGTATTGAGAAAAAGCCTACTAAAAATGGGGGGGAGTAGCTGAATTTCACCCTACACGGGATTTTTACAGCAGCCCAAGTCACATATGGCAGCAATGGCTTCTGCAGAGAGGCCCAAAGCTGCCTTCTCCACAGAACTGAAAAGGAAAAAAACCTTCATCCTGTTTGGCTGATCTCAAATATACAGGCCCAGAGCATCCAGGCTGTTAACAAGACTGCTTTAGAGTACCAGTCTGAAAGATTCAGCACCACTTTGTCCTGTGGTCACAATACTGGAAAAGCCCTGCCCAAACCTCAAAATCTATTCACTAGTAGACATGAGGGAAAAAGGCCCACAAAGTCCTTCAAAATCAAGATGCCAAGCAAGAAGTATCGTTTGAATCCAATTCACTCTAGCTGGCTATTCTGCAGATGAATAATGAGTTCACTGCCAACTTGCTGCTCTTCATGCTTTGGACACAGCAAACAGGAAAGAAGAAAAGGTTGGGGGGGGAAGGGGGAGAAAGGAAAGAAGACAGGGAGTAGAAATGGGCATTTTGGGCTGATATTGTTAGGATACCAGAGAGTTATCAACAAGAAAATAGGCTGGGCTGTCACATTAAACATGGCTTTTGACAGCTGAGAAACAGTAGGGCCTGGATGCAGAATCAATTCCTGCCACAGACTTTTCTTCTCAGGAAGTTCTTGTCCATTCCTGCTTAACACAAGACCTGGGCACAACTCAGCCCCTTAAAGAGGCTGTAAACTGCAGCTGAAAAGTGCCCGACTCACCTTATTGTGCCAGTCTTGCTCAACCCCCTCCTAACACTTCACTTAGATGTGTGGCACTGCAGTACGTGATCATGACAATTCAGATTCCCAGAACACCTAGCTGGAGCAGGAGAGACTTCTAGTCTCTACTCTAGCATTTCTCACTGCTGAGGGCTTGCCTTTGCAACCTTGAGATTGTCTGTATTTCAAGAAATTGTATTTTAAACTGCCAAAAGTCCTTCTAAGCAAGTAACGCATAGCACGGGAGCTGTCAGGACACATCAGCTCCTTAGTCCCACTGAGCTTCCTTTCACCTGCTTGAACTACAAGAACTAACTGCAGCAACACATTATTCTTTTTTAGAAAAACCTACAGTGCAACCACCTCATGTATTTTCCCAGTGTATTTCCCAGTACCTTATAGGCAGCAGAGAGATGCTGAAGCTGGAGAATAAGGAGCTGGCTCCAGGTTTGCAGAGTGTTCTCTGGCAGTTCTCCCTCTCTCTGCTGCTGGACTCCTCAGCCCTTCTCCTCTTGGCAGAAGCTCAACCGCTTGCCCATCTCCAATAGACTTTTTTGTGCTCTTGCAGTAAAAAGGAACTCACTAGAACAGCAGAAGGTGGCACATCAACAAGAACAGCTCTACACCTCCCTACTTCCCAGCTGTTGGCTCTGAAGCAGGAAAACATCAGAATTGCTCTGCTTAACAGAGGCAAGGACAGTTCCCCCTGCCCCCACCAAATGGTTCTTCTCCCTTATCATCCAAAACAGCTGAATCCTTTAGACTGCCTCCTTCCCAGAAAAGATCTGCCCAAAATATAAGCAACTAAACCTTGTATCCAGCAACTGCTGAAGATCAAATTCAGCTATAGGCACCTGGTGCCACCAAAAGATTAAAGAACGTCATAATCATAGGATGTTGCAGGAAGAGCCTCTTGAAAGGGATCTTAAACTCATGGCTGTAACTTCTCTTCCACTTTTCTGAAGCTGTCTCATGGGTCTATGTTACCACAGTCCAAAATAAGTTGTCCACAGTCCAAAAGGGGGTCCAAAAGTTGTCCAAAGTCACCACAGTCCAAAAGCCCTCCCTATTCTGCCTGAAAGTTGTTCAGAAAAGCTCAGACGCCCTCTTTCAGCCTTATTCATATGCTGTTAAGAGCATCAGCTTGTAGAAATTCTTATGCTAATGTCAGAAACTGTCAGCAGCCATGTTATGCTGAGTACCTGCCCTCTTACCTGAGCAGTTATTAGGTTTCATCTGTATCAACAAGACATAACAGTGTAGCATGCAGCTGATGGAACACTATTTCAGAAAATTTATTTAATTTTCCTCTCCTATTTCCTGCATGCTGTTGCCAATAATTCTGAAACCACGTCCTCCACAAACATCTCTTCAAATACAAGGTGGTTGCTTACAAAGTGCTTCCCAACATATTTCAGAGCAAATGAACCTCCAGAAGACAGCCAGCCACACTCCGCAAGACAGCCTGGGATGCTCTCATGCTCAGCTGAAATCTTCTCCCACATCCCGACGATCTTTGCTACAAGCCAAGTACACATGCCAGCACAGACACAGCCTTCCTAAACGCAGCTCTCTCCTGCCTGCCACAGCCACTCACACAAAAAGCCTCCATGGCCTGGGCAGCTTTTCCACTTGGGGGAGACACCCAAGAGTACCCGCTCCTACAGCACCTCCTTTATCCCGGCAGCACTACGACCTCTCACTGCCCTTCAAATCCAACACTCCCAAAAAGAACGACAGCTGCACCAACAGGAAAAACACGATCCCCAGGTTTCCCCAAACTAACACCTCCTGCCACCTACCTGGGAGCTGCTGCCTGAGCTCGACCAGTCCATCGGCTGGGGTGACCTGGCTGATGCCAGACCAGCTGTCTTCACCGCCTGCAAAGCAAAAGGAGGCATTTTGAGGCAAAGGCCTGTGGAAAAAAACACCAAGAGCCACTGCCTCTTCTCTCCCGGGTCCTGCCACATGACAAGGACAGCAAACAAATTCCCAGGTCCCCCTGCAACAACGTCTCTTGCATTATGCCCCATTTGGGGCACAACCAAATGCACGCAAGGCACACATTTGTGCCCCACTGTGTGCACCACCAAAGGCACACAAGCATGGACTCACAAGAGGCTACCAAGCTCTCAATTCCAAGCCCATCTTGCAATGGCGTCTCTCTGCTCAGCGGGACACACCCTTGCCAAGTCACCCTCCCCACCTCTCCCCTAAATAACTCCTGCCACCACCTACCTGGGAGCTGCTGCCTGAGCTCGACCAGTCCATCGGCTGGGGTGACCTGGCTGATGCCACCCCAGCTGTCTTCACCGCCTGCAAAGCAAAAGGAGGCATTTTTAGGCAAGGGCACACAGAAAGAACCATCAAGAGCCACTGCCTCTTCTCTCCCGGGTCCTGCCACATGCCAAGGACAGCAAACACATGCCCAGGCGCCCCCGCAACAACGTCTCTTGTATTATGCCCCATTTTGTGCACAACCAAAGGCACACAAGCGTGGATGCAAAACAGGCTTCCAAATTCACGCTTCCAAGACCATCTTGCAGTGGTGCCTCTCTGCTCAGCGGCACACACCCTTGCCAAGCCACCCTCCCCACCTCTCCCCAAACTAACACCTGCCGCCACCTACCTGGGAGCTGCTGCCTGAGCTCGACCAGTCCATCGGCTGGGGTGACCCGGCTGATGCCACCCCAGCTGTCTTCACCACCTGCAAAGCAAAAGGAGGCATTTTGAGGGAGAGGCACACTGAGAGAACCACCAAGAGCCACTGCCTCTTCTCTCCCGGGTCCTGCCACATGACAAACCCCTCAAACACATGCCCAGGTCCCCAGCAACAACGTCTCTTGCATTATGCCCCATTTTGTGCACAACCAAAGGCACACAAGCATGGATGCACAACAGGCTTCCAAGCCCATGCTTCCAAGCCCATCTGGCAATGGTGCCTCTCTGCCCAGTGGAACACACCCTTGCCAAGCCACCCTCTCCAACTCTGCCCAAACTAACACCTCCTGCCACCCACCTGGGAGCTGCTGCCTGAGCTCGACCAGTCCATCGGCTGGGGTGACCTGGCTGATGCCAGCCCAGCTGTCTTCACCGCCTGCAAAGCAAAAGGAGGCATTTTAAGGCAAAGGCCTGCGGAAAGAACCACCAAGAGCCACTGCCTCTTCTCTGTTGGGTCCTGCCACATGCCAAGGACAGCAAACGCACTTCCTGGCCAACTCGCAACAAAGTCCCCTCTACTCTAGCCCAATCTGTGCCCAAGCAAAGGCACACAAGGCACACATTCCTGTGCCCCATTTTGTGCACAACCAAAGGCACACAAGCATGGATGCACAACAGGCTTCCAAATTCACGCTTCCAAGACCATCTTGCAGTGGTGCCTCTCTGTGCAGCGGCACACACCCTTGCCAAGCCACCCTCCCCACCTCTCCCCAAACTAACTCCTGCCGCCACCTACCTGGGAGCTGCTGCCTGAGCTCGACAAGTCCATGGGCTGGGGTGACCTGGCTGATGCCAGCCCAGCTGTCTTCACCGCCTGAAAAGCAAAAGGAGGCATTTTGAGGCAAAGGCCTGCGGAAAGAACCACCAAGAGATACTGCCTCTTCTCTGTCGGGTCCTGCCACATGACAAGGACAGCAAACACATGCCCAGGTCCCCCCACAACAACATCTCTTGTATTATGCCCCATTTTGTGCACAACCAAAGGAACACAAGGCGCACATTCGTGTGCCCCATTTTGTGCACCTCCAAAGGCACACATGCATGGATGCAAAACAGGCTTCCAAATTAACGCTTCCAAGACCATCTCGCAATGGCACCTCTCTGCTCAGCAGCACACACCTTTGCCAAGTCACCCTCCCCACCTCTCCCCTAAATAACTCCTGCTGCTACCTACCTGGGAGCTGCTGCCTGAGCTCGACCAGTCCATTGGCTGGGGTGACCTGGCTGATGCCAGCGCAGCTGTCTTCACCACCTGAAAAGCAAAAGGAGGCATTCAGATGGAGAGGCACACAGAAAGAACCACCAAGAGCCACTGCCTCTTCTCTCCTGGGTCCTGCCACATGCCAAGGACAGCAAACGCACTTCCTGGCCAACTCGCAACAAAGTCCCCTCTACTTTAGCCCAATCTTTGCCCAAGCAAAGGCACACAAAGCACACATTCGTGTGCCCCATTTTGTGCACAACCAAAGGCACACAAACATGGATGTAAAACGCTTCCAAGCCCATCTCGCAGTGGCACCTACCTGGGAGCTGCTGCCTGAGCTCGACCAGTCCATTGGCTGGGCTGACCTGGCTGCTGCCTGCCCAGCTGTCTTCACCACCTGCAAAGCAAAAGGAGGCATTTTGAGGGAGAGGCACACTGAGAGAACCACCAAGAGCCACTGCCTCTTCTCTCCTAAGTCCTGCCACATGACAAACCCATCAAACACATGCCCAGGTCCCCAGCAACAACGTCTCTTGCATTATGCCCCATTTTGGGCACAATCAAAGGCACACAAGCATGGATGCAAAACAGGCTTCCAAGCTCCCACTTCCAAGCCCATCTTGCAATGGCGCCTCTCTGTGCAGCGGCACACACCCTTGCCAAGCCACACTCCCCACCTCTCCCCAAACTAACACCTGCCGCCACCTACCTGGGAGCTGCTGCCTGAGCTCGACCAGTCCATGGGCTGGGGTGACCTGGCTGATGCCACCCCAGCTGTTTTAACCAGCTGCAAAGCAAAAGGAAGCATTTTGAGATAAAGGCACACAGAAAGAGCCACTGCCTCTCCTCTGTCGGGTCCTGCCACATGACAAGGACAGCAAACAAATTCCCAGGTCCCCCCGCAATACAGCTCTTGCATTATGCCCCATTTTGGGCACAACCAAAGGCAGACAAGGTACACATTTGTGCCCCACTGTGTGACAACCAAAAGCACACAAGCATGGATGCAAAACAGGCTTCCAAGCTCACGCTTCCAAGCCTATCTTGCAATGGCGCCTCTCTGCTCAGCAGCACACACCCTTGCCAAGCCAGCCTCCCCACCTCTCCCCAAACTAACTCCTGCCGCCACCTACCTGGGAGCTGCTGCCTGAGCTCGACCAGTCCATTGGCTGGGCTGACCTGGCTGTTGCCTGCCCAGCTGTCTTCACCACCTGCAAAGCAAAAGGAGGCATTTTGAGGGAGAGGCACACTGAGAGAACCACCAAGAGCCACTGCCTCTTCTCTCCTGGGTCCTGCCACATGCCAAGGAAAGGAAACCACCAAAGGCACACAAGCATGGACTCACAAGAGGCTACCAAGCTCGAACTTCCAAGTCCATCTTGCAGTGGTGCCTCTCTGCTCAGCGGCACACACCCTTGCCAAGCCACCCTCCCCACCTCTCCCCTAAATAACTCCTGCCGCCACCTACCTGGGAGCTGCTGCCTGAGCTCGACCAGTCCATCGGCTGGGGTGACCTGGCCGATGCCAGCCCAGCTGTCTTCACTGCCTGCAAAGCAAAAGGAGGCATTTTTAGGCAAGGGCACACAGAAAGAACCACCAAGAGATACTGCCTCTTCTCTCCTGGGTCCTGCCACATGCCAAGGACAGCAAACACATGCCCAGGCGCCCCCGCAACAACGTCTCTTGTATTATGCCCCATTTTGTGCACAACCAAAGGCACACAAGCATGCATGTAAAACAGGCTTCCAAATTCACGCTTCCAAGACCATCTTGCAATGGCGCCTCTCTGCGCACCGGCACACACCCTTGCCAAGCCACACTCCCCACCTCTCCCCAAACTAACTCCTGCCACCACCTACCTGGGAGCTGCTGCCTGAGCTCGACCAGTCCATGGGCTGGGGTGACCTGGCTGATGCCACCCCAGCTGTCTTCACCACCTGCAAAGCAAAAGGAGGCATTTTGAGGCTAAGGCCTGCGGAAAGAACCACCAAGAGCCACTGCCTCTTCTCTCCCGGGTCCTGCCACATGACAAGGACAGCAAACACATGCCCACGTCCCCCCGCAACAACGTCTCTTGCATTATGCCCCATTTTGGGCACAACCAAATGCACGCAAGGCACACATTGGTGCCCCATTTTGTGCACAACCAAAGGCACACAAGCATGCATGCAAAACAGGCTTCCAAGGTCCCACTTCCAAGACCATCTTGCAATGGCACCTCTCTGCTCAGCAGCACACACCCTTGCCAAGCCAGCCTCCCCACCTCTCCCCAAACTAACTCCTGCCGCCACCTACCTGGGAGCTGCTGCCTGAGCTCGACCAGTCCATCGGTTGGGCTGACCTGGCCGATGCCAGCCTAGCTTTTTTCACCACCTGCAATGCAAAAGGACACATTTTGAGGCTAAGGCACACAGAAAGAGTCACTGCCTCTTCTCTGTCAGGTCCTGCCACACGCCAAGGACAGCAAACACATTCCCATGCCTGCCCCACCAGGGTCTCTTCTACTGGCATCCCGTTTGCTCTTACTGACCGCCTACAAGAATGGATACACAACACGTTTTCCAGCCTCATCTTGCAAGGTTAAGCATCGGGCTTAACCTGAGAAATTTTATGAGCCCTAGGCTATTCCCTAGCTCTCCCCATAAGCTCATTTTTAGTGCATATCAGCAAGATTCAATAGGGAAGCAGAAAAGCATGGTACTGCCTCTTACTTATCGCAATGCCACTAGCTATTTGTTGCGGATTATGAGATTTTCATGTATTCCCCATCTCCCTCTCAGTGCAATGGGATGCTCAGAGACATCTGTTGTCAGAATTGCTTTTCATCTGGGAATCTCCACTGTAGCGTTGGCAATGGAGAGAGGTCACCAAGCTGCTCTCACCACATGTTCAGTTATGACCTGTGTCCTCAGGTGGGCCTTCCCCTTCTGTGACTACCCTCTTGCTTTTGCTGCATTGAAATAACTTCTGTACTAGTAGCCGGAGACCCTTCTGCAAAGCTCATCCCAAGCTCTCTTTAAGGCCTCTTCTTTTCCTTATCCTGTCTGATCTTACAGACTTCCCTGCTCTCCTGACCTCTGACAAACTATCTAGGACTCCAAGGACAACTTTCCCCTTCTCTACACAGTACTCCTTGCTTTCATAGTAAACCATACAGGGGGGTTTACTGGGACCCTTAGTCTTTCACTCTTGATTGTAAGAAACAGGCTGCTCATGCTCTTCATGCAGAATTTTAGCAGCCTGCAGGCTCCTGCGGCTTTTTCCTGGGCAGTCTTCTGTAGTATTTTACTAATTGCCTCTTCCTTATGTCGCTCCCTTTCTTGAAATGATCTGTGTACATCCTGGCTCTGGTTGGCTTGCACTCTGCTATTCTCATGTTAAGCCCAGCTGCACTTCACCACCCCAGAGTGACTCTCTCCAGTACCTCCCAGACTAAATCCTGCACAAACTAAATCCAGACCAAGTCCACCACAGTGTCTTTTCTCACTGCTTCACAGACCACCTGGTGTAGGAAGCAGCCCTTTACAAGCAGGAGACACTTCAGGTCTGAAGGCATCGTCTCCTGACAGGGCCTCTGGCCTTCTAGCCAAGCATCACAAGACGTCAGTGCTGCCTCTGTGCCTCTTCCCATCTTCCCCTTTGTGTGAGGCAGCCCAGCTGGAACCTCAGCCAGCCCTTCCAGGCCTTTGGCAGGCTCTCCCCCTCCTCCTCAGCGCAGGAGGAAGGCCAGGGCACAAAAGCCTGGAGCCTGCCCTGTCTGATGGAAAAGGGCAGAGAGGCATGCCTGCCTCTGCTTCGCCCAGCACCTACCGCTGTGTCACTGTTGAGCCATGCACAAATACTCCCCTGTGTCTCTCCCCATGTAGGTGTCACTTCCCCCTTGGGGGCTTTGGACCAAGGGCAGGGCTGTTCTCTTCACTCTTTCAAAGCACTTTGTGTTCATGTCAGCCATGGTTGTCAGCCCAGAGGCTTTGTGTCCCTTGGCCAGGGCAGTTGCAAGGAGTTCAGGATCTAATGACAAGGCTGCTTTTCCTGTAACTCCAAGAGCCCCTGCCCTAAGGACCCTCTGCCAAATGCCTGCAGACCAGGTGATCATCTGAGGCTGCAGCCTCCCTCCAAACCCCCTCTCCCAGAACATCAGGTGATGTTTCATCCTCAGGAATTTAAATGCCCACAGGCATTTCCAACAACTCCAGGGCCTCACCCAGGGACATCCACCCCGCCAGGGCTGGAGGCTCCCAGGGGCCAAGACCAGCTCCCCAGCATCAGCAGCCCCTGACTGCTCCCATCCCCTGGGGTCCAGTCGAGACTGCCCATGCCAGGCCAAGTCCTCCCTCACCTCCGCCACACACTCCCTGGGTGCGGCTCCCCAAGGCCAAGGGGAAAGTGGAACGGTTCATGGATAAATGAGCGGCCCAACCTCATCTCTTCCCCATTACCTCCATCACACCCTGCCCCGCCAGCCCCATCTCGTGGGCCTGCCTCCCCTCTCACCCACCCCGCAGGCCTCCCCCACGCCAGCACCAGACATACCTGCCCAAGCTGGCAGGCCCTGCTGCGCACCCGGCCTCTTCTCCCCAGGCCGACACGGCGAAGGCCACAGGCGACCTCCTTCCCTCCTGTGCACATGGGCATCATGAGCAGCAACACACCAACAGCCACCGACCACGGGGAGAACCGCTCTGGCACAGAAACCCCACGGCCGGAGCCCTGAGTGCATCCGTGTTCCCATGGCGATAACGGCCACTCAGAATGGAAGCAGAAGGGGGCCAGGAGGGGGCTGGGGGAGACGGCCCTGTAGCACTCGCCTCAGCACTGCCCACCACGGCTGCAGAGACCAAACCTGGGAGCAGCCAGCACTTGCTGCTTTGGACTGCGTCCCCCACTTGTTGCCCAGCTGCTTTCCCAGTCATGGTTTCTTCTGGGTGCAGAGGTTTGGGCCCGCCACTTGCAGCAGGACAAGAGCGCCCCAGCACTGTGCTGATGCTCAGAGAGGAGGATGTTATGCTACGATGCGACCCATCGTTCTCTGTCCCCACCAAAGCCCTCAGGCTGAGACCCCATCTGGGCATGTGCTGACACTCCCAAACCAGCCTGGATAACCGGTACTGCACACTGAACCCCAGAGGTTTAGGAGCACTGTGCAAGGGAGCTGGGCGTGTGGTGCTGCACATGCAGCACAGCCCCTCTGCGCTGCTCCCACTTTGCCTGCTGGGGAGCAGCGCTGAGTCCAAGCACAGATGTCACAAAACAAGACAGAGCCCCCAGCGCTGAGCCTGGGCCGAGCTGGCACCTCCTCTCAACCCTGGTCCTCAGGGTGTGCAGCAGCTCAGGGCTGAGCCCCAGGGTCCTGCAGGGGCTGGGGATCCCCCTGCCGTGGGCCAGGCCCAGGGTGGTGGAGCCAGCACGTGACCAGAGCTGGTCGGTGCCTCCTGGCTGGCAGACAGGGTCCCAGGGCCAGCGCAGCCATAGCCAAGGCCGAGCGAGCTGAGGAGCCCCACGCTGACTCTGGCTGGGCTGCGCAGGGAGGGACTGGGGTATGGCATGGCCCTGCACCACTGCTCCCAGCACCGGCGGCCCAGAGCTGGGCTCCCCTTGCTGCCCCGCACGGCCCCCAGGGCAGCCAGGAGCCCCGCAGCGCTCCTGCGGCAGAGCCCAGCCCCTGCGGGGCAGCGGCCGGGCCCCGGGGCCCTGCACTGCCCAGGCACATGATGCCAGGCTGCCCCGAGGCCCCACCATGCCCCGCCCTGCCGCCCACAAGATGGTGCCTGGGCCGGGGAGGGCCGCCCACCGGGTCACGTGGCACTAAGGTTGCTATGGCATCGTCCCCTCCATGCGGCCCTCCTGTTGGCTGGCAAGAGGATGAGGGTGGGGATCCCTTGGACTGACAGTTCTGCCAGCCAATCGGAGTCTAGCATTCAGAGTCTGCAGGAGGGGAGGAAGTTGTGGGGCCTCATCTGGAGGAGAGAAGAGAGAGGAGAGAAAGAGAGAGCGGGGGGGGGGAGAGAGAGAGAAAAAGAGAGAGGGAAGTGAAAGAGAAGAGGGAGAAAAGAAGGGGAGACGAGCATGGAGGAGTGAGAGAGCAGCGGGAAAGCAAGAGAGCAGGGCAGAGCTGTGCTGGCAGTGACCGCTGCTCCCTCGCCTCTCCCTGTCACACTGAGGTTACCTCTGCCTTCCCCACAGCCTCCTGCCCTCCCTGCAGAAATGCTTTCTCCCCAGCTTTGGCCAGCCAAAAGCCCTCCCGGCCTCACTGAGAAGCACGGGGCCCTGACAGCAAAACTGCCCCAACCCTGTGGGGGCTGCAGGGCCAGCGCAGACACCTGCTCTCACCAGGACCTTTAGCAAAGGGGGCCATTTGTCAAGCAATCTGGGTGGGGGGAAATGGCCAAGACTAGGCATTTCCCCCAGGGCTGGCCTACCCTGGAGCTCAGATTTAACTCTGCTCCTGCTTCTCTGAGCCTGGTGTCCTTTCCCATGGCAAGAGCATGCTCCAGCTGCTGCCTCTGCAGTGCAGCGCCTGTGCCCATTGCACAGCCCCGGAAGAAGTCCCCCACCAACCACCTTGGCCATGGGGGCCTTGCAGATGCTCCTGAGATCACTGTGCCTCCAGCAGGTTGCAAGGTATCCCCTCTGGGCCCTCCCACCCAGACACACCGGGGAAAACCCACCCTTTGGGAACAGGGGTCACAAAGCCACCTCAGGGACTAGCTTTGGTCACTCGCTGCTTTGGGGCACTTACCCAACATCTCCTGCCGTGCACGCATCCTCCCTGCCTCCCTGTATACTGGCAGGACAGTGCTCCCTGCCAGGGGCTTCTGACACTTCCTTGCAAACAGCATCACCTGTGCTGAGAAAAAAAGCCCCTCGTGGGTAAATGAGAGCAGAACTGGGACAAGACCAACATGTGTCTCTCCGGCACCCCAGGTCCCAGGTCAGGCTCCTGCTCAGAAAACTCCAGCCTAAGAAACGCTGGCTGAGGACTGGCTGCCTGCTGTGAAGAAGCCAGAGATCCTAGCTGCTCCCCAAAATGACCTGCCTGGCAGCACCCAGGAGGCAACAGCTGCAGATGCAACCAATATTTAGCACTACCCCAAGAGCACTAACAAACAGAGCCACTGTTGTGCCCCACACACAGTGTTGCCCCCCTTCCCCCCAAAAAATCCCAGGGTAGCAGCGGGTTGTCAGGGAGCCCCAGCGATGGGCACAGCAGGCCCCAGGCCCAGACATTTCTGCATATCCATGGACAAGCGCTAAAAGCTCCTTCACAGCTCCCCCCACCACAGGAGGAGAAGGCAGAAGAGCAGTCAGCACCACAACCTGGTGTAGCAGAAGCCAAAATATCCCCCCTCGTCATGGCAGGGCAGGACCGGACCCCAGCTGGACACCACTCCCTGAGCCCTTCATGGCAGAGACCTCGCTGTAGCCGTGCTACCAACAGCGGCTCTGACCCATTGCAAACAAAGAGCTGCCATCACTGGGGATTTATGGGCCACACGGAGCATCAGGGGGATGCTTGAGCCTCTTCCCAGGGAGAGGGCAGCGAGGGGCATATATAAAAATATGTGCACACAAAAACACACACAAATCACCGCACACCCTACAAATCACCAAGAGACCTCTACTTTTCAGATGAGCCTTTGTTACCTGATTATTTCCCTATTTCAGTTATCTTTTCACTTCAAGTATCAAGTATCTTCAAGTATTTAGCCATTCCTGCAAGTATCATTGTTGCAATTGGCATTTCTCCCACAGGAAAACCCACAGGCCAGGACTGGGGAGGGCTGAGATTAGCCCCAGTCCCCTTAGCAGCTGCTTCAAGGAGAGATTTCAACTCTGGCCCAGGAAGAGGTCTGGACCCATCCTTCCAGAAGCTTCATCCCCAATAACCCCTCCAGGGACTTGGGGACTCCTGTTCCAAACCTCAATACATCTGCTGCTCGCCTCGGGACCCCCAGCAAGGGCACAGAGCACCCAAGGGGCAGGGGGGCTTTCTCCAAACGCTGCCAGTGACTCCTGCCCCACGACAGGCTGTAACACAAGAGCCCCAAAATCTCTGCTTCCCTTAGTGCTTACTCAGCCCAGAGTTGAAAACACAATTTGAGCAGGTTTGCTTTTAGACTGCCTGGAAACCTCAACACACTTTCCTTCCCCTGCGCTCCTCCTGAGCGGGCTGCTCGCACCTCCTTTCCTCTCTGTCTGCCCTGGCTGGGGAAAAGTGCCCAGGAAGTCTGCCTGCAGTGCTTCTAGTTGGGCTCTTCTCATTGCTTGTCCAAATGTGCCACAGAGCCTAGGAAGGGGATTTTCCTGCTCCAAAGATGCACAACGTGCCTGTCCTGCATGGCAGGAGCAGGGTACAAATCCAAGTGAGGAATCAGAAGGGAGCTCCATGGGCCCTCCCAGCCCTTGCTGGCTCCCTCAGGAGACTCCTTTCCTCTGAGATACCAAGGCCTTGCCTCCAGGGATCAAGACACTGAGCTTGCTAAAAGGAGCTGAGTGCCTTCATGGCAAAATTCCTGTTATCCAAGAAGAGTTGGGGTCATTTCCATGCAGGAGGTGCTGCCTCCATCATGTCAAAAACCAGATGCTCAAACGCGGAAGGAGGCACAACAGGCTCCATGGCACCCAGTCTGTGTGCTGGACCCTGCTGCTTCATTTCAGGCACCACTTTGCAAAAGGAAGGAAAATCCATGCCCCCTCCTCAACTCTTTCTCTGTCTGGCCCTGTTGCCTGCCAGGAGCCCCCAGCCAGCTCCTGCCAGGTGCAACCAAGCGGCTGCTGCCACCCACCCCAGCTGCATCCTGCCCTCTCCCTCAGCAGTGCCACTGCTTCCTCCCTCTGACCACTCCCAGCCTTTGGGCACTTTCTGCTTCTGGGGTTTGGGAAAATGCAGCAGGCTCAGAGCAAAGCAGAAGCACCGCAATTCAAACCCCAGGGAGGGGAGGTAGAGCAAGGCCATTCTTGCACAGCCCCAGGGCAGCCAGGGACCCCTGGGCAGAAGGATGGGATGGGGCAGCCCCAGGATGGACCAGAGCATGACCAGGAGCAATAAAAAATCTCCGCTCACCCTCTGGTATCCTGCTCCCCTCCAGCTCCCTCATGCCTGCGCTCTCCCCAGGCTCGTTGAGGGCAGGCAGGGGGACTACAGACCCCACACCCATCCCAGGGAGCCCAGCTGCCTCACTGACCCCAGCCCAGCTCTGGCCACGAGGCCCCACTGCCTTCCCACCACCAGAAGAGCTCAGCTCTCCAGCTCTGCCCACGCTCTGTCCCCGGACCCTCCTGCCCTCCCACTGCTCGAGAACCCCCGGTACCTGGGGGCCAGGGGGAGGCTCCCACAACCATCAATGCCCTGAGCATTGCCAGGTCCCTGCTGCATGCTGGAACCTTGGGCCGGGCCGGGCCAGGAGGGGGCTGATGTGCTGGAGCCCCCCTGGCTGGCCCTGCTCTGGCAGCACTGCTGGGACCATGCTGGAAGTACTGGGAGCAGTTCTGGACTCCAGGACAAGACAGACATGGTCGTGCTGCAGCAAGTCCAGCAATGGGCCACACGGATCATTGGGGGACTGGAGTATCTGCCACCCGAAGCGTGGCTGAGGGAGCTGGGACAGTTTAGCATAGAGGAGGGGAGATTCAGGGGGACCTTTTCAATGGGTAGAGAAAGAAATACATGATGTGGGAGGGAGAGGTTACAGAAGATGGAGCCAGACTCTTCTCAGTGGTCCACAGGGACAGGACAAGAGGCAATGGGCACACAAGGAAAGACAGAAATTCCATTTAACCATAAGAAAAGCCCATTTCACTGTGAGGGTGACTGAGTCCTTTCCTTTCCAGGGGCTCATTGTGCTGCCCTTTGGCATGGTGTGCTAGCAATGCCTGCACTCAGAATGGCTGTGGGACCTCCACCAGGATCGGCCCCTTGCTCTGCACCTTTCCCTTGAGTCATCCCGGCTCTCCTGGAGTCCTGCATGGTGACAGCGCTCAGTCCTCCCCGAGAAGACTTACACTTCACCTTGGGAGCCAGGAACTCACCTGTCAGTGTGAGCCCTGCTCCTGCGCCTCCTCCACCAAGCTGAGGACGCATAGTGCGCTGTGCCCAGGACTCCCCAGCGGAGCTGGTCGCCTCGGGGGGACCTGCTGCCGGGCCTCTCTTGGTCAGAGGAAGGCTCCCTGTGCCTGCTGGGCCACCTCAGGGGCTACTGCCATGCTTTGCCCCACGCCGATGGCAGGGCGTGTGCTGTGGGGGCAGAGACTCGCTGAGCTTTTTTCCCTTTTCTCCTCTGTCAGCGGACTTCAAGCTGAGCGCTGCCAACCAGCAGCGTGGCCAAATTCAGCCAGAGCCATGCTTGTGAACTGGGCAATGTCTTCTGCCAAGCAGAAAAGCAACCTCTTCCCTCTGCTCCCCACCTTCCCTGGGCCATGACAACGCATGCCCTGCATGGAGGGGTTGGGTCCTTTCTGAAAAAAGCCCAACTGGACAAGAGCTTGGGGATGTATTTGACACAAGAGGCAACAAGCAAAAGCCTCCCCAGGCAATGTCAGAAGCGCCCAGGCAGAGAGGGCAGATTAGAGCTCAGATGGTGCCAGCGGCATTGCTGGGTGCAGCTGGCTTGTGCTGGCTGCAGGGAAAAAGGCACCATCATCTGAAATTCCTCCCTCCTCTGCTGACATCACAGACTAGAAAAGAAAGAGACACTCAGCCGGTGACAGCAGCGTGGAGTGAGCCAACAGCTGGGCTGCATTGCAGGCGATCCACACCAACCTCCCATCTGCCCTGCAGGCAGCCCCGCTCCGGCCCTGGGCTCAGCGCAGATCTTGTGGGAGGGCACCGTCCCACAGCCCCGCTCCGACAAGGCGAGCGGGCAGGGCTTCGCCTGGCCCAGGCTGCCTCTCTCAGCCTCTCTTCCTATGACAGATGCTGCGGTCCCTTCATCATCTTTGTGGCCCTTCACTGCACTTGCTCTGGTAGCTCCATGTCCCTTTTGTCCTGGGGAGCCCAGGACCACACGCAGCACTCCAAGTGTAGGGGGGAGTCCGTGAAGGCTGTGTACAGAAGATGCCTGGCCTCATCTGGGGATAAACAACACTAACCAAGCATTGGACTGACAGCAGGGCAGGGCCCATCCCCGTGGGCAGTGTGGGCAAAGAGCCCGCGTGGGCAGGGGTGAGTTGCGCCATGGGCACAGGAGCAGAGCTGGGCTGCCCCAGGGGCTCCCTGTGTGTGCCGAGCCCATGAGATGCCCTTGGCTGGGGCCAGGGCAGAGCCCAGGTGCCCTCGGCCCTTGGGAGCAGAGCGCAAAGGCAAGGCCAGAGGCCAGCTGGCCGTCCTGCGGGACGTGGTCCAGGGCCCGTGTCCCCTGCCCCTGCCCTCCGTGTGCTCCTTGGCTGCCTCAGCCCCATCTGTCCTCTGCTCCCACCTGCCCCGCACAGCTTTGGGTGCTCTGGGTCTGCCCTTCCTCACAGCCCCTGCTGTGGCCGAGTGCCCCCCAGCCCCCCAGCCATCCCCGCTGCCAGGCGCTTCTGATGCGCTCGATGGCCTCACAGCTCTGTGGTGGCAGCAACCTCACTGTCCCAGCCCTGTCCCATCCCACGGGGGCAGCAGCCACAGAGGGCTGTGTGGGGAGGCCAGGGCAGCTCCAAAGGCTGCATCCGCTCCCAAGCCCTCGGCCCCAGCCCCGCCATGCTGGACGCCATGGGGCTGGCTCAGCACAGCTGGCTCTCCCTGCTCTGGGGCAGTGGCAGCCTCCTCTGCCTCTGCCCGGCTTCCTTCTGCTCCTGGCTGCCTGGGCCGCCCTGCGCAGCCAGCGCAGCATCTCTGGCCAACACCGCCAGGTAGGAAGGAGGCTCCGGGCAGCCCTTCCTGGGGAGCCTGGCCAGCCTGGCCCCATGGCGAGCGACTCCTGCCCTGCAGGAGGCCCCGGCTGGTGGGACCCACACGCACCATGGGTCGGGGCCTGGGTCCTGCGGGTTCAGCCGAGGCCACGGTCACAGTGCGGGTGATCCTGTGCCTGCAGGTCTCTCCCTGGAACTGGTGCGGGGGGAGGCACTCAGAAGCCCAGGACCCAGGCGAGGCTGCACTACCCCAGTGCCGGCTCCTGCTGGGGATGGCGTGCCCACCTGGCTGGGCTCATGGCCCCAGCATGGAGCTGGGCTCCAGGAGCTGAGTTCACACCGCACACGTTGGGAGGGAGGCTGTTCCCAGGGGGCTTGCCATGGGACAAGCCCTGCTCTGGGATGCTGGGACGTGGGGGTGTCTTGTCCATCTCTGCCCTGCTGATTTGTGTGTCCCTGCTGGGGGCTCCCAGCCCTCCCCTACCTCCAGCCATCCTGGGGTCCCAGCAGCTGCCCCAGGCTGGAGTGCATCCATGCTGGGAGGAACCAGGTCCCAGGACACAGGGCTGTTTGGGGCAGACCCACTCGGCCCTGCTCAAGGTGCTGTGTCCTCCTGCTGTGTTGCAGGTGATGTGCAGCGGATGTCCAGCTGCAGGGGCCGGCTCCTCGCTGCCCACGGCGGGTCCTTGGGCCAGTTCCTCTGCTACGACCTCAGCTGCGGGCCCTGCAGCGAGGCTGCCTGGGAGAGGCAGCGAGGGCTGCATGCAGCGCGACAAAGCCCCTGGGCCTCTAGCAGTCCAGGGTTGCCTTCCTCAGTGGGCTCCAGCCTTGGGTGGGGTGCAGTGTGTGGAGGAGACTCCTTCCCCAGCACGGGGGCTGCTCAGTCCTGCCCCAGCCCCCCACCCCCCGACCTCAGGCCTCACAGCTGGGCCAAGGAGCTGGAAGACGCAACTCGATCACTGCCCAAGAGAGACGTCAGCTGCGAGGCTGGCTTGCCTGCCACCCCAGGGTCGTGCTCAGTGGATGGTGGTAGCAGCCAGCCTGCTGGTGCTGACCCTCACCCCGTGTTGAGGCTGGAGCTGGAACAGGGTTGTGGGAGGAGGTTGCGGATGCACACCATAAGGAAGTGCGTAGAGACCCATCTGGGAAGCTTCCCCGCTGTGGTGCAGAGATCCCATGAGATGTCCATCTGCGGGCTGGTGCCCCCCACGCCCCTTGCCCTGCTGCACTCCGGCATAGTGCCTGTCTGCTTCCACATGACGGAGGCCCTGTTCCTGCTGGAGGAGGCCCGGGAGGCCCTGGAGCTTCATGTCCGGGCAAAGAGGCTGCACCACCAATGGGACTTGTCCAGGAAGTCCCTGGGAGCGCATGCGCCCCAGGCACTGGTGTCAGCCCCCTGACAGCACTGCGCAGACACCCACATCCAGCACCTCCCTCGACATCCACCGTGCCATTCCCAGGCCACCCAGCACCACATGGAGCCACAGCCTGGCCGCTTCCCTCTGGAGAAGGACCAGATCAGCAGCTGCAAAAGAAAGACATACCGCGAGGTCTGGCTTGGCATGCCTCCTGGCCTGGTGCAAGAGTCCCAGAGAGCAGAGCCCAGCATGTGATCACCCACATCCCGTCCACATTCTTACTAAATCCTATTTCTAGCTCTTTTTTGCGTGGCCGCATTCCCTCTTCTGCACAGCATGTATGAGCTGCTGGCAACCCTCAAGCTGATCGAGGTAGCGAGGAGGCTGGGGTGGCTGCAGGAGGGTTTTGCTCCAGTATCACCCCACAGAGCTGGGATCAGGCTCCTGTGCTGTGGGTGTTTCTCTGGGGCACACATGGCTCTGGGGGTAAAGAAAGGCCAACAGCATCTCTGGGTTGAGTGGAAATGCCTGCTGAGGCGCTGGGCTCACCATGGACTGGCGGAGCGATGCTGAGCAACTCAAGAGGCTCGCAGAGGGCCTGGGGTCCTGGGGGGCCAATGCAGGACCCTGGGGGCACCAGGACTCACCCACGGCATGTGTTGTGGCATGCAGAGAACAAAGGGTCTCTCTGCAGTGGGGCACAGCCATGAACCTCCTCTCCCAGCAACTTTCCCAGTGCTAGTTACGGCCCGAATTTGTGTCCTGATTGTGCCAAGCCTCAGCTTGGATTCACAGCTGATCTGTTCACATATACCGCGGCTTCTCCACAGCTCAATTTCACCTCATTGAGTCTTGGGATGGAGCATCCTCATGACCGAGTGGCTTCCCATTGCCTCACCCCACAGATGTGACATGGAGGGATACAGGGGAGGGGGACAGAGGCAGTGGGGTGGTACCCAAGGGACCACAAGGGGCCTGAGACAGGGAGCAGGAAGCTCTCACCCCATGGGGTCCTTCCTCCCCACCCGTGCTGAGCCTGACCTGTACTGGAGCCAGGAAGGACAAAATAAACATCAGCATCACCTAAACTGCCCTCCTGAGAGTGTAAAATCGGGAGTAAGGCAGAGGGGCCTTAATAAAGTCATCCCAATCATGTGGTGGGCAAACCCACCACCATCCTCCTCCTACTGATGAAGAAACTGGCACCTTCAGCCAACTCTTACCTGCCCCACCCCAGCCTGGGCAGACTGGGGCTGAGAAGAGGTAGCCCCTGCACAAGACATGTAGGTGTATTAATGAGACTTTGCCTTTAATAAGACTCTTTATTTGAGTTTTTCCACACTAATTTGAGATGGACTAATTATAATGCTCTAATTGGATGGTTACTCATGTGATGACAGCAACAGCAAGTCCTTGGCTTGGCCCCTAAAGGGTGCTCCCTTGGGGTACAAGCATGTTTCCTCCTGCCCATCACAAGCCTTTGAGCATGATCAGTCAGTGCAGGATGTGGGCAGCCCCTGTTTGGGATCCTGGGGTGTTTCAGGGTCCTGTCAGCATCTGCCTTAGCAACCCCAGGTGAGATCTCCCCCCTTTCCTGAGGGCTGAGAATTCCCCTCCATCCCTTCTGCCCCTCGGCATCCCCCACACCTCTCCATCCCTGCCTGCCTGCCGGTCCCTGCCTCCAGCTCTCAGTCAAGCTCTTCTTCATCTCTCTCTCTCCCCATGTGTTCATCCCTTCCCTCTCCATCACCCACCTCCATGCCTCTTCACCTTCCTCCATCCTGCTGTCTGTGCATCCTTCCTGTCTGCCCTCCATCCCTCTTTTCCTCCCTTCCACTCTCCATCCCTCTGTCTGGCCCTCCATCCACCTCTTGGGTGTTCCATACTTCTGTATCTCTTTCACACCCTCTGTCCAGCTCCCCCTCCTCTATTCCTCTCTCTGTTTTTCTGTCCACACTTACATCCCTCTTTTCTACCCTTCTGCTCCCCATTTCTCTGCCCAGCCCTCTGGCCCTCTCTTTCTGACCCTCTGTCCTCCTCTCAGTCTTTCACTTTTTGCAGCCATCTGTCTGCTTCTCCATGCCTCTCTTTCCTCTTTTCTCTCTCTGTCCAACTCCCCCTCCCTCTTGTCCTCTCTCTGTTCCTCTGTCCACCTCTACATCCCTCTTTTCCTCTCTTCTGCTCCCCATTCTCTGCCCAGTCCTCTGTCCCTCCTTCTATCCCTCTGCTCAGCTCCCTGTCTTTTTGTCTGGGTCTCCATCCTTCCCTTTCTTTCTCCATCTCTCCTTCCAGCTCTCTATCCCTATCGCTCTCTCCCCATCCCTCTGTCTGGCTCTGGCAGTCCCTGGCACCACGGAGCAGAGATCCTGGGGAGGGGCTGGGGGTGCTGGCTTACAGCTGGGCTGCTGGTGTGTTGGAGCTGATCCTGGGGCACTTGCCCACCTGGGCGGGGTTGGAGGAAGAGTCTGGGCAGGATGATTGGGGCCAGATTGCTCTTCATCACCCACAAAGATATACCACGGCTCTTTCTTTCTCTTCCTCTTGTAAAGCAAAGAGCCAGATGTCTAATTTGGAGTAACGTTACATGAATAACACACAATCAACCTGCGCCTGTAACCAAGCAGTACCTGAGATGTCCTGCTCTAGGGCATTATTTTCAATGACATATTTACATGGTAATTTAAAACATTCAGCAGAACTACAAGCACATTTTAGAAAAGAAAGTCTCAAGTAAAAAAAAATTTTTAACTTTGTTTCACAGGAAAATCTTGAACAAAAATCTGAAGAACCACTTTTGACTGGTTTTGATGGTAATTTTAATGCTTGGATAATATATTTTGAATTTTAATGGTTAGAATTGTTTTGATGATGTTTATCTGTTGGTTTTGATGCTAAGTTGTGGGGTTTGATGGTAAGTTTAGTCTGAGCATTGCAGGCTTCTGTCAGTAAGCTCTGCATCTGAAAGACAGAGAGGAAGCGATGTCATTCCCTGTCATGATACTCAGCATAAAACTATCTGGCTGAGGGTTTGATTTCTAAACAGCAAAGGCTTGAACCTCCAAACAGCTTGATCTGCTCTGAGGCTACAGGAACAAACTCGCTCGAGAGGGAGGCTTCCAAAACCCTTACATGAAAACTGACTGTATTCCAGTTTTCTGCTAAGAGTGGTGTACTGTACAGAGGATTAGGATAAAACTACCTGCTTTAATAGCACATGGTAGACCTTAGCTAAGTGAAATCTGGTGGAAGTCTCACCTAGAGGTTTAGCATGATGGTTTACCAATGATTTTCCAATCAAGCTGAAAAAAGGGAAAGACATGAGAAACACCCAGTAATCATGGAAAACCTGCTGATTATGCTGTAATCCTTGCTTATTTGTAATTCTTCTCTCAGTGTTTATCTTTGGACTTCTTTTCCTTCTTGACTTTATTTTTTTTTCATTTTTGATCACCTGAAAGCTCTTTCTCTATCTCTCTGTGATTTTTTCCCCTATTTTGGCTTCACTCCCCTCCGCACAGGTATGCTTTCTTTTTCTGTTTCCTTGTCAGTCATTTTTCTGGGAACAGCCCTCAGAGTTTGAATGAACCTGTTGTCCGAAAAGCGGATTCGTTGCCCGGTGTGCAATGAGCCAATAATTACACACTCAGGAGAGACCTTTATTTATTTATTTCAGAGTTGCGCAAGCCTGGGTGCTCGGTGGTTTTCCACAAATCGAGCACACACACACACACACACACACCCCAAATTTTCAGGTAGCATTTATACAATCAAATTTGCCATATTTGTGACTTCCTTCCTCTTATTGCCATATTTGTGACTTCCTTCCTCTTTTACACTGATTGGTTAATGATTTCCTCACATTTCCCTGGGTCCCACCCCTGCTTCTCAAGGTCCTGGTCAATTAATTAACACTGCCCCAGCTGGGTCAGTAGGTGTTATCTTCCAAGGCCCTGAGGAAGAAGACATAATCCAGACCCCTTAATCATCACTGTTTTAACAGTGAGAGGAAGCTTTTTACTTCCCAAGGTCTTGGCGCCCAAACAGGCCTTATTTCTCAGCCTTGGCATCCTCCCTTTCGGAGAGTGGGGCACAGGAATGCAGACTGCTTGTAACTCCCTTATCTTTCCAGCCTGCACCAGCTCTGAGGCCTTTTCTTAACGAACTAGGAGCGCAGCCTAAGGCTTCAGCAAATTTAGCTACTTATGCTAAGCAAGTGTGCGGCTACTCATGCTAAGCAAATTCTATCTAAGATAGAAGTTATCCAAATCTACCTACTTCGAACATTCTTTCTGAGCTTCTCAGGGTTGTCTTGTAACAAACCCACACAGGTGGAAGTACCTGGCTTTCATGAGAAGATTTTTCAGATTGCTGCTGAGGCACCGAACAACGATGTGAGGCTGCTCTGCGGCTGCTGGAGTGGTGCACATCCTCTCTAGAGAGTGGATGGTGAAGCCCTCTGCTTTTGTAAGAATCCTTACAAGACCCGTTGCTGTAAGTGTGACTTGATTTGTCAAAGTCCTTATCACAATCAGACAACTCTCTGCCACCTGTCATTACAGAAGAGGAATGGTGATCACTGTAGCATCTGCACTGTTCCCATCTCCATGGTTCACCTTGACAGGATCTTTCTCTGCTCCAAGCTCACTCTCTTTTGGAATGAGTACAGCAATTCCTGTCTTGTTCTGTTCTTCTTCTCTTTCAGGATCTGAAAACAGGACATTTTCCAAAGCTTCTGCCATTATCAGGGATGTTTCTTTCATTATCAGAAGAGCTACACATGCTTTCATTTCAATAAACCTGCTCATGGCAATTTTGCTGCTTTGTTTCCACCACGCAAGAGCACCCCTCCTGTGAGAACGACCATCTGTTCTGCTTCCATTTTGCTTGTCCTGCTCTCCAGAGACAGTGTTCTCTCTTCCTTCTGTAGTGCTCTTTGTGAGTTTTTCTACAGTGTTTTTTCTTATCTGTATAGTTATTTTGTAATTATCTACTTCTCAGATAACTAGATAGATAACTAGATAATTGAGGACTATTATGTACTTCTTATCTACGTAGCTATTAGAAATGTCCTTTGTATCTTGGCATGTATCATCTGTGGTATCCAGAGACACAAGATTTTTAGAAGTATGTTCAATGTCACAGAGGAAGTTTGCCCTAATATCTCTTCAGTCTCTGATGTACAAAAGGTTATCTTTCAAAATAAGTCCAGGTTCTTCTGATCTTCTAGGTTTGCCTTTGTCCCCACTGCCTTCAAACTCACACTGCCCAAGCAATTCATCCTCAGTGTCCAAGGATCATTTCCTGACCTTGTGCTGACCTTTGGTATCGGGATGCACGTTACCAGCTTTTATTATAAGACTTTCAGCAACTTCTTTGTTGGTGGAAATTGTTTCAGAATCTGATTGGATAAAAAGACTCTCAAGATCACAGCTCAAGGTGGTAGGAACTCTTCTGGATTCTTCACAGACAAGCGGTGCTTCCATCACTACAGTTTCCATAAGAACATCAGTCTCAGAATATTTTTGAGGTCCAGAGAAAATGCACAAAACAAAAATGCCTTCACATTCAGTGAAGTGAAAAAGAGGAAAGAAGAATGCAGAAAGTATAGACAGGATGACAAAATGAAGAGAAAAAAAATCTATGTAGAAGCCCAAGTTTTCAGTGAGGCATCAGCCACATGTTTTTAATATCCAATTAATAGGTTGCAGTGCTGATCGCTAGTTCTGTTCATAACACTACGTGCAGTGTGGAATTCTCTCAACTGATTTAAATCTTCCCATTAAATAGTGTCAGTAGAGAGATAAACCCGTGCTAACCTCATATAAAATCTTACTTTAATCAAAGCATACTTATTTTACCTTATTTCCTTGGACAAGCTGTTAAATAGGCTGCCTGTGAGGGATTATAAGATTCTCTCTTGAGCGACTGGAGGCAAAGCTATAGGCATCTGTAATTAAATTATACAAGGTAACAGGTAGGAAGGTACTGTTGGGAGTAGAAAACCACTATTTGCAAAATTTCTACATTAGGTGTTAAATACGGAAATTTACACTCCCCCTTCCCAAAACAGAGTTCATGAAGATCTCATGTATTATTATCTCAGCTAAGCTTTTCTAAAGTTGACAAGTTCTAATATATCAGCTGTGTTCTGTAAATTCTAATTGGTTAATGACACAAAGAGCTACAGTGAAATGTGTGCTGTGTATTTTCTCAGTACTTCGCCTGGATTAGGAACATGATAATAATCCTGAATACTGAATACATCATTGGTGAGAAATTTTAGATGCAACCAACACAACTCCCTCTTCCCAGCAATCCATTTGTTTTAGAAAAGAAAATCTCAGAAGCTTTAGAAGGTTGGATGTGGCAAGTGGAATCATGAAGTTTTACTCCATTTTTTTTTAGATTCATTATCTAAGCTAATAGCACCATGGAGTGACTCAGTTTTGGGTTACTCAGGCTGGCATCTTTCTTCTTCAGAACTCTGACAGGAAGAATGGGAAATCTTCAACACATGGACTACCTTCCAAATCACAATTCCATTTGAAGGTATTGCATTGCAGTTCCTTTCTGCTGAGCTCTTTGAGTCCTTCTCATTCTTTTCTGAAGATTCTGCACCATAAGGGACCATGTTGTAAGAAGTCAAGGGAGACAACAAGAATTTCATCAGCAGCTTCTTGTTTGGAGATGTTAGTAGCAATTGACATGGTGGATGCATCTGAGGCAGACTCTGCTGCAGAAGAGTTTGCAACTGTGTGTCACAGCCCGAAAGCAGTCGTTTAGGACGACTTCCCTCTCCTTGGGACCAACGACCAAGTTTGTGATGCTCTTGGACTGAACTAAGGTGAAATGATGCCAGCCAACCAATCAGTTTTATGATTTATTAATACAAAAGACAAGGCATGTGGCTAAATATGATAACTCGATGATGGCTACCTTAACTAGATAAACAAGTCCCGTGCCACACGATTTGAACAGATCTTATAAACTTTCATCAAAAGAGAGGAAGGAGAGAGACAGAAAGAGAGAGAGAAAGAAAGAGAGATCACCACCCGTGGATCCAGCGGTGTCTCATTGGTCCTCTTCACCCTGGGTGTCTTGGAAAAGTTCAGGGCCAAATCAAGGCAAATTAAATAAATAAATTGTAATGACGCGCGTGCAGTAATTGCAGCTCGAGCTGGGTGCCTCCGAAGAGGGACCACAAACAAAGAAATCCCTGGGCAATTATAACTTTCCAGTCTAAGCTCTCCACCCCTCACGCAGTAATTCAGACCAATAGTAATATTCAGGTCTGGGGTCCCATGCTGCTCATTGGGTCTCATCACTGTCCCTAGGCAGGCTGTTTATCTTTCCTGTTGCGGTTTCTGCTGACAGAGGTGTCTTCATTCCTTGGGTCCCACCCTTGTCTCTCAAGGTCCTGACGACCCGGAGATAGTAATTCCAGCAATTAACACTGCCCCAGCAGTGACAGTAGGTGTTATCTCCCAAGGTCCTGACAAGGGGGAGATAGTCCAGACCCACCCCCACCCCCAGTTAACACTGTTTCAGCAGTGAGAGGAGGCTTTGTTTCCCAGGGTCCTGGCGCCCAAGCAGGCCTTATTTCAAAGCCTTGACCTCCTCCCTCCCGGAGTGTGGGGCACAGGAATGCGGACTGCTTGTAACTCCCTTATCTTTCCAGCCTGCACCAGCTCTGGGGCCCTTTCTGACTGAACTAGGAGTGCGGCCTAAGGCTTCAGCAAATTTAGCTGCTCATGCTAAGCAAGTTTTATGGAAGTTGTGCTAAGCAGCAATAATTTACACTCCAGGTCCAAAAGTCTCTGCCTGATCATGGTCTGGTTTTTCGCAGGCTCGGTGTGTCCTGAGTGGTCGCAGGGAGACCATTTCGGGGTTGCAGCAGCTCCGTCCTGTTTCCACAGGGAACAGATGGCTTGTTCGGGGTTATGGTTTCCTGCAAAATCTGCAATGTGCGCAGCAAGGCTTTCACCTTATGTACCAAGAAACGTTTAAGGCAAAAATTCACTCATCTGTCCGCCACACTGTGGATGAAGGAACAGGCTTGTTTAGATCCTCATCCACCACAGCACTGCTAAAACAGTCAGGCTGAGACAGTTTGATGTGCAGGCAGTTTGTTATGAAGTGATCTTTTGTTTTTCTGAGGGATCAGCAAATAAAGGCCTGGTAATTGCCTAGTTTTGAACACAAGCTGTTGGTGGAGCCGAAGAAGGCCTTTCTAGGGTAACAGCAATGGTATTTGGATCTTCTTTTAGGGGTTCATTTCCATTTAAACGACTTGATTTCTGCATTTAAAAAGAAGAGATTGCAAGATGGATATATGCAAACACACAGCTTTTAAAATCCCCAAACAGAACACTCTCCTACTAGATATCTCTACAAACGGCCTCGACACCTAGATAGAAAAAAGCCACCCTGCTTTAATTATATATGCAAGTCCAACAAGTGTGGTTAATTTCTACATTCAGGTTTCTGCATATTGGTATCAAATGAGGACCATTCTTGAAACCCTACCCAAACAGCTCAACATGGATTAAAGCTATTCCAAAATATATATGTTTTTCTCCATTAAACATTCCCTGAAAACCCTGGAATAACTGTTCTTATGCTCAGGAAGGAGACAGTTTGGTTTCACTGTCTCAGCTAAAGTGAAACTACTAAAACTAAAACAAATAATCTCTTTTTTTAATGTTTTAAGCATTGGTAAGATCCACTTAAAATGTATCAAGAGGATATTTATCAGAGCTGTAGGAAGCTGAGCTGGAAGTATAAAATAATGGAAGCAGCACTGCTGCAAAATTTAGCATTAGCTACTATTTGAATGATTCTGGTTGCAGCATAAGGGCTGTGAAGAAAGCTGCAGTGAGGGAGAGAAAATAAAACTCAGATGCTAAAAAAAACCAAATCCACTACTAATTTGGTATCATTATCTGTTGCTTTGCCCCCAAATCACCTTAACCATACAAGGAGGAAGCCATGGTCATGTAAATCTGGCCTGCTTACTACTGGCCCCCTGCTGACCAAAGAATGGATGGGGATAAGACAGTGCTGCTGATAACTAAAAGGCACATTCTCCAAGTGTGAAATCATAATGTCTTGGTAAACAATCGCGCTCTTAGCTTAGAATTGTTCTTTCAGCCCACTCTGGAGTTAAATCCCATTCAAGATAATGGTCTTACTACTATATCTATCCCCTTCAGAGCAATAACTCGTCTTTATACTATCTATGGTTTTAATTCCTCCTCCTTCCTAAATTAGCCAATGACAGAGAGTAGATATGCAGCAATTCACACAAGTGTAGCAGTTGAAAGCCAAGCGATTAAAGATAATGACATGGGGAATTTCAGATAAGACAAATGAATTATTCAAATAGTAATTTTCTCCTTGGACAGGAAGAAAAATACTTACGAGAAGAAGAAGAAGAAGAAGATGGAGAAGAAGAAGAAGAAGAAGAAGAAGAAGAAGAAAGTCAGTAGCAGGAAAGTAAATGTATTCTGAACACATTTTAATACTTGTTATTACCTGATATTAAAAAGTAAATAAGCTTGCTGACTGAGAACCATTTTGATTTCACAAAAGACTACAGAGGCATCATTCATCTCATATCAAAGTCTACCAGCAGCCTGCAAATAAAAGCAGCCATGTCTTCAGAGGAACTGCACACTTTCTAAATGAAAACACAAAGAGAACTCTTCAGAACAGAGAATACACCAAAAAAGATCAAATTAAACATGAAATAAAAGCTTTTTCCCTAAAAGCAGTGGTTACCAGTAAAGTTTTCATGCAAGTACCTCCTCACCAGCACAGAGCTCACCCCGTTAGAAATGAAATTGTTATTTACCTTTGTGTAGCAGAAATAACGTCCTGCATGACTACTGACACCTCTATATACCAGGACTGCATATAAGGCATAGAGGAGTGGTTCTCCAACGGATTGAGATGCGTATGTTCGAAGATCCAGATACTCAGGATATTTCACATCCTAAAGAGAGACCAAGAAGACGCAAGAATTATCCTGGAATACTTTATGAAATAGCCTGATAAAAACGCATCAAAGAACACAGGCTAGAAGTACTTAAATGTATTTACTGGTTCACTAAAAAGAGGTCCTCCCAATAAACAACATGGAGTAATTTCAGTTGCAGAGAACTGTTCTCTGCAAAATCAGCTTTCATAGCAGAGTATATGTTTACCATCACATGAACTTTATTGTTGCCAGAAGAGAAAAAAGAAATACTTATTGCAGTGATTTTCCTTTGATATCTTCAGTCTACAGTTATTGTCTGTAGATATTAACAACTTTTAGAAGACTATTCTGCTTTGGGAAATCTCCCATTCCAAGAAGACAAAGTTGCACTACAATTTTACATATATATATATACACCTTGCTAATCTTCCCACCAGTGAAAGCTGCAAATCTTTTCAGAGATATTGTGAGATGTATTGTAAATCTCTTTGATGCAGGAACCATCTCTTTTACACCTTAAAAACAAGCACAACCAATTTTTTAAAGTATCTTTTTTTCCCCAAAAAGAGTCAAACCAGTTTTGATGCCTCACACATGCCTATGCTATTTGAGTGATACTTACTTGCACTTTTCTTTTCATAAATCCATATGCTGCATTTCACATTTGCTCATTCAGAGAAGATGGCAGGATAGAACTACAAAACAAAGCATTGAGAACATCATCTTTTGACAGACCATCTATTTTTATTATGCCAGAAAGTAAGGCTTACCACCAACTCATAATGTAGCAGGAATCTCTCCCTAGAGCGGATGACCACAATGTTACACAAGGCAGCACTTCTTGTGCTTTCAAAGAGGTGTCAAGAATGGAAGGCATGAATAGTGATGATAAAATGTGTTTTTCTCTAGGCAATAGAGCTGGATAAGTCTGTGTATTATAAGCAAATTCTGCATAATTCACAAATATCAAGGTATTGCTGAAGTCTTGACTCACAGGAATAGTTCCATGTTCTGGCCATTGCTCTTATCTGCAACAGAGGAGAAAGCTCTGGCTGACATAAGAACATCAAGAAGCATTCCAGAAAGAAAACAGCAGTAGAAATCCTGTTAATGAATTTCAGAGAAATAATTCTGAGAACTAAATAGCTCATGCAAATGATTAACACCCCCCCTCCCAAGCGAAACACACAAAGCACATTTTTCCATCAAAACTGTGTCTGTGTTACTCCCTTCTCCCAGGCTCACAGGAGCTGCAGGCAGCGGCGCGTTCAAGCCCTGGCCTGGAGAGATGCAGAAGGAGCTGTTTGGCCCCAGCTCAGAGAAATCTTGGGAAAGGAGAGCCAGAGAAGGCTTGACAACTGATTTCTTCCTGGTTTCTTCTGCCCTTCCAATAAATACTTGCTTGGATATAATTTTGGCAGCAATACTTGTGAGATTTTTCACCCATCATATTTACAACTCTCCCTCACCCTTCTCCCCACACACACACACACACCCCTCCCCCTCCATCAGGGATAGTCTCATCCTCTCACTTCATTTTTTTATGCACTTACAGAAGTTAATCATAAATGGATTACCAATTAACGTTGTAAGGTTGTTGATCAGTAGCTGCTTGTGTTGTGTCTTTCTGTTTGCCAGAGTGCATTGAAGGTGTGAAACAGTATGCTGGCTTATAAGTGCTCCTGATCTTTCAGTAAATCAGTGCATAACGAGATCTGAATTCCTTTGTTTGACTTTCCTTTTCCAGAACTACAGGCCAGGCAGCCTCACCTCAGTCCTTGGGAAGATGTTGGAACAGCTCATCCCGGATACCATTTCCAGGCTCATGAAGGATAAGAAGGTGATCAGTAGTAGTCAGCATGGATTCACAAAGGGGAAATCATGCTTAACCAGCCTGAGAGCCTTCTGTGATGGGATGACTCGCTGGGTAGAGGAGGGGAGAGCAGTGGATGTTGTCTCCCTTGGCTTCGGCAAGGCTTTTGACACTGTCTCTCATAAGATCCTCATAGGCAAGCTGAGGAAGTGCAAGCTAGATGAGCAGACAGGGAGGTGGACTGAAAACTGGCTGAATGGCAAAGCTCAGAGGGTTGTGCTCAGCAGTGCAAAGTCTACTTGGAGGCCAGTAACTAGCGGTGTGCCCCGGGGTCAATGCTGGGTCCAATATTGTTCAACTTCTTCATCAGTGACCTGGATGAAGGGACAGAGTGCACCCTCAGCAAGTTTGCTGATGATACAAAACTGGGAGGAGTGGCTGATACACCAGAGGGCTGTGCTGCCATTCAGAGGGACCTGGACAGGCTGGAGAGATGGGCAGAGAGGAACCTCATGAAGTTCAACAAAGGCAAGTGCAGGGTCCTGCACCTAGGGAGGAATAACCTCATGTACCAGCACAGGCTGGGGGATGACCTTCTGGAAAGCAGCTCTGTGGAGAAGGTCCTGGGGGTCCTGGTGGACAAGAAGTTAACCATGAGCCAGCAATGTGCCCTTGTGGCCAAGAAGGCCAATGGTATCCCGGGGTGCATTAGGAAGAGCATTGCCGGCAGGTTGAGGGAGGTGATCCTCCCCCTCTACTCAGCCCTGGTGAGGCCGCATCCGGAGTACTGTGTCCAGTTCTGGGCTCCCCGATACAAGAGAGATATGGACGTACTGGAGCGAGTCCAGCAGAAGGCTACTAAGATGATGAAGGGACTGGAGCATCTCTCATATGTGGAAAGACTGAGAGAGTTGTGACTGTTCAGCCTGGAGTAGAGGAGGCTGAGGCGGGACCTTATCAATGTGTATAAATATCTGAAGGGAGGGTGTAGAGAGGATGGGGCCAGACTCTCTTCAGTGGTGCCCAGCGACAGGACAAGAGGCAATGGGCACAAACTGAAGCACGGGAAGTTCCATCTGAGTATGAAGAAAAACTTCTTTACCGTGAGGGTAACCAAGCACTGGAACAGGTTTTCTAGAGAGGTTGTGGAGTCTCCATCCTTGGAGATATTCAAAAGCTGTCTGGACATGATCCTGGGCAATATGCTCTAGGTGACCCTGCTTGAGCGTGGGGGTTGGACTAAATGATCTCCAGAGGTCCCTTCCAACCTCAACCATTCTGTGATTCTGTGAAACACAAGAAAGCAGCTGAGGAATGAAGACAGGGACAGAAAAGGCCTCTTCTCCCACACAGGTTGCAGCCCTCGCAACACTGAGGTTTCAGCCAACCACAGCAGGCATTCTGCACACCAGGGCGGCTAAGACAGGAGCCTGAAAGGTCTTGAAGGTGGTGAGTTTCAAAGGGAACTTAGAGGACAACAAAAGGGGAAACTGAGAAGACCACACTGAACTCAGGCAATCTTACCCTTTCTGTGTAAGTAGTATATTTCGCACAGCCGAGTAATGCTTCTAATGTAGCAGAAACAACTTCTTTCACAGAGTATCACGGTCTGAGAAAACTTTCATTTTTCCTCTCTAATTACAATTTACATATTGATAGGTATGACCATGCTAGAGGCATGCTCTGAGCAGGGAGGACATAGCTTCTTCCTCAGAAAATGTGAATAACAGTGAGAAGTTAGTATATACGCTTTATGCTGCATTCTCTGAATTGCCTTTTTGTGATTTTTGTATAGATACTCTGCTTACAAACAGCTGTTTCAGGACTTGTTTTTCCACTTTAAAACTTATCAGAAATAATGGCTGGGGTTGGAATATGCAAGAAGACTGTGTGATGCCTTCCATTGCCTAGGCACAACTAAGCTGTTAAGCTTTTGTGATTTTACTCCTCAGCTCCTGAATCTCATTGTTCCACATGCACAAAAGAATGATGTTTGCCTGGGCAGTGTGGCTAGCCTACAGGCTCAAAGGCACTGCTTAGCATCCTGTGCTTGTCCCTGTGGCTGAGATTTGGATTCCTGTTTTTCCTTGACATCTCCTCACCTCCCAAAGAATCTCCTGGGTGCTGTAGCTTAGTTGCCTGTTACAGGCAAAAGGATCCCAGAATCATTTTTATAAATTGACTTAAGCTCCTTTGTAATATATTCCTTTCATTGAGAGTCACTTCCAGGATTTCCTTTTTAGGGAACTGCATTTATTGGGTGTAGGGGCAGACAGTGAGGGATCAGACAAGATAGAGTTAAGGAGCCAAAGGCCATGGGCTGAATAGATAGCAGTATGGGAACATAGGGAGTAACCGCACAGAATGAGGGAACATGACCTTTGGGAAGGTATAACGTGGCGCTTGAAAGGAGAAGAGAAAGTACCGTAAATCACTGTGGGAAAGTACCAATCCGGGCTAGAGCTTATATATAGGGCTTGCTTGCTTGAATACAGTTGATTCTGATCCAGCACATCAGAGTCCGTGAATCAGACCGCCACAACTGGGGGCAAGTTTATGAGTATTTGTTCTTGTACCAGCATTACTTGTGGGCGTAACTGGTTCTCTGTCCCTAGAGCAACTTCTATTATATGTAACAATCATATTTCCTCTGTCTTAGTTTTGCTATGTCAAATTACATTCTCCTAGTGTGCTTTTGAATGATTGGCGCTTTGTTTTTGGAGCATCTTCATAGCTTGCCTTTGTCACTTTTTGTTTGAATCTCAGTTCCCTTTTTTCAAATGAGACGAGAATTGCTCACGCTATTTTGTATGATATCTCTCAAGTGACAGTATGAATAGTTCTGTGGCTGCTGAAGAACTATTGCTTTTTTCATGATTCTACTGGTGGATTAGTAGTTGATGATTAGCTGATACGCTCCGTTTTGTGTCTGGATAAGAATTTGCAGCAACCTCCACATTTACTGAGCCTTGGTTTAGAGCAGAAATTCATGTGCTGCTGCATTTTTGTACTGAGGAGTTAGTCAGTAGGTGCTGCTGTCAGTGCTGGCCTGGAATTCAGAGCTCTCCTCTGGGCACTCAGTGGGAAATAATGTGGGAATGAGGGTAATTCGTGAAAGGAAGAAACTTGACAGCTTTCAGGAGAATGCTCTTTGTGATGAAGGGAATAAGTTCAGCATATGATCTTTAGAGCCACTTTCTGAATGGATCTGAGTGGGGTAAGGCTGTATTTCAGGACGGAGGAGGATGTTGCAGTAGTTGAGCTCATCATGCCTTGAGGAAGAGATGTAATTATGCAATAGCTTGTGAAGGCAGTACCTCACCCATGTTCTGCAGCCTGTGCAAGACTTGAACAAGGAGAATAAAAATGTATAAAAAGCTTCAAGCCAAAACCTGTGTGCCTCATAATTATCCTCCTGCATGCATCATAATTAATTGAAGCTCTCTCAGGAGTGCCCTTCTTGATCTGTCCTGCTGTTTTGGTCATGTCCATGAAGTTCAGAGGAAATCAGGGGGAATAGATTCAAAAATACAGTTACTTTGCAAGGCTCTGGCATACCGTATGCCAAAGTCAAGCTGCATGTAAGTACCAGGTGCTTTTCTAATCACTCAGATGGCAATACTAATTTCCTCTTGGATTATTTCTCTGTAGAAGTACTCTTAAACAAGAAAAATTCCATAAAGAAGTGTTAATGGCGATTGTGGTGAGAAAGGTTGTTTTGGATGCTGTAAGCACTTGGAGCTTGGAGAAAGCTATCTATTGCTTGATAAGAACACTTTGACATTCTTTAGAGCAGTCAGTTTAGGAAAGAAGAGGGGGCCTCAGTTTTGGAAGAGCGATGATTCAATACATGCAAAGGGCTTATGTTTTACAGAGTGGATACTTAATGCTCAGTGAAACTGGGTGCTCTGTGTGTCTGATTACAGATTTGAACAACTTGTAGCTGAATTTTGATTGTAAACTGGTTAAACATTTCACCTTCCCAGCAAAGACTGAATTTTGCTCTCACAAGGAGAAATGTGTAATGCAGTTTGAAATCAGACGCACGAGGAATACAGATAATGGGCTGGAAACTTCTTAGCTCTCACAGCACATTCTGGAGGAGGCTTCACTTGATTTTTGATGTGATTTAGTGTGACCTAGTCTTGTTTTTGTTACTGCCTTTGAAATGCTTGTGGATGGAAACATGAAGTCTACAGCAGTGATTCCCCATCCTCCTCCTCTGATGATGATGAGGAACATTTTGCGCGGTGTAGGAAGCACAGCCCTAACAGAGCTGTCAGAAGGTGAGTGTGATTAGAGAAGAGGGGAGGGAGGAATCTACTGAAGAGGCAGAGCAGCTGCCTGACTGTGAAGTGTTCTCCTCCCTGCTCCTATGCACACTCTAAACGGTGGCAATATTTAATCCATTAGCATAGTATGTAACTTACTGGCACTGGTGGCTCTAAGGGGGCTCTCTGCAATTGGATTTTTAGACTTGACTCTTTAAAAGCAATTGGATTTCTTTGAAGGGGTTAGGCGTAAACTCTAAATATTTTAATGTAAAATTCTACTGCCCCTCTGCTTTACAGTAGGCTATTCAGAAAGAACCCCCCCCCCAACAGAAAATTTATAAATGGAGGCAGCGATGGGGTTTCTTTGCCTTTCTTAAACCCAGGACATGGGTTCTGTTGGATTTATCTTTAGGTAAACTGAGACATCAATACATTTGTGTGCTTGAAAAGCTTCTGCCATTATTGAGCTTTTATAGTAGCAGTAAAAAGTAATTTCTTAAGAACAGATGAAATCCAGAATATACATAGATTCAAAGTATAGGGGATTGCTTGCCATAGTTAAAGGCTTAGTGTCTTGTGTGATAAGTGGAAAGTATACTCAAAACATGTCCTGGTTTAAAAAGGTGGTTTGGGAGTTTTGTCATCTATGATTTTTTTTACATACCTGAGAACCTGATTACTTTATAAGCTGGAGAGGTTTGTCTGTTGGAAGTCAATTGCAATTGTTTGCTTGAAAGACCAGGCATTTCCCTTTATGGGTGCAATGTCTGTAGATTTAATAGTTAGCTGTATATATTCAGCTTGTATATATCAGCAAAACTCAGTTCACAACCTTCAAATGTTTTGCTGCTTTATTCATTGGCATTCTCTTCTAAACAATGGTAGCTTAGCCTTTCTACTTGATATTTAAGTATTATCTGGAAATACAGAATACCTTTTTCTTCCTCCCAGCTTTAGACTTTCTCCTCAGCTACTGCCGACCAATTCTGAGAGACAAAATCCAATAAGTTACAACTTTTTAAGAAGGAATGAAAGGCTTTACTATCAAGTCCTGCCTGTGTATCTGGAGATAGATCAAATCCATGGACCAGTGGACTGAGTTCTTGTGAACTGCTAAAGATATGAAATGGAAATGGGAGGAGGCAGAAGGAGTATGGGGAAGCAGCAAAAGTTTGGGGAGAAGCTGCGAGGCTTTAGACAGCAGGACAGCATATATTATGATATCATTTGAAGGAACTGCAAAAATGGCTTCAGGCAGAGACTCAAACATATCAGTGTTTGAGGTACTGCTACTTGGTGTGAAGGGCTTTGAACTCTCTGACAAGGCCTGTGTTAACTATTACATCTTAAATCCATTTTTTCTCATCCTCTTTGGAAAGATAAGGTTGAATCTCTGCACCATGGCTACTGGACATCAGAGCCTGACGTGGCTACCCTGATCCTGAGGAAATGGAGGATTGTTTCTAGGGCCAGCGCTGACCCCTGAGCTGGGGGCTTAGCTCTGAGCTACTGGAGCCTTCTGTTGGAAAAGGGACCTGCCTTGATGCCAGAAACTGTTGACATGCTGGAATTTCAGTATTCAGTTTTAGAAGGGATTTACCAACACTATCCAAGTCATGTAGTTTGAAAGCACTTGGTGGTAAACACACGTAGTCAAGATTTTTGTTTCCATATTCAGGAAAACATTATCCACTGGAGAGCAACTTGTTTCATCTTTTAAACACCTTCTTTTAATGCCAGCTCTCAGAAGTCTGGAAAGTGAAGGCTGTACTCCTAACGGAAGTCTGCTGCTGGAAATCGAGGTAGTTGTCGTCCTAAAGTCACTGAAGAACAAGATGGGATTTAGCTTCCTAATTTTTCAAGCTTTGGCCTTTATGAAGAAAGAACTGACCTTGCAGTTAAGTTATTGAAATGCTCAATTGATTTCTCTTATGAACAATGCAACAACCATACTGTTCAATGGCAGACTGTCGGAAGGTATGCGTTTAGTGAACACATCTTGATTGCCTTTTACATTGAGTGCATTGCATACACTTGACTCAAGATATAAACAGTCATCTCAGAGTCACTGGAGTTATTCTCCTAGGCAAACTTACACTTACAGATCTGTCTAATAACCCTATGGTTGTGAGAACGTGGGGAAGGCTGGGTCCAAGTGAATCTCTTGACTCAGAGAAGGGTTTAGACAAATGTTTTCAGTCTAAAGAGCTTCAGGTAGGGTGCCCTCGTGATAACAGTATCCAGTTGCTTGGGAAAGCACAGCATTCAGGGGCTTCAAGGGCACATAAATGAAAATGAAACTGGAAAAGGATAATGAAATGAAACTGGAAAATACATGTATCCATCCATCCATGTATCATGCAAGCAAAACAGCTGGTGCAGATGCTGGACCCTTCTGTAATAATGTGGTTAATGTAGCTTCCAGTGAGACTCCAACAGCCTCCCACCATACACGGACATGTGGAATATAAATGATAGTTGGTGCTGTCCTCTGCTCTTCCCGCCTGCTAGTGAAAAGGAAGTTGAATACATATCAAGAGAATATTGAGCCAGGTAGAATGGGCTGCTATGTAGCTAGTAACTATGTATCTATGCGAACTAACACATGTAAACAGGATGTAAACTGCAAACTGTTTATCAGCCAGATAGTACTAAGTGTCAGAAAACCCCTTCCATTAAGAAATTTGTTTGTCTTGGTAGGTGAAAAAAATCTACTTTGATTACATTACAGACCTAGCTCCACAGACAGAATTAGACCTTAATCTCTGCCTGACTTCAGAGCTACTGAGATGTAAGATCACTCCTAAGAAGCCTCACAGCTGGATTCATGTGGTCATGTGACTGCAGAGGTTTCAGTTCAGGATGGGCTTGTGCCCAAGTCAATCTGGAGCACAAGTAGCACGACATAGGCAGGAAAGCTGAGGGCAGGCACTGTCCTAGAAGCCTGGTTTTGAATCACAGAAGGTCATTTTGTAAGAGGTGACCAGCCTTCAACCTGTCTGAAGAGCTCCCCAGCTCACAGCCTGCTGCCTCATTTCCAGAGGTTCCTTCAGACCAAGTTTCTTGCTCAAGAACATCACAAGCCATTGCCTGTACGTGGTGCCTCAGGCACATTAGTACATGCTGTCGGTACATGTGGGCACTGACTAGACATTATTGGTAGATGACCACAGAGGCAACCATCAAACAACCCAAATGCAGATCTTCCTCTTATGTGACAGATGAGCACTCAGCCATGTAACGCGTCTGCCCATACTGTCACAGCTCTCAAATGCTTCTACTAAAGCTCCAGATGCTGTAATATAGGGATGCCAAACAACAGAATGGATTTCCTGCCCAAAAGTAGAAAGGAACAAAACAGCACTGAGTCTGTTTATGCTTTTTCGCATTCAGAAAAAGACACACATTTGCAGATAGAAGTGTTCTGAGAGTTGAAATGCTTTTAGTGCCTACAATGCAGCATTACAGGCTGTGGTGTTGTCTACACTTGGTAAATGTACTCAGCTACAGGAAATGTTTATATTAACCAAGTGTGTTATAATATTTCCTCCTCAGTACAACAACAGAAAAAAACCCCAGATGTTTGCTCAAAAAATCCTTTGTTGCAATACACCATTATAAAAATAAAAGAAGCTAGAAAAAGCGCATGACATGCCATCAGACTGATGGAGCGCTACCAGGAGCTACAGAATCTTAAGAGGTGATGAAAACCACGGTCTGAATCCCACTGAGGTCAGCAGGAGTTCTTGCCACTGAGAGAGGTTTATGAGCAGCATCTTCCAGCTCCCTGAGCTTCCAGCAACATCCTGACTGTTCAATTTGGAGTGGAAGATATGATCATGTACAACATTGTCATTTGATGTCATTCAATCTAGAAGAAATGTGGATATTCAGACAGAAATAATAGGAAGCGCACCAAACCAGGCCACCTCCATAACAATGAGTTCCACCTACCTCATTTGAGTCTATTCATCCTATGAGATTAAAGAAGGAAGAAGGTAACTGCATCTTTCTTCAGGGGATGTGGTGCTAACAAATAGACCTGACAGGCCCGGGGTATGAACTGCAAACTTTTCCCGAGCATGTATTCCTGCAGGCTCCAAGGGAGGCCTTTGCCTGTATCATGGCTCTGCAGCTGTTTAGAGCCCCGGCCTGTACTATGGTGGCTGACAATAAGCATTTCTACAACAATAATTCAAAAGTAAGAATTTTAAAAATAAAATTACCAAGAAAGACAAAGATGTTAACGGTTTTTTTCTTTCTTTCCCCCTTCTCACCACTTTATTTATTTATTTATTTTAATTGCTTAAAACCCTCCATTCTCCAGCAAGGAATAAGCTGTTCTGCGGTCAGGATGACTACCAAAGCCCATGTTCTTGATGACTCGTACCATACCTCCCCTAAGCAATCCTGCTGATCCCCACCATGCCTGCTGGTCCCCACCATGTTGGCTGGGCAAGTGATGGGTCTCACATCACACATGGGCACTGGCCAGCCAAATGCATGCAGGGCAAGGTGTCAGTTAGCTGATATGGGGTAGCATTGCAGCTTTCTCTCTCAGCATACATGTGACATGTTCTCCTCGCCATACAGGCACTAATTTTTGTGATGCCAGGACTTCCGAAACACTGAGAGCTCTGCATTTGTCATGTTCCGCTGGAACTGGTCAGCAGTTATCAAAGAAGGTGGGAAGGGAAGAAGGAGCAGAATAACATTTTTAGAAAAAAACATGAACTTCGAAACACAGGAGCTGTATCTAAGGAAGTGCAAATTGGATGGGTGAAGTTACAGCAGTACCATAAGTGCATGTGAGATACTTATTTTGTTCAGCCATCCTACTGATTTTATCTTTCCTTGTGAGTTGATTACTAACCTAGACTGCAAATAAACTTTCTAGTTATCCTGCTCTAGTATTAGGAAATACATCTGCGGACACCATTTCTTTTTGCCACCACAGCACTGCAGTACCTTATATACTGCCTCAAGCCAAAGATCCTAGTGCCATAACTGAGTTTAGTAGTTCAGGAGATTTCCTGACCAACACAGGAACAGGAATTGAGAAAAGTGACTGACCCAACTGGGACAACCTAACCTCACCTTTCATCTGTGGGTTTAAATGATTTTCACACTGAAAGAGCAAGAGATTAACATAAGCTGGCTGAAAGGTCAATGTAGTGAGAACACCTGTGGAAGATCTGGCAAGGAGTCAGTGACTGGCAGAGTAGGTGGTAGCAGGCCCAGTGTGTGAAACTACACACGGACCAAGTTCCCCTCAGGGCCAGGCGTGTTCTGTTTTGTCAGCAATGTCTGGTGCTTCCCAGACAGTCGCTACTCAAGGTTAGCACAGCTGAGGTAAGGAAATAGTTCTAGTAGATAAAAGGGGGCCCTTGGGTTACACAGGGGGAGTCCTGCCTGGGCGTCCAACCCGTGTGTCCAGCATCCCCCTCTCAGTGACCCCTCCGCGTGGCTCCCTGGGCTCCCTGTGCAGCTTGGAGTGCAAGTCTTTGATTAAATCTGTCCTGTTTAACCCCTCACAAACTTTGAGTGGCTCTCTTGGCCAGCGTCCGACCGTCTCTTGCCCGCCTTGCGTTCACAGTAACAAATGCCGACATTGTGTTTTTTCTTATGCTGTTTTAACAAACCCTTGCTCAGTTTTATGCCCACTACACAATTCATTGCTGTTCTAACAATCCTGGAAATGGAAGGGCAAAGATGGCTAGACAAGGCCATATAGGTTCTTTTATCTAAAAGGATAGACAACATATTTCTTTCGTCCTTAATCTTTTAAGGCATACCGTGTTTTAAATCAACACACCCAAAGAGTCTGTGGATCTTTTATGTGCAGGAAAAGAAGGCTGGGTCCTTCAATTTGATCAGTAATAACAATGTACTTTACTGGAACTTTAATACCTAGTTTTATCTTTGTGCTTGCTTACTTCTTGCATGTATTGATATAACCCTCCCTCCCTGAAAATCTTTTCTTTACTCCCTCCTCTACGTCCCCTCACACTTACAACAGCCAAGACTGTTGCGAAAGACCCAGCACTCTGAAGAATTTGACTCAAAAGGACACAGACATTTACCTGTTGCAGTCAGGGGATGTTTCCTTTTGTCTACTAGGCGTTTGATGAGATAACTCATCTTCAAAGCCTGAAGGTGACTCCTCATCACTATCCATTGCCTCTTCTTTTATGGTAGCATTTATACTGTCTGAAAGACCAGAGATCTTTGTTCACTTCTCTGAATAGTCCATATCCCTCACTTGCATTAGTACAGCTTCTAAATCAGTGCTGAAATACATCATCTTGCATTTCTTGATTTAATGGGAACACACTATTTGCTTAGAACTTCATCCTACCAAGCATCTAAGGAGACTGTACCAGTCTCTACAAAGCACTCCTGAATACCACGATTTGCCTGTTTCTGCAGTGGTGAACACACCTATTCTCCTAAGAATAAAGATAGCCGATCACCAGGAACACCTTCTGTAGTTCCTAGATACCCAAACAATACACAGAGATAGGTGTATACGTATATATGCGTATATGCATATACACATATGTTTCATAACAGAGCACTTGCGTAGAACAGCAGAGTCCCCACACAACTGCACGAACTGTGTTTTCAGAGTTCTGTGTGGTATGTGGTTCATTGGTACCAGCTGATAAGTCTTTGTTTCTAAATGCAACAGCAGTCTCTATTTCAGTGTGCAAAAAAAATCCCAAGCAAACCTACCAAATTCCTCCTTGCATGAACTGAGTGATGAGTCTATTCAGTGGACTGCAGGCACCTGCTGTGTGGGGGCCTGGCACAACCCCCCCTGCCCAAGGCAGCCTGGGGGCGGCTCAGGCCTCCTTGGAGTGCTCCAGCCCAGCAGCGAACACCCTGCAAGTCCAGCGCGTTTCTGGACTATCAATCAGAAGCATCCTCACAAGCAATTTCACAGCCGTGTTCCTGCTACAAACAGCTGACCAGGCTGAAGTGACCTCAGAGGCATTTTACCGATGCTGTTCCTGCCGCTGGCGAAGGGGAGGAGCTGGAGGGAAAGCCCTCCTTGTGCATGACCTGGGTCAGACCTAGCCTCAGGAGCCTCTTCACAGACACAGAGACGTGCCCCCAGAAGGTGCCCTGCTCTCCCAACGGCAAGGCCAGAGACGCTACCGGGGAGGCAACGGGCGACCTGCAGAGCACGCCTCTCGCCCCAGCAGTGCCCAGAGGAGCCGAGGCAGCGGCACCTGCTTTGGCCGATGGCTTTCAGGACGCGGGGGACAGCGCGTCTCTCGCCCCATCAGCATTTCTGAGTGCAGGAACAAAGCCGGAGGAGGCCTCCCCCGCAGCCAGCATCCCTCCGGATGTGGGGGAAAATGCACCTCTGACTCCATCAGTTCCTGCAGAAGCTGTGCCACAGGCCTCTCCCTTGGCCATAGGCACTTGGGCTGAGAGCAACAGCCTGCCTCTCCAACAGCCATTGCCCAAGGAAACACCACCAGCGACCTCTGCCTTGGCTGGAGGCCCTCCTCACCAGGTGAGCAACGAGCACGCCATTGGCACCCATGATGAGAGGGAGCTGCTGTGTCAGCTACGTCTGGGGTGTGCAGCGTGGGGGCAGAGAGCTGCCCCATCACGTGGCTCCCCCCGGCCATGGTGCCAAGCGGTCACCCCCAGCCATTTACCCTCTGCAATGTCTCCCATGGGGGAGATGCCTGCTCCTCTCTGTTTCAAAGTGCCAAAGGCACAGGGCTGACGTGCCCTCCACCCCTTGTGCTGCATTCAGCCCTGGGGCATGGATGCTGAGCGAGGAGGGGAGGGGCGGCCCCAGCAGCAGCCCCCTCCCACACCCGGTGAGCGACCCCCACTTCTGCCATGCACCTGGCCACCTCCATTTGCTCCTGCCCATCGCAGCCCCCAGCCAGCCCAGCCCTGCTGCTACGGCCTTGTGCCATTGCTGTGCCAGCCGCAGCTCCCTCCCCTTGGGACTCGCAGCTGGTGGCAGCATCCCCCGACCCCAAGCCCTTTCCCCCGTCCATCCCGGGGCACCAGTATCCTGAGCATCGCCAGCTGATGGCACGCGGGTGTGTGTTCTTGCTCTGCCCATGCAGGTTGCCTCTGAGCCCAAAGGCGAGCAGAAGTCATCCTCTTCCTTCAGGCACACAGCAGAGGCTGACCCAGGTACGTACCCAAGTCAAGAGCCCTTCTGGGGACGGGGGGCCTGTGCCGGCACAGCAAGGGGCACCGAGGCCGGCAGCAGGAAGCCCTCGGGAGCTGGCTGTGCCGAGGCCACGACCCCGCGGGAAAGCCCTTGGTGGCAGGGGACAGGCAGGTGCTGGTCCTGCGCCCTCGCTGCCCCTCACACGCGGCTCTCCTTCCCGCCACAGGCAACGCCACCCTCCCGCATGCTGCAGCGCCCAGGCGATGGCCCTCACAGCTCAGCACAGCACTTCGGGCTCTGCGCAGAGCTTTCTGCTGCCGCTGTGTCACGGGGCAGCGAGAGGAACAGCGTGCGGGTGCAAGTGCCGGGCAGGTCCCCTGAGATCGGGGCTGGCGCAGAGCAGAGAGCAAGAGCGACGGAGACTCTGGAGACTCTGTCCTGGGTGCTACAGAAATGCTGCCACAGCTCTCACAAGCCCTAGCCGGTGACAGCCATTGCCTGCTTCAAATAAAAAACCCTGGGAAGCTTTTTCTGCCCATGTTACTTGGTGTTGGGCACATCTCCAGAGGAAGACTAGTGCAGGCAAGGCCAGTGAAGCCAGTCAGGTCTGGAGGGAAACCCATTCAAGCAGTCAAAGAGTCCCAGAGCAGCTGGGGTGGGAAGGGGCTTCTGGAGGTCTCTGCTCCAAGCTCCTGCCGCAAGGGGTGGCAGCCAGAGGGGGTTTCCCAGGGCCTGGCAGAGCTCGGACTCTCTCTGTTGGAGCACCCTTAGGCTTCAAAGGCTTTTGGCACTCTCAGATGGGAATTTTCCCTGCTGCCCCTTGTGTCCTTGCCCCTCGTCCTGGCCCCAGGCACCTCGCGGATGCGCTGGCTCCATCCTCTGGCTCCATCCTCTCCCCACCCTGCCCTTGGCAGCTGCAGGCAGCAGCCAGATCCCCCTGCACCTTCCCTTCTCCCAGCTGAACACACCCAGTGCCCTTGGCCTCGCCTCATGCGTCCCATGCTGCAGCTCCCCACCGGCTCGGGGGCCTCCGCTGGGCTCGCGCCAGTGTGTCTGTGTCTGTCTGGGGCTGGGTAGCCCAAACTGGACCCTGTTCCCACACACGGTCTCTCCCAGGCCGAGCCAAGGGGAGCAATGCCTTCCCTCGCCCTGCTGGCTGCCCTCTGCTAACACAGCTGGGGTGCGGGGCCGGCCGTGCTGCCGGGTCACGCTGCTGCCTCCAGCTCCGCTTGTCCCCAGGATCTCCTACCTACCTTGGGTACCCACCACCGCTGTGACCGTCCCCGAGTGCCCTGCCCCTTTGTGCTGGGAGCTTCCTCCAAAAGGGTCCTACCCCCACCCACTGCTGGGAGCTGCCTCTCACGGTGCCCTGCAGCCACAGGCTGTTTCTAGCCAGGCCGCTTTCCGGCCCAGGCACCACCACAGCAACAGCCACAGCAGTCTCAACTCATCTGTTATGCTGTTCTGCGCAGCAGCACTTCCCTGGCCTCTGTGCAGGGCCAAACTGAGACTGAGGCATGGCCATCCTGGCTCTGCATGGCCTCACTGGCCATCCCAGGGCCTGACACACGGCTCTGCTGCAACCCCAGCTGCCCTTCTGCCCCCATAGCACAGCAAAACACCCATTATGTACCAGTTACTACCCCAAAAGAACACTACCTTCTGCCCATGTATTACCTACACCCAGCCTACGACACTTAGGAAGTGGAGAACAGCCCGGAATTCTTGGCACCATTTTCTAATGGGAGCATTGCATGGGAGCAGCGATCACGGAGCTGAGGACAGCAGGGCCTCCTGTGCCATCAGGGTGAGAGGCCTTCCCACAACTCGGCAGTCAGCAAACGCTCTGCACACGCAGGACAACAACCCTTCTCCTAGTTCAGGGTTTGACCTGCTGCAGCTCCGGCAGGAAGCAGCCCCATCGCCAGCACCACTGCCCCAGCGGGAGGGCACCCGCCGGCATCTGAACACACCCACAGCCCCCCCACACCCGTCCCCAACCCCGACCCAGATGCACCCGCCCGCTTCCTCCTCTCCTTTCCTCCCTCCTCTTCTCTCCCCCAGGTCAGGCCCCACCCCTTCCTCCCCTCCCCAAGGACCCTGCATGATGGACTCTGATTGGTTGATAGAGCTGTCAGTCCCACCCAGACCCGCCCACCTCCTCTTGCCGGCCAACAGCAGGGCCGCACTGGGGGTGTTGCCATGGCAATGCTGTGGCCACGTGACCCGGGCGGGACGGCGCCATCTTAGTGGCGGCTGCGGGGTGAGAGGCCCCTCGAGCGCTGACGAGCTGCTGCTCCAGGCTGAGGCGCATCGAAATGCGGTTCGTGCGTGGGGCGAGTCCGGACACGGGGGCAGAGGGACCGCAGCCTGCCCCGAGGAGTCCTGACGTTCCTGCGGTTCTGCCTGCAGCCTCCTTCCCGACGCGGCCCTCGGGCAGCCCAGGCTGGCGCTGTCTCCTGGGGGAGCTGCAGCGTGGGGCCGCCGCGGGGTGGCCTGTCCGACGTGTGCCGCCATGGAGCAACGCCCGCGGTTTGCACCCCAGTTAGGAACAGAGAGCCGCTGGGTCTGGGGGAGGCTGTTAGCTGCAGAGGACTTCCTGCTGTCCTGCAGAGCAGTTCAAGTGCTGTTAACGTCTGCCATAATTCCTTTCTCATGTCTGACTATGACCTTTAGAATTTCTCTTTTTCTCCTACAAAAGTGGATTTTTCACTGTATTCGGGGGAGGGAAAATGAACCTCAGTGCAGTGTGATTGCAGAGTCTCAAGCACTTGTTCTTAAACCGCTCTGTACAAAGCAAACATTTGAACTAACTTTCTTTTAGTTTTGAAGAACCTGGCTAAGTGTTAATTTGACTCTGTCGTTATCTGCAGTCCACACTGAGATGTCCTGCTGCTTGTACGCATTGTGTCCAACCTTTTTTGACACTTGGTTTTCTTTGCTGCTTCAGGGCTTGTTTTTCCACTTTAAAACTTATCAGAAATAATGGCTGGGGTTGAAATATGCAAGAAGACTGTGTGATGCCTTCCATTGCCTAGGCACAACTAAGCTGTTAAGCTTTTGTGATTTTACTCCTCAGCTCCTGAATCTTATTGTTCCACATGCACAAAAGAATGATGTTTGCCTGGGCAGTGTGGTTAGCCTACAGGCTCAAAGGCACTGCTTAGCGTCCTGTGCTTGTCCCTGTGGCTGAGATTTGGATTCCCATTTGCCTGTTTTTCCTTGACATCTCCTCACCTCCCAAAGAATCTCCTGGGTGCTGTAGTTTAGTTGCCTGTTACAGGCAAAAGGATCCCAGAATCATTTTTATAAATTGACTTAAGCTCCTTTGTAAGAAACTCCCTTCATTGAGAGTCACTTCCAGGATTTCCTTTTTAGGGAACTGCATTTATTGGGGGCAAGTTTATGCATATTTGTTGTTGTACCAGCATTACTTGTGGGCGTAACTGGTTCTCTGTCCCTAGAGCAACTTCTATTATATGTAACAATCATATTTCCTCTGTCTTAGTTTTGCTATGTCAAATTACATTCTCCTAGTGTGCTTTTGAATGATTGGCACTTCATTTTTGGAGCATCTTCATAGCTTGCCTTTGTCACTTTTTGTTTGAATCTCAGTTCCCTTTTTTCAAATGAGACCAGAATTGCTCACGCAATTTGTATGATATCTCTCAAGTGACAGTATGAACAGTTCTGTGGCTGCTGAGGAACTATTGCTTTTTTCATGATTCTACTGGTGGATTAGTAGTTGATGATTAGCTGATACGCTCCGTTTTGTATCTGGATAAGAATTTGCAGCAACCTCCACATTTACTGAGCCTTGGTTTAGAGCAGAAATTCTTGTGCTGCTGCATTTTTGTACTGAGGAGTTAGTCAGTAGGTGCTGCTGTCAGTGCCGGCCTGGAATTCAGAGCTCTCCTCTGGGCACTCAGTGGGAAATAATGTGGGAATGAGGGTAATTCGTGAAAGGCTCTAGCAACTTTGCTGTGAGGGAAGAAACTTGACGGCTTTCAGGAGAATGCTCTGTGTGATTAAGGGAAGAAGTTCAGCATATGATCTTTAGAGCCACTTTCTGAATGGATCTGAGTGGGGTAAGGCTGTATTTCAGGACGGAGGAGGATGTTGCAGTAGTTGAGCTCATCATGCCTTGAGGAAGAGATGTAATTATGCAATAGCTCGTGAAGGCAGTACCTCGCCCATGTTCTGCAGCCTGTGCAAGACTTGAACAAGGGGCATAAGAATGTATAAAAAGGTTCAAGCCAAAAACTATATGCCTCGTAATTTTCCTCCTGCGTGCATCATAATTAGTTGAAGCTCTCTCAGGAGCACCCTTCTCGATCTGTCCTGCTGTTTTGGTCACATCTGTGAACATGAAGTTCAGAGGAAATCGGGGGAATAGATTCACAAATACAGTTACTTTGCAAGGCTCTGGCATACTGTGTGCCAAAGTCAAGCTGCATATAAGTACCAGGTGCTTTTCTAATCACTCTGTTATGGAAATTAGGCTTGTTGGCCACCATAACAGGGCTCGACCCTAGGTTCCCGCAAGTACAGTTCAGAGCCAATCAGAATCAAAGCAAATTAAATAATTAAATTTTAATCACGCACGTGCCGTAATTACAGCTCGAGCTGGGTGCCTCCAAAGAGGAACCCCAACAAAAAAAATCCTGGGCAATTATAGTTTTTTCAACTTAAGTTTCCCACCCCTCACGCAGTAGTTAGACCAATAGTAATTTTTAGATCTGGGGTCTCCTGCTCCTCATTGGATCTCACTGATGTTCCTAGGTAAGCTGTTTTTCTCCTTATCTTTATTTTTTGCGGTCTCTGCTGACGGTTGTACCTTTATTTTGGTTGGGTCTTACTGTTTTCTCTCAAGGTCCTGAGGAGGAGGAGGAGGAGGTGATTCTAAATCATAACAATTAACACTGCCCCAGCAGTGAGCTAAGGCTTTGCCCCTCAAGGTCCTAATGCCCTGTCTTATTTCAAAGCCTTGACACCCTCCCTTTTGGAGTGTGAGACGCAGGAACGCAGACTGCTTGTAACTTCCTTATCTTCCCAGCTGGAACCAGCTCTGAGGCGCTTTTCTTCCTGGACTAAGTAAAAGTTCATTATTTTATCTAAGTGCGGCCTAAGGCTTCAGCAAATTTAGCTACTCATGCTAAGCAAGTTTTAGAGAAGTTGTGCTAAGCAGCTACAGTTTCAGTTTGCTATTCCTTAACAGTCCCCCCTTTGTTTTTATTAAGCATCCCTGCTAATGCTTTAAACAGAGTTCTCGAAGCCTTTTGAGGCGTACTATCACTTTCCATAATCTTATGTATAATATAATCATAAGTAATAGGCATAACAGTTAACACAACTACTACTGGGTGCAACACATGATTATAAATCCCTGTTGCAGTTGGTGACCATCCTAGAAGAATTTGCCAGCCATGATGTTCTCTGTCCTTCTTTACCCTTTCCAAGATGTGGTGTATCTCTTCCGCATCATGATGAATGGTGATGAGAGGTTTTTTTTTTTTTGTCCATTGTTTCGGGCGAGTTCTAGCAGTCGACGCAGGTCATCATGTTGCAGTAGTTTCTTCACCAGTGTGAGATTCATTCCAATGGGGGTAGGTAGTAGATTTTGAATTAATGTATAATTAGATTGTAACAATTGATAAGATCTAATAGGAGCTGAATAAATAAAGTCGCATCCCATAATTTTGGGTAAAGTTACAAATACAAATATTTGAGTAATTAATTACTTGTATCTACAACAATGTTATCTATGAATATAAGATTACAAAATGTTCTTACACATACACATCCTTTTTTAACATATACAAGTACAGTTCAACTCTAACAGCAAAATAAGGTGGTGTGGATTGGTATCATTGAGCGTTTGTTTATTTATTTATTTTAAAGATTTTCAAGCCTTTTTTGCATACTTAGAACATACTGGATTAGTCGTTCATCTCTGTCTAACAGGCTGGTCTTAGCTGGAATAGTAAGTGCCTGGTATCGCTAAATGTCTCCCCAAAAGAATGTCTGCTGGTGTTAGTCCTATGGGTTGCCGTGGGGCATTTCAGACATCCCATAGAGCTAAGTTTAATGCTTCTGGCCATTTTAGGCTAGCACGTGTGCATATTCTTGTTCTTTTTTCTTTTAATGTTCTATTCATTCTTTCTACTTGTCCTGAAGACTGTGGGTGATAAGGGGCATGTAGGTTTCTTTTTATTCCTAATGATTTATGTAATTGAGTGATGATGCTTGCCGTAAAATGGGAGCCCCTGTCTGAATCAATGGCTTCTGGGACCCCACACCTGAGTATGATTTCTTTCAGTAAGGCTTTCACTGCTCCCCTTGCGTTGGCCTTTCTTGTTGGGAAAGCTTCTATCCAGCCTGACAACTGATCTACTCTCACTAACAAGTGTTTATACCCATTGGCAGATGTCATACCCGCATAATCTATTTGTAGCCTTTGGAAAGGGAAGTAGGCCCATGGTCGTCCCCCTAACTCTGAGCTTGGTTTGCTACTTAAAGTCTTCTGGCAGGTCAGGCAGCTATTCATTATTCTTTTAGCAGCCGCATAAATTCCTGGAGCAGCCCATACTTTCTGTACCTGCTTAGCTATTGCCTCGGCTCCCCCATGAGCTGTATTGTGAAACCACCTAGCTATAGTAATTAAATATTTTTTTGGTAGAATTGGTTTTCCTCCAATTGTCCATATTCCATCATCATTTTGTTTTGCTTCCCACTGTTCCCATTGTTTTTTCTTTTCCATGGAGCAGTCCTTTTCATACATGGTTTTGGGCTCTATTAAATTTGGCCACTCACTTTGGTTCATCCTTGGAACTGCCCCCATACATTCTCTCAGAGGTTGTCGAGCTGCAGCCTTCGCAGCAGCGTCAGTTAATGTATTTCCTCTACTACTTTCTGTAGTGTCTTTAGTATGGGCTGGGCAGTGTATTACAGCAGTTTCTTTGGGGCAGTTGAACTGCTTCCAGCAAATCACGTATTTCTTCTCCACTAGCTGATTTCTTTCCTGATGACAAAAAAATCCTTGTTCTTTCCATAACATCCCTGTTGCATCAAATACTCCAAATGCATATTTAGAATCAGTATAGATATTTACCTGCAGCTTCTTACCAATTCTTGCTGCTTGGGTCAATGCTATTAATTCTGCTCCTTGAGCACTTACAGACGGAGACAAAGGATTGGCCTCAAGTACCTCAAAGATGTTAGTGACAGGATAACCTGAGTGGCGCCTTCCGTCCAAATAATAGGATCATCCATCTGTAAACAGAACTAAGTCTGGGTTTTCCAAAGGTTCATCTTTAAGGTCCTCCCGGGGCTTGCTCGAGCCGACGATCACCTGCTCACAGGAATGATGCGGCTCTCCATCCTCCAGCAGAGGCAATAGCATTGCTGGATTTAAGATATTGCATCTCTTTAAAGTCACATTATCTGCATGCAGTATTATCAGTGCATAGCGGTGAGCTCTCTGTGGGGATAGTGCTGGAGTTGCGTATTGTTTCATTAACAGTTCTACTTCATGTGGCACATACACAGTCAGTGAGTGACCCAAAACTTCAGGTCGTGTTTTTTCAAGAAGAGCTGCAGTAGCTGCTATTGCTCTGATGCATCCTGGAGTGACTTTAGCTACCACGTCTAGCTGCGTGGAGTAATAGGCCACTGGTCTGCGGTGAGGACCTAGTTTTTGGGTCAGTACCCCACTTGCTACTCCCTGTCGTTCATGGACAATTAATTCAAATGGTTTGCTATAATCTGGCAACCCTAGAGCAGGGGCTGAAACCAATGCCTTTTTTACAGATGTAAAAGCTTTCTCCCTTTCTGGGCCCCAGGCCAAAGGCTCTATCTCCTCTTTTTTTGTTGCCTGCACTAAAGGCTGAGTAAGTTCTCCTAACCCAGGAATCCATGGTTGGCAAAATCCTACAGCTCCTAAAAATCCCCTAAGCTGTTTTTTTGTTACAGGACGAGGCATATCAAGAATTGTCTTTACTCGTTCCAGATAAACTAACCTGTGTCCTTCCTTTAAAATAAAACCCAAATATTTTACCTCTCTTTGACACAGCTGAAGCTTAGACAGAGATGCTTGATGCCCTTTTTCTGCAAGAGCATTACATAGAGAAATAGTGTCTTTTAAACATGTCTCATAATCTTTACCTGCTAATAACAAATCATCCACATATTGTATTAACACTGAATGTCCTGGAAGTTCGATATCTGAGGGATCATTTTTGAGTATATGTGAAAAAATAGTCGGAGACCCAGTAAATCCCTGCGGTAGTCTCATCCAAGTTAATTGTCGTCCCTTCCAAGTGAAAGCAAAGAGATCTTGGCTATCTTCAGCTATCGGTATACTAGAAAAAGGCTGCCGTTAGGTCAATCACGGTAAAATAAGTTGCCCAATGAGGTATTTGTAATAACACGGTTGATGGGTTGGGAACTACTGGGTGTGGAGTAATTACATGTTGGTTTATAGCCCTTTAGTCTTGTACAAACTGATACTCTGGATCACCATCAGAATCTTGCCTGTTCTTTTTAACTGGCAGAATTGGGGTGTTGTACAGGGATTCACAGACTCTAAGAATACCTAGTTTCAAATAATGATCAATTTGTTTTTGGATACTCTTCTCTGCTTCCTTTGGGATAGGGTATTGTTTAACTGTGGGAGGCAATCCCCCCTTTGTTTTTATCGAGACTGGACTAGCTGATTTCTGTAGTCCCACATCCATTCCTGAAGAGCTCCATAACTTTTTAGGAACTGATTCTAAACCTGTTGGAATCTGCAGATTAGTTGACTCTGGTTCTGGTGTCTTAGCCAGAACACATGAACCCATAATTATTAATTTTATCCCTTCCGGCTGTAAACAGATCTGAGTATCCGAGGCTTGCAGGAGATCTCTCCCTAAGAGGCAAGAGGGCGAGTCTGTGGAAATTATAAAACAGCCCCACACTCTTTTACCTCCAATAGTGGGCAATAAAGGCTTAGATAACATTCGTTCGCCTTTTCCCATTACTCCTCGCATCACTATTTTATCTGGTGACTTGCATCCTTTAGGCTCCAAATTTAAAAGGGAAAGGGTGGCTCCAGTATCCACTAGAAAGGGAACTTCTAAACCTTCTGTATTTGCCATTACATGGCCCTTCAAATCCAAACCTATATCCCATAAATTTACCCCAATTTCCACAGTATTTTCTGAGTCTCCTATCTCCTGTCATTGTGGACTGACTGGGAATCGCCTGATCTCCTTCTTAGTGTTTGATTGTCTCATGCTGGCCCCTCTATTCCTAAATACACGGGGCCTCACTGGGCATTGCTGCTTCCAGTGTCCTTGTTCCCTGCAATAATGACAAACATCATTAACTCTTGATTGTACAGCACGTTCACTTTGATTCCATCTATCTCCCCTGGTTCTGCCGTGCCCCCTCCCCTTGCCAGCCTGGCATATGCTCTTTAAAATACTTAAAAGTGTGTCTTGTTGAGCCAGTCAGCTCTTATTGTCCCTCCTGGTTTGTGTTAGGTTATGGGACTAAAGGCTAATCTCCACACACACAGAGGAGCAGAGGAACAATGACAGGCTGAGGAACCCTCCGTAACCTCATCAGAACCAACAGGGCTCCCTAACATGGCTCCTCAGCCCATGATCCTGGTGTGACACCCACCACATGAGTCAATGGTCTCCCTGGACCACCTTGCAGATCCCCTTGGAGGGGTTACTGCTTGCAGGGCTATGGGACTCAATACGGGATGCCAGGAAGAACATCTTGCAATTGAGACTCATTATGGGCTGTTTAGAGGAAAGACCCAAGGCAGTGAAAGAGAGGGATCAAGCTAGTTTTGGGGAGGAACCAATGTGGAAAAGCAGAAGAAAAAGGGGATAAAAGGTGCAGATTGCTTGTGAAAAGGTGCTTGGCCAGTAAGCTGCTCTGGCCCTGTGCCTGATAACTGCAGCCTGTCCTGTCCTCTTCTTAACTCCCTTGTGAACTATTCTCTGGGGTGAGGGGACCCTCTCCTTTCTGTTTGTGCAAGTGCTGTTTTCTGTGTTGAGCTGTGTGATTGGTGATAAATATATGCAGTGTGTGCAGGTGTGCTTGTCTGACTACTGGTAAAACAGGTTCAGCCTTGCTATTGCCTGGACCTGGGGACATGGAGCTGTGGCAGCCTGGCTTCTGTTGGGCTATCGGATTTGGCATCTCCTACCTGAGTGCACATACAAGGCTGAGTGGAGGCAGTCTCGTGTGGGAGCTCCCACTGCTGCTGTCAGTGCTGGCCCCTCTGTACCACTGGTGTTGTTAAAAAGCACGTGTGTGGTGGCATACTTTCCCAGCTGCTCAAATCTACCTATGAATGCAAAAGAAAGATGGTTTTGTGCTGCTTCCCAGCAGAAGCGACCAGCCTGTGCCTTGCAGTGGATTTCCCTACAGGAAAGGGGAGCTGCTCAACCTCATGCACTATCCCACAGGCCACTGTAGCATAAAGAGCTCTGTCTGTTTGCCTCTCCTTTCAGCTAGGAAGCTCAGGAGCAAGCAGTGCAAGCCAGACCCTGGACTGGGGAATCAGGGTGTCTGGGTGCTGTAGGGGCCTTCCTCCAGGGACACCCACCCACCCCCCCCCCCCCGAAGGTAAGCACTGCCCCAGAGCTGACACTGGACAGCCCAGGGACTGGCTGAGGCACAGAGGAGAGAAATGGCATTCCCCAGACTTGGCTGCCAGCAGTGCACTGGAGCTGGGAGGGAACCCAGGTGTCTGGGCTCCCAGTCAGCCTCTCCCCTGCTCTCCCCAGTAGACCCCTGCCTTTCACCTTCCCACCCAAACCAGAGGGGAGGGAGGCAGTCTTTGTGCACCAGCCCTGCACCACCCCCATGCCCAGCCCCGCTGCCCCAGGGCTGTGGGTGCAGCAGGTGCAGGTGTGCTGGACACTGTGCTGTGTGCACGCAGCACTGTGTTTGGGCAGGTGTGTGGAAAAGGGGCATGTGCAGCATCCATGGCGTGCACAGGTCTCTTATCCCCATTCGGAACCACAGATATTAAGGGGGATCTTTGGCCACAGCATGCTGCGTACTTCTGTAATATGCCCATTTAACGGTAAATTCTCTTGCTCCAAACCAACTGCAGGAGGTATCTTGGGGATGAAGGCACTCGCACCAGCTCCATGAATTCTGAGTCCATTGAACCACATCAGTGTGTCACAAGATGTGCAACTCGGGAAGGCGAGAGAAGAAAGAGGGAAAAAGAAGAATCAGAGAGACTAAATGCAGCAACTTAGGAAATTATTGTTGGTCTCTCTCATCTACTGACATAAACAAGCACAAAGTGCAATGGACTTTAGCAGCATTATTATGTTTGGGGAAGTCCAGTAAACTGGTGCTGCTTGGAAGATATACTGCAGAGGGAAATACAAGTTATCCCCGTACTTACCCTGAGATCTGCCTTGTGATAAGCTTGTATCACTGCTGCAATACCTTTGCTGAGGCAGCCTGGAAAAATGCAAAAAGACAGAGTGCCCATACCCTCTATTAGAACAGGTTTGGCTTTCAGGAACAAGGTGCTCTGAAAGACAGGAAATAAACTCTCCTGCATCATCTAGGAAAAACATTTTCACAGACAATGGACAAGCTGCATCAATCTCCTGGCAAACATCAACAAGCCATATAGTCTATGATGGCTTCCTTTCCCCTAAATGCCTGGCCTGTGGTTTATTTTAGCTGTGCTGACAGCAGATCGGCCCCTCTCCAGCAACTCAGTTGACAGTATGAGAAAGACGGGAGTGCAGCTCCCATCACCTTGCTCAGTGTGCTCTCAAGAGGACCAGAAAGAGAAGGACCAGGGTAATGTTTCACCCCGGTCTCCTGTGGGACCTTGCAATGAACTGCCACAGGCTCTTGCTTCCTTCCACAAGGGGCACTAAACCCACCCACAGATAGCCTTGCTCATCAGGCCTTTTTCAAGGTACGCCGAGCAACCTTGAGGGCAGCTGCAAACAAGCAACTGTCCCCACAACCCAGTCCCCACAAAAATTGCGTTTAATTTACTGAGGGAAGAAGTCATTCACTGGCAACTTTCACACAGCATCTGCTCTAAAACTGACTGCTGGCACTCTAGTTCCTGAGGTCTGACAAGGCTTTGTCACCATAACTGGAGGGGAATTCCCCCCAGAAGGTAACACAGTACCTGCTGACATTCTTCCCACCAAGATCAGGCTCTTGCTGAGAAGCACATCCACCCTTCAGAGATGCCGAAACACAACGCCTCCAAACGTCTAAGTGCGACTCCGCAGTGACTGACCAAACATGTTGCACGTTGCCTACATGGAGCAGAGAGAGAGCACAGGTGACTTTGCTGAGTAGCATCATCCTCAACTCCAGCAGAAAATGAGAAAGCCTCTTTCCCTTACAGAGCGTAACATCCTAGGTAAATCTCACCCGCTGTCCCTGGTTTACTGAAAACAGACAAAAAATCATGGGAAGGACAAACCACCTTGGAACAGAAAGGTCACAAATGTTGCGCTTTTTTCTGTTTTTCCCCCTCTGATTAGAGGCCTCCATGAACATTTTTGCTAGCTCTCCAGATAGGCAGGAGGACACAACTGCATGCTGTTCGTTGCTTGCTTCCACCCAGGGGTCTCACAGGGAACATGCTCAGACCTGCTTCCCTGCAGGAAGCTTACATAGAAAATCCACCCACGAGGAGGGCTCTGATGGCTTTCCAGACTGTCTGTATTGTCAGGAAAAAAAGACAGTCTGCACTGCAGTCAGCGTACAAAGGAACAGGAATAACGCTGGGTTCTGGATTCAAAGAGGGAGAGAAGGGAGAGCAGTTCAAAAAGAAGGAGGAATCTCCTTGCTTTGAGAGAAGCCTGTACTCCAGGACTGTCATGCAGACACCGCAGACAGACACATGATAGGAAGAGAAGGGTCTTGTACAAACGTACGAGGGCCTGATACATTCCTTTAGGGAACGGGTGCTGTAAACATGAGGGGGTATTTTTCTGGTTCCAGTGTGGACTGTGTGGAAACAACTGCGGGGCGGGGGGGTGGGGGGGAGGAGAAGAATACCCTAGTTTCTACCTCTCATCTAATATCTGAAAAAGAGTGATGAGAGACCTCCCTTATACTGCCAGGAGGAATGAGTGATAATTACCCTAAGAAGATAAAACTGTCACTCAAGGGAAACGCCAGGACTGGCCTTCAGGAATCAGAGGTAGCTGGAGATGCCATGTTCTGAAATGTCTTTCAAGCCCTGCCCTGCAGCATATTGGAATCACATTAAGAGAAATAACCTGATAGCCGCTCTGTGACGTACTAAGTTGATCTTACTTCGGGAAGATTATGAATGAAGGAGCAGGGGGAAGAGAAGGAAGGAAGGGAGGGAAGATTGGGTCTCTTTGGACACCACTGCATTTGCCCAGCCACAGTATTTCTCGCCACAGTATTTCTCACTTCGGAATGATTTCTGAGGAGGGAACTAGAACATGTAGTTAAGTGTGTCATTAAATACTTAGGAAGCAAAATTGTTAGTGGGATTCTGTTTTTCCTTCCTATAGATATGTTCCTCAACAAAAAAAGAAAGACAATCCAATAACATTCAGAATCAGAGCTGGAAGATGGCTGGCAACACCATTGCTCCACTTATATTTCTTCATCATTTACAGTATTTTGAAAGCACAATTTGCTGTATGAGTGCCTCAGCTCTAGACACATTCTTTGAATTTAAATACGTTTTCAATGGCTGGTGACATCCACTGTACCCAAACTGCAACAAGATCAGTTTGCACTTGTAGCTCTTTGTTAGCTGGTGATTTGAGACCCAATTCTGCCAAAGCGTGCCTGTAGATAGAATTTTAAATGTTCATGGTTTCAGAAATTTCTTCTTGAGCAGCATCCCCTCCTTCACTGAGCTCAGGATGCCTATGCCACACCTGTGTGGAGTATAAAATAATGAGGACTGAAAGCTTAAGTGTGTCTGTAACAAGGTGGAAGAGATGCTTATGGCTGCAACTCAGTATGAGAGGGAAAGCAGGAAAAAGCAGGAAAAGCAAAGAAGCGTTTTCAGAAAGGGCTAAAGAACCCAACAGAGGAGAAGATTTAATACTGCAGCTGGGTGTTTTTTTCTTCCCCAACTCTCAAATCAACTATTGATCAGCAAATTCAAACATTAACCAAGATTTGTTTTTTTATCCCTCTCAGTTCTGCCAAACGTCAGTGTAATACATGCTAGGCCTTTTGTTTCAGCTGGTGCATCCTGACGGCATGGCAAAGCCAAGGCATTGTAGGTCCCCTGCTTACACCTGTCCATAACTTTGTTGTGCTGGTCAGGATTCCCTGAGAGTTGTCATTAGGTGCAATTCATTTACCCAAGAACGTAAGACACTAGCTCCTCTTTAATATTAGCTGACAGGTTATGTTATATAGCATCCTTTCCCAGAAGCAGTGGAGAAGAAGTCACAGTTCAACAGATAATGGGTTATTTTCCAAAATTCCTGGAAAGGACAATACCAATTGTAATTTGGCTCCACAATTTATAGTACACTGTTAAACACTGTGGAGAATGGCAAGAGGCCAGAAGGAGGCAGAATTGAGTAAAATTGCATCTCAGCTGTAAAACAGGTCATTTTGAATGCATGCAGTCCAGAGGCGCCTTAATTTTACAGACCTCCATACTACGAGCTCCAATTGAAACAAAATGCTTCTGTACATTGCTGCTTCATAATTTCATCTGTTAGATGCAGTTCCAACTCTTAGTCCTTTGGGTTCTGTAAAACAATCACTTCCATTGCAAAAATGAATGGTATTGAGAAAAAGCCTACTAAAAATGGGGGGGAGTAGCTGAATTTCACCCTACACGGGATTTTTACAGCAGCCCAAGTCACATATGGCAGCAATGGCTTCTGCAGAGAGGCCCAAAGCTGCCTTCTCCACAGAACTGAAAAGGAAAAAAACCTTCATCCTGTTTGGCTGATCTCAAATATACAGGCCCAGAGCATCCAGGCTGTTAACAAGACTGCTTTAGAGTACCAGTCTGAAAGATTCAGCACCACTTTGTCCTGTGGTCACAATACTGGAAAAGCCCTGCCCAAACCTCAAAATCTATTCACTAGTAGACATGAGGGAAAAAGGCCCACAAAGTCCTTCAAAATCAAGATGCCAAGCAAGAAGTATCGTTTGAATCCAATTCACTCTAGCTGGCTATTCTGCAGATGAATAATGAGTTCACTGCCAACTTGCTGCTCTTCATGCTTTGGACACAGCAAACAGGAAAGAAGAAAAGGTTGGGGGGGGGAAGGGGGAGAAAGGAAAGAAGACAGGGAGTAGAAATGGGCATTTTGGGCTGATATTGTTAGGATACCAGAGAGTTATCAACAAGAAAATAGGCTGGGCTGTCACATTAAACATGGCTTTTGACAGCTGAGAAACAGTAGGGCCTGGATGCAGAATCAATTCCTGCCACAGACTTTTCTTCTCAGGAAGTTCTTGTCCATTCCTGCTTAACACAAGACCTGGGCACAACTCAGCCCCTTAAAGAGGCTGTAAACTGCAGCTGAAAAGTGCCCGACTCACCTTATTGTGCCAGTCTTGCTCAACCCCCTCCTAACACTTCACTTAGATGTGTGGCACTGCAGTACGTGATCATGACAATTCAGATTCCCAGAACACCTAGCTGGAGCAGGAGAGACTTCTAGTCTCTACTCTAGCATTTCTCACTGCTGAGGGCTTGCCTTTGCAACCTTGAGATTGTTTGTATTTCAAGAAATTGTATTTTAAACTGCCAAAAGTCCTTCTAAGCAAGTAACGCATAGCACGGGAGCTGTCAGGACACATCAGCTCCTTAGTCCCACTGAGCTTCCTTTCACCTGCTTGAACTACAAGAACTAACTGCAGCAACACATTATTCTTTTTTAGAAAAACCTACAGTGCAACCACCTCATGTATTTTCCCAGTGTATTTCCCAGTACCTTATAGGCAGCAGAGAGATGCTGAAGCTGGAGAATAAGGAGCTGGCTCCAGGTTTGCAGAGTGTTCTCTGGCAGTTCTCCCTCTCTCTGCTGCTGGACTCCTCAGCCCTTCTCCTCTTGGCAGAAGCTCAACCGCTTGCCCATCTCCAATAGACTTTTTTGTGCTCTTGCAGTAAAAAGGAACTCACTAGAACAGCAGAAGGTGGCACATCAACAAGAACAGCTCTACACCTCCCTACTTCCCAGCTGTTGGCTCTGAAGCAGGAAAACATCAGAATTGCTCTGCTTAACAGAGGCAAGGACAGTTCCCCCTGCCCCCACCAAATGGTTCTTCTCCCTTATCATCCAAAACAGCTGAATCCTTTAGACTGCCTCCTTCCCAGAAAAGATCTGCCCAAAATATAAGCAACTAAACCTTGTATCCAGCAACTGCTGAAGATCAAATTCAGCTATAGGCACCTGGTGCCACCAAAAGATTAAAGAACATCATAATCATAGGATGTTGCAGGAAGAGCCTCTTGAAAGGGATCTTAAACTCATGGCTGTAACTTCTCTTCCACTTTTCTGAAGCTGTCTCATGGGTCTATGTTACCACAGTCCAAAATAAGTTGTCCACAGTCCAAAAGGGGGTCCAAAAGTTGTCCAAAGTCACCACAGTCCAAAAGCCCTCCCTATTCTGCCTGAAAGTTGTTCAGAAAAGCTCAGACGCCCTCTTTCAGCCTTATTCATATGCTGTTAAGAGCATCAGCTTGTAGAAATTCTTATGCTAATGTCAGAAACTGTCAGCAGCCATGTTATGCTGAGTACCTGCCCTCTTACCTGAGCAGTTACTAGGTTTCATCTGTATCAACAAGACATAACAGTGTAGCATGCAGCTGATGGAACACTATTTCAGAAAATTTATTTAATTTTCCTCTCCTATTTCCTGCATGCTGTTGCCAATAATTCTGAAACCACGTCCTCCACAAACATCTCTTCAAATACAAGGTGGTTGCTTACAAAGTGCTTCCCAACATATTTCAGAGCAAATGAACCTCCAGAAGACAGCCAGCCACACTCCGCAAGACAGCCTGGGATGCTCTCATGCTCAGCTGAAATCTTCTCCCACATCCCGACGATCTTTGCTACAAGCCAAGTACACATGCCAGCACAGACACAGCCTTCCTAAACGCAGCTCTCTCCTGCCTGCCACAGCCACTCACACAAAAAGCCTCCATGGCCTGGGCAGCTTTTCCACTTGGGGGAGACACCCAAGAGTACCCGCTCCTACAGCACCTCCTTTATCCCGGCAGCACTACGACCTCTCACTGCCCTTCAAATCCAACATTCCCAAAAAGAACGACAGCTGCACCAACAGGAAAAACACGATCCCCAGGTTTCCCCAAACTAACACCTCCTGCCACCTACCTGGGAGCTGCTGCCTGAGCTCGACCAGTCCATGGGCTGGGGTGACCTGGCTGATGCCAGCCCAGCTGTCTTCACCGCCTGCAAAGCAAAAGGAGGCATTTTGAGGCAAAGGCCTGTGGAAAAAAACACCAAGAGCCACTGCCTCTTCTCTCCCGGGTCCTGCCACATGACAAGGACAGCAAACAAATTCCCAGGTCCCCCTGCAACAACGTCTCTTGCATTATGCCCCATTTGGGGCACAACCAAATGCACGCAAGGCACACATTTGTGCCCCACTGTGTGCACCACCAAAGGCACACAAGCATGGACTCACAAGAGGCTACCAAGCTCTCAATTCCAAGCCCATCTTGCAATGGCGTCTCTCTGCTCAGCGGCACACACCCTTGCCAAGTCACCCTCCCCACCTCTCCCCTAAATAACTCCTGCCACCACCTACCTGGGAGCTGCTGCCTGAGCTCGACCAGTCCATCGGCTGGGGTGACCTGGCTGATGCCACCCCAGCTGTCTTCACCGCCTGCAAAGCAAAAGGAGGCATTTTTAGGCAAGGGCACACAGAAAGAACCATCAAGAGCCACTGCCTCTTCTCTCCCGGGTCCTGCCACATGCCAAGGACAGCAAACACATGCCCAGGCGCCCCCGCAACAACGTCTCTTGTATTATGCCCCATTTTGTGCACAACCAAAGGCACACAAGCGTGGATGCAAAACAGGCTTCCAAATTCACGCTTCCAAGACCATCTTGCAGTGGTGCCTCTCTGCTCAGCGGCACACACCCTTGCCAAGCCACCCTCCCCACCTCTCCCCAAAATAACTCCTGCCGCCACCTACCTGGGAGCTGCTGCCTGAGCTCGACCAGTCCATCGGCTGGGGTGACCCGGCTGATGCCTCCCAAGCTGTTTTCACCACCTGCAAAGCAAAAGGAGGCATTTTGAGGGAGAGGCACACTGAGAGAACCACCAAGAGCCACTGCAACTTCTCTCCCGGGTCCTGCCACATGACAAACCCCTCAAACACATGCCCAGGTCCCCAGCAACAACGTCTCTTGCATTATGCCCCATTTTGTGCACCTCCAAAGGCACACAAGCATGGATGCACAACAGGCTTCCAAGCCCATGCTTCCAAGCCCATCTGGCAATGGTGCCTCTCTGCCCAGTGGAACACACCCTTGCCAAGCCACCCTCTCCAACTCTGCCCAAACTAACACCTCCTGCCACCCACCTGGGAGCTGCTGCCTGAGCTCGACCAGTCCATCGGCTGGGGTGACCTGGCTGATGCCAGACCAGCTGTCTTCACCGCCTGAAAAGCAAAAGGAGGCATTTTAAGGCAAAGGCCTGCGGAAAGAACCACCAAGAGCCACTGCCTCTTCTCTGTTGGGTCCTGCCACATGCCAAGGACAGCAAACGCACTTCCTGGCCAACTCGCAACAAAGTCCCCTCTACTCTAGCCCAATCTGTGCCCAAGCAAAGGCACACAAGGCACACATTCCTGTGCCCCATTTTGTGCACAACCAAAGGCACACAAGCATGGATGCACAACAGGCTTCCAAATTCACGCTTCCAAGACCATCTTGCAGTGGTGCCTCTCTGTGCAGCGGCACACACCCTTGCCAAGCCACCCTCCCCACTTCTCCCCAAACTAACTCCTGCCGCCACCTACCTGGGAGCTGCTGCCTGAGCTCGACCAGTCCATCGGCTGGGCTGACCTGGCTGATGCCAGCCCAGCTGTCTTCACCGCCTGCAAAGCAAAAGGAGGCATTTCGAGGCTAAGGCCTGCGGAAAGAACCACCAAGAGCCACTGCCTCTTCTCTGTTGGGTCCTGCCACATGACAAGGACAGCAAACACATGCCCAGGTCCCCAGCAACAATGTCTCTTGCATTATGCCCCATTTTGTGCACAACCAAAGGAACACAAGCACGCATGCAAAACAGGCTTCCAAGTTCACGCTTCCAAGCCCATCTTGCAATGGCACCTCTCTGCTCAGCAGCACACACCCTTGCCAAGCCACACTCCCCACCTCTCCCCAAAATAACACCTGCTGCCACCTACCTGGGAGCTGCTGCCTGAGCTCGACCAGTCCATGGGCTGGGGTGACCTGGCTGATGCCAGCCCAGCTGTCTTCACCGCCTGAAAAGCAAAAGGAGGCATTTTGAGGCAAAGGCCTGCGGAAAGAACCACCAAGAGATACTGCCTCTTCTCTGTCGGGTCCTGCCACATGACAAGGACAGCAAACACATGCCCAGGTCCCCCCACAACAACATCTCTTGTATTATGCCCCATTTTGTGCACAACCAAAGGAACACAAGGCGCACATTCGTGTGCCCCATTTTGTGCACCTCCAAAGGCACACATGCATGGATGCAAAACAGGCTTCCAAATTAACGCTTCCAAGACCATCTCGCAATGGCACCTCTCTGCTCAGCAGCACACACCTTTGCCAAGTCACCCTCCCCACCTCTCCCCAAACTAACTCCTGCTGCCACCTACCTGGGAGCTGCTGCCTGAGCTCGACCAGTCCATTGGCTGGGGTGACCTGGCTGATGCCAGCGCAGCTGTCTTCACCACCTGAAAAGCAAAAGGAGGCATTCAGACGGAGAGGCACACAGAAAGAACCACCAAGAGCCACTGCCTCTTCTCTCCTGGGTCCTGCCACATGCCAAGGACAGCAAACGCACTTCCTGGCCAACTCGCAACAAAGTCCCCTCTACTTTAGCCCAATCTTTGCCCAAGCAAAGGCACACAAAGCACACATTCGTGTGCCCCATTTTGTGCACAACCAAAGGCACACAAACATGGATGTAAAACGCTTCCAAGCCCATCTCGCAGTGGCACCTACCTGGGAGCTGCTGCCTGAGCTCGACCAGTCCATTGGCTGGGCTGACCTGGCTGCTGCCTGCCCAGCTGTCTTCACCACCTGCAAAGCAAAAGGAGGCATTTTGAGGGAGAGGCACACTGAGAGAACCACCAAGAGCCACTGCCTCTTCTCTCCTAAGTCCTGCCACATGACAAACCCATCAAACACATGCCCAGGTCCCCAGCAACAACGTCTCTTGCATTATGCCCCATTTTGGGCACAATCAAAGGCACACAAGCATGCATGCAAAACAGGCTTCCAAGCTCCCACTTCCAAGCCCATCTTGCAATGGCGCCTCTCTGTGCAGCGGCACACACCCTTGCCAAGCCACACTCCCCACCTCTCCCCAAACTAACACCTGCCGCCACCTACCTGGGAGCTGCTGCCTGAGCTCGACCAGTCCATGGGCTGGGGTGACCTGGCTGATGCCACCCCAGCTGTTTTAACCAGCTGCAAAGCAAAAGGAAGCATTTTGAGATAAAGGCACACAGAAAGAGCCACTGCCTCTCCTCTGTCGGGTCCTGCCACATGACAAGGACAGCAAACAAATTCCCAGGTCCCCCCGCAATACAGCTCTTGCATTATGCCCCATTTTGGGCACAACCAAAGGCAGACAAGGTACACATTTGTGCCCCACTGTGTGACAACCAAAAGCACACAAGCATGGATGCAAAACAGGCTTCCAAGCTCACGCTTCCAAGCCCATCTTGCAATGGCGCCTCTCTGCTCAGCAGCACACACCCTTGCCAAGCCAGCCTCCCCACCTCTCCCCAAACTAACTCCTGCCGCCACCTACCTGGGAGCTGCTGCCTGAGCTCGACCAGTCCATTGGCTGGGCTGACCTGGCTGTTGCCTGCCCAGCTGTCTTCACCGCCTGCAAAGCAAAAGGAGGCATTTTGAGGGAGAGGCACACTGAGAGAACCACCAAGAGCCACTGCCTCTTCTCTCCTGGGTCCTGCCACATGCCAAGGAAAGGAAACCACCAAAGGCACACAAGCATGGACTCACAAGAGGCTACCAAGCTCGAACTTCCAAGCCCATCTTGCAGTGGTGCCTCTCTGCTCAGCGGCACACACCCTTGCCAAGCCACCCTCCCCACCTCTCCCCTAAATAACTCCTGCCGCCACCTACCTGGGAGCTGCTGCCTGAGCTCGACCAGTCCATCGGCTGGGGTGACCTGGCCGATGCCAGCCCAGCTGTCTTCACTGCCTGCAAAGCAAAAGGAGGCATTTTTAGGCAAGGGCACACAGAAAGAACCACCAAGAGATACTGCCTCTTCTCTCCTGGGTCCTGCCACATGACAAGGACAGCAAACACATGCCCAGGCGCCCCCGCAACAACGTCTCTTGTATTATGCCCCATTTTGTGCACAATCAAAGGCACACAAGCATGCATGTAAAACAGGCTTCCAAATTCACGCTTCCAAGACCATCTTGCAATGGCGCCTCTCTGCGCACCGGCACACACCCTTGCCAAGCCACACTCCCCACCTCTCCCCAAACTAACTCCTGCCACCACCTACCTGGGAGCTGCTGCCTGAGCTCGACCAGTCCATGGGCTGGGGTGACCTGGCTGATGCCACCCCAGCTGTCTTCACCACCTGCAAAGCAAAAGGAGGCATTTTGAGGCTAAGGCCTGCGGAAAGAACCACCAAGAGCCACTGCCTCTTCTCTCCCGGGTCCTGCCACATGCCAAGGACAGCAAACACATGCCCACGTCCCCCCGCAACAACGTCTCTTGCATTATGCCCCATTTTGGGCACAACCAAATGCACGCAAGGCACACATTGGTGCCCCATTTTGTGCACAACCAAAGGCACACAAGCATGCATGCAAAACAGGCTTCCAAGCTCCCACTTCCAAGACCATCTTGCAATGGCACCTCTCTGCTCAGCAGCACACACCCTTGCCAAGCCAGCCTCCCCACCTCTCCCCAAACTAACTCCTGCCGCCACCTACCTGGGAGCTGCTGCCTGAGCTCGACCAGTCCATCGGTTGGGCTGACCTGGCCGATGCCAGCCTAGCTTTTTTCACCACCTGCAATGCAAAAGGACACATTTTGAGGCTAAGGCACACAGAAAGAGTCACTGCCTCTTCTCTGTCAGGTCCTGCCACACGCCAAGGACAGCAAACACATTCCCATGCCTGCCCCACCAGGGTCTCTTCTACTGGCATCCCGTTTGCTCTTACTGACCGCCTACAAGAATGGATACACAACACGTTTTCCAGCCTCATCTTGCAAGGTTAAGCATCGGGCTTAACCTGAGAAATTTTATGAGCCCTAGGCTATTCCCTAGCTCTCCCCATAAGCTCATTTTTAGTGCATATCAGCAAGATTCAATAGGGAAGCAGAAAAGCATGGTACTGCCTCTTACTTATCGCAATGCCACTAGCTATTTGTTGCGGATTATGAGATTTTCATGTATTCCCCATCTCCCTCTCAGTGCAATGGGATGCTCAGAGACATCTGTTGTCAGAATTGCTTTTCATCTGGGAATCTCCACTGTAGCGTTGGCAATGGAGAGAGGTCACCAAGCTGCTCTCACCACATGTTCAGTTATGACCTGTGTCCTCAGGTGGGCCTTCCCCTTCTGTGACTACCCTCTTGCTTTTGCTGCATTGAAATAACTTCTGTACTAGTAGCCGGAGACCCTTCTGCAAAGCTCATCCCAAGCTCTCTTTAAGGCCTCTTCTTTTCCTTATCCTGTCTGATCTTACAGACTTCCCTGCTCTCCTGACCTCTGACAAACTATCTAGGACTCCAAGGACAACTTTCCCCTTCTCTACACAGTACTCCTTGCTTTCATAGTAAACCATACAGGGGGGTTTACTGGGACCCTTAGTCTTTCACTCTTGATTGTAAGAAACAGGCTGCTCATGCTCTTCATGCAGAATTTTAGCAGCCTGCAGGCTCCTGCGGCTTTTTCCTGGGCAGTCTTCTGTAGTATTTTACTAATTGCCTCTTCCTTATGTCGCTCCCTTTCTTGAAATGATCTGTGTACATCCTGGCTCTGGTTGGCTTGCACTCTGCTATTCTCATGTTAAGCCCAGCTGCACTTCACCACCCCAGAGTGACTCTCTCCAGTACCTCCCAGACTAAATCCTGCACAAACTAAATCCAGACCAAGTCCACCACAGTGTCTTTTCTCACTGCTTCACAGACCACCTGGTGTAGGAAGCAGCCCTTTACAAGCAGGAGACACTTCAGGTCTGAAGGCATCGTCTCCTGACAGGGCCTCTGGCCTTCTAGCCAAGCATCACAAGACGTCAGTGCTGCCTCTGTGCCTCTTCCCATCTTCCCCTTTGTGTGAGGCAGCCCAGCTGGAACCTCAGCCAGCCCTTCCAGGCCTTTGGCAGGCTCTCCCCCTCCTCCTCAGCGCAGGAGGAAGGCCAGGGCACAAAAGCCTGGAGCCTGCCCTGTCTGATGGAAAAGGGCAGAGAGGCATGCCTGCCTCTGCTTCGCCCAGCACCTACCGCTGTGTCACTGTTGAGCCATGCACAAATACTCCCCTGTGTCTCTCCCCATGTAGGTGTCACTTCCCCCTTGGGGGCTTTGGACCAAGGGCAGGGCTGTTCTCTTCACTCTTTCAAAGCACTTTGTGTTCATGTCAGCCATGGTTGTCAGCCCAGAGGCTTTGTGTCCCTTGGCCAGGGCAGTTGCAAGGAGTTCAGGATCTAATGACAAGGCTGCTTTTCCTGTAACTCCAAGAGCCCCTGCCCTAAGGACCCTCTGCCAAATGCCTGCAGACCAGGTGATCATCTGAGGCTGCAGCCTCCCTCCAAACCCCCTCTCCCAGAACATCAGGTGATGTTTCATCCTCAGGAATTTAAATGCCCACAGGCATTTCCAACAACTCCAGGGCCTCACCCAGGGACATCCCCCCCGCCAGGGCTGGAGGCTCCCAGGGGCCAAGACCAGCTCCCCAGCATCAGCAGCCCCTGACTGCTCCCATCCCCTGGGGTCCAGTCGAGACTGCCCATGCCAGGCCAAGTCCTCCCTCACCTCCGCCACACACTCCCTGGGTGCGGCTCCCCAAGGCCAAGGGGAAAGTGGAACGGTTCATGGATAAATGAGCGGCCCAACCTCATCTCTTCCCCATTACCTCCATCACACCCTGCCCCGCCAGCCCCATCTCGTGGGCCTGCCTCCCCTCTCACCCACCCCGCAGGCCTCCCCCACGCCAGCACCAGACATACCTGCCCAAGCTGGCAGGCCCTGCTGCGCACCCGGCCTCTTCTCCCCAGGCCGACACGGCGAAGGCCACAGGCGACCTCCTTCCCTCCTGTGCACATGGGCATCATGAGCAGCAACACACCAACAGCCACCGACCACGGGGAGAACCGCTCTGGCACAGAAACCCCACGGCCGGAGCCCTGAGTGCATCCGTGTTCCCATGGCGATAACGGCCACTCAGAATGGAAGCAGAAGGGGGCCAGGAGGGGGCTGGGGGAGACGGCCCTGTAGCACTCGCCTCAGCACTGCCCACCACGGCTGCAGAGACCAAACCTGGGAGCAGCCAGCACTTGCTGCTTTGGACTGCGTCCCCCACTTGTTGCCCAGCTGCTTTCCCAGTCATGGTTTCTTCTGGGTGCAGAGGTTTGGGCCCGCCACTTGCAGCAGGACAAGAGCGCCCCAGCACTGTGCTGATGCTCAGAGAGGAGGATGTTATGCTACGATGCGACCCATCGTTCTCTGTCCCCACCAAAGCCCTCAGGCTGAGACCCCATCTGGGCATGTGCTGACACTCCCAAACCAGCCTGGATAACCAGTACTGCACACCGGACCCCAGAGGTTTAGGAGCACTGTGCAAGGGAGCTGGGCGTGTGGTGCTGCACATGCAGCACAGCCCCTCTGCGCTGCTCCCACTTTGCCTGCTGGGGAGCAGCGCTGAGTCCAAGCACAGATGTCACAAAACAAGACAGAGCCCCCAGCGCGGAGCCTGGGCCGAGCTGGCACCTCCTCTCAACCCTGGTCCTCAGGGTGTGCAGCAGCTCAGGGCTGAGCCCCAGGGTCCTGCAGGGGCTGGGGATCCCCCTGCCGTGGGCCAGGCCCAGGGTGGTGGAGCCAGCACGTGACCAGAGCTGGTCGGTGCCTCCTGGCTGGCAGACAGGGTCCCAGGGCCAGCGCAGCCATAGCCAAGGCCGAGCGAGCTCAGGAGCCCCACGCTGACTCTGGCTGGGCTGCGCAGGGAGGGACTGGGGTATGGCATGGCCCTGCACCACTGCTCCCAGCACCGGCGGCCCAGAGCTGGGCTCCCCTTGCTGCCCCGCACGGCCCCCAGGGCAGCCAGGAGCCCCGCAGCGCTCCTGCGGCAGAGCCCAGCCCCTGCGGGGCAGCGGCCGGGCCCCGGGGCCCTGCACTGCCCAGGCACATGATGCCAGGCTGCCCCGAGGCCCCACCATGCCCCGCCCTGCCGCCCACAAGATGGTGCCTGGGCCGGGGAGGGCCGCCCACCGGGTCACGTGGCACTAAGGTTGCTATGGCATCGTCCCCCCCATGCGGCCCTCCTGTTGGCTGGCAAGAGGATGAGGGTGGGGATCCCTTGGACTGACAGTTCTGCCAGCCAATCGGAGTCTAGCATTCAGAGTCTGCAGGAGGGGAGGAAGTTGTGGGGCCTCATCTGGAGGAGAGAAGAGAGAGGAGAGAAAGAGAGAGCGGGGGGGGGGGAGAGAGAGAGAAAAAGAGAGAGGGAAGTGAAAGAGAAGAGGGAGAAAAGAAGGGGAGACGAGCATGGAGGAGCGAGAGAGCAGCGGGAAAGCAAGAGAGCAGGGCAGAGCTGTGCTGGCAGTGACCGCTGCTCCCTCGCCTCTCCCTGTCACACTGAGGTTACCTCTGCCTTCCCCACAGCCTCCTGCCCTCCCTGCAGAAATGCTTTCTCCCCAGCTTTGGCCAGCCAAAAGCCCTCCCGGCCTCACTGAGAAGCACGGGGCCCTGACAGCAAAACTGCCCCAACCCTGTGGGGGCTGCAGGGCCAGCGCAGACACCTGCTCTCACCAGGACCTTTAGCAAAGGGGGCCATTTGTCAAGCAATCTGGGTGGGGGGAAATGGCCAAGACTAGGCATTTCCCCCAGGGCTGGCCTACCCTGGAGCTCAGATTTAACTCTGCTCCTGCTTCTCTGAGCCTGGTGTCCTTTCCCATGGCAAGAGCATGCTCCAGCTGCTGCCTCTGCAGTGCAGCGCCTGTGCCCATTGCACAGCCCCGGAAGAAGTCCCCCACCAACCACCTTGGCCATGGGGGCCTTGCAGATGCTCCTGAGATCACTGTGCCTCCAGCAGGTTGCAAGGTATCCCCTCTGGGCCCTCCCACCCAGACACACCGGGGAAAACCCACCCTTTGGGAACAGGGGTCACAAAGCCACCTCAGGGACTAGCTTTGGTCACTCGCTGCTTTGGGGCACTTACCCAACATCTCCTGCCGTGCACGCATCCTCCCTGCCTCCCTGTATACTGGCAGGACAGTGCTCCCTGCCAGGGGCTTCTGACACTTCCTTGCAAACAGCATCACCTGTGCTGAGAAAAAAAGCCCCTCGTGGGTAAATGAGAGCAGAACTGGGACAAGACCAACATGTGTCTCTCCGGCACCCCAGGTCCCAGGTCAGGCTCCTGCCCAGAAAACTCCAGCCTAAGAAACGCTGGCTGAGGACTGGCTGCCTGCTGTGAAGAAGCCAGAGATCCTAGCTGCTCCCCAAAATGACCTGCCTGGCAGCACCCAGGAGGCAACAGCTGCAGATGCAACCAATATTTAGCACTACCCCAAGAGCACTAACAAACAGAGCCACTGTTGTGCCCCACACACAGTGTTGCCCCCCTTCCCCCCAAAAAATCCCAGGGTAGCAGCGGGTTGTCAGGGAGCCCCAGCGATGGGCACAGCAGGCCCCAGGCCCAGACATTTCTGCATATCCATGGACAAGCGCTAAAAGCTCCTTCACAGCTCCCCCCACCACAGGAGGAGAAGGCAGAAGAGCAGTCAGCACCACAACCTGGTGTAGCAGAAGCCAAAATATCCCCCCTCGTCATGGCAGGGCAGGACCGGACCCCAGCTGGACACCACTCCCTGAGCCCTTCATGGCAGAGACCTCGCTGTAGCCGTGCTACCAACAGCGGCTCTGACCCATTGCAAACAAAGAGCTGCCATCACTGGGGATTTATGGGCCACACGGAGCATCAGGGGGATGCTTGAGCCTCTTCCCAGGGAGAGGGCAGCGAGGGGCATATATAAAAATATGTGCACACAAAAACACACACAAATCACCGCACACCCTACAAATCACCAAGAGACCTCTACTTTTCAGATGAGCCTTTGTTACCTGATTATTTCCCTATTTCAGTTATCTTTTCACTTCAAGTATCAAGTATCTTCAAGTATTTAGCCATTCCTGCAAGTATCATTGTTGCAATTGGCATTTCTCCCACAGGAAATCCCACAGGCCAGGACTGGGGAGGGCTGAGATTAGCCCCAGTCCCCTTAGCAGCTGCTTCAAGGAGAGATTTCAACTCTGGCCCAGGAAGAGGTCTGGACCCATCCTTCCAGAAGCTTCATCCCCAATAACCCCTCCAGGGACTTGGGGACTCCTGTTCCAAACCTCAATACATCTGCTGCTCGCCTCGGGACCCCCAGCAAGGGCACAGAGCACCCAAGGGGCAGGGGGGCTTTCTCCAAACGCTGCCAGTGACTCCTGCCCCACGACAGGCTGTAACACAAGAGCCCCAAAATCTCTGCTTCCCTTAGTGCTTACTCAGCCCAGAGTTGAAAACACAATTTGAGCAGGTTTGCTTTTAGACTGCCTGGAAACCTCAACACACTTTCCTTCCCCTGCGCTCCTCCTGAGCGGGCTGCTCGCACCTCCTTTCCTCTCTGTCTGCCCTGGCTGGGGAAAAGTGCCCAGGAAGTCTGCCTGCAGTGCTTCTAGTTGGGCTCTTCTCATTGCTTGTCCAAATGTGCCACAGAGCCTAGGAAGGGGATTTTCCTGCTCCAAAGATGCACAACGTGCCTGTCCTGCATGGCAGGAGCAGGGTACAAATCCAAGTGAGGAATCAGAAGGGAGCTCCATGGGCCCTCCCAGCCCTTGCTGGCTCCCTCAGGAGACTCCTTTCCTCTGAGATACCAAGGCCTTGCCTCCAGGGATCAAGACACTGAGCTTGCTAAAAGGAGCTGAGTGCCTTCATGGCAAAATTCCTGTTATCCAAGAAGAGTTGGGGTCATTTCCATGCAGGAGGTGCTGCCTCCATCATGTCAAAAACCAGATGCTCAAACGCGGAAGGAGGCACAACAGGCTCCATGGCACCCAGTCTGTCTGCTGGACCCTGCTGCTTCATTTCAGGCACCACTTTGCAAAAGGAAGGAAAATCCATGGCCCCTCCTCAACTCTTTCTCTGTCTGGCCCTGTTGCCTGCCAGGAGCCCCCAGCCAGCTCCTGCCAGGTGCAACCAAGCGGCTGCTGCCGCCCACCCCAGCTGCATCCTGCCCTCTCCCTCAGCAGTGCCACTGCTTCCTCCCTCTGACCACTCCCAGCCTTTGGGCACTTTCTGCTTCTGGGGTTTGGGAAAATGCAGCAGGCTCAGAGCAAAGCAGAAGCACCGCAATTCAAACCCCAGGGAGGGGAGGTAGAGCAAGGCCATTCTTGCACAGCCCCAGGGCAGCCAGGGACCCCTGGGCAGAAGGATGGGATGGGGCAGCCCCAGGATGGACCAGAGCATGACCAGGAGCAATAAAAAATCTCCGCTCACCCTCTGGTCCTTTCCAGTCCTCAGCCTTGGTATCCTGCTCCCCTCCAGCTCCCTCATGCCTGCACTCTCCCCAGGCTCGTTGAGGGCAGGCAGGGGGACTACAGACCCCACACCCATCCCAGGGAGCCCAGCTGCCTCACTGACCCCAGCCCAGCTCTGGCCACGAGGCCCCACTGCCTTCCCACCACCAGAAGAGCTCAGCTCTCCAGCTCTGCCCACGCTCTGTCCCCGGACCCTCCTGCCCTCCCACTGCTCGAGAACCCCCGGTACCTGGGGGCCAGGGGGAGGCTCCCACAACCATCAATGCCCTGAGCATTGCCAGGTCCCTGCTGCATGCTGGAACCTTGGGCCGGGCCGGGCCAGGAGGGGGCTGATGTGCTGGAGCCCCCCTGGCTGGCCCTGCTCTGGCAGCACTGCTGGGACCATGCTGGAAGTACTGGGAGCAGTTCTGGACTCCCAGGACAAGACAGACATGGTCGTGCTGGAGCAAGTCCAGCAATGGGCCACACGGATCATTGGGGGACTGGAGTATCTGCCACCCGAAGCGTGGCTGAGGGAGCTGGGACAGTTTAGCATAGAAGAGGGGAGACTCAGGGGGACCTTTTCAATGGGTATAGAAAGAAATACATGATGTGGGAGGGAGAGGTTACAGAAGATGGAGCCAGACTCTTCTCAGTGGTCCACAGGGACAGGACAAGAGGCAATGGGCACACAAGGAAAGACAGAAATTCCATTTAACCATAAGAAAAGCCCATTTCACTGTGAGGGTGACTGAGTCCTTTCCTTTCCAGGGGCTCATTGTGCTGCCCTTTGGCATGGTGTGCTAGCAATGCCTGCACTCAGAATGGCTGTGGGACCTCCACCAGGATCGGCCCCTTGCTCTGCACCTTTCCCTTGAGTCATCCCGGCTCTCCTGGAGTCCTGCATGGTGACAGCGCTCAGTCCTCCCCGAGAAGACCTACACTTCACCTTGGGAGCCAGGAACTCACCTGTCAGTGTGAGCCCTGCTCCTGTGCCTCCTCCACCAAGCTGAGGACGCATAGTGCGCTGTGCCCAGGACTCCCCAGCGGAGCTGGTCGCCTCGGGGGGACCTGCTGCCGGGCCTCTCTTGGTCAGAGGAAGGCTCCCTGTGCCTGCTGCGCCACCTCAGGGGCTCCTGCCATGCTTTGCCCCACGCCGATGGCAGGGCGTGCGCTGTGGGGGCAGAGTTGGCTGGGGCCCTGTCAGAGCTCCCTGAGGTTTCCCCAGGAGAAGCTTTGGCTGCAGGAGCCCACACAGAGCTGGTGCAGGAGGGCCTCACACCTTCCTCCTCCCCAGGGGCCTGGCCGGGCTCAGACACCTCCTCCTAGCTGGGGAGTCTCTGGCCCCGCATGTGCTGCAGCCACCTGCGGCCATCATGGTTCTGCCTCGGGCACCTGCTTCGGGCCCTCTCTGGGGCCCCAGCATGGCCACTGTCGCTGCCACGGGAGCTCCTGTGCTAGAGGGCTGCAGAATGATGCCGCCTGCTCGTCGTGGAGTGGGAACAAAATCTCCCTCCTCCATGGCTGGCCGAAGAGGAGCTCTCGGAGTGCCCAGTGTGGTACTGCTGGAAGTCGTCATCCACTCGCACCGTGTGGAGGACAGAGTGAAAAGGGTGCTGGCAGAGTGGTCACTCACCTCTGGTTTCTGACCACTGCCGGATACAGGCAAAGCAGAAGCTGTGCAAGCAGAAGGCAGTGTAGTCAGCGTTGTCAAGTGTGTCCAGGCAGAAGGGGCACAGCCCATCTGGAGAGGCGTCCGGCAGCATTGCCTACTGCAGCTGGCTCATGCTGGCACCAGGGGAAGTGCCACCATCCTCTGAGAAGTTCTCCTGATGATGCCACGTCCTATGAACAAAAGAGATGTAGAGTTCATGAGCTGTCCTCGAGACTAAAAGAGGAGAAAGCAGAAAAGCTGTGGCAGTCAGGATCAAGAGAGACAACCACCAGGAGACCATCTCAGGGGACACAAGGGGCACCTTCGTCAGCTCCTCCTCAGCAGGGAAGCGTGGGCACTGACTTCCCAACACATGTGCACAGGTGTTGCAAAGGCCAGAAAGCGGTTCCCAAATTCTGGGCAATGGCAGCCCCAGCCTGGGAGTGGGGCAGGGTGGAAGCAGAGCATCCCAAGCCCTGCCAGCCTCCCCATCTGGCAGAGCCCACCCACACTCTCGCCAGACAGCCAGCAGCATGGGCGGGGGGGGAGGGAGCCTTCTCCTCCTTGACCCCCCACAGAGTGTTTGATGGAGGCACTGGCGGGGGTGGGGGAGAGCTGGCAGTCCCCAACAGGCTCCCAATGCCACACTGCCGGCCACAGTGCCTGCCTGCCTCGGATCAGCACAGCTCACCTGCACACGTCTGTCCCTGCACAGCAGGGAACACCCCATATGCCTGAAGAGCTTCCCAGCGCCCTGGCACCTCTGGGCACCCCCGGCCACGGGACACCAGCCCTGCAGGGTCCACAGCCCCCACGTCTGCCAGGCAGAGCTGCTGCTGGCCGTGGAGCAAAGCCCAAATGTGAAGCGACCCTGCTGGGCACTGGGCACCTCGCGTGCTGCCCAGCGGGGAGCCTGGGGCAAAGTGAGCAGGGCCCGACTCTGCAGCTGTCTGAAAGCAGTGATGTCATGGGAGTCCCAGGAACTCTGCAGTGACATCACCGGGGTCTCGGGGCTGCACCCAGGAGACCCCCCAGCTTCAGACACATCCTCAGTGCTTGCAAAGTCCATTGGACAGCCCTCTTCACCCCTCTGTGTTTGCCTGGGTTTTTCCTAAGTGGGCCTGTGGTGGCTTCAGACTATGTCAGAGTTTGCATTGGCTTGAATGACAGTCTAGGGCGGGATTTTGGCAGAAATCTCAGACTCGCTGAGCTTTTTTCCCTTTTCTCCTCTGTCAGCAGACTTCAAGCTGAGTGCTGCCAACCAGCAGAGTGGCCAAATTCAGCCAGAGCCATGCTTGTGAACTGGGCAATGTCTTCTGCCAAGCAGAAAAGCAACCTCTTCCCTCTGCTCCCCACCTTTCCTGGGCCATGACAACGCATGCCCTGCATGGAGGGGTTGGGTCCTTTCTGAAAAAAGCCCAACTGGACAAGAGCTTGGGGATGTATTTGACACAAGAGGCAACAAGCAAAAGCCTCCCCAGGCAATGTCAGAAGCGCCCAGGCAGAGAGGGCAGATTAGAGCTCAGATGGTGCCAGCGGCATTGCTGGGTGCAGCTGGCTTGTGCTGGCTGCAGGGAAAAAGGCGCCATCATCCGAAATTCCTCCCTCCTCTGCTGACATCACAGACTAGAAAAGAAAGAGACACTCAGCCGGTGACAGCAGCGTGGAGTGAGCCAACAGCTGGGCTGCATTGCAGGTGATCCACACCAACCTCCCATCTGCCCTGCAGGCAGCCCCGCTCCGGCCCTGGGCTCAGCGCAGATCTTGTGGGAGGGCACCGTCCCACAGCCCTGCTCCGACAAGGCGAGCGGGCAGGGCTTCGCCTGGCCCAGGCTGCCTCTCTCAGCCTCTCTTCCTATGACAGATGCTGCGGTCCCTTCATCATCTTTGTGGCCCTTCACTGCACTTGCTCTGGTAGCTCCATGTCCCTTTTGTCCTGGGGAGCCCAGGACCACACGCAGCACTCCAAGTGTAGGGGGGAGTCCGTGAAGGCTGTGTACAGAAGATGCCTGGCCTCATCTGGGGATAAATAACACTAATCAAGCATTGGACTGACAGCAGGGCAGGGCCCATCCCCGTGGGCAGTGTGGGCAAAGAGCCCGCGTGGGCAGGGGTGAGTTGCGCCATGGGCACAGGAGCGGAGCTGGGCTGCCCCAGGGGCTCCCTGTGTGTGCCGAGCCCATGAGATGCCCTTGGCTGGGGCCAGGGCAGAGCCCAGGTGCCCTCGGCCCTTGGGAGCAGAGCGCAAAGGCAAGGCCAGAGGCCAGCTGGCCGTCCTGCGGGACGTGGTCCAGGGCCCGTGTCCCCTGCCCCTGCCCTCCGTGTGCTCCTTGGCTGCCTCAGCCCCATCTGTCCTCTGCTCCCACCTGCCCCGCACAGCTTTGGGTGCTCTGGGTCTGCCCTTCCTCACAGCCCCTGCTGTGGCCGAGTGCCCCCCAGCCCCCCAGCCATCCCCGCTGCCAGGCGCTTCTGATGCGCTCGATGGCCTCACAGCTCTGTGGCGGCAGCAACCTCACTGTCCCAGCCCTGTCCCATCCCACGGGGGCAGCAGCCACAGAGGGCTGTGTGGGGAGGCCAGGGCAGCTCCAAAGGCTGCATCCGCTCCCAAGCCCTCGGCCCCAGCCCCGCCATGCTGGACGCCATGGGGCTGGCTCAGCACAGCTGGCTCTGCCTGCTCTGGGGCAGTGGCAGCCTCCTCTGCCTCTGCCCGGCTTCCTTCTGCTCCTGGCTGCCTGGGCCGCCCTGCGCAGCCAGCGCAGCATCTCTGGCCAACACCGCCAGGTAGGAAGGAGGCTCCGGGCAGCCCTTCCTGGGGAGCCTGGCCAGCCTGGCCCCATGGCGAGCGACTCCTGCCCTGCAGGAGGCCCCGGCTGGTGGGACCCACACGCACCATGGGTCGGGGCCTGGGTCCTGCGGGTTCAGCCGAGGCCACGGTCACAGTGCGGGTGATCCTGTGCCTGCAGGTCTCTCCCTGGAACTGGTGCGGGGGGAGGCACTCAGAAGCCCAGGACCCAGGCGAGGCTGCACCACCCCAGTGCCGGCTCCTGCTGGGGATGGCGTGCCCACCTGGCTGGGCTCATGGCCCCAGCATGGAGCTGGGCTCCAGGAGCTGAGTTCACACCGCACACGTTGGGAGGGAGGCTGTTCCCAGGGGGCTTGCCATGGGACAAGCCCTGCTCTGGGATCCTGGGACGTGGGGGTGTCTTGTCCATCTCTGCCCTGCTGATTTGTGTGTCCCTGCTGGGGGCTCCCAGCCCTCCCCTACCTCCCGCCATCCTGGGGTCCCAGCAGCTGCCCCAGGCTGGAGTGCATCCATGCTGGGAGGAACCAGGTCCCAGGACACAGGGCTGTTTGGGGCAGACCCACTCGGCCCTGCTCAAGGTGCTGTGTCCTCCTGCTGTGTTGCAGGTGATGTGCAGCGGATGTCCAGCTGCAGGGGCCGGCTCCTCGCTGCCCACGGCGGGTCCTTGGGCCAGTTCCTCTGCTACGACCTCAGCTGCGGGCCCTGCAGCGAGGCTGCCCGGGAGAGGCAGCGGGGGCTGTGCGCAGCGCGACAAAGCCCCTGGGCCTCTAGCAGTCCAGGGTCGCCTTCCTCAGTGGGCTCCAGCCTTGGGTGGGGTGCAGTGTGTGGAGGAGACTCCTTCCCCAGCACGGGGGCTGCTCAGTCCTGCCCCAGCCCCCCACCCCCCGACCTCAGGCCTCACAGCTGGGCCAAGGAGCTGGAAGACGCAACTCGATCACTGCCCAAGAGAGACGTCAGCTGCGAGGCTGGCTTGCCTGCCACCCCAGGGTCGCGCTCGGTGGATGGTGGTAGCAGCCAGCCTGCTGGTGCTGACCCTCACCCCATGTTGAGGCTGGAGCTGGAACAGGGTTGTGGGAGGAGGTTGCGGATGCACACCATAAGGAAGTGCGTAGAGACCCATCTGGGAAGCTTCCCCGCTGTGGTGCAGAGATCCCATGAGGTGTCCATCTGCGGGCTGGTGCCCCCCCACGTCCCTTGCCCTGCTGCACTCCGGCATAGTGCCTGTCTGCTTCCACATGACGGAGGCCCTGTTCCTGCTGGAGGAGGCCCGGGAGGCCCTGGAGCTTCATGTCCGGGCAAAGAGGCTGCACCACCAATGGGACTTGTCCAGGAAGTCCCTGGGAGCGCATGCGCCCCAGGCACTGGTGTCAGCCCCCTGACAGCACTGCGCAGACACCCACATCCAGCACCTCCCTCGACATCCACCGTGCCATTCCCAGGCCACCCAGCACCACATGGAGCCACAGCCTGACCACTTCCCTCTGGAGAAGGACCAGATCAGCAGCTGCAAAAGAAAGACATACCGCGAGGTCTGGCTTGGCATGCCTCCTGGCCTGGTGCAAGAGTCCCAGAGAGCAGAGCCCAGCATGTGATCACCCACATCCCGTCCACATTCTTACTAAATCCTATTTCTAGCTCTTTTTTGCATGGCCGCATTCCCTCTTCTGCACAGCATGTGTGAGCTGCTGGCAACCCTCAAGCTGATCGAGGTAGCGAGGAGGCTGGGGTGGCTGCAGGAGGGTTTTGCTCCAGTATCACCCCACAGAGCTGGGATGAGGCTCCTGTGCTGTGGCTGTTTCTCTGGGGCACACATGGCTCTGGGGGTAAAGAAAGGCCAACAGCATCTCTGGGTTGAGTGGAAATGCCTGCTGAGGCTCTGGGCTCACCATGGACTGGTGGAGCGATGCTGAGCAACTCAAGAGGCTCACAGAGGGCCTGGGGTCCTGGGGAGCCAATGCAGGACCCTGGGGGCACCAGGACTCACCCATGGCATGTGTTGTGGCATGCGGAGAACAAAGGGTCTCTCTGCGGTGGGGCACAGCCATGAACCTCCTCTTCCAGCAACTTTCCCAGTGCTAGTTACGGCCCGAATTTGTGTCCTGATTGTGCCAAGCCTCAGCTTGGATTCACAGCTGATCTGTTCACATATACCGTGGCTTCTCCACAGCTCAATTTCACCTCACTGAGTCTTGGGATGGAGCATCCTCATGACCGAGTGGCTTCCCATTGCCTCACCCCACAGATGTGACATGGAGGGATACAGGGGATGGGGACAGAGGCAGTGGGGTGGTACCCAAGGGACCACAAGGGGCCTGAGACAGGGAGCAGGAAGCTCTCACCCCATGGGGTCCTTCCTCCCCACCCGTGCTGAGCCTGACCTGTACTGGAGCCAGGAAGGACAAAATAAACATCAGCATCACCTAAACTGCCCTCCTGAGAGTGTAAAATCGGGAGTAAGGCAGAGGGGCCTTAATAAAGTCATCCCAATCATGTGGTGGGCAAACCCACCACCATCCTCCTCCTACTGATGAAGAAACTGGCACCTTCAGCCAACTCTTACCTGCCCCACCCCAGCCTGGGCAGACTGGGGCTGAGAAGAGGTAGCCCCTGCACAAGACATGTAGGTATATTAATGAGACTTTGCCTTTAATAAGACTCTTTATTTGAGTTTTTCCACACTAATTTGAGATGGACTAATTATAATGCTCTAATTGGATGGTTACTCATGTGATGACAGCAACAGCAACTCCTTGGCTTGGCCCCTAAAGGGTGCTCCCTTGGGGTACAAGCATGTTTCCTCCTGCCCATCACAAGCCTTTGAGCATGATCAGTCAGTGCAGGATGTGGGCAGCCCCTGTTTGGGATCCTGGGGTGTTTCAGGGTCCTGTCAGCATCTGCCTTAGCAACCCCAGGTGAGATCTCCCCCCTTTCCTGAGGGCTGAGAATTCCCCTCCATCCCTTCTGCCCCTCTGCATCCCCCACACCTCTCCATCCCTGCCTGCCTGCCGGTCCTTGCCTCCAGCTCTCAGTCAAGCTCTTCTTCATCTCTCTCTCTCCCCATGTGTTCATCCCTTCCCTCTCCATCACCCACCTCCATGCCTCTTCACCTTCCTCCATCCTGCTGTCTGTGCATCCTTCCTGTCTGCCCTCCATCCCTCTTTTCCTCTCTTCCACTCTCCATCGTCTGGCCCTCTATCCATCTCTTGGGCGTTCCATACTTCTGTATCTCTTTCACACCCTCTGTCCAGCTCCCCCTCCTCTATTCCTCTCTCTGTTTTTCTGTCCACACTTACATCCCTCTTTTCTACCCTTCTGCTCCCCATTTCTCTGCCCAGCCCTCTGGCCCTCTCTTTCTGACCCTCTGTCCTCCTCTCAGTCTTTCACCTTTTGCAGCCATCTCTCTGCTTCTCCATGCCTCTCTTTCCTCTTTTCTCTCTCTGTCCAACTCCCCCTCCCTCTTGTCCTCTCTCTGTTCCTCTGTCCACCTCTACATCCCTCTTTTCCTCTCTTCTGCTCCCCATTCTCTGCCCAGTCCTCCATCCCTCCTTCTGTCCCTCTGCTCAGCTCCCCATCTTTTTGTCTGGGTCTCCATCCTTCCCTTTCTTTCTCCAGCTCTCCTTCCAGCTCTCTATCCCTATCTCTCTCTCCCCATCCCTCTGTCTGGCTCTGGCAGTCCCTGGCAGCACAGAGCAGAGATCCTGGGGAGGGGCTGGGGGTGCTGGCTTACAGCTGGGCTGCTGATGTGTTGGAGCTGATCCTGGGGCACTCGCCCACCTGGGCTGGGTTGGAGGAAGAGTCTGGGCAGGATGATTGGGGCCAGATTGTTCTTCATCACCCACAAAGATATACCACGGCTCTTTCTTTCTCTTCCTCTTGTAAAGCAAAGAGCCAGATGTCTAATTTGGAGTAACATTACATGAATAACACACAATCAACCTGCGCCTGTAACCAAGCAGTACCTGAGATGTCCTACTCTAGGGCATTATTTTCAATGACATATTTACATGGTAATTTAAAACATTCAGCAGAACTACAAGTACATTTTAGAAAAGAAAGTCTCAAGTAAAAAAAAAATTTTTTTAACTTTGTTTCACAGGAAAATCTTGAACAAAAATCTGAAGAACCACTTATGACTGGTTTTGATGGTAATTTTAATGCTTGGATAATATATTTTGAATTTTAATGGTTAGAATTGTTTTGATGATGTTTATCTGTTGGTTTTGATGCTAAGTTGTGGGGTTTGATGGTAAGTTTAGTCTGAGCATTGCAGGCTTCTGTCGGTAAGCTCTGCATCTGAAAGACAGAGAGGAAGCGATGTCATTCCCTGTCATGATACTCAGCATAAAACTATCTGGCTGAGGGTTTGATTTCTAAACAGCAAAGGCTTGAACCTCCAAACAGCTTGATCTGCTCTGAGGCTACAGGAACAAACTCGCTCGAGAGGGAGGCTTCCAAAACCCTTACATGAAAACTGACTGTATTCCAGTTTTCTGCTAAGAGTGGTGTACTGTACAGAGGATTAGGATAAAACTACCTGCTTTAATAGCACATGGTAGACCTTAGCTAAGTGAAATCTGGTGGAAGTCTCACCTACAGGTTTAGCATGATGGTTTACCAATGATTTTCCAGTCAAGCTGAAGAAAAGGAAAGACATGAGAAACACCCAGTAATCATGGAAAAACTGCTGATTATGCTGTAATCCTTGCTTATTTGTAATTCTTCTCTCAGTGTTTATCTTTGGACTTCTTTTCCTTCTTGACTTTATTTTTTTTTTCATTTTTGATCACCTGAAAGCTCTTTCTCTATCTCTCTGTGATTTTTTTCCCTATTTTGGCTTCACTCCCCTCTGCACAGGTATGCTTTCTTTTTCTGTTTCTTTGTCAGTCATTTTTCTGGGAACAGCCCTCAGAGTTTGAATGAACCTGTTGTCCGAAAAGCGGATTCGTTGCCCGGTGTGCAATGAGCCAATAATTACACACTCAGGAGAGACATTTATTTATTTATTTCAGAGTTGCGCAAGCCTGGGTGCTCGGTGGTTTTCCACAAATCGAGCACCCCCCCCCCCCCCCCAAATTTTCAGGTAGCATTTATACAATCAAATTTGCCATATTTGTGACTTCCTTCCTCTTATTGCCATATTTGTGACTTCCTTCCTCTTTTACACTGATTGGTTAATGATTTCCTCACATTTCCCTGGGTCCCACCCCTGCTTCTCAAGGTCCTGGTCAATTAATTAACACTGCCCCAGCTGGGTCAGTAGGTGTTATCTTCCAAGGCCCTGAGGAAGAAGACATAATCCAGACCCCTTAATCATCACTGTTTTAACAGTGAGAGGAAGCTTTTTACTTCCCAAGGTCTTGGCGCCCAAACAGGCCTTATTTCTCAGCCTTGGCATCCTCCCTTTCGGAGAGTGGGGCACAGGAATGCAGACTGCTTGTAACTCCCTTATCTTTCCAGCCTGCACCAGCTCTGAGGCCTTTTCTTAACGAACTAGGAGCGCAGCCTAAGGCTTCAGCAAATTTAGCTACTTATGCTAAGCAAGTGTGCGGCTACTCATGCTAAGCAAATTCTGTCTAAGATAGAAGTTATCCAAATCTACCTACTTCGAACATTCTTTCTGAGCTTCTCAGGGTTGTCTTGTAACAAACCCATACAGGTGGAAGTACCTGGCTTTCATGAGAAGATTTTTCAGATTGCTGCTGAGGCACCGAACAATGATGTGAGGCTGCTCTGCGGCTGCTGGAGTGGTGCACATCTTCTCTAGAGAGTGGATGGTGAAGCCCTCTGCTTTTGTAAGAATCCTTACAAGACCTGTTGCTGTAAGTGTGACTTGATTTGTCAAAGTCCTTATCACAATCAGACAACTCTCTGCCACCTGTCATTACAGAAGAGGAATGGTGATCACTGTAGCATCTGCACTGTTCCCATCTCCATGGTTCACCTTGACAGGATCTTTCTCTGCTCCAAGCTCACTCTCTTTTGGAATGAGTACAGCAATTCCTGTCTTGTTCTGTTCTTCTTCTCTTTCAGGATCTGAAAACAGGACATTTTCCAAAGCTTCTGCCATTATCAGGGATGTTTCTTTCATTATCAGAAGAGCTATACATGCTTTCATTTCAATAAACCTGCTCATGGCAATTTTGCTGCTTTGTTTCCACCACGCAAGAGCACCCCTCCTGTGAGAACGACCATCTGTTCTGCTTCCATTTTGCTTGTCCTGCTCTCCAGAGACAGTGTTCTCTCTTCCTTCTGTAGTGCTCTTTGTGAGTTTTTCTACAGTGTTTTTTCTTATCTGTATAGTTATTTTGTAATTATCTACTTCTCAGATAACTAGATAGATAACTAGATAATTGAGGACTATTATGTACTTCTTATCTACGTAGCTATTAGAAATGTCCTTTGTATCTTGGCATGTATCATCTGTGGTATCCAGAGACACAAGATTTTTAGAAGTATGTTCAATGTCACAGAGGAAGTTTGCCCTAATATCTCTTCAGTCTCTGATGTACAAAAGGTTTTCTTTCAAAATAAGTCCAGTTTCTTCTGATCTTCTAGGTTTGCCTTTGTCCCCACTGCCTTCAAACTCACACTGCCCAAGCAATTCATCCTCAGTGTCCAAGGATCATTTCCTGACCTTGTGCTGACCTTTGGTATCGGGATGCACATTACCAGCTTTTATTATAAGACTTTCAGCAACTTCTTTGTTGGTGGAAATTGTTTCAGAATCTGACTGGATAAAAAGACTCTCAAGATCACAGCTCAAGGTGGTAGGAACTCTTCTGGATTCTTCACAGACAAGCGGTGCTTCCATCACTACAGTTTCCATAAGAGCATCAGTCTCAGAATATTTTTGCGGTCCAGAGAAAATGCACAAAACAAAAATGCCTTCACATTCAGTGAAGTGAAAAAGAGGAAAGAAGAATGCAGAAAGTATAGACAGGATGACAAAATGAAGAGAAAAAAAATCTATGTAGAAGCCCAAGTTTTCAGTGAGGCATCAGCCACATGTTTTTAATATCCAATTAATAGGTTGCAGTGCTGATCGCTAGTTCTGTTCATAACACTACGTGCAGTGTGGAATTCTCTCAACTGATTTAAATCTTCCCATTAAATAGTGTCAGTAGAGAGATAAACCCGTGCTAACCTCATATAAAATCTTACTTTAATCAAAGCATACTTATTTTACCTTATTTCCTTGGACAAGCTGTTAAATAGGCTGCCTGTGAGGGATTATAAGATTCTCTCTTGAGCGACTGGAGGCAAAGCTATAGGCATCTGTAATTAAATTATACAAGGTAACAGGTAGGAAGGTACTGTTGGGAGTAGAAAACCACTATTTGCAAAATTTCTACATTAGGTGTTAAATACGGAAATTTACACTCCCCCTTCCCAAAACAGAGTTCATGAAGATCTCATGTATTATTATCTCAGCTAAGCTTTTCTAAAGTTGACAAGTTCTAATATATCAGCTGTGTTCTGTAAATTCTAATTGGTTAATGACACAAAGAGCTACAGTGAAATGTGTGCTGTGTATTTTCTCAGTACTTCGCCTGGATTAGGAACATGATAATAATCCTGAATACTGAATACATCATTGGTGAGAAATTTTAGATGCAACCAACACAACTCCCTCTTCCCAGCAATCCATTTGTTTTAGAAAAGAAAATCTCAGAAGCTTTAGAAGGTTGGATGTGGCAAGTGGAATCATGAAGTTTTACTCCATTTTTTTTTAGATTCATTATCTAAGCTAATAGCACCATGGAGTGACTCAGTTTTGGGTTACTCAGGCTGGCATCTTTCTTCTTCAGAACTCTGACAGGAAGAATGGGAAATCTTCAACACATGGACTACCTTCCAAATCACAATTCCATTTGAAGGTATTGCATTGCAGTTCCTTTCTGCTGAGCTCTTTGAGTCCTTCTCATTCTTTTCTGAAGATTCTGCACCATAAGGGACCATGTTGTAAGAAGTCAAGGGAGACAACAAGAATTTCATCAGCAGCTTCTTGTTTGGAGATGTTAGTAGCAATTGACATGGTGGATGCATCTGAGCTAGACTCTGCTGCAGAAGAGTTTGCAACTGTGTGTCACAGCCCGAAAGCAGTCGTTTAGGACGACTTCCCTCTCCTTGGGACCAACAACCAAGTTCGTGATGCTCTTGGACTGAACTAAGGTGAAATGATGCCAGCCAACCAATCAGTTTTATGATTTATTAATACAAAAGACAAGGCATGTGGCTAAATATGATAACTCGATGATGGCTACCTTAACTAGATAAACAAGTCCCGTGCCACACGATTTGAACAGATCTTATAAACTTTCATCAAAAGAGAGGAAGGAGAGAGACAGAAAGAGAGAGAGAAAGAAAGAGAGATCACCACCCGTGGATCCAGCGGTGTCTCATTGATCCTCTTCACCCTGGGTGTCTTGGAAAAGTTCAGGGCCAAATCAAGGCAAATTAAATAAATAAATTGTAATGACGCGCGTGCAGTAATTGCAGCTCGAGCCGGGTGCCTCCGAAGAGGGACCACAAACAAAGAAATCCCTGGGCAATTATAACTTTCCAGTCTAAGCTCTCCACCCCTCACGCAGTAATTCAGACCAATAGTAATATTCAGGTCTGGGGTCCCATGCTGCTCATTGGGTCTCATCACTGTCCCTAGGCAGGCTGTTTATCTTTCCTGTTGCGGTTTCTGCTGACAGAGGTGTCTTCATTCCTTGGGTCCCACCGTTGTCTCTCAAGGTCCTGACGACCCGGAGATAGTAATTCCAGCAATTAACACTGCCCCAGCAGTGACAGTAGGTGTTATCTCCCAAGGTCCTGACAAGGGGGAGATAGTCCAGACCCCCCCCACCCCAATTAACACTGTTTCAGCAGTGAGAGGAGGCTTTGTTTCCCAGGGTCCTGGCGCCCAAGCAGGCCTTATTTCAAAGCCTTGACCTCCTCCCTCCCGGAGTGTGGGGCACAGGAATGCGGACTGCTTGTAACTCCCTTATCTTTCCAGCCTGCACCAGCTCTGGGGCCCTTTCTGACTGAACTAGGAGTGCGGCCTAAGGCTTCAGCAAATTTAGCTGCTCATGCTAAGCAAGTTTTATGGAAGTTGTGCTAAGCAGCAATAATTTACACTCCAGGTCCAAAAGTCTCTGCCTGATCGTGGTCTGGTTTTTCGCAGGCTCGGTGTGTCCTGAGTGGTCGCAGGGAGACCATTTCGGGGTTGCAGCAGCTCCGTCCTGTTTCCACAGGGAACAGATGGCTTGTTCGGGGTTATGGTTTCCTGCAAAATCTGCAATGTGCGCAGGAAGGCTTTCACCTTATGTACCAAGAAATGTTTAAGGCAAAAATTCACTCATCTGTCCGCCACACTGTGGATGAAGGAACAGGCTTGTTTAGATCCTCATCCACCACAGCACTGCTAAAACAGTCAGGCTGAGACAGTTTGATGTGCAGGCAGTTTGTTATGAAGTGATCTTTTGTTTTTCTGAGGGATCAGCAAATAAAGGCCTGGTAATTGCCTAGTTTTGAACACAAGCTGTTGGTGGAGCCGAAGAAGGCCTTTCTAGGGTAACAGCAATGGTATTTGGATCTTCTTTTAGGGGTTCATTTCCATTTAAATGACTTGATTTCTGCATTTAAAAAGAAGAGATTGCAAGATGGATATATGCAAACACACAGCCTTTAAAATCCCCAAACAGAATACTCTCCTACTAGATATCTCTACAAACGGCCTCGACACCTAGATAGAAAAAAGCCACCCTGCTTTAATTATATATGCAAGTCCAACAAGTGTGGTTAATTTCTACATTCAGGTTTCTGCATATTGGTATCAAATGAGGACCATTCTTGAAACCCTACCCAAACAGCTCAACATGGATTAAAGCTATTCCAAAATATATATGTTTTTCTCCATTAAACATTCCCTGAAAACCCTGGAATAACTGTTCTTATGCTCAGGAAGGAGACAGTTTGGTTTCACTGTCTCAGCTAAAGTGAAACTACTAAAACTAAAACAAATAATCTCTTTTTTTAATGTTTTAAGCATTGGTAAGATCCACTTAAAATGTATCAAGAGGATATTTATCAGAGGTGTAGGAAGCTGAGCTGGAAGTATAAAATAATGGAAGCAGCACTGCTGCAAAATTTAGCATTAGCTACTATTTGGATGATTCTGGTTGCAGCATAAGGGCTGTGAAGAAAGCTGCAGTGAGGGAGAGAAAATAAAACTCAGATGCTAAAAAAAAACAAATCCACTACTAATTTGGTATCATTATCTGTTGCTTTGCCCCCAAATCAGCTTAACCATACAAGGAGGAAGCCATGGTCATGTAAATCTGGCCTGCTTACTACTGGCCCCCTGCTGACCAAAGAATGGATGGGGATAAGACAGTGCTGCTGATAACTAAAAGGCACATTCTCCAAGTGTGAAATCATAATGTCTTGGTAAACAATCGCGCTCTTAGCTTAGAATTGTTCTTTCAGCCCACTCTTGAGTTAAATCCCATTCAAGATAATGGTCTTACTACTATATCTATCCCCTTCAGAGCAATAACTCGTCTTTATACTATCTATGGTATTAATTGCTCCTCCTTCCTAAATTAGCCAACGACAGAGAGTAGATATGCAGCAATTCACACAAGTGTAGCAGTTGAAAGCCAAGCGATTAAAGATAATGACATGGGGAATTTCAGATAAGACAAATGAATTATTCAAATAGTAATTTTCTCCTTGGACAGGAAGAAAAATACTTAAGAGGAGAAGAAGAAGAAGAAGAAGAAGAAGAAGAAGAAGAAGAAGAAGAAGAAGAAGAAGAAGAAGAAGAAGAAGAAGGAGAAGAAAGTCAGTAGCAGGAAAGGAAATGTATTCTGAACACATTTTAATACTTGTTATTACCTGATATTAAAAAGTAAATAAGCTTGCTGACTGAGAACCATTTTGATTTCACAAAAGACTACAGAGGCATCATTCATCTCATATCAAAGTCTACCAGCAGCCTGCAAATAAAAGCAGCCATGTCTTCAGAGGAACTGCACACTTTCTAAATGAAAACACAAAGAGAACTCTTCAGAACAGAGAATACACCAAAAAAGATCAAATTAAACATGAAATAAAACCTTTTTCCCTAAAAGCAGTGGTTACCAGTAAAGTTTTCATGCAAGTACCTCCTCACCAGCACAGAGCTCACCCCGTTAGAAATGAAATTGTTATTTACCTTTGTGTAGCAGAAATAACGTCCTGCATGACTACTGACACCTCTATATACCAGGACTGCATATAAGGCATAGAGGAGTGGTTCTCCAACGGATTGAGATGCGTATGTTCGAAGATCCAGATACTCAGGATATTTCACATCCTAAAGAGAGACCAAGAAGACGCAAGAATTATCCTGGAATACTTTATGAAATAGCCTGATAAAAACACATCAAAGAACACAGACTAGAAGTACTTAAATGTATTTACTGGTTCACTAAAAAGAGGTCCTCCCAATAAACAACATGGAGTAATTTCAGTTGCAGAGAACTGTTCTCTGCAAAATCAGCTTTCATAGCAGACTATATGTTTACCATCACATGAACTTTATTGTTGCCAGAAGAGAAAAAAGAAATACTTATTGCAGTGATTTTCCTTTGATATCTTCAGTCTACAGTTATTGTCTGTAGATATTAACAACTTTTAGAAGACTATTCTGCTTTGGGAAATCTCCCATTCCAAGAAGACAAAGTTGCACTACAATTTTACATATATATATACACCTTGCTAATCTTCCCACCAGTGAAAGCTGCAAATCTTTTCAGAGATATTGTGAGATGTATTGTAAATCTCTTTGATGCAGGAACCATCTCTTTTACACCTTAAAAACAAGCACAACCAATTTTTTAAAGTATCTTTTTTTCCCCAAAAAGAGTCAAACCAGTTTTGATGCCTCACACATGCCTATGCTATTTGAGTGATACTTACTTGCACTTTTCTTTTCATAAATCCATATGCTGCATTTCACATTTGCTAATTCAGAGAAGATGGCAGGATAGAACTACAAAACAAAGCATTGAGAACATCATCTTTTGACAGACCATCTATTTTTATTATGCCAGAAAGTAAGGCTTACCACCAACTCATAATGTAGCAGGAATCTCTCCCTAGAGCGGATGACCACAATGTTACACAAGGCAGCACTTCTTGTGCTTTCAAAGAGGTGTCAAGAATGGAAGGCATGAATAGTGATGATAAAATGTGTTTTTCTCTAGGCAATAGAGCTGGATAAGTCTGTGTATTATAAGCAAATTCTGCATAATTCACAAATATCAAGGTATTGCTGAAGTCTTGACTCACAGGAATAGTTCCATGTTCTGGCCATTGCTCTTATCTGCAACAGAGGAGAAAGCTCTGGCTGACACAAGAACATCAAGAAGCATTCCAGAAAGAAAACAGCAGTAGAAATCCTGTTAATGAATTTCAGAGAAATAATTCTGAGAACTAAATAGCTCATGCAAATGATTAACACCCCCCCTCCCAAGCTAAACACACAAAGCACATTTTTCCATCAAAACTGTGTCTGTGTTACTCCCCACTCCCTTCTCCCAGGCTCACAGGAGCTGCAGGCAGCAACACATCCAAGCCCTGGCCTGGAGAGATGCAGAAGGAGCTGTTTGGCCCCAGCTCAGAGAAATCTTGGGAAAGGAGAGCCAGAGAAGGCTTGACAACTGATTTCTTCCTGGTTTCTTCTGCCCTTCCAATAAATACTTGCTTGGATATAATTTTGGCAGCAATACTTGTGAGATTTTTCACCCATCGTATTTACAACTCTCCCTCACCCTTCTCCTCCCACACACACACACACACACACCCCTCCCCCTCCATCAGGGATAGTCTCATCCTCTCACTTCATTTTTTTATGCACTTACAGAAGTTAATTATAAATGGATTACCAGTTAACATTGTAAGGTTGTTGATCAGTAGCTGCTTGTGTTGTGTCTTTCTGTTTGCCAGAGTGCACTGAAGTTGTGAAACAGTATGCCGGCTTATAAGCACTCCTGATCTTTCAGTAAATCAGTGCATAACGAGATCTGAATTCCTTTGTTTGACTTTCCTTTTCCAGAACTACAGGCCAGGCAGCCTCACCTCAATCCTTGGGAAGATGATGGAACAGCTCATCCCGGATACCATTTCCAGGCTCATGAAGGATAAGAAGGTGATCAGTAGTAGTCAGCATGGATTCACAAAGGGGAAATCATGCTTAACCAGCCTGAGAGCCTTCTGTGATGGGATGACTCGCTGGGTAGAGGAGGGGAGAGCAGTGGATGTTGTCTCCCTTGGCTTCGGCAAGGCTTTTGACACTGTCTCTCATAAGATCCTCATAGGCAAGCTGAGGAAGTGCAAGCTAGATGAGCAGACAGGGAGGTGGACTGAAAACTGGCTGAATGGCAAAGCTCAGAGGGTTGTGCTCAGCAGTGCAAAGTCTAGTTGGAGGCCAGTAACTAGCGGTGTGCCCCAGGGGTCAATGCTGGGTCCAATATTGTTCAACTTCTTCATCAGTGACCTGGATGAAGGGACAGAGTGCACCCTCAGCAAGTTTGCTGATGATACAAAACTGGGAGGAGTGGGTGATACACCAGAGGGCTGTGCTGCCATTCAGAGGGACCTGGACAGGCTGGAGAGATGGGCAGAGAGGAACCTCATGAAGTTCAACAAAGGCAAGTGTAGGGTCCTGCACCTAGGGAGGAATAACCTCATGTACCAGCACAGGCTGGGGGATGACCTTCTGGAAAGCAGCTCTGTGGAGAAGGTCCTGGGGGTCCTGGTGGACAAGAAGTTAACCATGAGCCAGCAATGTGCCCTTGTGGCCAAGAAGGCCAATGGTATCCCGGGGTGCATTAGGAAGAGCATTGCCGGCAGGTTGAGGGAGGTGATCCTCCCCCTCTACTCAGCCCTGGTGAGGCTGCATCCGGAGTACTGTGTCCAGTTCTGGGCTCCCCGATACAAGAGAGATATGGACGTACTGGAACGAGTCCAGCAGAAGGCTACTAAGATGATGAAGGGACTGGAGCATCTCTCATATGTAGAAAGACTGAGAGAGTTGTGACTGTTCAGCCTGGAGTAGAGGAGGCTGAGGCGGGACCTTATCAATGTGTATAAATATCTGAAGGGAGGGTGTAGAGAGGATGGGGCCAGACTCTCTTCAGTGGTGCCCAGCGACAGGACAAGAGGCAATGGGCACAAACTGAAGCACGGGAAGTTCCATCTGAGTATGAAGAAAAACTTCTTTACCGTGAGGGTAACCAAGCACTGGAACAGGTTTTCTAGAGAGGTTGTGGAGTCTCCATCCTTGGAGATATTCAAAAGCCGTCTGGACATGATCCTGGGCAATATGCTCTAGGTGACCCTGCTTGAGCGTGGGGGTTGGACTAAATGATCTCCAGAGGTCCCTTCCAACCTCAACCATTCTGTGATTCTGTGAAACACAAGAAAGCAGCTGAGGAATGAAGACAGGGACAGAAAAGGCCTCTCCTCCCACACAGGTTGCAGCCCTCGCAACACTGAGGTTTCAGCCAACCACAGCAGGCATTCTCCACACCAGGGCAGCTAAGACAGGAGCCTGAAAGGTCTTGAAGGTGGTGAGTTTCAAAGGGAACTTAGAGGACAACAAAAGGGGAAACTGAGAAGACCACACTGAACTCAGGCAATCTTACCCTTTCTGTGTAAGTAGTATATTTTGCACAGCCGAGTAATGCTTCTAATGTAGCAGAAACAACTTCTTTCACAGAGTATCACGGTCTGAGAAAACTTTCATTTTTCCTCTCTAATTACAATTTACATATTGATAGGTATGACCATGCTAGAGGCATGCTCTGAGCAGGGAGGACATAGCTTCTTCCTCAGAAAATGTGAAATAACGGTGAGCAGTCAGTATATACGCTTTATGCTGCATTCTCTGAATTGCCTTTTTGTGATTTTTGTATAGATACTCTGCTTACAAACAGCTGTTTCAGGACTTGTTTTTCCACTTTAAAGCTTATCAGAAATAATGGCTGGGGTTGGAATATGCAAGAAGACTGTGTGATGCCTTCCATTGCCTAGGCACAACTAAGCTGTTAAGCTTTTGTGATTTTACTCCTCAGCTCCTGAATCTCATTGTTCCACATGCACAAAAGAATGATGTTTGCCTGGGCAGTGTGGTTAGCCTACAGGCTCAAAGGCACTGCTTAGCGTCCTGTGCTTGTCCCTGTGGCTGAGATTTGGATTCCCATTTGCCTGTTTTTCCTTGACATCTCCTCACCTCCCAAAGAATCTCCTGGCTCCTGTAGTTTAGTTGCCTGTTACAGGCAAAAGGATCCCAGAATCATTTTTATAAATTGACTTAAGCTCCTCTGTAATATATTCCTTTCATTGAGAGTCACTTCCAGGATTTCCTTTTTAGGGAACTGCATTTATTGGGTGTAGGGGATAGAGTAATAGATAGAGTTAAGCAGCTGAAGGCCATGGGCTGAATAGATAGCAGTATGGGAACATAGGGAGTAACCGCACAGAATGAGGGAACATGACCTTTGGGAAGGTATAACGTGGCGCTTGCAAGGAGAAGAGAAAGTACCGTAAATCACTGTGGGAAAGTACCAATCCGGGCTAGAGCTTATATATAGGGCTTGCTTGCTTGAATACAGTTGATTCTGATCCAGCACATCGGAGTCCGTGAATCAGACCGCCACAACTGGGGGCAAGTTTATGAGTATTTGTTCTTGTACCAGCATTACTTGTGAGCACAACTGGTTCTCTGTCCCTAGAGCAACTTCTATTATATGTAACAATCATATTTCCTCTGTCTTAGTTTTGCTATGTCAAATTACATTCTCCTAGTGTGCTTTTGAATGATTGGCACTTTGTTTTTGGAGCATCTTCATAGCTTGCCTTTGTCACTTTTCGTTTGAATCTCAGTTCCCTTTTTTCAAATGAGACCAGAATTGCTCACGCTATTTTGTATGATATCTCTCAAGTGACAGTATGAACAGTTCTGTGGCTGCTGAGGAACTATTGCTTTTTTCATGATTCTACTGGTGGATTAGTAGTTGATGATTAGCTGATACGCTCCATTTTGTATCTGGATAAGAATTTGCAGCAACCTCCACATTTACTGAGCCTTGGTTTAGAGCAGAAATTCTTGTGCTGCTGCATTTTTGTACTGAGGAGTTAGTCAGTAGGTGCTGCTGTCAGTGCCGGCCTGGAATTCAGAGCTCTCCTCTGGGCACTCAGTGGGAAATAATGTGGGAATGAGGGTAATTCGTGAAAGGCTCTAGCAACTTTGTTTGCTGTGAGGGAAGAAACTTGACGGCTTTCAGGAGAATGCTCTTTGTGATTAAGGGAAGAAGTTCAGCATATGATCTTTAGAGCCACTTTCTGAATGGATCTGAGTGGGGTAAGGCTGTATTTGAGGACGGAAGAGGATGTTGCAGTAGTTGAGCTCATCATGCCTTGAGGAAGAGATGTAATTATGCAATAGCTTGTGAAGGCAGTACCTCACCCATGTTCCACAGCCTGTGCAAGACTTGAACAAGGGGCATAAGAATGTTTAAAAAGGTTCAAGCCAAAAACTATATGCCTCGTAATTATCCTCCTGCGTGCATCATAATTAATTGAAGCTCTCTCAGGAGTGCCCTTCTTGATCTGTCCTGCTGTTTTGGTCACATCTGTGAACATGAAGTTCAGAGGAAATCAGGGGGAATAGATTCACAAATACAGTTACTTTGCAAGGCTCTGGCATACCGTATGCCAAAGTCAAGCTGCATATAAGTACCAGGTGCTTTTCTAATCACTCAGATGGCAATACTAATATCCTCTTGGATTATTTCTCTGTAGAAGTACTCTTAAACAAGAAAAATTCCATAAAGAAGTGTTAATGGCGATTGTGGTGAGAAAGGTTGTTTTGGATGCTGTAAGCACTTGGAGCTTGGAGAAAGCTATCTATTGCTTGATAAGAACACTTTGACATTCTTTAGAGCAGTCAGTTTAGGAAAGAAGAGGGGGCCTCAGTTTTGGAAGAGCGATGATTCAATACATGCAAAGGGCTTATGTTTTACAGAGTGGATACTTAATGCTCAGTGAAACTGGGTGCTCTGTGTGTCTGATTACAGATTTGAACAACTTGTAGCTGAATTTTGATTGTAAACTGGTTAAACATTTTACCTTCCCAGCAAAGACTGAATTTTGCTCTCACAAGGGGAAACGTGTAATGCAGTTTGAAATCAGATGCACGAGGAATACAGATAATGGGCTGGAAACTTCTTAGCTCTCACAGTACATTCTGGAGGAGGCTTCACTTGATTTTTGGTGTGAAGTGTTCTCCTCCCTGCTCCTATGCAGACTCTAAACGGTGGCAATATTTAATCCATTAGCATAGTATGTAACTTACTGGCACTGGTGGCTCTAAGGGGGCTCTCTGCAATTGGATTTTTAGACTTTTTAAAAGCAATTGGATTTCTTTGAAGGTGTTAGGCATAAACTCTAAATATTTTAATGTAAAATTCTACTGCCCCTCTGCTTTACAGTAGGCTATTCAGAAAGAACCCCCCCCCCAACAGAAAATTTATAAATAGAGGCAGTGATGGGGTTTCTTTGCCTTTCTTAAACCCAGGACATGGGTTCTGTTGGATTTATCTTTAGGTAAACTGAGACATCAATACATTTGTGTGCTTGAAAAGCTTCTGCCATTACTGAGCTTTTATAGTAGCAGTAAAAAGTAATTTCTTAAGAACAGATGAAATCCAGAATATACATAGATTCAAAGTATAGGGGATTGCTTGCCATAGTTAAAGGCTTAGTGTCTTGTGTGATAAGCGGAAAGTATACTCAAAACATGTCCTGGTTTAAAAAGGTGGTTTGGGAGTTTTGTCATCTATGATTTTTTTTACATACCTGAGAACCTGATTACTTTATAAGCTGGAGAGGTTTGTCTGTTGGAAGTCAATTGCAATTGTTTGCTTGAAAGACCAGGCATTTCCCTTTATGGGCGCAATGTCTGTAGATTTAATAGTTAGCTGTATATATTCCCTATCAGCAAAACTCAGTTCACAGCATGAGGAAATAGAACTTTAAATTCTTCTCTTTCAAGAAGGTTAAAAGTACTGCAAATAAGAAAAACCTTCAAATGTTTTGCTGCTTTATTCATTGGCATTCTCTTCTAAACAATGGTAGCTTAGCCTTTCTACTTGATATTTAAGTATTATCTGGAAATACAGAATACCTTTTTCTTCCTCCCAGCTTTAGACTTTCTCCTCAGCTACTGCCGACCAATTCTGAGAGACAAAATCCAATAAGTTACAACTTTTTAAGAAGGAATGAAAGGCTTTACTATCAAGTCCTGCCTGTTTATCTGGAGATAGATCAAATCCATGGACCAGTGGACTGAGTTCTTGTGAACTGCTAAAGATATGAAATGGAAATGGGAGGAGGCAGAAGGAGTATGGGGAAGCAGCAAAAGTTTGGGGAGAAGCTGCGAGGCTTTAGACAGCAGGACAGCATATATTATGATATCATTTGAAGGAACTGCAAAAATGGCTTCAGGCAGAGACTCAAACATATCAGTGTTTGAGGTACTGCTACTTGGTGTGAAGGGCTTTGAACTCTCTGACAAGGCCTGTGTTAACTATTACATCTTAAATCCATTTTTTCTCATCCTCTTTGGAAAGATAAGGTTGAATCTCTGCACCATGGCTACTGGACATCAGAGCCTGACGTGGCTACCCTGATCCTGAGGAAATGGAGGATTGTTTCTAGGGCCAGCGCTGACCCCTGAGCTGGGGGCTTAGCTCTGAGCTACTGGAGCCTTCTGTCGGAAAAGGGACCTGCCTTGATGCCAGAAACAGTTGACATGCTGGAATTTCAGTATTCAGTTTTAGAAGGGATTTACCAACACTATCCAAGTCATGTAGTTTGAAAGCACTTGGTGGTAAACACACGTAGTCAAGATTTTTGTTTCCATATTCAGGAAAACATTATCCACTGGAGAGCAACTTGTTTCATCTTTTAAACACCTTCTTTTAATGCCAGCTCTCAGAAGTCTGGAAAGTGAAGGCTGTACTCCTAACGGAAGTCTGCTGCTGGAAATCGAGGTAGTTGTCGTCCTAAAGTCACTGAAGAACAAGATGGGATTTAGCTTCCTAATTTTTCAAGCTTTGGCCTTTATGAAGAAAGAACTGACCTTGCAGTTAAGTTATTGAAATGCTCAATTGATTTCTCTTATGAACAATGCAACAACCATACTGTTCAATGGCAGACTGTCGGAAGGTATGCGTTTAGTGAACACATCTTGATTGCCTTTTACATTGAGTGCATTGCATACACTTGACTCAAGATATAAACAGTCATCTCAGAGTCACTGGAGTTATTCTCCTAGGCAAACTTACACTTACAGATCTGTCTAATAACCCTATGGTTGTGAGAACGTGGGGAAGGCTGGGTCCAAGTGAATCTCTTGACTCAGAGAAGGCTTTAGACAAATGTTTTCAGTCTAAAGAGCTTCAGGTAGGGTGCCCTCGTGATAACAGTATCCAGTTGCTTGGGAAAGCACAGCATTCAGGGGCTTCAAGGGCACATAAATGAAAATGAAACTGGAAAAGGATAATGAAATGAAACTGGAAAATACATGTATCCATCCATCCATGTATCATGCAAGCAAAACAGCTGGTGCAGATGCTGGACCCTTCTGTAATAATGTGGTTAATGTAGCTTCCAGTGAGACTCCAACAGCCTCCCACCATACACGGACATGTGGAATATAAATGATAGTTGGTGCTGTCCTCTGCTCTTCCCGCCTGCTAGTGAAAAGGAAGTTGAATACATATCAAGAGAATATTGAGCCAGGTAGAATGGGCTGCTATGTAGCTAGTAACTATGTATCTATGCGAACTAACACATGTAAACAGGATGTAAACTGCAAACTGTTTATCAGCCAGATAGTACTAAGTGTCAGAAAACCCCTTCCATTAAGATATTTGTTTGTCTTGGTAGGTGAAAAAAATCTACTTTGATTACATTACAGACCTAGCTCCACAGACAGAATTAGACCTTAATCTCTGCCTGACTTCAGAGCTACTGAGATGTAAGATCACTCCTAAGAAGCCTCACAGCTGGATTCATGTGGTCATGTGACTGCAGAGGTTTCAGTTCAGGATGGGCTTGTGCCCAAGTCAGTCTGGAGCACAAGTAGCACGACATAGGCAGGAAAACTGAGGGCAGGCACTGTCCTAGAAGCCTGGTTTTGAATCACAGAAGGTCATTTTGTAAGAGGTGACCAGCCTTCAACCTGTCTGAAGAGCTCCCCAGCTCACAGCCTGCTGCCTCATTTCCAGAGGTTCCTTCAGACCAAGTTTCTTGCTCAGGAACATCACAAGCCATTGCCTGTACGTGGTGCCTCAGGCACATTAGTACATGCTGTTGGTACATGTGGGCACTGACTAGACATTATTGGTAGATGACCACAGAGGCAACCATCAAACAACCCAAATGCAGATCTTCCTCTTATGGGACAGATGAGCACTCAGCCATGTAACGTGTCTGCCCATACTGTCACAGCTCTCAAATGCTTCTACTAAAGCTCCAGATGCTGTAATATAGGGATGCCAAACAACAGAATGGATTTCCTGCCCAAAAGTAGAAAGGAACAAAACAGCACTGAGTCTGTTTATGCTTTTTCGCATTCAGAAAAAGACACACATTTGCAGATAGAAGTGTTCTGAGAGTTGAAATGCTTTTAGTGCCTACAATGCAGCATTACAGGCTGTGGTGTTGTCTACACTTGGTAAATGTACTCAGCTACAGGAAATGTTTATATTAACCAAGTGTGTTATAATATTTCCTCCTCAGTACAACAACAGGAAAAAACCCCAGATGTTTGCTCAAAAAATCCTTTGTTGCAATACACCATTATAAAAATAAAAGAAGCTAGAAAAAGCGCATGACATGCCATCAGACTGATGGAGCTCTACCAGGAGCTACAGAATCTTAAGAGGTGATGAAAACCACGGTCTGAATCCCACTGAGGTCAGCAGGAGTTCTTGCCACTGAGAGAGGTTTATGAGCAGCATCTTCCAGCTCCCTGAGCTGCCAGCAACATCCTGACTGTTTAATTTGGAGTGGAAGATATGATCATGTACAACATTGTCATTTGATGTCATTCAATCTAGAAGAAATGTGGATATCCAGACAGAAATAATAGGAAGCGCACCAAACCAGGCCACCTCCATAACAATGAGTTCCACCTACCTCATTTGAGTCTATTCATCCTATGAGATTAAAGAAGGAAGAAGGTAACTGCATCTTTCTTCAGGGGATGTGGTGCTAACAAATAGACCTGACAGGCCCGGGGTATGAACTGCAAACTTTTCCCGAGCATGTATTCCTGCAGGCTCCAAGGGAGGCCTTTGCCTGTATCGTGGCTCTGCAGCTGTTTAGAGCCCCGGCCTGTACTATGGTGGCTGATAATAAGCATTTCTACAACAATAATTCAAAAGTAAGAATTTTAAAAATAAAATTACCAAGAAAGACAAAGATGTTAACGGTTTTTTTCTTTCTTTCCCCCTTCTCACCACTTTATTTATTTATTTATTTTAATTGCTTAAAACCCTCCATTCTCCAGCAAGGAATAAGCTGTTCTGCGGTCAGGATGACTACCAAAGCCCATGTTCTTGATGACTCGTACCATACCTCCCCTAAGCAATCCTGCTGATCCCCACCATGCCTGCTGGTCCCCACCATGTTGGCTGGGCAAGTGATGGGTCTCACATCACACATGGGCACTGGCCAGCCAAATGCACGCAGGGCAAGGTGTCAGTTAGCTGATATGGGGTAGCATTGCAGCTTTCTCTCTCAGCATACATGTGACATGTTCTCCTCGCCATACAGGCACTAATTTTTGTGATGCCAGGACTTCCGAAACACTGAGAGCTCTACATTTGTCATGTTCCGCTGGAACTGGTCAGCAGTTATCAAAGAAGGTGGGAAGGGAAGAAGGAGCAGAATAACATTTTTAGAAAAAAACATGAACTTTGAAACACAGGAGCTGTATCTAAAGAAGTGCAAATTGGATGGGTGAAGTTACAGCAGTACCATAAGTGCATGTGAGATACTTATTTTGTTCAGCCATCCCACTGATTTTATCTTTCCTTGTGAGTTGATTACTAACCTAGACTGCAAATAAACTTTCTAGTTATCCTGCTCTAGTATTAGGAAATACATCTGCGGACACCATTTCTTTTTGCCACCACAGCACTGCAGTACCTTATATACTGCCTCAAGCCAAAGATCCTAGTGCCATAACTGAGTTTAGTAGTTCAGGAGATTTCCTGACCAACACAGGAACAGGAATTGAGAAAAGTGACTGACCCAACTGGGACAACCTAACCTCACTTTTCATCTGTGGGTTTACATGATTTTCACACTGAAAGAGCAAGAGATTAACATAAGCTGGCTGAAAGGTCAATGTAGTGAGAACACCTGTGGAAGATCTGGCAAGGAGTCAGTGACTGGCAGAGTAGGTGGTAGCAGGCCCAGTGTGTGAAACTACACACGGACCAAGTTCCCCTCAGGGCCAGGCGTGTTCTGTTTTGTCAGCAATGTCTGGTGCTTCCCAGACAGTCGCTACTCAAGGTTAGCACAGCTGAGGTAAGGAAATAGTTCTAGTAGATAAAAGGGGGCCCTTGGGTTACACAGGGGGAGTCCTGCCTGGGCGTCCAACCCGTGTGTCCAGCATCCCCCTCTCAGTGACCCCTCCGCGTGGCTCCCTGGGCTCCCTGTGCAGCTTGGAGTGCAAGTCTTTGATTAAATCTGTCCTGTTTAACCCCTCACGAACTTTGAGTGGCTCTCTCGGCCAGCGTCCGACCGTCTCTTGCCCGCCTTGCGTTCACAGTAACAAATGCCGACGTTGTGTTTTTTCTTATGCTGTTTTAACAAACCCTTGCTCAGTTTTATGCCCACTACACAATTCATTGCTGTTCTAACAATCCTGGAAATGGAAGGGCAAAGATGGCTAGACAAGCCCATATAGGTTCTTCTATCTAAAAGGATAGACAACATATTTCTTTGGTCCTTAATCTTTTAAGGCATACCGTGTTTTAAATCAACACACCCAAAGAGTCTGTGGATCTTTTATGTGCAGGAAAAGAAGGCTGGGTCCTTCAATTTGATCAGTAATAACAATGTACTTTACTGGAACTTTAATACCTAGTTTTATCTTTGTGCTTGCTTACTTCTTGCATGTATTGATATAACCCTCCCTCCCTGAAAATCTTTTCTTTACTCCCTCCTCTACGTCCCCTCACACTTACAACAGCCAAGACTGTTGAGAAAGACCCAGCACTCTGAAGAATTTGACTCAAAAGGACACAGACATTTACCTGTTGCAGTCAGGGGATGTTTCCTTTTGTCTACTAGGCGTTTGATGAGATAACTCATCTTCAAAGCCTGAAGGTGACTCCTCATCACTATCCATTGCCTCTTCTTTTATGGTAGCATTTATACTATCTGAAAGACCAGAGATCTTTGTTCACTTCTCTGAATAGTCCATATCCCTCACTTGCATTAGTACAGCTTCTAAATCAGTGCTGAAATACATCATCTTGCATTTCTTGATTTAATGGGAACACACTATTTGCTTAGAACTTCATCCTACCAAGCATCTAAGGAGACTGTACCAGTCTCTACAGAGCACTCCTGAATACCACGATTTGCCTGTTTCTGCAGTGGTGAACACACCTATTCTCCTAAGAATAAAGATAGCCGATCACCAGGAACACCTTCTGTAGTTCCTAGATACCCAAACAATACACAGAGATAGGTGTATACGTATATATGCGTATATGCATATATACATATGTTTCATAACGGAGCACTTGCGTAGAACAACAGAGTCCCCACACAATTGCACGAACTGTGTTTTCAGAGTTCTGTGTGGTATGTGGTTCATTGGTACCAGCTGATAAGTCTTTGTTTCTAAATGCAACAGCAGTCTCTATTTCAGTGTGCAGAAAAAATCCCAAGCAAACCTACCAAATTCCTCCTTGCATGAACTGAGTGATGAGTCTATTCAGTGGACTCCAGGCACCTGCTGTGTGGGGGCCTGGCACAACCCCCCCTGCCCAAGGCAGCCTGGGGGCGGCTCAGGCCTCCTTGGAGTGCCCCAGCCCAGCAGCGAACACCCTGCAAGTCCAGCGCGTTTCTGGACTATCAATCAGAAGCATCCTCACAAGCAATTTCACAGCCGTGTTCCTGCTACAAACAGCTGACCAGGCTGAAGTGACCTCAGAGGCATTTTACCGATGCTGTTCCTGCCGCTGGCGAAGGGGAGGAGCTGGAGGGAAAGCCCTCCTTGTGCATGACCTGGGTCAGACCTAGCCTCAGGAGCCTCTTCACAGACACAGAGACGTGCCCCCAGAAGGTGCCCTGCTCTCCCAACGGCAAGGCCAGAGACGCTACCGGGGAGGCAACGGGCGACCTGCAGAGCACGCCTCTCGCCCCAGCAGTGCCCAGAGGAGCCGAGGCAGCGGCACCTGCTTTGGCCGATGGCTTTCAGGACGCGGGGGACAGCGCGTCTCTCGCCCCATCAGCATTTCTGAGTGCAGGAACAAAGCCGGAGGAGGCCTCCCCCGCAGCCAGCATCCCTCCGGATGTGGGGGAAAATGCACCTCTGACTCCATCAGTTCCTGCAGAAGCTGTGCCACAGGCCTCTCCCTTGGCCATAGGCACTTGGGCTGAGAGCAACAGCCTGCCTCTCCAACAGCCTTTGCCCAAGGAAACACCACCAGCGACCTCTGCCTTGGCTGGAGGCCCTCCTCACCAGGTGAGCAACGAGCACGCCATTGGCACCCATGATGAGAGGGAGCTGCTGTGTCAGCTGCGTCTGGGGTGTGCAGGGTGGGGGCAGAGAGCTGCCCCATCGCGTGGCACCCCCCGGCCATGGTGCCAAGCGGTCACCCCCAGCCATTTATCCTCTGCAGTATCTCCCATGGGGGAGATGCCTGCTCCTCTCTGTTTCAAAGTGCCAAAGGCACAGGGCTGACGTGCCCTCCACCCCTTGTGCTGCGTTCAGCCCTGGGGCATGGAGGCTGAGCGAGGAGGGGAGGGGCGGCCCCAGCAGCAGCCCCCTCCCACACCTGGTGAGCGACCCCCACTTCTGCCACGCACCCGGCCACCTCCATTCGCCGCTGCCCGTCGCGGCCCCCAGCCAGCCCAGCCCTGCTGCTACGGCCTTGTGCCATTGCTGTGCCAGCCGCAGCTCCCTCCCCTTGGGACTCGCAGCTGGTGGCAGCATCCCCCGACCCCAAGCCCTTTCCCCCGTCCATCCCGGGGCACCAGTATCCTGAGCATCGCCAGCTGATGGCACGCGGGTGTGTGTTCTTGCTCTGCCCATGCAGGTTGCCTCTGAGCCCAAAGGCGAGCAGAAGTCATCCTCTTCCTTCAGGCACACACCAGAGGCTGACCCAGGTACGTACCCAAGTCAAGAGCCCTTCTGGGGACGGGGGGCCTGACGTTCCTGCGGTTCTGCCTGCAGCCTCCTTCCCGACGCGGCCCTCGGGCAGCCCAGGCTGGCGCTGTCTCCTGGGGGAGCTGCAGCGTGGGGCCGCCGCGGGGTGGCCTGTCCGACGTGTGCCGCCATGGAGCAACGCCCGCGGTTTGCACCCCAGTTAGGAACAGAGAGCCGCTGGGTCTGGGGGAGGCTGTTAGCTGCAAAGGGCTTCCTGCTGTCCTGCAGAGCAGTTCAAGTGCTGTTAACGTCTGCCATAATTTCTTTCTCATGTCTGACTATGACCTTTAGACTTTCTCTTTTTCTCCTACAAAAGTGGATTTTTCACTGTATTTGGGGGAGGGAAAATGAACCTCAGTGCAGTGTGATTGCAGAGTCTCAAGCACTTGTTCTTAAACTGCTCTGTACAAAGCAAACATTTGAACTAACTTTCTTTTAGTTTTGAAGAACCTAGCTAAGTGTTAATTTGACTCTGTCGTTATCTGCAGTCCACACTGAGATGTCCTGCTGCTTGTATGCATTGTGTCCAACCTTTTTTGACACTTGGTTTTCTTTGCTCTTGTGTGTGCAGCTTTCTGTCAGTCCCACAGAAGCAGTATAGCAAGCCAGCGGATGATGTGAAGGTGATGGAAGATCTTGTGTTGTTTGGTGATGCAGAGAAGTTTAAACATTCATTTATCTTACCCTTTCTGTGTAAGTAGTATATTTCACACAGCAGAGTAATGCTTCTAATGTAGCTGAAATAACTTCTTTCACAGAGTACCACGGTCTGAGAAAACTTTCATTTTTCCTCTCTAATTACAATTTACATATTGATAGGTATGACCATGCTAGAGGCATGCTCTGAGCAGGGAGGACATAGCTTCTTCCTCAGAAAATGTGAAATAACGGTGAGCAGTCAGTATATACGCTTTATGCTGCATTCTCTGAATTGCCTTTTTGTGATTTTTGTATAGATACTCTGCTTACAAACAGCTGTTTCAGGACTTGTTTTTCCACTTTAAAGCTTATCAGAAATAATGGCTGGGGTTGGAATATGCAAGAAGACTGTGTGATGCCTTCCATTGCCTAGGCACAACTAAGCTGTTAAGCTTTTGTGATTTTACTCCTCAGCTCCTGAATCTCATTGTTCCACATGCACAAAAGAATGATGTTTGCCTGGGCAGTGTGGTTAGCCTACAGGCTCAAAGGCACTGCTTAGCGTCCTGTGCTTGTCCCTGTGGCTGAGATTTGGATTCCCATTTGCCTGTTTTTCCTTGACATCTCCTCACCTCCCAAAGAATCTCCTGGCTCCTGTAGTTTAGTTGCCTGTTACAGGCAAAAGGATCCCAGAATCATTTTTATAAATTGACTTAAGCTCCTCTGTAATATATTCCTTTCATTGAGAGTCACTTCCAGGATTTCCTTTTTAGGGAACTGCATTTATTGGGTGTAGGGGATAGAGTAATAGATAGAGTTAAGCAGCTGAAGGCCATGGGCTGAATAGATAGCAGTATGGGAACATAGGGAGTAACCGCACAGAATGAGGGAACATGACCTTTGGGAAGGTATAACGTGGCGCTTGCAAGGAGAAGAGAAAGTACCGTAAATCACTGTGGGAAAGTACCAATCCGGGCTAGAGCTTATATATAGGGCTTGCTTGCTTGAATACAGTTGATTCTGATCCAGCACATCGGAGTCCGTGAATCAGACCGCCACAACTGGGGGCAAGTTTATGAGTATTTGTTCTTGTACCAGCATTACTTGTGAGCACAACTGGTTCTCTGTCCCTAGAGCAACTTCTATTATATGTAACAATCATATTTCCTCTGTCTTAGTTTTGCTATGTCAAATTACATTCTCCTAGTGTGCTTTTGAATGATTGGCACTTTGTTTTTGGAGCATCTTCATAGCTTGCCTTTGTCACTTTTTGTTTGAATCTCAGTTCCCTTTTTTCAAATGAGACCAGAATTGCTCACGCTATTTTGTATGATATCTCTCAAGTGACAGTATGAACAGTTCTGTGGCTGCTGAGGAACTATTGCTTTTTTCATGATTCTACTGGTGGATTAGTAGTTGATGATTAGCTGATACGCTCCGTTTTGTATCTGGATAAGAATTTGCAGCAACCTCCACATTTACTGAGCCTTGGTTTAGAGCAGAAATTCTTGTGCTGCTGCATTTTTGTACTGAGGAGTTAGTCAGTAGGTGCTGCTGTCAGTGCCGGCCTGGAATTCAGAGCTCTCCTCTGGGCACTCAGTGGGAAATAATGTGGGAATGAGGGTAATTCGTGAAAGGCTCTAGCAACTTTGTTTGCTGTGAGGGAAGAAACTTGACGGCTTTCAGGAGAATGCTCTTTGTGATTAAGGGAAGAAGTTCAGCATATGATCTTTAGAGCCACTTTCTGAATGGATCTGAGTGGGGTAAGGCTGTATTTCAGGACGGAAGAGGATGTTGCAGTAGTTGAGCTCATCATGCCTTGAGGAAGAGATGTAATTATGCAATAGCTTGTGAAGGCAGTACCTCACCCATGTTCCACAGCCTGTGCAAGACTTGAACAAGGGGCATAAGAATGTTTAAAAAGGTTCAAGCCAAAAACTATATGCCTCGTAATTATCCTCCTGCGTGCATCATAATTAATTGAAGCTCTCTCAGGAGTGCCCTTCTTGATCTGTCCTGCTGTTTTGGTCACATCTGTGAACATGAAGTTCAGAGGAAATCAGGGGGAATAGATTCACAAATACAGTTACTTTGCAAGGCTCTGGCATACCGTATGCCAAAGTCAAGCTGCATATAAGTACCAGGTGCTTTTCTAATCACTCAGATGGCAATACTAATATCCTCTTGGATTATTTCTCTGTAGAAGTACTCTTAAACAAGAAAAATTCCATAAAGAAGTGTTAATGGCGATTGTGGTGAGAAAGGTTGTTTTGGATGCTGTAAGCACTTGGAGCTTGGAGAAAGCTATCTATTGCTTGATAAGAACACTTTGACATTCTTTAGAGCAGTCAGTTTAGGAAAGAAGAGGGGGCCTCAGTTTTGGAAGAGCGATGATTCAATACATGCAAAGGGCTTATGTTTTACAGAGTGGATACTTAATGCTCAGTGAAACTGGGTGCTCTGTGTGTCTGATTACAGATTTGAACAACTTGTAGCTGAATTTTGATTGTAAACTGGTTAAACATTTTACCTTCCCAGCAAAGACTGAATTTTGCTCTCACAAGGGGAAACGTGTAATGCAGTTTGAAATCAGATGCACGAGGAATACAGATAATGGGCTGGAAACTTCTTAGCTCTCACAGTACATTCTGGAGGAGGCTTCACTTGATTTTTGGTGTGAAGTGTTCTCCTCCCTGCTCCTATGCAGACTCTAAACGGTGGCAATATTTAATCCATTAGCATAGTATGTAACTTACTGGCACTGGTGGCTCTAAGGGGGCTCTCTGCAATTGGATTTTTAGACTTTTTAAAAGCAATTGGATTTCTTTGAAGGTGTTAGGCATAAACTCTAAATATTTTAATGTAAAATTCTACTGCCCCTCTGCTTTACAGTAGGCTATTCAGAAAGAACCCCCCCCCCCCCCAACAGAAAATTTATAAATAGAGGCAGCGATGGGGTTTCTTTGCCTTTCTTAAACCCAGGACATGGGTTCTGTTGGATTTATCTTTAGGTAAACTGAGACATCAATACATTTGTGTGCTTGAAAAGCTTCTGCCATTACTGAGCTTTTATAGTAGCAGTAAAAAGTAATTTCTTAAGAACAGATGAAATCCAGAATATACATAGATTCAAAGTATAGGGGATTGCTTGCCATAGTTAAAGGCTTAGTGTCTTGTGTGATAAGCGGAAAGTATACTCAAAACATGTCCTGGTTTAAAAAGGTGGTTTGGGAGTTTTGTCATCTATGATTTTTTTTACATACCTGAGAACCTGATTACTTTATAAGCTGGAGAGGTTTGTCTGTTGGAAGTCAATTGCAATTGTTTGCTTGAAAGACCAGGCATTTCCCTTTATGGGCGCAATGTCTGTAGATTTAATAGTTAGCTGTATATATTCCCTATCAGCAAAACTCAGTTCACAGCATGAGGAAATAGAACTTTAAATTCTTCTCTTTCAAGAAGGTTAAAAGTACTGCAAATAAGAAAAACCTTCAAATGTTTTGCTGCTTTATTCATTGGCATTCTCTTCTAAACAATGGTAGCTTAGCCTTTCTACTTGATATTTAAGTATTATCTGGAAATACAGAATACCTTTTTCTTCCTCCCAGCTTTAGACTTTCTCCTCAGCTACTGCCGACCAATTCTGAGAGACAAAATCCAATAAGTTACAACTTTTTAAGAAGGAATGAAAGGCTTTACTATCAAGTCCTGCCTGTTTATCTGGAGATAGATCAAATCCATGGACCAGTGGACTGAGTTCTTGTGAACTGCTAAAGATATGAAATGGAAATGGGAGGAGGCAGAAGGAGTATGGGGAAGCAGCAAAAGTTTGGGGAGAAGCTGCGAGGCTTTAGACAGCAGGACAGCATATATTATGATATCATTTGAAGGAACTGCAAAAATGGCTTCAGGCAGAGACTCAAACATATCAGTGTTTGAGGTACTGCTACTTGGTGTGAAGGGCTTTGAACTCTCTGACAAGGCCTGTGTTAACTATTACATCTTAAATCCATTTTTTCTCATCCTCTTTGGAAAGATAAGGTTGAATCTCTGCACCATGGCTACTGGACATCAGAGCCTGACGTGGCTACCCTGATCCTGAGGAAATGGAGGATTGTTTCTAGGGCCAGCGCTGACCCCTGAGCTGGGGGCTTAGCTCTGAGCTACTGGAGCCTTCTGTCGGAAAAGGGACCTGCCTTGATGCCAGAAACAGTTGACATGCTGGAATTTCAGTATTCAGTTTTAGAAGGGATTTACCAACACTATCCAAGTCATGTAGTTTGAAAGCACTTGGTGGTAAACACACGTAGTCAAGATTTTTGTTTCCATATTCAGGAAAACATTATCCACTGGAGAGCAACTTGTTTCATCTTTTAAACACCTTCTTTTAATGCCAGCTCTCAGAAGTCTGGAAAGTGAAGGCTGTACTCCTAACGGAAGTCTGCTGCTGGAAATCGAGGTAGTTGTCGTCCTAAAGTCACTGAAGAACAAGATGGGATTTAGCTTCCTAATTTTTCAAGCTTTGGCCTTTATGAAGAAAGAACTGACCTTGCAGTTAAGTTATTGAAATGCTCAATTGATTTCTCTTATGAACAATGCAACAACCATACTGTTCAATGGCAGACTGTCGGAAGGTATGCGTTTAGTGAACACATCTTGATTGCCTTTTACATTGAGTGCATTGCATACACTTGACTCAAGATATAAACAGTCATCTCAGAGTCACTGGAGTTATTCTCCTAGGCAAACTTACACTTACAGATCTGTCTAATAACCCTATGGTTGTGAGAACGTGGGGAAGGCTGGGTCCAAGTGAATCTCTTGACTCAGAGAAGGGTTTAGACAAATGTTTTCAGTCTAAAGAGCTTCAGGTAGGGTGCCCTCGTGATAACAGTATCCAGTTGCTTGGGAAAGCACAGCATTCAGGGGCTTCAAGGGCACATAAATGAAAATGAAACTGGAAAAGGATAATGAAATGAAACTGGAAAATACATGTATCCATCCATCCATGTATCATGCAAGCAAAACAGCTGGTGCAGATGCTGGACCCTTCTGTAATAATGTGGTTAATGTAGCTTCCAGTGAGACTCCAACAGCCTCCCACCATACACGGACATGTGGAATATAAATGATAGTTGGTGCTGTCCTCTGCTCTTCCCGCCTGCTAGTGAAAAGGAAGTTGAATACATATCAAGAGAATATTGAGCCAGGTAGAATGGGCTGCTATGTAGCTAGTAACTATGTATCTATGCGAACTAACACATGTAAACAGGATGTAAACTGCAAACTGTTTATCAGCCAGATAGTACTAAGTGTCAGAAAACCCCTTCCATTAAGATATTTGTTTGTCTTGGTAGGTGAAAAAAATCTACTTTGATTACATTACAGACCTAGCTCCACAGACAGAATTAGACCTTAATCTCTGCCTGACTTCAGAGCTACTGAGATGTAAGATCACTCCTAAGAAGCCTCACAGCTGGATTCATGTGGTCATGTGACTGCAGAGGTTTCAGTTCAGGATGGGCTTGTGCCCAAGTCAGTCTGGAGCACAAGTAGCACGACATAGGCAGGAAAACTGAGGGCAGGCACTGTCCTAGAAGCCTGGTTTTGAATCACAGAAGGTCATTTTGTAAGAGGTGACCAGCCTTCAACCTGTCTGAAGAGCTCCCCAGCTCACAGCCTGCTGCCTCATTTCCAGAGGTTCCTTCAGACCAAGTTTCTTGCTCAGGAACATCACAAGCCATTGCCTGTACGTGGTGCCTCAGGCACATTAGTACATGCTGTTGGTACATGTGGGCACTGACTAGACATTATTGGTAGATGACCACAGAGGCAACCATCAAACAACCCAAATGCAGATCTTCCTCTTATGGGACAGATGAGCACTCAGCCATGTAACGTGTCTGCCCATACTGTCACAGCTCTCAAATGCTTCTACTAAAGCTCCAGATGCTGTAATATAGGGATGCCAAACAACAGAATGGATTTCCTGCCCAAAAGTAGAAAGGAACAAAACAGCACTGAGTCTGTTTATGCTTTTTCGCATTCAGAAAAAGACACACATTTGCAGATAGAAGTGTTCTGAGAGTTGAAATGCTTTTAGTGCCTACAATGCAGCATTACAGGCTGTGGTGTTGTCTACACTTGGTAAATGTACTCAGCTACAGGAAATGTTTATATTAACCAAGTGTGTTATAATATTTCCTCCTCAGTACAACAACAGGAAAAAACCCCAGATGTTTGCTCAAAAAATCCTTTGTTGCAATACACCATTATAAAAATAAAAGAAGCTAGAAAAAGCGCATGACATGCCATCAGACTGATGGAGCTCTACCAGGAGCTACAGAATCTTAAGAGGTGATGAAAACCACGGTCTGAATCCCACTGAGGTCAGCAGGAGTTCTTGCCACTGAGAGAGGTTTATGAGCAGCATCTTCCAGCTCCCTGAGCTGCCAGCAACATCCTGACTGTTTAATTTGGAGTGGAAGATATGATCATGTACAACATTGTCATTTGATGTCATTCAATCTAGAAGAAATGTGGATATCCAGACAGAAATAATAGGAAGCGCACCAAACCAGGCCACCTCCATAACAATGAGTTCCACCTACCTCATTTGAGTCTATTCATCCTATGAGATTAAAGAAGGAAGAAGGTAACTGCATCTTTCTTCAGGGGATGTGGTGCTAACAAATAGACCTGACAGGCCCGGGGTATGAACTGCAAACTTTTCCCGAGCATGTATTCCTGCAGGCTCCAAGGGAGGCCTTTGCCTGTATCGTGGCTCTGCAGCTGTTTAGAGCCCCGGCCTGTACTATGGTGGCTGATAATAAGCATTTCTACAACAATAATTCAAAAGTAAGAATTTTAAAAATAAAATTACCAAGAAAGACAAAGATGTTAACGGTTTTTTTCTTTCTTTCCCCCTTCTCACCACTTTATTTATTTATTTATTTTAATTGCTTAAAACCCTCCATTCTCCAGCAAGGAATAAGCTGTTCTGCGGTCAGGATGACTACCAAAGCCCATGTTCTTGATGACTCGTACCATACCTCCCCTAAGCAATCCTGCTGATCCCCACCATGCCTGCTGGTCCCCACCATGTTGGCTGGGCAAGTGATGGGTCTCACATCACACATGGGCACTGGCCAGCCAAATGCACGCAGGGCAAGGTGTCAGTTAGCTGATATGGGGTAGCATTGCAGCTTTCTCTCTCAGCATACATGTGACATGTTCTCCTCGCCATACAGGCACTAATTTTTGTGATGCCAGGACTTCCGAAACACTGAGAGCTCTACATTTGTCATGTTCCGCTGGAACTGGTCAGCAGTTATCAAAGAAGGTGGGAAGGGAAGAAGGAGCAGAATAACATTTTTAGAAAAAAACATGAACTTTGAAACACAGGAGCTGTATCTAAAGAAGTGCAAACTGGATGGGTGAAGTTACAGCAGTACCATAAGTGCATGTGAGATACTTATTTTGTTCAGCCATCCCACTGATTTTATCTTTCCTTGTGAGTTGATTACTAACCTAGACTGCAAATAAACTTTCTAGTTATCCTGCTCTAGTATTAGGAAATACATCTGCGGACACCATTTCTTTTTGCCACCACAGCACTGCAGTACCTTATATACTGCCTCAAGCCAAAGATCCTAGTGCCATAACTGAGTTTAGTAGTTCAGGAGATTTCCTGACCAACACAGGAACAGGAATTGAGAAAAGTGACTGACCCAACTGGGACAACCTAACCTCACTTTTCATCTGTGGGTTTACATGATTTTCACACTGAAAGAGCAAGAGATTAACATAAGCTGGCTGAAAGGTCAATGTAGTGAGAACACCTGTGGAAGATCTGGCAAGGAGTCAGTGACTGGCAGAGTAGGTGGTAGCAGGCCCAGTGTGTGAAACTACACACGGACCAAGTTCCCCTCAGGGCCAGGCGTGTTCTGTTTTGTCAGCAATGTCTGGTGCTTCCCAGACAGTCGCTACTCAAGGTTAGCACAGCTGAGGTAAGGAAATAGTTCTAGTAGATAAAAGGGGGCCCTTGGGTTACACAGGGGGAGTCCTGCCTGGGCGTCCAACCCGTGTGTCCAGCATCCCCCTCTCAGTGACCCCTCTGCGTGGCTCCCTGGGCTCCCTGTGCAGCTTGGAGTGCAAGTCTTTGATTAAATCTGTCCTGTTTAACCCCTCATGAACTTTGAGTGGCTCTCTCGGCCAGCGTCCGACCGTCTCTTGCCCGCCTTGCGTTCACAGTAACAAATGCCGACGTTGTGTTTTTTCTTATGCTGTTTTAACAAACCCTTGCTCAGTTTTATGCCCACTACACAATTCACTGCTGTTCTAACAATCCTGGAAATGGAAGGGCAAAGATGGCTAGACAAGCCCATATAGGTTCTTCTATCTAAAAGGATAGACAACATATTTCTTTGGTCCTTAATCTTTTAAGGCATACCGTGTTTTAAATCAACACACCCAAAGAGTCTGTGGATCTTTTATGTGCAGGAAAAGAAGGCTGGGTCCTTCAATTTGATCAGTAATAACAATGTACTTTACTGGAACTTTAATACCTAGTTTTATCTTTGTGCTTGCTTACTTCTTGCATGTATTGATATAACCCTCCCTCCCTGAAAATCTTTTCTTTACTCCCTCCTCTACGTCCCCTCACACTTACAACAGCCAAGACTGTTGAGAAAGACCCAGCACTCTGAAGAATTTGACTCAAAAGGACACAGACATTTACCTGTTGCAGTCAGGGGATGTTTCCTTTTGTCTACTAGGCGTTTGATGAGATAACTCATCTTCAAAGCCTGAAGGTGACTCCTCATCACTATCCATTGCCTCTTCTTTTATGGTAGCATTTATACTATCTGAAAGACCAGAGATCTTTGTTCACTTCTCTGAATAGTCCATATCCCTCACTTGCATTAGTACAGCTTCTAAATCAGTGCTGAAATACATCATCTTGCATTTCTTGATTTAATGGGAACACACTATTTGCTTAGAACTTCATCCTACCAAGCATCTAAGGAGACTGTACCAGTCTCTACAGAGCACTCCTGAATACCACGATTTGCCTGTTTCTGCAGTGGTGAACACACCTATTCTCCTAAGAATAAAGATAGCCGATCACCAGGAACACCTTCTGTAGTTCCTAGATACCCAAACAATACACAGAGATAGGTGTATACGTATATATGCGTATATGCATATATACATATGTTTCATAACGGAGCACTTGCGTAGAACAACAGAGTCCCCACACAATTGCACGAACTGTGTTTTCAGAGTTCTGTGTGGTATGTGGTTCATTGGTACCAGCTGATAAGTCTTTGTTTCTAAATGCAACAGCAGTCTCTATTTCAGTGTGCAGAAAAAATCCCAAGCAAACCTACCAAATTCCTCCTTGCATGAACTGAGTGATGAGTCTATTCAGTGGACTCCAGGCACCTGCTGTGTGGGGGCCTGGCACAACCCCCCCTGCCCAAGGCAGCCTGGGGGCGGCTCAGGCCTCCTTGGAGTGCCCCAGCCCAGCAGCGAACACCCTGCAAGTCCAGCGCGTTTCTGGACTATCAATCAGAAGCATCCTCACAAGCAATTTCACAGCCGTGTTCCTGCTACAAACAGCTGACCAGGCTGAAGTGACCTCAGAGGCATTTTACCGATGCTGTTCCTGCCGCTGGCGAAGGGGAGGAGCTGGAGGGAAAGCCCTCCTTGTGCATGACCTGGGTCAGACCTAGCCTCAGGAGCCTCTTCACAGACACAGAGACATGCCCCCAGAAGGTGCCCTGCTCTCCCAACGGCAAGGTCAGAGACGCTACCGGGGAGGCAACGGGCGACCTGCAGAGCACGCCTCTCGCCCCAGCAGTGCCCAGAGGAGCCGAGGCAGCGGCACCTGCTTTGACCGATGGCTTTCAGGACGCGGGGGACAGCGCGTCTCTCGCCCCATCAGCATTTCTGAGTGCAGGAACAAAGCCGGAGGAGGCCTCCCCCGCAGCCAGCATCCCTCCGGATGTGGGGGAAAATGCACCTCTGACTCCATCAGTTCCTGCAGAAGCTGTGCCACAGGCCTCTCCCTTGGCCATAGGCACTTGGGCTGAGAGCAACAACCTGCCTCTCCAACAGACTTTGCCCAAGGAAACACCACCAGCGACCTCTGCCTTGGCTGGAGGCCCTCCTCACCAGGTGAGCAGCGAGCACGCCATTGGCACCCATGATGAGAGGGAGCTGCTGTGTCAGCTGCGTCTGGGGTGTGCAGGGTGGGGGCAGAGAGCTGCCCCATCGCGTGGCACCCCCCGGCCATGGTGCCAAGCGGTCACCCCCAGCCATTTATCCTCTGCAGTATCTCCCATGGGGGAGATGCCTGCTCCTCTCTGTTTCAAAGTGCCAAAGGCACAGGGCTGACGTGCCCTCCACCCCTTGTGCTGCGTTCAGCCCTGGGGCATGGAGGCTGAGCGAGGAGGGGAGGGGCGGCCCCAGCAGCAGCCCCCTCCCACACCCGGTGAGCGACCCCCACTTCTGCCATGCACCCGGCCGCCTCCATTCGCCGCTGCCCGTCGCGGCCCCCAGCCAGCCCAGCCCTGCTGCTACGGCCTTGTGCCATTGCTGTGCCAGCCGCAGCTCCCTCCCCTTGGGACTCGCAGCTGGTGGCAGCATCCCCCGACCCCAAGCCCTTTCCCCCGTCCATCCCGGGGCACCAGTATCCTGAGCATCGCCAGCTGATGGCACGCGGGTGTGTGTTCTTGCTCTGCCCATGCAGGTTGCCTCTGAGCCCAAAGGCGAGCAGAAGTCATCCTCTTCCTTCAGGCACACACCAGAGGCTGACCCAGGTACGTACCCAAGTCAAGAGCCCTTCTGGGGACGGGGGGCCTGACGTTCCTGCGGTTCTGCCTGCAGCCTCCTTCCCGACGCGGCCCTTGGGCAGCCCAGGCTGGCGCTGTCTCCTGGGGGAGCTGCAGCGTGGGGCCGCCGCGGGGTGGCCTGTCCGACGTGTGCCGCCATGGAGCAACGCCCGCGGTTTGCACCCCAGTTAGGAACAGAGAGCCGCTGGGTCTGGGGGAGGCTGTTAGCTGCAAAGGGCTTCCTGCTGTCCTGCAGAGCAGTTCAAGTGCTGTTAACGTCTGCCATAATTTCTTTCTCATGTCTGACTATGACCTTTAGACTTTCTCTTTTTCTCCTACAAAAGTGGATTTTTCACTGTATTTGGGGGAGGGAAAATGAACCTCAGTGCAGTGTGATTGCAGAGTCTCAAGCACTTGTTCTTAAACTGCTCTGTACAAAGCAAACATTTGAACTAACTTTCTTTTAGTTTTGAAGAACCTAGCTAAGTGTTAATTTGACTCTGTCGTTATCTGCAGTCCACACTGAGATGTCCTGCTGCTTGTATGCATTGTGTCCAACCTTTTTTGACACTTGGTTTTCTTTGCTCTTGTGTGTGCAGCTTTCTGTCAGTCCCACAGAAGCAGTATAGCAAGCCAGCGGATGATGTGAAGGTGATGGAAGATCTTGTGTTGTTTGGTGATGCAGAGAAGTTTAAACATTCATTTATCTTACCCTTTCTGTGTAAGTAGTATATTTCACACAGCAGAGTAATGCTTCTAATGTAGCTGAAATAACTTCTTTCACAGAGTACCACGGTCTGAGAAAACTTTCATTTTTCCTCTCTAATTACAATTTACATATTGATAGGTATGACCATGCTAGAGGCATGCTCTGAGCAGGGAGGACATAGCTTCTTCCTCAGAAAATGTGAAATAACGGTGAGCAGTCAGTATATACGCTTTATGCTGCATTCTCTGAATTGCCTTTTTGTGATTTTTGTATAGATACTCTGCTTACAAACAGCTGTTTCAGGACTTGTTTTTCCACTTTAAAACTTATCAGAAATAATGGCTGGGGTTGAAATATGCAAGAAGACTGTGTGATGCCTTCCATTGCCTAGGCACAACTAAGCTGTTAAGCTTTTGTGATTTTACTCCTCAGCTCCTGAATCTTATTGTTCCACATGCACAAAAGAATGATGTTTGCCTGGGCAGTGTGGTTAGCCTACAGGCTCAAAGGCACTGCTTAGCATCCTGTGCTTGTCCCTGTGGCTGAGATTTGGATTCCCATTTGCCTGTTTTTCCTTGACATCTCCTCACCTCCCAAAGAATCTCCTGGCTCCTGTAGTTTAGTTGCCTGTTACAGGCAAAAGGATCCCAGAATCATTTTTATAAATTGACTTAAGCTCCTTTGTAATATACTCCCTTCATTGAGAGTCACTTCCAGGATTTCCTTTTTAGGGAACTGCATTTATTGGGGGCAAGTTTATGCATATTTGTTCTTGTACCAGCATTACTTGTGAGCGTAACTGGTTCTCTGTCCCTAGAGCAACTTCTATTATATGTAACAATCATATTTCCTCTGTCTTAGTTTTGCTATGTCAAATTACATTCTCCTAGTGTGCTTTTGAATGATTGGCACTTCATTTTTGGAGCATCTTCATAGCTTGCCTTTGTCACTTTTTGTTTGAATCTCAGTTCCCTTTTTTCAAATGAGACCAGAATTGCTCACGCTATTTTGTATGATATCTCTCAAGTGACAGTATGAACAGTTCTGTGGCTGCTGAGGAACTATTGCTTTTTTCATGATTCTACTGGTGGATTAGTAGTTGATCATTAGCTGTACTGAGGAGTTAGTCAGTAGGTGCTGCTGTCAGTGCCGGCCTGGAATTCAGAGCTCTCCTCTGGGCACTCAGTGGGAAATAATGTGGGAATGAGGGTAATTCGTGAAAGGCTCTAGCAACTTTGTTTGCTGTGAGGGAAGAAACTTGACGGCTTTCAGGAGAATGCTCTTTGTGATTAAGGGAAGAAGTTCAGCATATGATCTTTAGAGCCACTTTCTGAATGGATCTGAGTGGGGTAAGGCTGTATTTCAGGACGGAAGAGGATGTTGCAGTAGTTGAGCTCATCATGCCTTGAGGAAGAGATGTAATTATGCAATAGCTTGTGAAGGCAGTACCTCACCCATGTTCCACAGCCTGTGCAAGACTTGAACAAGGGGCATAAGAATGTTTAAAAAGGTTCAAGCCAAAAACTATATGCCTCGTAATTATCCTCCTGCGTGCATCATAATTAATTGAAGCTCTCTCAGGAGTGCCCTTCTTGATCTGTCCTGCTGTTTTGGTCACATCTGTGAACATGAAGTTCAGAGGAAATCAGGGGGAATAGATTCACAAATACAGTTACTTTGCAAGGCTCTGGCATACCGTATGCCAAAGTCAAGCTGCATATAAGTACCAGGTGCTTTTCTAATCACTCTGTTATGGAAATTAGGCTTGTTGGCCACCATAACAGGGCTCGACCCTAGGTTCCCGCAAGTACAGTTCAGAGCCAATCAGAATCAAAGCAAATTAAATAATTAAATTTTAATCACGCACGTGCCGTAATTACAGCTCGAGCTGGGTGCCTCCAAAGAGGAACCCCAACAAAAAAAAATCCTGGGCAATTATAGTTTTTTCAACTTAAGTTTCCCACCCCTCACGCAGTAGTTAGACCAATAGTAATTTTTAGATCTGGGGTCTCCTGCTCCTCATTGGATCTCACTGATGTTCCTAGGTAAGCTGTTTTTCTCCTTATCTTTATTTTTTGCGGTCTCTGCTGACGGTTGTACCTTTATTTTGGTTGGGTCTTACTGTTTTCTCTCAAGGTCCTGAGGAGGAGGAGGAGGAGGTGATTCTAAATCATAACAATTAACACTGCCCCAGCAGTGAGCTAAGGCTTTGCCCCTCAAGGTCCTAATGCCCTGCACTGGTCTTATTTCAAAGCCTTGACACCCTCCCTTTTGGAGGGGAGTTAGGTGTCCCTGCTAATGCTTTAAACAGAGTTCTCGAAGCCTTTTGAGGCGTACTATCACTTTCCATAATCTTATGTATAATATAATCATAAGTAATAGGCATAACAGTTAACACAACTACTACTGGGTGCAACACATGATTATAAATCCCTGTTGCAGTTGGTGACCATCCTAGAAGAATTTGCCAGCCATGATGTTCTCTGTCCTTCTTTACCCTTTCCAAGATGTGGTGTATCTCTTCCGCATCATGATGAATGGTGATGAGAGGTTTTTTTTTTTTTGTCCATTGTTTCGGGCGAGTTCTAGCAGTCGAAGCAGGTCATCATGTTGCAGTAGTTTCTTCACCAGTGTGAGATTCATTCCAATGGGGGTAGGTAGTAGATTTTGAATTAATGTATAATTAGATTGTAACAATTGATAAGATCTAATAGGAGCTGAATAATTAAAGTCGCATCCCATAATTTTGGGTAAAGTTACAAATACAAATATTTGAGTAATTAATTACTTGTATCTACAACAATGTTATCTATGAATATAAGATTACAAAATGTTCTTACACATACACATCCTTTTTTAACATATACAAGTACAGTTCAACTCTAACAGCAAAATAAGGTGGTGTGGATTGGTATCATTGAGCGTTTGTTTATTTATTTATTTTAAAGATTTTCAAGCCTTTTTTGCATACTTAGAACATACTGGATTAGTCGTTCATCTCTGTCTAACAGGCTGGTCTTAGCTGGAATAAGAAGTGCCTGGTATCGCTAAATGTCTCCCCAAAAGAATGTCTGCTGGTGTTAGTCCTATGGGTTGCCGTGGGGCATTTCAGACATCCCATAGAGCTAAGTTTAATGCTTCTGGCCATTTTAGGCTAGCACGTGTGCATATTCTTGTTCTTTTTTCTTTTAATGTTCTATTCATTCTTTCTACTTGTCCTGAAGACTGTGGGTGATAAGGGGCATGTAGGTTTCTTTTTATTCCTAATGATTTATGTAATTGAGTGATGATGCTTGCCGTAAAATGGGAGCCCCTGTCTGAATCAGTGGCTTCTGGGACTCTCTACCTGAGTATGATTTCTTTCAGTAAGGCTTTCACTGCTCCCCTTGCGTTGGCCTTTCTTGTTGGGAAAGCTTCTACCCAGTCTGATAACTGATCTACTCTCACTAACAAGTGTTTATACCCATTGGCAGATGTCATACCCGCATAATCTATTTGTAGCCTTTGGAAAGGGAAGTAGGCCCATGGTCGTCCCCCTAACTCTGAGCTTGGTTTGCTACTTAAAGTCTTCTGGCAGGTCAGGCAGCTATTCATTATTCTTTTAGCAGCCGCATAAATTCCTGGAGCAGCCCATACTTTCTGTACCTGCTTAGCTATTGCCTCGGCTCCCCCATGAGCTGTGTTGTGAAACCACCTAGCTATAGTAATTAAATATTTTTTTGGTAGAATTGGTTTTCCTCCAATTGTCCATATTCCATCATCATTTTGTTTTGCTTCCCACTGTTCCCATTGTTTTTTCTTTTCCATGGAGCAGTCCTTTTCATACATGGTTTTGGGCTCTATTAAATTTGGCCACTCACTTTGGTTCATCCTTGGAACTGCCCCCATACATTCTCTCAGAGGTTGTCGAGCTGCAGCCTTCACAGCAGCGTCAGTTAATGTATTTCCTCTACTACTTTCTGTAGTGTCTTTAGTATGGGCTGGGCAGTGTATTACAGCAATTTCTTTGGGGCAGTTGAACTGCTTCCAGCAAATCACGTATTTCTTCTCCACTAGCTGATTTCTTTCCTGATGACAAAAAAAATCCTTGTTCTTTCCATAACATCCCTGTTGCATCAAATACTCCAAATGCATATTTAGAATCAGTATAGATATTTACCTGCAGCTTCTTACCAATTCTTGCTGCTTGGGTCAATGCTATTAATTCTGCTCCTTGAGCACTTACAGACGGAGACAAAGGATTGGCCTCAAGTACCTCAAAGATGTTAGTGACAGGATAACCTGAGTGGCGCCTTCCGTCCAAATAATAGGATCATCCATCTGTAAACAGAACTAAGTCTGGGTTTTCCAAAGGTTCATCTTTAAGGTCCTCCCGGGGCTTGCTCGAGCCGACGATCACCTGCTCACAGGAATGATGCGGCTCTCCATCCTCCAGCAGAGGCAATAGCATTGCTGGATTTAAGATATTGCATCTCTTTAAAGTCACATTATCTGCATGCAGTATTATCAGTGCATAGCGGTGAGCTCTCTGTGGGGATAGTGCTGGAGTTGCGTATTGTTTCATTAACAGTTCTACTTCATGTGGCACATACACAGTCAGTGAGTGACCCAAAACTTCAGGTCGTGTTTTTTCAAGAAGAGCTGCAGTAGCTGCTATTGCTCTGATGCATCCTGGAGTGCCTTTAGCTACCACGTCTAGCTGCGTGGAGTAATAGGCCACTGGTCTGCGGTGAGGACCTAGTTTTTGGGTCAGTACCCCACTTGCTACTCCCTGTCGTTCATGGACAATTAATTCAAATGGTTTGCTATAATCTGGCAACCCTAGAGCAGGGGCTGAAACCAACGCCTTTTTTACAGATGTAAAAGCTTTCTCCCTTTCTGGGCCCCAGGCCAAAGGCTCTATCTCCTCTTTTTTTGTTGCCTGCACTAAAGGCTTAGTAAGTTCTCCTAACCCAGGAATCCATGGTTGGCAAAATCCTACAGCTCCTAAAAATCCCCTAAGCTGTTTTTTTGTTACAGGACGAGGCATATCAAGAATTGTCTTTACTCGTTCCAGATAAACTAACCTGTGTCCTTCCTTTAAAATAAAACCCAAATATTTTACCTCTCTTTGACACAGCTGAAGCTTAGACAGAGATGCTTGATGCCCTTTTTCTGCAAGAGCATTACATAGAGAAATAGTGTCTTTTAAACATGTCTCATAATCTTTACCTGCTAATAACAAATCATCCACATATTGTATTAACACTGAATGTCCTGGAAGTTCGATATCTGAGGGATCATTTTTGAGTATACGCGAAAAAATAGTCGGAGACCCAGTAAATCTTTGCGGTAGTCTCATCCAAGTTAATTGTCGTCCCTTCCAAGTGAAAGCAAAGAGATCTTGGCTATCTTCAGCTATCGGTATACTAGAAAAAGGCTGCCGTTAGGTCAATCACGGTAAAATAAGTTGCCCAGTGAGGTATTTGTAATAACACGGTTGATGGGTCAGGAACTACTGGGTGTGGAGTAATTACATGTTGGTTTATAGCCCTTTAGTCTTGTACAAACTGATACTCTGGATCACCATCAGAATCTTGCCTGTTCTTTTTAACTGGCAGAATTGGGGTGTTGTACAGGGATTCACAGACTCTAAGAATACCTAGTTTCAAATAATGATCAATTTGTTTTTGGATACTCTTCTCTGCTTCCTTTGGGATAGGGTATTGTTTAACTGTGGGAGGCAATCCCCCCTTTGTTTTTATCGAGACTGGACTAGCTGATTTCTGTAGTCCCACATCCATTCCTGAAGAGCTCCATAACTTTTTAGGAACTGATTCTAAACCTGTTGGAATCTGCAGATTAGTTGACTCTGGTTCTGGTGTCTTAGCCAGAACACATGAACCCATAATTATTAATTTTATCCCTTCCGGCTGTAAACAGATCTGAGTATCCGAGGCTTGCAGGAGATCTCTCCCTAAGAGGCAAGAGGGCGAGTCTGTGGAAATTATAAAACAGCCCCACACTCTTTTACCTCCAATAGTGAGCAATAAAGGCTTAGATAACATTCGTTCGCCTTCTCCCATTACTCCTCGCATCACTATTTTATCTGGTGACTTGCATCCTTTAGGCACAAAATTTAAAAGGGAAAGGGTGGCTCCAGTATCCACTAGAAAGGGAACTTCTAAACCTTCTGTATTTGCCATTACATGGCCCTTCAAATCCAAACCTATATCCCATAAATTTACCCCAATTTCCACAGTATTTTCTGAGTCTCCTATCTCCTGTCATTGTGGACTGACTGGGAATCGCCTGATCTCCTTCTTAGTGTTTGATTGTCTCATGCTGGCCCCTCTATTCCTAAATACACGGGGCCTCACTGGGCATTCCTGCTTCCAGTGTCCTTGTTCCCTGCAATAATGACAAACATCATTAACTCTTGATTGTACAGCACGTTCACTTTGATTCCATCTATCTCCCCTGGTTCTGCCGTGCCCCCTCCCCTTGCCAGCCTGGCATATGCTCTTTAAAATACTTAAAAGTGTGTCTTGTTGAGCCAATCAGCTCTTATTGTCCCTCCTGGTTTGTGTTAGGTTATGGGACTAAAGGCTAATCTCCACACACACAGAGGAGCAGAGGAACAATGACAGGCTGAGGAACCCTCCGTAACCTCATCAGAACCAACAGGGCTCCCTAACATGGCTCCTCAGCCCATGATCCTGGTGTGACACCCACCACATGAGTCAATGGTCTCCCTGGACCACCTTGCAGATCCCCTTGGAGGGGTTACTGCTTGCAGGGCTATGGGACTCAATACGGGATGCCAGGAAGAACATCTTGCAATTGAGACTCATTATGGGCTGTTTAGAGGAAAGACCCAAGGCAGTGAAAGAGAGGGATCAAGCTAGTTTTGGGGAGGAACCAATGTGGAAAAGCAGAAGAAAAAGGGGATAAAAGGTGCAGATTGCTTGTGAAAAGGTGCTTGGCCAGTAAGCTGCTCTGGCCCTGTGCCTGATAACTGCAGCCTGTCCTGTCCTCTTCTTAATTCCCTTGTGAACTATTCTCTGGGGTGAGGGGACCCTCTCCTTTCTGTTTGTGCAAGTGCTGTTTTCTGTGTTGAGCTGTGTGATTGGTGATAAATATATGCAGTGTGTGCAGGTGTGCTTGTCTGACTACTGGTAAAACAGGTTCAGCCTTGCTATTGCCTGGACCTGGGGACATGGAGCTGTGGCAGCCTGGCTTCTGTTGGGCTATCGGATTTGGCATCTCCTACCTGAGTGCACATACAAGGCTGAGTGGAGGCAGTCTCGTGTGGGAGCTCCCACTGCTGCTGTCAGTGCTGGCCCCTCTGTACCACTGGTGGTGTTAAAAAGCACATGTGTGGTGGCATACTTTCCCAGCTGCTCAAATCTACCTATGAATGCAAAAGAAAGATGGTTTTGTGCTGCTTCCCAGCAGAAGCGATCAGCCTGTGCCTTGCAGTGGATTTCCCTACAGGAAAGGGGAGCTGCTCAACCTCATGCACTATCCCACAGGCCACTGTAGCATAAAGAGCTCTGTCTGTTTGCCTCTCCTTTCAGCTAGGAAGCTCAGGAGCAAGCAGTGCAAGCCAGACCCTGGACTGGGGAATCAGGGTGTCTGGGTGCTGTAGGGGCCTTCCTCCAGGGACACCCCCCCCCCCCCGAAGGTAAGCACTGCCCCAGAGCTGACACTGGACAGCCCAGGGACTGGCTGAGGCACAGAGGAGAGAAATGGCATTCCCCAGACTTGGCTGCCAGCAGTGCACTGGAGCTGGGAGGGAACCCAGGTGTCTGGGCTCCCAGTCAGCCTCTCCCCTGCTCTCCCCAGTAGACCCCTGCCTTTCACCTTCCCACCCAAACCAGAGAGGAGGGAGGCAGTCTTTGTGCACCAGCCCTGCACCACCCCCATGCCCAGCCCCGCTGCCCCAGGGCTGTGGGTGCAGCAGGTGCAGGTGTGCTGGACACTGTGCTGTGTGCACGCAGCACTGTGTTTGGGCAGGTGTGTGGAAAAGGGGCATGTGCAGCGTCCACGGCGTGCACAGGTCTCTTATCCCCATTCGGAACCACAGATATTAAGGGGGATCTTTGGCCACACCATGCTGCGTACTTCTGTAATATGCCCATTTAACGGTAAATTCTCTTGCTCCAAACCAACTGCAGGAGGTATCTTGGGGATGAAGGCACTCGCACCAGCTCCATGAATTCTGAGTCCATTGAACCACATCAGTGTGTCACAAGATGTGCAACTCGGGAAGGCGAGAGAAGAAAGAGGGAAAAAGAAGAATCAGAGACTCTAAATGCAGCAACTTAGGAAATTATTGTTGGTCTCTCTCATCTACTGACATAAACAAGCACAAAGTGCAATGGACTTTAGCAGCATTATTATGTTTGGGGAAGTCCAGTAAACTGGTGCTGCTTGGAAGATATACTGCAGAGGGAAATACAAGTTATCCCCGTACTTACCCTGAGATCTGCCTTGTGATAAGCTTGTATCACTGCTGCAATACCTTTGCTGAGGCAGCCTGGAAAAATGCAAAAAGACAGAGTGCCCATACCCTCTATTAGAACAGGTTTGGCTTTCAGGAACAAGGTGCTCTGAAAGACAGGAAATAAACTCTCCTGCATCATCTAGGAAAAACATTTTCACAGACAATGGACAAGCTGCATCAATCTCCTGGCAAACATCAACAAGCCATATAGTCTATGATGGCTTCCTTTCCCCTAAATGCCTGGCCTGTTGTTTATTTTAGCTGTGCTGACAGCAGATCGGCCCCTCTCCAGCAACTCAGTTGACAGTATGAGAAAGACAGGAGTGCAGCTCCCATCACCTTGCTCAGTGTGCTCTCAAGAGGACCAGAAAGAGAAGGACCAGGGTAATGTTTCGCCCCGGTCTCCTGTGGGACCTTCAATGAACTGCCACAGGCTCTTGCTTCCTTCCACAAGGGGCACTAAACCCACCCACAGACAGCCTTGCTCATCAGGCCTTTTTCAAGGTACGCCAAGCAACCTTGAGGGCAGCTGCAAACAAGCAACTGTCCCCACAACCCAGTCCCCACAAAAATTGCGTTTAATTTACTGAGGGAAGAAGTCATTCACTGGCAACTTTCACACAGCATCTGCTCTAAAACTGACTGCTGGCACTCTAGTTTCTGAGGTCTGACAAGGCTTTGTCACCATAACTGGAGGGGAATTCCCCCCAGAAGGTAACACAGTACCTGCTGACATTCTTCCCACCAAGATCAGGCTCTTGCTGAGAAGCACATCCACCCTTCAGAGATGCCGAAACACAACGCCTCCAAACGTCTAAGTGCGACTCTGCAGTGACTGACCAAACATGTCGCACGTTGCCTACATGGAGCAGAGAGAGAGCACAGGTGACTTTGCTGAGTAGCATCATCCTCAACTCCAGCAGAAAATGAGAAAGCCTCTTTCCCTTACAGAGCGTAACATCCTAGGTAAATCTCACCCACTGTCCCTGGTTTACTGAAAACAGACAAAAAATCATGGGAAGGACAAACCACCTTGGAACAGAAAGGTCACAAATGTTGCGCTTTTTTCTGTTTTTCCCCCTCTGATTAGAGGCCTCCATGAACATTTTTGCTAGCTCTCCAGATAGGCAGGAGGACACAACTGCATGCTGTTCGTTGCTTGCTTCCACCCAGGGGTCTCACAGGGAACATGCTCAGACCTGCTTCCCTGCAGGAAGCTTACATAGAAAATCCACCCACGAGGAGGGCTCTGATGGCTTTCCAGACTGTCTGTATTGTCAGGAAAAAAAGACAGTCTGCACTGCAGTCAGCGTACAAAGGAACAGGAATAACGCTGGGTTCTGGATTCAAAGAGGGAGAGAAGGGAGAGCAGTTCAAAAAGAAGAAGGAATCTCCTTGCTTTGAGAGAAGCCTGTACTCCAGGACTGTCATGCAGACACCGCAGACAGACACATGATAGGAAGAGAAGGGTCTTGTACAAACGTACTAGGGCCTGATACATTCCTTTAGGGAACGGGTGCTGTAAACATGAGGGGGTATTTTTCTGGTTCCAGTGTGGACTGTGTGGAAACAACTGCGGGGCGGGGGGGTGGGGGGGAGGAGAAGAATACCCTAGTTTCTACCTCTCATCTAATATCTGAAAAAGAGTGATGAGAGACCTCCCTTATACTGCCAGGAGGAATGAGTGATAATTACCCTAAGAAGATAAAACTGTCACTCAAGGGAAACGCCAGGACTGGCCTTCAGGAATCAGAGGTAGCTGGAGATGCCATGTTCTGAAATGTCTTTCAAGCCCTGCCCTGCAGCATATTGGAATCACATTAAGAGAAATAACCTGATAGCCGCTCTGTGACGTACTAAGTTGATCTTACTTCGGGAAGATTATGAATGAAGGAGCAGGGGGAAGAGAAGGAAGGAAGGGAGGGAAGATTGGGTCTCTTTGGACACCACTGCATTTGCCCAGCCACAGTATTTCTCGCCACAGTATTTCTCACTTCGGAATGATTTCTGAGGAGGGAACTAGAACATGTAGTTAAGTGTGTCATTAAATACTTAGGAAGCAAAATTGTTAGTGGGATTCTGTTTTTCCTTCCTATAGATATGTTCCTCAACAAAAAAAGAAAGACAATCCAATAACATTCAGAATCAGAGCTGGAAGATGGCTGGCAACACCATTGCTCCACTTATATTTCTTCATCATTTACAGTATTTTCAAAGTACAATTTGCTGTATGAGTGCCTCAGCTCTAGACACATTCTTTGAATTTAAATACGTTTTCAATGGCTGGTGACATCCACTGTACCCAAACTGCAACAAGATCAGTTTGCACTTGTAGCTCTTTGTTAGCTGGTGATTTGAGACCCAATTCTGCCAAAGCGTGCCTGTAGATAGAATTTTAAATGTTCATGGTTTCAGAAATTTCTTCTTGAGCAGCATCCCCTCCTTCACTGAGCTCAGGATGCCTATGCCACACCTGTGTGGAGTATAAAATAATGAGGACTGAAAGCTTAAGTGTGTCTGTAACAAGGTGGAAGAGATGCTTATGGCTGCAACTCAGTATGAGAGGGAAAGCAGGAAAAAGCAGGAAAAGCAAAGAAGCGTTTTCAGAAAGGGCTAAAGAACCCAACAGAGGAGAAGAAGATTTAATACTGCAGCTGGGTGTTTTTTTCTTCCCCAACTCTCAAATCAACTATTGATCAGCAAATTCAAACATTAACCAAGATTTGTTTTTTTATCCCTCTCAGTTCTGCCAAACGTCAGTGTAATACATGCTAGGCCTTTTGTTTCAGCTGGTGCATCCTGACGGCATGGCAAAGCCAAGGCATTGTAGGTCCCCTGCTTACACCTGTCCATAACTTTGTTGTGCTGGTCAGGATTCCCTGAGAGTTGTCATTAGGTGCAATTCATTTACCCAAGAACGTAAGACACTAGCTCCTCTTTAATATTAGCTGGCAGGTTATGTTATATAGCATCCTTTCCCAGAAGCAGTGGAGAAGAAGTCACAGTTCAACAGATAATGGGTTATTTTCCAAAATTCCTGGAAAGGACAATACCAATTGTAATTTGGCTCCACAATTTATAGTACACTGTTAAACACTGTGGAGAATGGCAAGAGGCCAGAAGGAGGCAGAATTGAGTAAAATTGCATCTCAGCTGTAAAACAGGTCATTTTGAATGCATGCAGTCCAGAGGCGCCTTAATTTTACAGACCTCCATACTACGAGCTCCAATTGAAACAAAATGCTTCTGTACATTGCTGCTTCATAATTTCATCTGTTAGATGCAGTTCCAACTCTTAGTCCTTTGGGTTCTGTAAAACAATCACTTCCATTGCAAAAATGAATGGTATTGAGAAAAAGCCTACTAAAAATGGGGGGGAGTAGCTGAATTTCACCCTACACGGGATTTTTACAGCAGCCCAAGTCACATATGGCAGCAATGGCTTCTGCAGAGAGGCCCAAAGCTGCCTTCTCCACAGAACTGACAAGGAAAAAAACCTTCATCCTGTTTGGCTGATCTCAAATATACAGGCCCAGAGCATCCAGGCTGTTAACAAGACTGCTTCAGAGTACCAGTCTGAAAGATTCAGCACCACTTTGTCCTGTGGTCACAATACTGGAAAAGCCCTGCCCAAACCTCAAAATCTATTCGCTAGTAGACATGAGGGAAAAAGGCCCACAAAGTCCTTCAAAATCAAGATGCCAAGCAAGAAGTATCGTTTGAATCCAATTCACTCTAGCTGGCTATTCTGCAGATGAATAATGAGTTCACTGCCAACTTGCTGCTCTTCATGCTTTGGACACAGCAAACAGGAAAGAAGAAAAGGTTGGGGGGGGGGAAGGGGGAGAAAGGAAAGAAGACAGGGAGTAGAAATGGGCATTTTGGGCTGATATTGTTAGGATACCAGAGAGTTATCAACAAGAAAATAGGCTGGGCTGTCACATTAAACATGGCTTTTGACAGTTGAGAAACAGTAGGGCCTGGATGCAGAATCAATTCCTGCCACAGACTTTTCTTCTCAGGAAGTTCTTGTCCATTCCTGCTTAACACAAGACCTGGGCACAACTCAGCCCCTTAAAGAGGCTGTAAACTGGAGCTGAAAAGTGCCCGACTCACCTTATTGTGCCAGTCTTGCTCAACCCCCTCCTAAACTTCACTTAGATGTGTGGCACTGCAGTACGTGATCATGACAATTCAGATTCCCAGAACACCTAGCTGGAGCAGGAGAGACTTCTAGTCTCTACTCTAGCATTTCTCACTGCTGAGGGCTTGCCTTTGCAACCTTGAGATTGTTTGTATTTCAAGAAATTGTATTTTAAACTGCCAAAAGTCCTTCTAAGCAAGTAACGCATAGCACGGGAGCTGTCAGGACACATCAGCTCCTTAGTCCCACTGAGCTTCCTTTCACCTGCTTGAACTACAAGAACTAACTGCAGCAACACATTATTCTTTTTTAGAAAAACCTACAGTGCAACCACCTCATGTATTTTCCCAGTGTATTTCCCAGTACCTTATAGGCAGCAGAGAGATGCTGAAGCTGGAGAATAAGGAGCTGGCTCCAGGTTTGCAGAGTGTTCTCTGGCAGTTCTCCCTCTCTCTGCTGCTGGACTCCTCAGCCCTTCTCCTCTTGGCAGAAGCTCAACCGCTTGCCCATCTCCAATAGACTTTTTTGTGCTCTTGCAGTAAAAAGGAACTCACTAGAACAGCAGAAGGTGGCACATCAACAATAACAGCTCTACACCTCCCTACTTCCCAGCTGTTGGCTCTGAAGCAGGAAAACATCAGAATTGCTCTGCTTAACAGAGGCAAGGACAGTTCCCCCTGCCCCCACCAAATGGTTCTTCTCCCTTATCATCCAAAACAGCTGAATCCTTTAGACTGCCTCCTTCCCAGAAAAGATCTGCCCAAAATATAAGCAACTAAACCTTGTATCCAGCAACTGCTGAAGATCAAATTCAGCTATAGGCACCTGGTGCCACCAAAAGATTAAAGAACATCATAATCATAGGATGTTGCAGGAAGAGCCTCTTGAAAGGGATCTTAAACTCATGGCTGTAACTTCTCTTCCACTTTTCTGAAGCTGTCTCATGGGTCTATGTTACCACAGTCCAAAATAAGTTGTCCACAGTCCAAAAGGGGGTCCAAAAGTTGTCCAAAGTCACCACAGTCCAAAAGCCCTCCCTATTCTGCCTGAAAGTCGTTCAGAAAAGCTCAGATCCCCTCTTTCAGCCTTATTCATATGCTGTTAAGAGCATCAGCTTGTAGAAATTCTTAGGCTAATGTCAGAAACTGTCAGTAGCCATGTTATGCTGAGTACCTGCCCTCTTACCTGAGCAGTTATTAGGTTTCATCTGTATCAACAAGACATAACAGTGTAGCATGCAGCTGATGGAACACTATTTCAGAAAATTTATTTAATTTTCCTCTCCTATTTCCTGCATGCTGTTGCCAATAATTCTGAAACCACGTCCTCCACAAACATCTCTTCGAATACAAGGTGGTTGCTTACAAAGTGCTTCCCAACATATTTCAGAGCAAATGAACCTCCAGAAGACAGCCAGCCACACTCCGCAAGACAGCCTGGGATGCTCTCATGCTCAGCTGAAATCTTCTCCCACATCCCGACGATCTTTGCTACAATCCAAGTACACATGCCAGCACAGACACAGCCTTCCTAAACGCAGCTCTCTCCTGCCTGCCACAGCCACTCACACAAAAAGCCTCCATGGCCTGGGCAGCTTTTCCACTTGGGGGAGACACCCAAGAGTACCCGCTCCTACAGCACCTCCTTTATCCCGGCAGCACTACGACCTCTCACTGCCCTTCAAATCCAACACTCCCAAAAAGAACGACAGCTGCACCAACAGGAAAAACACGATCCCCAGGTTTCCCCAAACTAACACCTCCTGCCACCTACCTGGGAGCTGCTGCCTGAGCTCGACCAGTCCATCGGCTGGGCTGACCTGGCCGATGCCAGCCCAGCTGTCTTCACCGCCTGCAAAGCAAAAGGAGGCATTTTTAGGCAAGGGCACACAGAAAGAACCACCAAGAGCCACTTCCTCTTCTCTCCCGGGTCCTGCCACATGCCAAGGACAGCAAACACATGCCCAGGCGCCCCCGCAACAACATCTCTTGTATTATGCCCCATTTTGTGCACAACCAAAGGCACACAAGCATGGATGCACAACAGGCTTCCAAGCTCTCACTTCCAAGACCATCTCGCAATGGCACCTCTCTGTGCATCGGCACACACCCTTGCCAAGCCACCCTCCCCACCTCTCCCCAAACTAACACCTGCCGCCACCTACCTGGGAGCTGCTGCCTGAGCTCGACCAGTCCATCGGCTGGGGTGACCTGGCTGATGCCAGCCCAGCTGTCTTCACCGCCTGCAAAGCAAAAGGAGGCATTTTGAGGCTAAGGCCTGCGGAAAGAACCACCAAGAGATACTGCCTCTTCTCTGTTGGGTCCTGTCACATGACAAGGACAGCAAACACATGCCCAGGTCCCCCCACAACAACATCTCTTGTATTATGCCCCATTTTGTGCACAACCAAAGGAACACAAGGCGCACATTCGTGTGCCCCATTTTGTGCACCTCCAAAGGCACACATGCATGGATGCAAAACAGGCTTCCAAATTAACGCTTCCAAGACCATCTCGCAATGGCACCTCTCTGCTCAGCAGCACACACCCTTGCCAAGTCACCCTCCCCACCTCTCCCCAAACTAACTCCTGCTGCCACCTACCTGGGAGCTGCTGCCTGAGCTCGACCAGTCCATGGGCTGGGCTGACCTGGCCGATGCCATCGCAGCTGTCTTCACCACCTGAAAAGCAAAAGGAGGCATTTTGAGGGAGAGGCACACAGAAAGAACCACCAAGAGCCACTGCCTCTTCTCTGTCGGGTCCTGCCGCATGCTAAGGACAGCAAACACATTCCAAGGTCCCCCTGCATTATACCCCATTTTGTGCACCTCCAAAGGCACACAAGCATGCATGCAAAACAGGCTTCCAAGTTCACGCTTCCAAGCCCATCTTGCAATGGCACCTCTCTGCTCAGCAGCACACACCCTTGCCAAGCCACACTCCCCACCTCTCCCCAAAATAACACCTGCTGCCACCTACCTGGGAGCTGCTGCCTGAGCTCGACCAGTCCATCGGCTGGGGTGACCTGGCTGATGCCAGCCCAGCTGTCTTCACCGCCTGCAAAGCAAAAGGAGGCATTTTGAGGCTAAGGCCTGCGGAAAGAACCACCAAGAGATACTGCCTCTTCTGTGTTGGGTCCTGTCACATGACAAGGACAGCAAACACATGCCCAGGTCCCCCCACAACAACATCTCTTGTATTATGCCCCATTTTGTGCACAACCAAAGGAACACAAGGCGCACATTCGTGTGCCCCATTTTGTGCACCTCCAAAGGCACACATGCATGGATGCAAAACAGGCTTCCAAATTAACGCTTCCAAGACCATCTCGCAATGGCACCTCTCTGCTCAGCAGCACACACCCTTGCCAAGTCACCCTCCCCACCTCTCCCCAAACTAACTCCTGCCACCACCTACCTGGGAGCTGCTGCCTGAGCTCGACCAGTCCATGGGCTGGGCTGACCTGGCCGATGCCATCGCAGCTGTCTTCACCACCTGAAAAGCAAAAGGAGGCATTTTGAGGGAGAGGCACACAGAAAGAACCACCAAGAGCCACTGCCTCTTCTCTGTCGGGTCCTGCCGCATGCCAAGGACAGCAAACACATTCCAAGGTCCCCCTGCATTATACCCCATTTTGTGCACCTCCAAAGGCACACAAGCATGCATGCAAAACAGGCTTCGAAGCTCACGCTTCCAAGCCCATCTCGCAGTGGCACCTACCTGGGAGCTGCTGCCTGAGCTCGACCAGTCCATTGGCTGGGGTGACCTGGCTGATGCCAGCGCAGCTGTCTTCACCACCTGAAAAGCAAAAGGAGGCATTCAGACGGAGAGGCACACAGAAAGAACCACCAAGAGCCACTGCCTCTTCTCTCCTGGGTCCTGCCACACGCCAAGGACAGCAAACGCACTTCCTGGCCAACTCGCAACAAAGTCCCCTCTACTTTAGCCCAATCTTTGACCAAGCAAAGGCACACAAAGCACACATTCGTGTGCCCCATTTTGTGCACAACCAAAGGCACACAAACATGGATGTAAAACGCTTCCAAGCCCATCTCGCAGTGGCACCTACCTGGGAGCTGCTGCCTGAGCTCGACCAGTCCATTGGCTGGGCTGACCTGGCTGCTGCCTGCCCAGCTGTCTTCACCACCTGAAAAGCAAAAGGAGGCATTTTGAGGGAGAGGCACACTGAGAGAACCACCGAGAGCCACTGCCTCTTCTCTCCTAAGTCCTGCCACATGACAAACCCATCAAACACATGCCCAGGTCCCCAGCAACAACGTCTCTTGCATTATGCCCCATTTTGGGCACAATCAAAGGCACACAAGCATGGATGCAAAACAGGCTTCCAAGCTCCCACTTCCAAGCCCATCTTGCAATGGCGCCTCTCTGTGCAGCGGCACACACCCTTGCCAAGCCACACTCCCCACCTCTCCCCAAACTAACACCTGCCGCCACCTACCTGGGAGCTGCTGCCTGAGCTCGACCAGTCCATGGGCTGGGGTGACCTGGCTGATGCCACCCCAGCTGTTTTAACCAGCTGCAAAGCAAAAGGAAGCATTTTGAGATAAAGGCACACAGAAAGAGCCACTGCCTCTCCTCTGTCGGGTCCTGCCACATGACAAGGACAGCAAACAAATTCCCAGGTCCCCCCGCAATACAGCTCTTGCATTATGCCCCATTTTGGGCACAACCAAAGGCAGACAAGGTACACATTTGTGCCCCACTGTGTGACAACCAAAAGCACACAAGCATGGATGCAAAACAGGCTTCCAAGCTCACGCTTCCAAGCCCATCTTGCAATGGGGCCTCTCTGCTCAGCAGCACACACCCTTGCCAAGCCAGCCTCCCCACCTCTCCCCAAACTAACACCTGCCGCCACCTACCTGGGAGCTGCTGCCTGAGCTCGACCAGTCCATTGGCTGGGCTGACCTGGCTGTTGCCTGCCCAGCTGTCTTCACCGCCTGCAAAGCAAAAGGAGGCATTTTGAGGGAGAGGCACACTGACAGAACCACCAAGAGCCACTGCCTCTTCTCTCCTGGGTCCTGCCACATGCCAAGGAAAGGAAACCACCAAAGGCACACAAGCATGGACTCACAAGAGGCTACCAAGCTCGAACTTCCAAGCCCATCTTGCAGTGGTGCCTCTCTGCTCAGCGGCACACACCCTTGCCAAGCCACCCTCCCCACCTCTCCCCAAAATAACTCCTGCCGCCACCTACCTGGGAGCTGCTGCCTGAGCTCGACCAGTCCATCGGCTGGGCTGACCTGGCCGATGCCAGCCCAGCTGTCTTCACCACCTGCAAAGCAAAAGGAGGCATTTTTAGGCAAGGGCACACAGAAAGAACCACCAAGAGATACTGCCTCTTCTCTCCTGGGTCCTGCCACATGCCAAGGACAGCAAACACATGCCCAGGCGCCCCCGCAACAACGTCTCTTGTATTATGCCCCATTTTGTGCACAACCAAAGGCACACAAGCATGCATGTAAAACAGGCTTCCAAATTCACGCTTCCAAGACCATCTTGCAATGGCGCCTCTCTGCGCACCGGCACACACCCTTGCCAAGCCACCCTCCCCACCTCTCCCCAAACTAACTCCTGCCACCACCTACCTGGGAGCTGCTGCCTGAGCTCGACCAGTCCATGGGCTGGGGTGACCTGGCTGATGCCACCCCAGCTGTCTTCACCACCTGCAAAGCAAAAGGAGGCATTTTGAGGGAGAGGCACACAGAAAGAACCACCAAGAGCCACTGCCTCTTCTCTCCCGGGTCCTGCCGCATGCCAAGGACAGCAAACACATTCCAAGGTCCCCCTGCATTATACCCCTTTTTGTGCACCTCCAAAGGCACACAAGCATGCATGCAAAACAGGCTTCGAAGCTCACGCTTCCAAGCCCATCTCGCAGTGGCACCTACCTGGGAGCTGCTGCCTGAGCTCGACCAGTCCATTGGCTGGGGTGACCTGGCTGATGCCAGCGCAGCTGTCTTCACCACCTGAAAAGCAAAAGGAGGCATTCAGACGGAGAGGCACACAGAAAGAACCACCAAGAGCCACTGCCTCTTCTCTCCTGGGTCCTGCCACATGCCAAGGACAGCAAACGCACTTCCTGGCCAACTCGCAACAAAGTCCCCTCTACTTTAGCCCAATCTTTGACCAAGCAAAGGCACACAAAGCACACATTCGTGTGCCCCATTTTGTGCACAACCAAAGGCACACAAACATGGATGTAAAACGCTTCCAAGCCCATCTCGCAGTGGCACCTACCTGGGAGCTGCTGCCTGAGCTCGACCAGTCCATTGGCTGGGCTGACCTGGCTGCTGCCTGCCCAGCTGTCTTCACCACCTGAAAAGCAAAAGGAGGCATTTTGAGGGAGAGGCACACTGAGAGAACCACCGAGAGCCACTGCCTCTTCTCTCCTAAGTCCTGCCACATGACAAACCCATCAAACACATGCCCAGGTCCCCAGCAACAACGTCTCTTGCATTATGCCCCATTTTGGGCACAATCAAAGGCACACAAGCATGGATGCAAAACAGGCTTCCAAGCTCCCACTTCCAAGCCCATCTTGCAATGGCGCCTCTCTGTGCAGCGGCACACACCCTTGCCAAGCCACACTCCCCACCTCTCCCCAAACTAACACCTGCCGCCACCTACCTGGGAGCTGCTGCCTGAGCTCGACCAGTCCATGGGCTGGGGTGACCTGGCTGATGCCACCCCAGCTGTTTTCACCAGCTGCAAAGCAAAAGGAAGCATTTTGAGATAAAGGCACACAGAAAGAGCCACTGCCTCTCCTCTGTCGGGTCCTGCCACATGACAAGGACAGCAAACAAATTCCCAGGTCCCCCCGCAATACAGCTCTTGCATTATGCCCCATTTTGGGCACAACCAAAGGCAGACAAGGTACACATTTGTGCCCCACTGTGTGACAACCAAAAGCACACAAGCATGGATGCAAAACAGGCTTCCAAGCTCACGCTTCCAAGCCCATCTTGCAATGGGGCCTCTCTGCTCAGCAGCACACACCCTTGCCAAGCCAGCCTCCCCACCTCTCCCCAAACTAACACCTGCCGCCACCTACCTGGGAGCTGCTGCCTGAGCTCGACCAGTCCATTGGCTGGGCTGACCTGGCTGTTGCCTGCCCAGCTGTCTTCACCGCCTGCAAAGCAAAAGGAGGCATTTTGAGGGAGAGGCACACTGACAGAACCACCAAGAGCCACTGCCTCTTCTCTCCTGGGTCCTGCCACATGCCAAGGAAAGGAAACCACCAAAGGCACACAAGCATGGACTCACAAGAGGCTACCAAGCTCGAACTTCCAAGCCCATCTTGCAGTGGTGCCTCTCTGCTCAGCGGCACACACCCTTGCCAAGCCACCCTCCCCACCTCTCCCCAAAATAACTCCTGCCGCCACCTACCTGGGAGCTGCTGCCTGAGCTCGACCAGTCCATCGGCTGGGGTGACCTGGCCGATGCCAGCCCAGCTGTCTTCACCACCTGCAAAGCAAAAGGAGGCATTTTTAGGCAAGGGCACACAGAAAGAACCACCAAGAGATACTGCCTCTTCTCTCCTGGGTCCTGCCACATGCCAAGGACAGCAAACACATGCCCAGGCGCCCCCGCAACAACGTCTCTTGTATTATGCCCCATTTTGTGCACAACCAAAGGCACACAAGCATGCATGTAAAACAGGCTTCCAAATTCACGCTTCCAAGACCATCTTGCAATGGCGCCTCTCTGCGCACCGGCACACACCCTTGCCAAGCCACCCTCCCCACCTCTCCCCAAACTAACTCCTGCCACCACCTACCTGGGAGCTGCTGCCTGAGCTCGACCAGTCCATGGGCTGGGGTGACCTGGCTGATGCCACCCCAGCTGTCTTCACCACCTGCAAAGCAAAAGGAGGCATTTTGAGGCTAAGGCCTGTGGAAAGAACCACCAAGAGCCACTGCCTCTTCTCTCCCGGGTCCTGCCACATGCCAAGGACAGCAAACACATGCCCACGTCCCCCCGCAACAACGTCTCTTGCATTATGCCCCATTTTGGGCACAACCAAATGCACGCAAGGCACACATTGGTGCCCCATTTTGTGCACAACCAAAGGCACACAAGCATGCATGCAAAACAGGCTTCCAAGCTCCCACTTCCAAGACCATCTTGCAATGGCACCTCTCTGCTCAGCAGCACACACCCTTGCCACGCCACCCTCCCCACCTCTCCCCAAACTAACACCTGCCGCCACCTACCTGGGAGCTGCTGCCTGAGCTCGACCAGTCCATCGGCTGGGCTGACCTGGCCGATGCCAGCCTAGCTTTTTTCACCACCTGCAATGCAAAAGGACACATTTTAAGGCTAAGGCACACAGAAAGAGTCACTGCCTCTTCTCTGTCAGGTCCTGCCACACGCCAAGGACAGCAAACACATTCCCATGCCTGCCCCACCAGGGTCTCTTCTACTGGCATCCCGTTTGCTCTTACTGACCGCCTACAAGAATGGATACACAACACGTTTTCCAGCCTCATCTTGCAAGGTTAAGCATTGGGCTTAACCTGAGAAATTTTATGAGCCCTAGGCTATTCCCTAGCTCTCCCCATAAGCTCATTTTTAGTGCATATCAGCAAGATTCAATAGGGAAGCAGAAAAGCATGGTACTGCCTCTTACTTATCGCAATGCCACTAGCTATTTGTTGCGGATTATGAGATTTTCATGTATTCCCCATCTCCCTCTCAGTGCAATGGGATGCTCAGAGACATCTGTTGTCAGAATTGCTTTTCATCTGGGAATCTCCACTGTAGCGTTGGCAATGGAGAGAGGTCACCAAGCTGCTCTCACCACATGTTCAGTTATGACCTGTGTCCTCAGGTGGGCCTTCCCCTTCTGTGACTACCCTCTTGCTTTTGCTGCATTGAAATAACTTCTGTACTAGTAGCCGGAGACCCTTCTGCAAAGCTCATCCCAAGCTCTCTTTAAGGCCTCTTCTTTTCCTTATCCTGTCTGATCTTACAGACTTCCCTGCTCTCCTGACCTCTGACAAACTATCTAGGACTCCAAGGACAACTTTCCCCTTCTCTACACAGTACTCCTTGCTTTCATAGTAAACCATACAGGGGGGTTTACTGGGACCCTTAGTCTTTCACTCTTGATTGTAAGAAACAGGCTGCTCATGCTCTTCATGCAGAATTTTAGCAGCCTGCAGGCTCCTGCGGCTTTTTCCTGGGCAGTCTTCTGTAGTATTTTACTAATTGCCTCTTCCTTATGTCGCTCCCTTTCTTGAAATGATCTGTGTACATCCTGGCTCTGGTTGGCTTGCACTCTGCTATTCTCATGTTAAGCCCAGCTGCACTTCACCACCCCAGAGTGACTCTCTCCAGTACCTCCCAGACTAAATCCTGCACAAACTAAATCCAGACCAAGTCCACCACAGTGTCTTTTCTCACTGCTTCACAGACCACCTGGTGTAGGAAGCAGCCCTTTACAAGCAGGAGACACTTCAGGTCTGAAGGCATCGTCTCCTGACAGGGCCTCTGGCCTTCTAGCCAAGCATCACAAGACGTCAGTGCTGCCTCTGTGCCTCTTCCCATCTTCCCCTTTGTGTGAGGCAGCCCAGCTGGAACCTCAGCCAGCCCTTCCAGGCCTTTGGCAGGCTCTCCCCCTCCTCCTCAGCGCAGGAGGAAGGCCAGGGCACAAAAGCCTGGAGCCTGCCCTGTCTGATGGAAAAGGGCAGAGAGGCATGCCTGCCTCTGCTTCGCCCAGCACCTACCGCTGTGTCACTGTTGAGCCATGCACAAATACTCCCCTGTGTCTCTCCCCATGTAGGTGTCACTTCCCCCTTGGGGGCTTTGGACCAAGGGCAGGGCTGTTCTCTTCACTCTTTCAAAGCACTTTGTGTTCATGTCAGCCATGGTTGTCAGCCCAGAGGCTTTGTGTCCCTTGGCCAGGGCAGTTGCAAGGAGTTCAGGATCTAATGACAAGGCTGCTTTTCCTGTAACTCCAAGAGCCCCTGCCCTAAGGACCCTCTGCCAAATGCCTGCAGACCAGGTGATCATCTGAGGCTGCAGCCTCCCTCCAAACCCCCTCTCCCAGAACATCAGGTGATGTTTCATCCTCAGGAATTTAAATGCCCACAGGCATTTCCAACAACTCCAGGGCCTCACCCAGGGACATCCCCCCCACCAGGGCTGGAGGCTCCCAGGGGCCAAGACCAGCTCCCCAGCATCAGCAGCCCCTGACTGCTCCCATCCCCTGGGGTCCAGTCGAGACTGCCCATGCCAGGCCAAGTCCTCCCTCACCTCCGCCACACACTCCCTGGGTGCGGCTCCCCAAGGCCAAGGGGAAAGTGGAACGGTTCATGGATAAATGAGCGGCCCAACCTCATCTCTTCCCCATTACCTCCATCACACCCTGCCCCGCCAGCCCCATCTCGTGGGCCTGCCTCCCCTCTCACCCACCCTGCAGGCCTCCCCCACGCCAGCACCAGACATACCTGCCCAAGCTGGCAGGCCCTGCTGCGCACCCGGCCTCTTCTCCCCAGGCCGACACGGCGAAGGCCACAGGCGACCTCCTTCCCTCCTGTGCACATGGGCATCATGAGCAGCAACACACCAACGGCCACCGACCACGGGGAGAACCGCTCTGGCACAGAAACCCCACGGCCGGAGCCCTGAGTGCATCCGTGTTCCCATGGCGATAACGGCCACTCAGAATGGAAGCAGAAGGGGGCCAGGAGGGGGCTGGGGGAGACGGCCCTGTAGCACTCGCCTCAGCACTGCCCACCACGGCTGCAGAGACCAAACCTGGGAGCAGCCAGCACTTGCTGCTTTGGACTGCGTCCCCCACTTGATGCCCAGCTGCTTTCCCAATCATGGTTTCTTCTGGGTGCAGAGGTTTGGGCCCGCCACTTGCAGCAGGACAAGAGCGCCCCAGCACTGTGCTGATGCTCAGAGAGGAGGATGTTATGCTACGATGCGACCCATCGTTCTCTGTCCCCACCAAAGCCCTCAGGCTGAGACCCCATCTGGGCATGTGCTGACACTCCCAAACCAGCCTGGATAACCGGTACTGCACACTGAACCCCAGAGGTTTAGGAGCACTGTGCAAGGGAGCTGGGCGTGTGGTGCTGCACATGCAGCACAGCCCCTCTGCGCTGCTCCCACTTTGCCTGCTGGGGAGCAGCGCTGAGTCCAAGCACAGATGTCACAAAACAAGACAGAGCCCCCAGCGCGGAGCCTGGGCCGAGCTGGCACCTCCTCTCAACCCTGGTCCTCAGGGTGTGCAGCAGCTCAGGGCTGAGCCCCAGGGTCCTGCAGGGGCTGGGGATCCCCCTGCCGTGGGCCAGGCCCAGGGTGGTGGAGCCAGCACGTGACCAGAGCTGGTCGGTGCCTCCTGGCTGGCAGACAGGGTCCCAGGGCCAGCGCAGCCATAGCCAAGGCCGAGCGAGCTCAGGAGCCCCACGCTGACTCTGGCTGGGCTGCGCAGGGAGGGACTGGGGTATGGCATGGCCCTGCACCACTGCTCCCAGCACCGGCGGCCCAGAGCTGGGCTCCCCTTGCTGCCCCGCACGGCCCCCAGGGCAGCCAGGAGCCCCGCAGCGCTCCTGCGGCAGAGCCCAGCCCCTGCGGGGCAGCGGCCGGGCCCCGGGGCCCTGCACTGCCCAGGCACATGATGCCAGGCTGCCCCGAGGCCCCACCATGCCCCGCCCTGCCGCCCACAAGATGGTGCCTGGGCCGGGGAGGGCCGCCCACCGGGTCACGTGGCACTAAGGTTGCTATGGCATCGTCCCCCCCATGCGGCCCTCCTGTTGGCTGGCAAGAGGATGAGGGTGGGGATCCCTTGGACTGACAGTTCTGCCAGCCAATCGGAGTCTAGCATTCAGAGTCTGCAGGAGGGGAGGAAGTTGTGGGGCCTCATCTGGAGGAGAGAAGAGAGAGGAGAGAAAGAGAGAGCGAGGGGGGGAGAGAGAGAGAAAAAGAGAGAGGGAAGTGAAAGAGAAGAGGGAGAAAAGAAGGGGAGACGAGCATGGAGGAGCGAGAGAGCAGCGGGAAAGCAAGAGAGCAGGGCAGAGCTGTGCTGGCAGTGACTGCTGCTCCCTCGCCTCTCCCTGTCACACTGAGGTTACCTCTGCCTTCCCCACAGCCTCCTGCCCTCCCTGCAGAAATGCTTTCTCCCCAGCTTTGGCCAGCCAAAAGCCCTCCCGGCCTCACTGAGAAGCACGGGGCCCTGACAGCAAAACTGCCCCAACCCTGTGGGGGCTGCAGGGCCAGCGCAGACACCTGCTCTCAGCAGGACCTTTAGCAAAGGGGGCCATTTGTCAAGCAATCTGGGTGGGGGGAAATGGCCAAGACTAGGCATTTCCCCCAGGGCTGGCCTACCCTGGAGCTCAGATTTAACTCTGCTCCTGCTTCTCTGAGCCTGGTGTCCTTTCCCATGGCAAGAGCACGCTCCAGCTGCTGCCTCTGCAGTGCAGCGCCTGTGTCCATTGCACAGCCCCAGAAGAAGTCCCCCACCAACCACCTTGGCCATGGGGGCCTTGCAGATGCTCCTGAGATCACTGTGCCTCCAGCAGGTTGCAAGGTATCCCCTCTGGGCCCTCCCACCCAGACACACCGGGGAAAACCTACCCTTTGGGAACAGGGATCACAAAGCCACCTCAGGGACTAGCTTTGGTCACTCGCTGCTTTGGGGCACTTACCCAACATCTCCTGCCGTGCACGCATCCTCCCTCCCTCCCTGTATACTGGCAGGACAGTGCTCCCTGCCAGGGGCTTCTGACGCTTCCTTGCAAACAGCATCACCTGTGCTGAGAAAAAAAGCCCCTCGTGGGTAAATGAGAGCAGAACTGGGACAAGACCAACATGTGTCCCTCTGGCACCCCAGGTCCCAGGTCAGGCTCCTGCCCAGAAAACTCCAGCCTAAGAAACGCTGGCTGAGGACTGGCTGCCTGCTGTGAAGAAGCCAGAGATCCTAGCTGCTCCCCAAAATGACCTGCCTGGCAGCACCCAGGAGGCAACAGCTGCAGATGCAACCAATATTTAGCACTACCCCAAGAGCACTAACAAACAGAGCCACTGTTGTGCCCCACACACAGTGTTGCCCCCCTCCCCCCAAAAAAATCCCAGGGTAGCAGCGGGTTGTCAGGGAGCCCCAGCGATGGGCACAGCAGGCCCCAGGCCCAGACATTTCTGCATATCCATGGACAAGCGCTAAAAGCTCCTTCACAGCTCCCCCCACCACAGGAGGAGAAGGCAGAAGAGCAGTCAGCACCACAACCTGGTGTAGCAGAAGCCAAAATATCCCCCCCTCGTCATGGCAGGGCAGGGCCGGACCCCAGCTGGACACCACTCCCTGAGCCCTTCATGGCAGAGACCTCGCTGTAGCCGTGCTACCAACAGCGGCTCTGACCCATTGCAAACAAAGAGCTGCCATCACTGGGGATTTATGGGCCACACGGAGCATCAGGGGGATGCTTGAGCCTCTTCCCAGGGAGAGGGCAGCAAGGGGCATATATAAAAATATGTGCACACAAAAACACACACAAATCACCGCACACCCTACAAATCACCAAGAGACCTCTACTTTTCAGATGAGCCTTTGTTACCTGATTATTTCCCTATTTCAGTTATCTTTTCACTTCAAGTATCAAGTATCTTCAAGTATTTATCCATTCCTGCAAGTATCATTGTTGCAATTGGCATTTCTCCCACAGGAAAACCCACAGGCCAGGACTGGGGAGGGCTGAGATTAGCCCCAGTCCCCTTAGCAGCTGCTTCAAGGAGAGATTTCAACTCTGGCCCAGGAAGAGGTCTGGACCCATCCTTCCAGACGCTTCATCCCCAATAACCCCTCCAGGGACTTGGGGACTCCTGTTCCAAACCTCAATACATCCGCTGCTCGCCTCGGACCCCCAGCAAGGGCACAAAGCACCCAAGGGACAGGGGGGGCTTTCTCCAAACACTGCCAGCGACTCCTGCCCCACGACAGGCTGTAACACAAGAGCCCCAAAACCTCTGCTTCCCTTAGTGCTTACTCAGCCCAGAGTTGAAAACACAATTTGAGCAGGTTTGCTTTTAGACTGCCTGGAAACCTCAACACACTTTCCTTCCCCTGCGCTCCTCCTGAGCGGGCTGCTCGCACCTCCTTTCCTCTCTGTCTGCCCTGGCTGGGGAAAAGTGCCCAGGAAGTCTGCCTGCAGTGCTTCTAGTTGGGCTCTTCTCATTGCTTGTCCAAATGTGCCACAGAGCCTAGGAAGGGGATTTTCCTGCTCCAAAGATGCACAACATGCCTGTCCTGCATGGCAGGAGCAGGGTACAAATCCAAGTGAGGAATCAGAAGGGAGCTCCATGGGCCCTCCCAGCCCTTGCTGGCTCCCTCAGGAGACTCCTTTCCTCTGAGATACCAAGGCCTTGCCTCCAGGGATCAAGACACTGAGCTTGCTAAAAGGAGCTGAGTGCCTTCATGGCAAAATTCCTGTTATCCAAGAAGAGTTGGGGTCATTTCCATGCAGGAGGTGCTGCCTCCATCATGTCAAAAACCAGATGCTCAAACACGGAAGGAGGCACAACAGGCTCCATGGCACCCAGTCTGTCTGCTGGACCCTGCTGCTTCATTTCAGGCACCACTTTGCAAAAGGAAGGAAAATCCATGCCCCCTCCTCACCTCTTTCTCTGCCTGGCCCTGTTGCCTGCCTGGAGCCCCCAGCTATCTCCTGCCAGGTGCAACCAAGCGGCTGCTGCCACCCACCCCAGCTGCATCCTGCCCTCTCCCTCAGCAGTGCCACTGCTTCCTCCCTCTGACCACTCCCAGCCTTTGGGCACTTTCTGCTTCTGGGGTTTGGGAAAATGCAGCAGGCTCAGAGCAAAGCAGAACCACTGCAATTCAAACGCCAGGGAGGGGAGGTAGAGCAAGGCCATTCTTGCACAGCCCCAGGGCAGCCAGGGACCCCTGGGCAGAAGGATGGGATGGGGCAGCCCCAGGATGGACCAGAGCATGACCAGGAGCAATAAAAAATCTCCACTCACCCTCTGGTCCTTTCCAGTCCTCAGCCTTGGTATCCTGTTCCCCTCCAGCTCCCTCATGCCTGCGCTCTCCCCAGGCTCGTTGAGGGCAGGCAGGGGGACTACAGACCCCACACCCATCCCAGGGAGCCCAGCTGCCTCACTGACCCCAGCCCAGCTCTGGCCACAAGGCCCCACTGCCTTCCCACCACCAGAAGAGCTCAGCTCTCCAGCTCTGCCCACGCTCTGTCCCCGGACCCTACTGCCCTCCCACTGCTCGAGAACCCCCCGTACCTGGGGGCCAGGGGGAGGCTCCCACAACCATCAATGCCCTGAGCATTGCCAGGTCCCTGCTGCATGCTGGAACCTTGGGCCAGGCCAGGCCAGGAGGGGGCTGATGTGCTGGAGCCCCCCTGGCTGGCCCTGCTCTGGCAGCACTGCTGGGACCATGCTGGAAGTACTGGGAGCAGTTCTGGACTCCCAGGACAAGACAGACATGGCCGTGCTGGAGCAAGTCCAGCAATGGGCCACACGGATCATTGGGGGACTGGAGTATCTGCCACCCAAAGCGTGGCTGAGGGAGCTGGGACAGTTTAGCATAGAGGAGGGGAGACTCAGGGGGACCTTTTCAATGGGTACAGAAAGAAATACATGATGTGGGAGGGAGAGGTTAAAGAAGATGGAGCCAGACTCTTCTCAGTGGTCCACAGGGACAGGACAAGAGGCAATGGGCACACAAGGAAAGACAGAAATTCCATTTAACCATAAGAAAAGCCCATTTAACCGTGAGGGTGACTGAGTCCTTTCCTTTCCAGGGGCTCACTGTGCTGCCCTTTGGCATGGTGTGCTAGCAATGCCTACACTCAGAATGGCTGTGGGACCTCCACCAGGATCGGCCCCTTGCTCTGCACCTTTCCCTTGAGTCATCCCGGCTCTCCTGGAGTCCTGCATGGTGACAGCGCTCAGTCCTCCCCGAGAAGACCTGCACTTCACCTTGGGAGCCAGGAACTCACCTGTCAGTGTGAGCCCTGCTCCTGCGCCTCCTCCACCAAGCTGAGGACGCATAGTGCGCTGTGCCCAGGACTCCCCAGCGGAGCTGGTCGCCTCGGGGGGACCTGCTGCCGGGCCTCTCTTGGTCAGGGGAAGGCTCCCTGTGCCTGCTGCGCCACCTCAGGGGCTCCTGCCATTCTTTGCCACACGCCGATGGCAGGGCGTGCGCTGTGGGGGCAGAGTTGGATGGGGCCCTGTCAGAGCTCTCTGAGGTTTCCCCAGGAGAAGCTTTGGCTGCAGGAGCCCACACAGAGCTGGTGCAGGAGGGCCCCGCACCTTCCTCCTCCCCAGGGGCCTGGCCGGGCTCAGACACCTCCTCCTAGCTGGGGAGTCTCTGGCCCCGCATGTGCTGCAGCCACCTGCGGCCATCATGGTTCTGCCTCGGGCACCTGCTTCGGGCCCTCTCTGGGGCCCCAGCATGGCCACTGTCGCTGCCACGGGAGCTCCTGTGCTAGAGGGCTGCAGAATGATGCCGCCTGCTCGTCGTGGAGTGGGAACAAAATCTCCCTCCTCGATGGCTGGCCGAAGAGGAGCTCTCGGAGTGCCCAGTGTGGTACTGCTGGAAGTCGTCATCCACTCGCACCGTGTGGAGGACAGAGTGAAAAGGGTGCTGGCAGAGTGGTCACTCACCTCTGGTTTCTGACCACTGCCGGATACAGGTAAAGCAGCTGTGCAAGCAGAAGGCAGTGTAGTCAGTGTTGTCAAGTGTGTCCAGGCAGAAGGGGCACAGCCCATCTGGAGAGGCGTCCGGCAGCATTGCCTACTGCAGCTGGCTCATGCTGGCACCAGGGGAAGTGCCACCATCCTCTGAGAAGTTCTCCTGATGATGCCACGTCCTATGAACAAAAGAGATGTAGAGTTCATGAGCTGTCCTCGAGACTAAAAGAGGAGAAAGCAGAAAAGCTGTGGCAGTCAGGATCAAGAGAGACAACCACCAGGAGACCATCTCAGGGGACACAAGGGGCACCTTCGTCAGCTCCTCCTCAGCAGGGAAGCGTGGGCACTGACTTCCCAACACATGTGCACAGGTGTTGCAAAGGCCAGAAGGCGGTTCCCAAATTCTGGGCAATGGCAGCCCCAGCCTGGGAGTGGGGCAGGGTGGAAGCAGAGCATCCCAAGCCCTGCCAGCCTCCCCATCTGGCAGAGCCCACCCACACTCTCGCCAGACAGCCAGCAGCATGGGCGGGGGGGGAGGGAGCCTTCTCCTCCTTGACCCCCCACAGAGTGTTTGATGGAGGCACTGGCGGGGGTGGGGGAGAGCTGGCAGTCCCCAACAGGCTCCCAATGCCACACTGCCGGCCACAGTGCCTGCCTGCCTTGGATCAGCACAGCTCACCTGCACACGTCTGTCCCTGCACAGCAGGGAACACCCCATATGCCTGAAGAGCTTCCCAGCGCCCTGGCACCTCTGGGCACCCCCGGCCACGGGACACCAGCCCTGCGGGGTCCACAGCCCCCACGTCTGCCAGGCAGAGCTGCTGCTGGCCGTGGAGCAAAGCCCAAATGTGAAGCGACCCTGCTGGGCACGGGGCACCTCGCGTGCTGCCCAGCGGGGAGCCTGGGGCAAAGTGAGCAGGGCCCGACTCTGCAGCTGTCTGAAAGCAGTGATGTCATGGGAGTCCCAGGAACTCTGCAGTGACATCATCGGTGTCTCGGGGCTGCACCCAGGAGACCCCCCAGCTTCAGACACATCCTCAGTGCTTGCAAAGTCCATTGGACAGCCCTCTTCACCCCTGTGTGTTTGCCTGGGTTTTTCCTAAGTGGGCCTGTGGTGGCTTCAGACTATGTCAGAGTTTGCATTGGCTTGAATGACAGTCTAGGGCGGGATTTTGGCAGAAATCTCAGACTCGCTGAGCTTTTTTCCCTTTTCTCCTCTGTCAGCAGACTTCAAGCTGAGTGCTGCCAACCAGCAGAGTGGCCAAATTCAGCCAGAGCCATGCTTGTGAACTGGGCAATGTCTTCTGCCAAGCAGAAAAGCAACCTCTTCCCTCTGCTCCCCACCTTTCCTGGGCCATGACAACGCATGCCCTGCATGGAGGGGTTGGGTCCTTTCTGAAAAAAGCCCAACTGGACAAGAGCTTGGGGATGTATTTGACACAAGAGGCAACAAGCAAAAGCCTCCCCAGGCAATGTCAGAAGCGCCCAGGCAGAGAGGGCAGATTAGAGCGCGGATGGTGCCAGCGGCATTGCCAGGTGCAGCTGGCTTGTGCTGGTTCCAGGGAAAAAGGCGCCATCATCCGAAATTCCTCCCTCCTCTGCTGACATCACAGACTAGAAAAGAAAGAGACACTCAGCCAGTGACAGCAGCGTGGAGTGAGCCAACAGCTGGGCTGCATTGCAGGCGATCCACACCAACCTCCCATCTGCCCTGCAGGCAGCCCCGCTCCAGCCCTGGGCTCAGCGCAGATCTTGTGGGAGGGCACCGTCCCACAGCCCTGCTCCGACAAGGCGAGCGGGCAGGCCTTCGCCTGGCCCAGGCTGCCTCTCTCAGCCTCTCTTCCTATGACAGATGCTGCGGTCCCTTCATCATCTTTGTGGCCCTTCACTGCACTTGCTCTGGTAGCTCCATGTCCCTTTTGTCCTGGGGAGCCCAGGACCACACGCAGCACTCCAAGTGTAGGGGGGAGTCCGTGAAGGCTGTGTACAGAAGATGCCTGGCCTCATCTGGGGATAAACAACACTAACCAAGCATTGGACTGACAGCAGGGCAGGGCCCATCCCCGTGGGCAGTGTGGGCAAAGAGCCCGCGTGGGCAGGGGTGAGTTGCACCATGGGCACAGGAGCGGAGCTGGGCTGCCCCAGGGGCTCCCTGTGTGTGCCGAGCCCATGAGATGCCCTTGGCTGGGGCCAGGGCAGAGCCCAGGTGCCCTCGGCCCTTGGGAGCAGAGCGCAAAGGCAAGGCCAGAGGCCAGCTGGCCGTCCTGCGGGACGTGGTCCAGGGCCCGTGTCCCCTGCCCCTGCCCTCCGTGTGCTCCTTGGCTGCCTCAGCCCCATCTGTCCTCTGCTCCCACCTGCCCCGCACAGCTTTGGGTGCTCTGGGTCTGCCCTTCCTCACAGCCCCTGCTGTGGCCGAGTGCCCCCCAGCCCCCCAGCCATCCCCGCTGCCAGGCGCTTCTGATGCGCTCGATGGCCTCACAGCTCTGTGGCGGCAGCAACCTCACTGTCCCAGCCCTGTCCCATCCCACGGGGGCAGCAGCCACAGAGGGCTGTGTGGGGAGGCCAGGGCAGCTCCAAAGGCTGCATCCGCTCCCAAGCCCTCGGCCCCAGCCCCGCCATGCTGGACGCCATGGGGCTGGCTCAGCACAGCTGGCTCTCCCTGCTCTGGGGCAGTGGCAGCCTCCTCTGCCTCTGCCCCGGCTTCCTTCTGCTCCTGGCTGCCTGGGCCGCCCTGCGCAGCCAGCGCAGCATCTCTGGCCAACACCGCCAGGTAGGAAGGAGGCTCCGGGCAGCCCTTCCTGGGGAGCCTGGCCAGCCTGGCCCCATGGCGAGCGACTCCTGCCCTGCAGGAGGCCCCGGCTGGTGGGACCCACACGCACCATGGGTCGGGGCCTGGGTCCTGCGGGTTCAGCCGAGGCCACGGTCACAGTGCGGGTGATCCTGTGCCTGCAGGTCTCTCCCTGGAACTGGTGCGGGGGGAGGCACTCAGAAGCCCAGGACCCAGGCGAGGCTGCGCCACCCCAGTGCCGGCTCCTGCTGGGGATGGCGTGCCCACCTGGCTGGGCTCATGGCCCCAGCATGGAGCTGGGCTCCAGGAGCTGAGTTCACACCGCACACGTTGGGAGGGAGGCTGTTCCCAGGGGGCTTGCCATGGGACAAGCCCTGCTCTGGGATCCTGGGACGTGGGGGTGTCTTGTCCATCTCTGCCCTGCTGATTTGTGTGTCCCTGCTGGGGGCTCCCAGCCCTCCCCTACCTCCCGCCATCCTGGGGTCCCAGCAGCTGCCCCAGGCTGGAGTGCATCCATGCTGGGAGGAACCAGGTCCCAGGACACAGGGCTGTTTGGGGCAGACCCACTCGGCCCTGCTCAAGGTGCTGTGTCCTCCTGCTGTGTTGCAGGTGATGTGCAGCGGATGTCCAGCTGCAGGGGCCGGCTCCTCGCTGCCCACGGCGGGTCCTTGGGCCAGTTCCTCTGCTACGACCTCACCTGCGGGCCCTGCAGCGAGGCTGCCCGGGAGAGGCAGCGGGGGCTGTGCGCAGCGCGACAAAGCCCCTGGGCCTCTAGCAGGCCAGGGTCGCCTTCCTCAGGGGGCTCCAGCCTTGGGTGGGGTGCAGTGTGTGGAGGAGACTCCTTCCCCAGCACGGGGCCTGCTCAGTCCTGCCCCAGCCCCCCACCCCCCGACCTCAGGCCTCACAGCTGGGCCAAGGAGCTGGAAGACGCAACTCGATCACTGCCCAAGAGAGACGTCAGCTGCGAGGCTGGCTTGCCTGCCACCCCAGGGTCGCGCTCGGTGGATGGTGGTAGCAGCCAGCCTGCTGGTGCTGACCCTCACCCCATGTTGAGGCTGGAGCTGGAACAGGGTTGTGGGAGGAGGTTGCGGATGCACACCATAAGGAAGTGCGTAGAGACCCATCTGGGAAGCTTCCCCGCTGTGGTGCAGAGATCCCATGAGGTGTCCATCCACAGGCTGGTGCCCCCCCACGTCCCTTGCCCTGCTGCACTCCGGCACAGTGCCTGTCTGCTTCCACATGACGGAGGCCCTGTTCCTGCTGGAGGAGGCCCGGGAGGCCCTGGAGCTTCATGTCCGGGCAAAGAGGCTGCACCACCAATGGGACTTGTCCAGGAAGTCCCTGGGAGCGCATGCGCCCCAGGCACTGGTGTCAGCCCCCTGACAGCACTGCGCAGACACCCACATCCAGCACCTCCCTCGACATCCACCGTGCCATTCCCAGGCCACCCAGCACCACATGGAGCCACAGCCTGACCGCTTCCCTCTGGAGAAGGACCAGATCAGCAGCTGCAAAAGAAAGACATACCACGAGGTCTGGCTTGGCATGCCTCCTGGCCTGGTGCAAGAGTCCCCGAGAGCAGAGCCCAGCATGTGATCACCCACATCCCGTCCACATTCTTACTAAATCCTATTTCTAGCTCTTTTTTGCATGGCCGCATTCCCTCTTCTGCACAGCATGTGTGAGCTGCTGGCAACCCTCAAGCTGATCGAGGTAGCGAGGAGGCTGGGGTGGCTGCAGGAGGGTTTTGCTCCAGTATCACCCCACAGAGCTGGGATGAGGCTCCTGTGCTGTGGCTGTTTCTCTGGGGCACACATGGCTCTGGGGGTAAAGAAAGGCCAACAGCATCTCTGGGTTGAGTGGAAATGCCTACTGAGGCTCTGGGCTCACCATGGACTGGCGGAGCGATGCTGAGCAACTCAAGAGGCTCACAGAGGGCCTGGGGTCCTGGGGAGCCAATGCAGGACCCTGGGGGCACCAGGACCCACCCATGGCATGTGTTGTGGCATGCGGAGAATAAAGGGTCTCTCTGCGGTGGGGCACAGCCATGAACCTCCTCTTCCAGCAACTTTCCCAGTGCTAGTTACGGCCCGAATTTGTGTCCTGATTGTGCCAAGCCTCAGCTTGGATTCACAGCTGATCTGTTCACATATACCGTGGCTTCTCCACAGCTCAATTTCACCTCACTGAGTCTTGGGATGGAGCATCCTCATGACCGAGTGGCTTCCCATTGCCTCACCCCACAGATGTGACATGGAGGGATACAGGGGAGGGGGACAGAGGCAGTGGGGTGGTACCCAAGGGACCACAAGGGGCCTGAGACAGGGAGCAGGAAGCTCTCACCCCATGGGGTCCTTCCTCCCCACCCGTGCTGAGCCTGACCTGTACTGGAGCCAGGAAGGACAAAATAAACATCAGCATCACCTAAACTGCCCTCCTGAGAGTGTAAAATCGGGAGTAAGGCAGAGGGGCCTTAATAAAGTCATCCCAATCATGTGGTGGGCAAACCCACCACCATCCTCCTCCTACTGATGAAGAAACTGGCACCTTCAGCCAACTCTTACCTGCCCCACCCCAGCCTGGGCAGACTGGGGCTGAGAAGAGGTAGCCCCTGCACAAGACATGTAGGTATATTAATGAGACTTTGCCTTTAATAAGACTCTTTATTTGAGTTTTTCCACACTAATTTGAGATGGACTAATTATAATGCTCTAATTGGATGGTTACTCATGTGATGACAGCAACAGCAAGTCCTTGGCTTGGCCCCTAAAGGGTGCTCCCTTGGGGTACAAGCATGTTTCCTCCTGCCCATCACAAGCCTTTGAGCATGATCAGTCAGTGCAGGATGTGGGCAGCCCCTGTTTGGGATCCTGGGGTGTTTCAGGGTCCTGTCAGCATCTGCCTTAGCAACCCCAGGTGAGATCTCCCCCCTTTCCTGAGGGCTGAGAATTCCCCTCCATCCCTTCTGCCCCTCTGCATCCCCCACACCTCTCCATCCCTGCCTGCCTGCCGGTCCTTGCCTCCAGCTCTCAGTCAAGCTCTTCTTCATCTCTCTCTCTCCCCATGTGTTCATCCCTTCCCTCTCCATCACCCACCTCCATGCCTCTTCACCTTCCTCCATCCTGCTGTCTGTGCATCCTTCCTGTCTGCCCTCCATCCCTCTTTTCCTCTCTTCCACTCTCCATCGTCTGGCCCTCTATCCATCTCTTGGGCGTTCCATACTTCTGTATCTCTTTCACACCCTCTGTCCAGCTCCGCCTCCTCTATTCCTCTCTCTGTTTTTCTGTCCACACTTACATCCCTCTTTTCTACCCTTCTGCTCCCCATTTCTCTGCCCAGCCCTCTGGCCCTCTCTTTCTGACCCTCTGTCCTCCTCTCAGTCTTTCACCTTTTGCAGCCATCTCTCTGCTTCTCCATGCCTCTCTTTCCTCTTTTCTCTCTCTGTCCAACTCCCCCTCCCTCTTGTCCTCTCTCTGTTCCTCTGTCCACCTCTACATCCCTCTTTTCCTCTCTTCTGCTCCCCATTCTCTGCCCAGTCCTCCATCCCTCCTTCTGTCCCTCTGCTCAGCTCCCCATCTTTTTGTCTGGGTCTCCATCCTTCCCTTTCTTTCTCCAGCTCTCCTTCCAGCTCTCTATCCCTATCTCTCTCTCCCCATCCCTCTGTCTGGCTCTGGCAGTCCCTGGCAGCACAGAGCAGAGATCCTGGGGAGGGGCTGGGGGTGCTGGCTTACAGCTGGGCTGCTGATGTGTTGGAGCTGATCCTGGGGCACTCGCCCACCTGGGCTGGGTTGGAGGAAGAGTCTGGGCAGGATGATTGGGGCCAGATTGTTCTTCATCACCCACAAAGATATACCACGGCTCTTTCTTTCTCTTCCTCTTGTAAAGCAAAGAGCCAGATGTCTAATTTGGAGTAACATTACATGAATAACACACAATCAACCTGCTCCTGTAACCAAGCAGTACCTGAGATGTCCTACTCTAGGGCATTATTTTCAATGACATATTTACATGGTAATTTAAAACATTCAGCAGAACTACAAGTACATTTTAGAAAAGAAAGTCTCAAGTAAAAAAAAAATTTTTTTAACTTTGTTTCACAGGAAAATCTTGAACAAAAATCTGAAGAACCACTTATGACTGGTTTTGATGGTAATTTTAATGCTTGGATAATATATTTTGAATTTTAATGGTTAGAATTGTTTTGATGATGTTTATCTGTTGGTTTTGATGCTAAGTTGTGGGGTTTGATGGTAAGTTTAGTCTGAGCATTGCAGGCTTCTGTCGGTAAGCTCTGCATCTGAAAGACAGAGAGGAAGCGATGTCATTCCCTGTCATGATACTCAGCATAAAACTATCTGGCTGAGGGTTTGATTTCTAAACAGCAAAGGCTTGAACCTCCAAACAGCTTGATCTGCTCTGAGGCTACAGGAACAAACTCGCTCGAGAGGGAGGCTTCCAAAACCCTTACATGAAAACTGACTGTATTCCAGTTTTCTGCTAAGAGTGGTGTACTGTACAGAGGATTAGGATAAAACTACCTGCTTTAATAGCACATGGTAGACCTTAGCTAAGTGAAATCTGGTGGAAGTCTCACCTAGAGGTTTAGCATGATGGTACCCTTGTTTTACCAATGATTTTCCAGTCAAGCTGAAGAAAAGGAAAGACATGAGAAACACCCAATAATCATGGAAAAACTGCTGATTATGCTGTAATCCTTGCTTATTTGTAATTCTTCTCTCAATGTTTATCTTTGGACTTCTTTTCCTTCTTGACTTTATTTTTTTTCATTTTTGATCACCTGAAAGCTCTTTCTCTATCTCTCTGTGCTTTTTTTTTTCCTATTTTGGCTTCACTCCCCTCTGCACAGGTATGCTTTCTTTTTCTGTTTCTTTGTCAGTCATTTTTCTGGGAACAGCCCTCAGAGTTTGAATGAACCCACACAGGTGGAAGTACCTGGCTTTCATGAGAAGATTTTTCAGATTGCTGCTGAGGCACCGAACAATGATGTGAGGCTGCTCTGCGGCTGCTGGAGTGGTGCACATCCTCTCTAGAGAGTGGATGGTGAAGCCCTCTGCTTTTGTAAGAATCCTTACATTTGTAAGAATCCTTACAAGACCCGTTGCTGTAAGTGTGACTTGATTTGTCAAAGTCCTTATCACAATCAGACAACTCTCTGCCACCTGTCATTGCAGAAGAGGAATGGTAATCACTGTAGCATCTGCACTGTTCCCATCTCCATGGTTCACCTTGACAGGATCTTTCTCTGCTCCAAGCTCGCTCTCTTTTGGAATGAGTACAGCAATTCCTGTCTTGTTCTGTTCTTCTTCTCTTTCAGGATCTGAAAACAGGACATTTTCCAAAGCTTCTGCCATTATCAGGGATGTTTCTTTCGTTATCAGAAGAGCTATACATGCTTTCATTTCAATAAACCTGCTCATGGCAATTTTGCTGCTTTGTTTCCACCACGCAAGAGCACCCCTCCTGTGAGAATGACCATCTGTTCTGCTTCCATTTTGCTTGTCCTGCTCTCCAGAGACAGTGTTCTCTCTTCCTTCTGTAGTGCTCTTTGTGAGTTTTTCTACAGTGTTTTTTCTTATCTGTATAGTTATTTTGTAATTATCTACTTCTCAGATAACTAGATAGATAACTAGATAATTGAGGACTATTATGTACTTCTTATCTACGTAGCTATTAGAAATGTCCTTTGTATCTTGGCATGTATCATCTGTGGTATCCAGAGACACAAGATTTTTAGAAGTATGTTCAATGTCACAGAGGAAGTTTGCCCTAATATCTCTTCAGTCTCTGATGTACAAAAGGTTTTCTTTCAAAATAAGTCCAGTTTCTTCTGATCTTCTAGGTTTGCCTTTGTCCCCACTGCCTTCAAACTCACACTGCCCAAGCAATTCATCCTCAGTGTCCAAGGATCATTTCCTGACCTTGTGCTGACCTTTGGTATCGGGATGCACATTACCAGCTTTTATTATAAGACTTTCAGCAACTTCTTTGTTGGTGGAAATTGTTTCAGAATCTGACTGGATAAAAAGACTCTCAAGATCACAGCTCAAGGTGGTAGGAACTCTTCTGGATTCTTCACAGACAAGCGGTGCTTCCATCACTACAGTTTCCATAAGAGCATCAGTCTCAGAATATTTTTGCGGTCCAGAGAAAATGCACAAAACAAAAATGCCTTCACATTCAGTGAAGTGAAAAAGAGGAAAGAAGAATGCAGAAAGTATAGACAGGATGACAAAATGAAGAGAAAAAAAATCTATGTAGAAGCCCAAGTTTTCAGTGAGGCATCAGCCACATGTTTTTAATATCCAATTAATAGGTTGCAGTGCTGATCGCTAGTTCTGTTCATAACACTACGTGCAGTGTGGAATTCTCTCAACTGATTTAAATCTTCCCATTAAATAGTGTCAGTAGAGAGATAAACCCGTGCTAACCTCATATAAAATCTTACTTTAATCAAAGCATACTTATTTTACCTTATTTCCTTGGACAAGCTGTTAAATAGGCTGCCTGTGAGGGATTATAAGATTCTCTCTTGAGCGACTGGAGGCAAAGCTATAGGCATCTGTAATTAAATTATACAAGGTAACAGGTAGGAAGGTACTGTTGGGAGTAGAAAACCACTATTTGCAAAATTTCTACATTAGGTGTTAAATACGGAAATTTACACTCCCCCTTCCCAAAACAGAGTTCATGAAGATCTCATGTATTATTATCTCAGCTAAGCTTTTCTAAAGTTGACAAGTTCTAATATATCAGCTGTGTTCTGTAAATTCTAATTGGTTAATGACACAAAGAGCTACAGTGAAATGTGTGCTGTGTATTTTCTCAGTACTTCGCCTGGATTAGGAACATGATAATAATCCTGAATACTGAATACATCATTGGTGAGAAATTTTAGATGCAACCAACACAACTCCCTCTTCCCAGCAATCCATTTGTTTTAGAAAAGAAAATCTCAGAAGCTTTAGAAGGTTGGATGTGGCAAGTGGAATCATGAAGTTTTACTCCATTTTTTTTTAGATTCATTATCTAAGCTAATAGCACCATGGAGTGACTCAGTTTTGGGTTACTCAGGCTGGCATCTTTCTTCTTCAGAACTCTGACAGGAAGAATGGGAAATCTTCAACACATGGACTACCTTCCAAATCACAATTCCATTTGAAGGTATTGCATTGCAGTTCCTTTCTGCTGAGCTCTTTGAGTCCTTCTCATTCTTTTCTGAAGATTCTGCACCATAAGGGACCATGTTGTAAGAAGTCAAGGGAGACAACAAGAATTTCATCAGCAGCTTCTTGTTTGGAGATGTTAGTAGCAATTGACATGGTGGATGCATCTGAGCTAGACTCTGCTGCAGAAGAGTTTGCAACTGTGTGTCACAGCCCGAAAGCAGTCGTTTAGGACGACTTCCCTCTCCTTGGGACCAACAACCAAGTTCGTGATGCTCTTGGACTGAACTAAGGTGAAATGATGCCAGCCAACCAATCAGTTTTATGATTTATTAATACAAAAGACAAGGCATGTGGCTAAATATGATAACTCGATGATGGCTACCTTAACTAGATAAACAAGTCCCGTGCCACACGATTTGAACAGATCTTATAAACTTTCATCAAAAGAGAGGAAGGAGAGAGACAGAAAGAGAGAGAGAAAGAAAGAGAGATCACCACCCGTGGATCCAGCGGTGTCTCATTGATCCTCTTCACCCTGGGTGTCTTGGAAAAGTTCAGGGCCAAATCAAGGCAAATTAAATAAATAAATTGTAATGACGCGCGTGCAGTAATTGCAGCTCGAGCCGGGTGCCTCCGAAGAGGGACCACAAACAAAGAAATCCCTGGGCAATTATAACTTTCCAGTCTAAGCTCTCCACCCCTCACGCAGTAATTCAGACCAATAGTAATATTCAGGTCTGGGGTCCCATGCTGCTCATTGGGTCTCATCACTGTCCCTAGGCAGGCTGTTTATCTTTCCTGTTGCGGTTTCTGCTGACAGAGGTGTCTTCATTCCTTGGGTCCCACCGTTGTCTCTCAAGGTCCTGACGACCCGGAGATAGTAATTCCAGCAATTAACACTGCCCCAGCAGTGACAGTAGGTGTTATCTCCCAAGGTCCTGACAAGGGGGAGATAGTCCAGACCCCCCCCACCCCAATTAACACTGTTTCAGCAGTGAGAGGAGGCTTTGTTTCCCAGGGTCCTGGCGCCCAAGCAGGCCTTATTTCAAAGCCTTGACCTCCTCCCTCCCGGAGTGTGGGGCACAGGAATGCGGACTGCTTGTAACTCCCTTATCTTTCCAGCCTGCACCAGCTCTGGGGCCCTTTCTGACTGAACTAGGAGTGCGGCCTAAGGCTTCAGCAAATTTAGCTGCTCATGCTAAGCAAGTTTTATGGAAGTTGTGCTAAGCAGCAATAATTTACACTCCAGGTCCAAAAGTCTCTGCCTGATCGTGGTCTGGTTTTTCGCAGGCTCGGTGTGTCCTGAGTGGTCGCAGGGAGACCATTTCGGGGTTGCAGCAGCTCCGTCCTGTTTCCACAGGGAACAGATGGCTTGTTCGGGGTTATGGTTTCCTGCAAAATCTGCAATGTGCGCAGGAAGGCTTTCACCTTATGTACCAAGAAATGTTTAAGGCAAAAATTCACTCATCTGTCCGCCACACTGTGGATGAAGGAACAGGCTTGTTTAGATCCTCATCCACCACAGCACTGCTAAAACAGTCAGGCTGAGACAGTTTGATGTGCAGGCAGTTTGTTATGAAGTGATCTTTTGTTTTTCTGAGGGATCAGCAAATAAAGGCCTGGTAATTGCCTAGTTTTGAACACAAGCTGTTGGTGGAGCCGAAGAAGGCCTTTCTAGGGTAACAGCAATGGTATTTGGATCTTCTTTTAGGGGTTCATTTCCATTTAAATGACTTGATTTCTGCATTTAAAAAGAAGAGATTGCAAGATGGATATATGCAAACACACAGCCTTTAAAATCCCCAAACAGAATACTCTCCTACTAGATATCTCTACAAACGGCCTCGACACCTAGATAGAAAAAAGCCACCCTGCTTTAATTATATATGCAAGTCCAACAAGTGTGGTTAATTTCTACATTCAGGTTTCTGCATATTGGTATCAAATGAGGACCATTCTTGAAACCCTACCCAAACAGCTCAACATGGATTAAAGCTATTCCAAAATATATATGTTTTTCTCCATTAAACATTCCCTGAAAACCCTGGAATAACTGTTCTTATGCTCAGGAAGGAGACAGTTTGGTTTCACTGTCTCAGCTAAAGTGAAACTACTAAAACTAAAACAAATAATCTCTTTTTTTAATGTTTTAAGCATTGGTAAGATCCACTTAAAATGTATCAAGAGGATATTTATCAGAGGTGTAGGAAGCTGAGCTGGAAGTATAAAATAATGGAAGCAGCACTGCTGCAAAATTTAGCATTAGCTACTATTTGGATGATTCTGGTTGCAGCATAAGGGCTGTGAAGAAAGCTGCAGTGAGGGAGAGAAAATAAAACTCAGATGCTAAAAAAAAACAAATCCACTACTAATTTGGTATCATTATCTGTTGCTTTGCCCCCAAATCAGCTTAACCATACAAGGAGGAAGCCATGGTCATGTAAATCTGGCCTGCTTACTACTGGCCCCCTGCTGACCAAAGAATGGATGGGGATAAGACAGTGCTGCTGATAACTAAAAGGCACATTCTCCAAGTGTGAAATCATAATGTCTTGGTAAACAATCGCGCTCTTAGCTTAGAATTGTTCTTTCAGCCCACTCTTGAGTTAAATCCCATTCAAGATAATGGTCTTACTACTATATCTATCCCCTTCAGAGCAATAACTCGTCTTTATACTATCTATGGTATTAATTGCTCCTCCTTCCTAAATTAGCCAACGACAGAGAGTAGATATGCAGCAATTCACACAAGTGTAGCAGTTGAAAGCCAAGCGATTAAAGATAATGACATGGGGAATTTCAGATAAGACAAATGAATTATTCAAATAGTAATTTTCTCCTTGGACAGGAAGAAAAATACTTAAGAGGAGAAGAAGAAGAAGAAGAAGAAGAAGAAGAAGAAGAAGAAGAAGAAGAAGAAGAAGAAGAAGAAGAAGAAGAAGAAGAAGAAGAAGGAGAAGAAAGTCAGTAGCAGGAAAGGAAATGTATTCTGAACACATTTTAATACTTGTTATTACCTGATATTAAAAAGTAAATAAGCTTGCTGACTGAGAACCATTTTGATTTCACAAAAGACTACAGAGGCATCATTCATCTCATATCAAAGTCTACCAGCAGCCTGCAAATAAAAGCAGCCATGTCTTCAGAGGAACTGCACACTTTCTAAATGAAAACACAAAGAGAACTCTTCAGAACAGAGAATACACCAAAAAAGATCAAATTAAACATGAAATAAAACCTTTTTCCCTAAAAGCAGTGGTTACCAGTAAAGTTTTCATGCAAGTACCTCCTCACCAGCACAGAGCTCACCCTGTTAGAAATGAAATTGTTATTTACCTTTGTGTAGCAGAAATAACGTCCTGCATGACTACTGACACCTCTATATACCAGGACTGCATATAAGGCATAGAGGAGTGGTTCTCCAACGGATTGAGATGCGTATGTTCGAAGATCCAGATACTCAGGATATTTCACATCCTAAAGAGAGACCAAGAAGACGCAAGAATTATCCTGGAATACTTTATGAAATAGCCTGATAAAAACACATCAAAGAACACAGACTAGAAGTACTTAAATGTATTTACTGGTTCACTAAAAAGAGGTCCTCCCAATAAACAACATGGAGTAATTTCAGTTGCAGAGAACTGTTCTCTGCAAAATCAGCTTTCATAGCAGACTATATGTTTACCATCACATGAACTTTATTGTTGCCAGAAGAGAAAAAAGAAATACTTATTGCAGTGATTTTCCTTTGATATCTTCAGTCTACAGTTATTGTCTGTAGATATTAACAACTTTTAGAAGACTATTCTGCTTTGGGAAATCTCCCATTCCAAGAAGACAAAGTTGCACTACAATTTTACATATATATATACACCTTGCTAATCTTCCCACCAGTGAAAGCTGCAAATCTTTTCAGAGATATTGTGAGATGTATTGTAAATCTCTTTGATGCAGGAACCATCTCTTTTACACCTTAAAAACAAGCACAACCAATTTTTTAAAGTATCTTTTTTTCCCCAAAAAGAGTCAAACCAGTTTTGATGCCTCACACATGCCTATGCTATTTGAGTGATACTTACTTGCACTTTTCTTTTCATAAATCCATATGCTGCATTTCACATTTGCTAATTCAGAGAAGATGGCAGGATAGAACTACAAAACAAAGCATTGAGAACATCATCTTTTGACAGACCATCTATTTTTATTATGCCAGAAAGTAAGGCTTACCACCAACTCATAATGTAGCAGGAATCTCTCCCTAGAGCGGATGACCACAATGTTACACAAGGCAGCACTTCTTGTGCTTTCAAAGAGGTGTCAAGAATGGAAGGCATGAATAGTGATGATAAAATGTGTTTTTCTCTAGGCAATAGAGCTGGATAAGTCTGTGTATTATAAGCAAATTCTGCATAATTCACAAATATCAAGGTATTGCTGAAGTCTTGACTCACAGGAATAGTTCCATGTTCTGGCCATTGCTCTTATCTGCAACAGAGGAGAAAGCTCTGGCTGACACAAGAACATCAAGAAGCATTCCAGAAAGAAAACAGCAGTAGAAATCCTGTTAATGAATTTCAGAGAAATAATTCTGAGAACTAAATAGCTCATGCAAATGATTAACACCCCCCCTCCCAAGCTAAACACACAAAGCACATTTTTCCATCAAAACTGTGTCTGTGCTACTCCCCACTCCCTTCTCCCAGGCTCACAGGAGCTGCAGGCAGCAACACATCCAAGCCCTGGCCTGGAGAGATGCAGAAGGAGCTGTTTGGCCCCAGCTCAGAGAAATCTTGGGAAAGGAGAGCCAGAGAAGGCTTGACAACTGATTTCTTCCTGGTTTCTTCTGCCCTTCCAATAAATACTTGCTTGGATATAATTTTGGCAGCAATACTTGTGAGATTTTTCACCCATCGTATTTACAACTCTCCCTCACCCTTCTCCCCACACACACACACACACACACACCCCTCCCCCTCCATCAGGGATAGTCTCATCCTCTCACTTCATTTTTTTATGCACTTACAGAAGTTAATTATAAATGGATTACCAGTTAACGTTGTAAGGTTGTTGATCAGTAGCTGCTTGTGTTGTGTCTTTCTGTTTGCCAGAGTGCATTGAAGTTGTGAAACAGTATGCCGGCTTATAAGCGCTCCTGATCTTTCAGTAAATCAGTGCATAACGAGATCTGAATTCCTTTGTTTGACTTTCCTTTTCCAGAACTACAGGCCAGGCAGCCTCACCTCAGTCCTTGGGAAGATGATGGAACAGCTCATCCCGGATACCATTTCCAGGCTCATGAAGGATAAGAAGGTGATCAGTAGTAGTCAGCATGGATTCACAAAGGGGAAATCATGCTTAACCAGCCTGAGAGCCTTCTGTGATGGGATGACTCGCTGGGTAGAGGAGGGGAGAGCAGTGGATGTTGTCTCCCTTGGCTTCGGCAAGGCTTTTGACACTGTCTCTCATAAGATCCTCATAGGCAAGCTAAGGAAGTGCAAGCTAGATGAGCAGACAGGGAGGTGGACTGAAAACTGGCTGAATGGCAAAGCTCAGAGGGTTGTGCTCAGCAGTGCAAAGTCTACTTGGAGGCCAGTAACTAGCGGTGTGCCCCAGGGGTCAATGCTGGGTCCAATATTGTTCAACTTCTTCATCAGTGACCTGGATGAAGGGACAGAGTGCACCCTCAGCAAGTTTGCTGATGATACAAAACTGGGAGGAGTGGGTGATACACCAGAGGGCTGTGCTGCCATTCAGAGGGACCTGGACAGGCTGGAGAGATGGGCAGAGAGGAACCTCATGAAGTTCAACAAAGGCAAGTGTAGGGTCCTGCACCTAGGGAGGAATAACCTCATGTACCAGCACAGGCTGGGGGATGACCTTCTGGAAAGCAGCTCTGTGGAGAAGGTCCTGGGGGTCCTGGTGGACAAGAAGTTAACCATGAGCCAGCAATGTGCCCTTGTGGCCAAGAAGGCCAATGGTATCCTGGGGTGCATTAGGAAGAGCATTGCCGGCAGGTTGAGGGAGGTGATCCTCCCCCTCTACTCAGCCCTGGTGAGGCCGCATCTGGAGTACTGTGTCCAGTTCTGGGCTCCCCGATACAAGAGAGACATGGACGTACTGGAGCGAGTCCAGCAGAAGGCCACTAAGATGATGAAGGGACTGGAGCATCTCTCATATGTGGAAAGACTGAGAGAGTTGTGACTGTTCAGCCTGGAGTAGAGGAGGCTGAGGCGGGACCTTATCAATGTGTATAAATATCTGAAGGGAGGGTGTAGAGAGGATGGGGCCAGACTCTCTTCAGTGGTGCCCAGCGACAGGACAAGAGGCAATGGGCACAAACTGAAGCACGGGAAGTTCCATCTGAGTATGAGGAAAAACTTCTTTACCGGGAGGGTAACCAAGCACTGGAACAGGTTTTCTAGAGAGGTTGTGGAGTCTCCATCCTTGGAGATATTCAAAAGCCGTCTGGACATGATCCTGGGCAATATGCTCTAGGTGACCCTGCTTGAGCGTGGGGGTTGGACTAAATGATCTCCAGAGGTCCCTTCCAACCTCAACCATTCTGTGATTCTGTGAAACACAAGAAAGCAGCTGAGGAATGAAGACAGGGACAGAAAAGGCCTCTTCTCCCACACAGGTTGCAGCCCTCGCAACACTGAGGTTTCAGCCAACCACAGCAGGCATTCTCCACAGCAGGGCAGCTAAGACAGGAGCCTGAAAGGTCTTGAAGGTGGTGAGTTTCAAAGGGAACTTAGAGGACAACAAAAGGGGAAACTGAGAAGACCACACTGAACTCAGGCAATCTTACCCTTTCTGTGTAAGTAGTATATTTTGCACAGCAGAGTAATGCTTCTAATGTAGCAGAAATAACTTCTTTCACAGAGTACCACGGCCTGAGAAAACTTTCATTTTTCCTCTCTAATTACGATTTACATATTGATAGGTATGACCATGCTAGAGGCATGCTCTGAGCAGGGAGGACATAGCTTCTTCCTCAGAAAATGTGAATAACAGTGAGAAGTTAGTATATACGCTTTATGCTGCATTCTCTGAATTGCCTTTTTGTGATTTTTGTATAGATACTCTGCTTACAAACAGCTGTTTCAGGACTTGTTTTTCCACTTTAAAACTTATCAGAAATAATGGCTGGGGTTGAAATATGCAAGAAGACTGTGTGATGCCTTCCATTGCCTAGGCACAACTAAGCTGTTAAGCTTTTGTGATTTTACTCCTCAGCTCCTGAATCTTATTGTTCCACATGCACAAAAGAATGATGTTTGCCTGGGCAGTGTGGTTAGCCTCCAGGCTCAAAGGCACTGCTTAGCATCCTGTGCTTGTCCCTGTGGCTGAGATTTGGATTCCCATTTGCCTGTTTTTCCTTGACATCTCCTCACCTCCCAAAGAATCTCCTGGGTGCTGTAGTTTAGTTGCCTGTTACAGGCAAAAGGATCGCAGAATCATTTTTATAAATTGACTTAAGCTCCTTTGTAATATACTCCCTTCATTGAGAGTCACTTCCAGGATTTCCTTTTTAGGGAACAGCATTTATTGGGTGTAGGGGCAGACAGTGAGGGATCGGACAAGATAGAGTTAAGGAGCCGAAGGCCATGGGCTGAATAGATAGCAGTATGGGAACATAGGGAGTAACCGCACAGAATGAGGGAACATGACCTTTGGGAAGGTATAACGTGGCGCTTGCAAGGAGAAGAGAAAGTACCGTAAATCACTGTGGGAAAGTACCAGTCCGGGCTAGAGCTTATATATAGGGCTTGCTTGCTTGAATACAGTTGATTCTGATCCAGCACATCGGAGTCCGTGAATCAGACCGCCACAACTGGGGGCAAGTTTATGAGTATTTGTTCTTGTACCAGCATTACTTGTGAGCACAACTGGTTCTCTGTCCCTAGAGCAACTTCTATTATATGTAACAATCATATTTCCTCTGTCTTAGTTTTGCTATGTCAAATTACATTCTCCTAGTGTGCTTTTGAATGATTGGCACTTTGTTTTTGGTGCATCTTCATAGCTTGCCTTTGTCACTTTTTGTTTGAATCTCAGTTCCCTTTTTTCAAATGGGACCAGAATTGCTCACGCTATTTTGTATGATATCTCTCAAGTGACAGTATGAACAGTTCTGTGGCTGCTGAGGAACTATTGCTTTTTTCATGATTCTACTGGTGGATTAGTAGTTGATGATTAGCTGATACGCTCCGTTTTGTATCTGGATAAGAATTTGCAGCAACCTCCACATTTACTGAGCCTTGGTTTAGAGCAGAAATTCTTGTGCTGCTGCATTTTTGTACTGAGGAGTTAGTCAGTAGGTGCTGCTGTCAGTGCCGGCCTGGAAATCAGAGCTCTCCTCTGGGCACTCAGTGGGAAATAATGTGGGAATGAGGGTAATTCGTGAAAGGAAGAAACTTGACAGCTTTCAGGAGAATGCTCTTTGTGATTAAGGGAATAAGTTCAGCATATGATCTTTAGAGCCACTTTCTGAATGGATCTGAGTGGGGTAAGGCTGTATTTCAGGACGGAAGAGGATGTTGCAGTAGTTGAGCTCATCATGCCTTGAGGAAGAGATGTAATTATGCAATAGCTTGTGAAGGCAGTACCTCACCCATGTTCTGCAGCCTGTGCAAGACTTGAACAAGGAGAATAAAAATGTATAAAAGGGTTCAAGCCAAAACCTGTGTGCCTCATAATTATCCTCCTGCGTGCATCATAATTAATTGAAGCTCCCTCAGGAGCGCCCTTCTCGATCTGTCCTGCTGTTTTGGTCACATCTGTGAACATGAAGTTCAGAGGAAATCAGGGGGAATAGATTCACAAATACAGTTACTTTGCAAGGCTCTGGCATACTGTGTGCCAAAGTCAAGCTGCATATAAGTACCAGATGCTTTTCTAATCACTCAGATGGCAATACTAATTTCCTCTTGGATTATTTCTCTGTAGAAGTACTCTTAAACAAGAAAAATTCCATAAAGAAGTGTTAATGGCGATTGTGGTGAGAAAGGTTGTTTTGGATGCTGTAAGCACTTGGAGCTTGGAGAAAGCTATCTATTGCTTGATAAGAACACTTTGACATTCTTTAGAGCAGTCAGTTTAGGAAAGAAGAGGGGGCCTCAGTTTTGGAAGAGCGATGATTCAATACATGCAAAGGGCTTATGTTTTACAGAGTGGATACTTAATGCTCAGTGAAACTGGGTGCTCTGTGTGTCTGATTACAGATTTGAACAACTTGTAGCTGAATTTTGATTGTAAACTAGTTAAACATTTCACCTTCCCAGCAAAGACTGAATTTTGCTCTCACAAGGAGAAACGTGTGATGCAGTTTGAAATCAGATGCACGAGGAATACAGATAATGGGCTGGAAACTTCTTAGCTCTCACAGTACATTCTGGAGGAGGCTTCACTTGATTTTTGATGTGATTTAGTGTGACCTAGTCTTGTTTTTGTTACTGCCTTTGAAATGCTTGTGGATGGAAACATGAAGTCTACAGCAGTGATTCCCCATCCTCCTCCTCCTCTGATGATGAGGAACATTTTGCGAGGTGTAGGAAGCACAGCCCTAACAGAGCTGTCAGAAGGTGAGTGTGATTAGAGAAGAGGGGAGGGAGGAATCTGCTGAAGAGGCAGAGCAGCTGCCTGACTGTGAAGTGTTCTCCTCCCTGCTCCTATGCAGACTCTAAACGGTGGCAATATTTAATCCATTAGCATAATATGTAACTTACTGGCACTGGTGGCTCTAAGGGGGCTCTCTGCAATTGGATTTTTAGACTTGACTCTTTAAAAGCAATTGGATTTCTTTGAAGGGGTTAGGCGTAAACTCTAAATATTTTAATGTAAAATTCTACTGCCCCTCTGCTTTACAGTAGGCTATTCAGAAAGAAACCCCCCCAACAGAAAATTTATAAATAGAGGCGGTGATGGGGTTTCTTTGCCTTTCTTAAACCCAGGACATGGGTTCTGTTGGATTTAGCTTTAGGTAAACTGAGACATCAATACATTTGTGTGCTTGAAAACCTTCTGCCATTACTGAGCTTTTATAGTAGCAGTAAAAAGTATACACGTAGATTCAAAGCATAGGGGATTGCTTGCCATAGTTACAGGCTTAGTGTCTTGTGTGATAAGCGGAAAGTATACTCAAAACATGTCCTGGTTTAAAAAGGTGGTTTGGGAGTTTTGTCTATGAATATTTTTACATACCTGAGAACCTGATTAATTCATAAGCTGGAGAGATTTATCTGTTGGAAGTCAATTGCAATTGTTTGCTTGAAAGACCAGGCATTTCCCTTTATGGGTGCAATGTCTGTAGATTTACTAGTTAGCTGTATATATTCTCTATCAGCAAAACTCAGTTCACAGCATGAGGAAATATAACTTTAAATTCTTCTCTTTCAAGAAGGTTAAAAGTACTGCAAATAAGGAAAGAAAAACCTTCAAATGTTTTGCTGCTTGATTCATTGGCATTCTCTTCTAAACAATGGTAGCTTAGCCTTTCTACTTGATATTTAAGTATTATCTGGAAATACAGAATACCTTTTTCTTCCTCCCAGCTTTAGACTTTCTCCTCAGCTACTGCCGACCATGGCAGCCGCCAGGGCTTTGTGTGTCTGTGTCTGTCTGGGGCTGGGTAGCCCAAACTGGACCCTATTCCCACACACGGTCTCTCCCAGGCCGAGCCAAGGGGAGCAATGCCTTCCCTCGCCCTGCTGGCTGCCCTCTGCTAACACAGCTGGGGTGCGGGGCCAGCCGTGCTGCCGGGTCACGCTGCTGCCTCCAGCTCCGCTTGTCCCCAGGATCTCCTACCTACCTTGGGTACCCACCACCGCTATGACCGTCCCCGAGTGCCCTGCCCCTTTGTGCTGGGAGCTTCCTCCAAAAGGGTCCTACCCCCACCCACTGCTGGGAGCTGCCTCTCACGGTGCCCTGCAGCCACAGGCTGTTTCTAGCCAGGCCGCTTTCCGGCCCAGGCACCACCACAGCAACAGCCACAGCAGTCTCAACTCATCTGCTGTGGCGTTTGCGCAGCAGCACTTCCCTGGCCTCTGTGCAGGGCCAAACTGAGACTGAGGCATGGCCATCCTGGCTCTGCATGGCCTCACTGGCCATCCCAGGGCCTGACACACGGCTCTGCTGCAACCCCAGCTGCCCTTCCGCCCCCAGCGGCTGCCCCCTGAGACTCCCCAGGCCTGCCCCACCCCCGGGCACACCTTGGCATCCCAGGGCTCTCCCAACAGCACTGTCAGCCACCCAGGCCAGCCGCGAGGGCCTCTGCTGAGGTGTCCTGCAAGACCTGGCCCGCCCATGGTGAGCCTGGCCAGCAGGTCTGTGGGGACCTCCCTGGGGACTGTGAGTGCCTGGAGATCCAAGCAGCCAAGGAGAGCAGCTGCCTGGGCAAGGCACAGAGGAGCCCCGAGCTGGGCAGAGGAAGAGTCTTCCTACTCCCCAGAAACCCGCTCCCAGCTGGGCTCAGAAACTGGGCCCGCAGGGCTGGAGGCAAAGATGGGGATCGCCACGGGCACAGCAAGGCACTGTGATGGGGGGGGGTGGCGGGGGGGGTGGTGTCTCCACGGGGGACTGCCAGGAGATGGTCATGGGGGTCCCCATGGCGAGCGCCAGGGCTTTGTGATGGGGTGGCATCGTGCCCTCAAGGCCATTGTGAGGGGGCGGTCCCCGTGGTGACCATGTCCCTGCTGCGGCCAGAGCCCCCGGGGTCCCCACTCTGAGGAGAGCGACTCGATCAGCTGCCACAGTGTCAGGTCCCCAGGAGAGCATCCTGGAGATGGACAAGGAGCGGCAGGCAAGCGCCTGCTCCCAGCCCGCGGATGGCCTTCCAGGAGCGCGGGAGCGCAGGAGCGAGGTGAGTGATGGGGCTGGAGGCAGGGGCAGGCAGCAGGGATGGGACCTGCATGGAGAAAGCAAGGGTGTGGGGTGGGCGAGCTGGGGGTGGGACAGCCAGCCCTGAGGTACTCCAGTAGCAAAGGGTATTATTAATTCCTGGCCCCCAGGGCAGACTGGGGCACACGGATGCTCCAAGGCCACACGGCCGCAGTAACCTCCGCCCTGAGCAGAGAGCAGCTCTGGGCTGAGCTCAGCCTGGCTGTGGCCAGCCTTGTTCTTGCCTTACAAACAGACCCGGAGTTTTCCACCCTTCAGTGGCCTCATGTGCAAGCACAACTGCCTGCATCCTGCCCCTCTTTCTCCCCGCACCTGGGCCACAGGGAGATGCTCGCAGCAATGCAGCGCAAACAGGTCGGGGCTTCATGCCACGGGGATGAGCAGCCTTCACTCCCCAGCCCAAGGAGATCACGGGCCTCTGGGAAGAGACAAAAGCTATATGGCTGAACAGAGACAGTGGTAAAACTTTCTCGAGCCTCCTCCAACCTGCCGATAACCGGACTGGAGGTGCCTGGAGAGGCCAGGAGGTCCCCTGACCCCTTGCAGGCTGGCTGCCTGCTCTGCACAGGGAGTTCACACTGCAGATGTGTGACCCACCTGAAAATCATTTGCCCCCTCTTCAAACACACAAGGGGACCAGAGCTCGCAGACCTCAGAGCCCAGGTTTGGTTTCTCATCCCTCGGCAGGCAATGAGGCAGCGCAGCTCCCAGGGGCTGGGAGCACCTGCAGCTCCCACTGCCATCAGGACAATCCTGTGGCTCCGGGATCTCTGGCCTCCAGCTCAGCAATAGGGAGGCTGTTCCCCAGGCGCTGCGGCCAGCGTGAACTGGCCTTGAAGAGCACAGTATTCCCATAGCTGCTTCTCGCGTGGCTTCTCCAAGCATCTCCTAATGCTTCTCCGCTTCCCCAAATCCTCCTGCCCCTTTGCAGGCCCTTTCCCCCAAAGAAGGCTCCCCCAAAGCCCACAGTCAACCAGCCCCTACCCTCCCCCTGCTCCCACCACCCTGCACCCAGCATCAGGGCCCAGCCCCAGCCTCTGAAACTCAGCCGCATGCCCTTGGGATGGCCCCATCAGCCCCATGCACCTCCTCGCCTGCCCCATGCAAGCCAACAGGCAGCCCATCCAGGTTCCCATGGAGAAATCCTCCCTTGGCCCCGTGGGACCACAGCGAGGCCCAGCTGTCTGCCAGGGCATCCGAGAGAGCCTTCTGCGCCCATTGCTTGCCCTGTGGTAACGAGCCCTCTCCCTGCCTGGCTGTTCAGAGCGGGGTGGCAGACGCCTTCACGGGAGAGCACAGTCATCCAGGTTGGCATCATGGGTGGAAGACGTTTGCCAGTTGGAATGGATGGAGAGCAGGGAGGGCAGCACCAGGCTCACCTGGCCTCTCTTGTTTGCTTCTCTTGCAGAGGGACAGGGTGGAAGAAAGGAACAGGGAAATTGAGAGCATCATGAGAGCGTTTTTGAGGCAGCTTATAGGGATCTTATACCCACTTGCCTGCGAGTATGCAGAGGTCTCGAGAGCAAGTGCACAAGCTTCGGCACACTGGAGTCCCCACTCTGAGGAGAGCGACTCGATCAGCTGCCACAGTGTCAGGTCCCCAGGAGAGCATCCTGGAGATGGACAAGGAGCGGCAGGCAAGCGCCTGCTCCCAGCCCGCAAACGGCCTCCCAGGCTCCCAGGCATGCAGGAGCGCAGGAGCGAGGTGAGTGATGGGGCTGGAGGCAGGGGCAGGCAGCAGGAATGGGACCCACACGGAGAGCACGAGCATGGTGGGGAAGGGGAGCTGGGGCAAGACAGGCAGGCATGAGCTCCTCCAGCGAGGGGGCATTCATTCCTGGCCCTGGGCATTTTCTCTCAGACAAAGCACACTGACCTGGATGCTCCAAGGCCCACACGTGCCCCGTGAGCTCTGCCCTGAGAGCAGCTCTGGGCCAAGCGCAGCCAGGCTGTGTGCAGCCATGAGCTTCCCTTGGACACGGGCTTGGGGTTTCCTGTGCTTCAGGAGCTGCTCCCACCAATGCAACCACCCCCATCACGTGTCTCCTTCTCCCCACAGGTAGGCCAGCAGGAGCTGCACGCAGCAATGCAGCACAGCCGGACCCCGGCTCCGTCCCACCAAAGGGACAGGCTGCCTTCGCTGCCCGGCCCACAGAGCTCACGAGCCTCGGAACACGGCATCACAAAGGTACAGAGCTGAGCAGAGAAGGTGGCAAAGCCTCTGCCTGACTCCCTGCAGCTGCTGAGCAGCAGACGGGAAGTGCTGGCCGAGACCAGGCGGTCTCCGCCCCCCGGCAGGCTGACTGGCTGCTCTGCATGGCAGCCTGCAAGCACATGCCTTGGGGCGTCCCAGGGAGCTGCCTTTGCCCATCTCTTGCCCCATGGTGAGGACCCTTCTCCCCACCCAGCCTTTGGGAGCAGGGCAGCAGCCGCCTGTGTGGGAGAGCGCTGCCATAATCGAGGGCGTCAGGGGCCGCAGGAAGTTTCCATGATGGAAGGATGCAGGGCAGCGGGGGGAACAATGGCAGTAACTTGGCCTTTCTTGTGGGTTTGAGTTGCAGATGGTGGAGGACACTAGCAGGGATGTCACAGTGCAAGCTCTGCATGCCTCCACCGGCCTTCTCAAGAAGGCTCCTTTGAGGCACGGGGAGACACTGCCTGGCAGGACTCATGCGGGAGCAGAGACACCACATCTGCCCGGCTTAGCACCGCTCCCAGCCAAGGCAGCTAGGCAGGCACAGGGAGGCCCGGCGGCCTCTGCATGTAAAAGAGCAGGAGCTACAAGTCAAACCAAGCTGCCTGCTCTGGAAACATCCGGCAGATCTTCTCCCCAAGGCTGGGCCAATGCCATGGATGCGGAAGCTGTGAGCAGGAGAGTCCTGGAGAGAATGACCAAGGCATTAGAGAGGCTGGCTACAAATTCCAGTGAAGCTGCTGCCAAGGAACACTTCCCGCTTGTTAGTGGGGCTGGGATGGCTCTGGGCTCAGGGAAGAGCCTGGAAGAGGAGGAACTAAAGCCATCCCAGCTTTCCTTGCCTCCCCTTCAAAAACCCAAGCGGGAAATTTGTGCTCTTCCCCAGGCAATTCAAGAGCACGTCCGCTCCTTGCCTGAGTCCCGGCCTGGGTCTTCCCCATTAGTGCTGGGAAAAGCAAGGATGTTGCAGGACGACGGCAGCAGAACACCTCTTGCCCTGAAAAGCCAACAGCTCTCAGGAAGCTCCTCCTTTGGTGCAGGAGCACAGACCGTTCCTGAAAGGGAGCTGCGAGGCACACCAGCGTGCAAGGAGCGGCACGAGGCCTGGCCAAGCTGCCTGACAGTGCCAAGGCTGCCACAGTCCCCGTCAGCGGTGGGTTTTGCCAGCACTGGCCAAGAAATGCACCAGGAGCTAGTCAGCAAGCTGCCCCCGGCTCCCAGAGATGCCTGTGCCCAGGAGGTCAAGGCACAATGCTTGGACGCAGTGGTGCAGAGGCAGGACTTGGTGCTAAGCAAGTCCTCAGCATCCCAAGGGGCAGACCTGCAGCCTCCCCACCTGCAAGTGCCCCCAGCTGAGATGCCCCCGGAAGAAACAGCCTCTTCTCCCCTGCAGTGTGCGATGGCAGCCAAAGCTGTTTCAGACACGGCTAGACTCACCAGCCCGCCCTTCGCAGAGGTACCACCCGGCTCTGCAGAAGACATCGCTGCCAGGTGCCACAGTGAAATGGCCCCACCTGAGTCCCCATCGCCTTCCCTGCCGGAGCCTGCTGGCCTTGTTGAGAGCATCATTGCAGAAGCTGGCAGGCAATTGAGGGCTGAGAGCCAGGGGCCTGCCCCACATGGCCCCGCACCGCCTGCCGTGGCTCTGGAGGACGCGGGCCTGGGCCTCGAGGCACACACCATCGATGCAGCAACACTGGCAAGGCCAGACCAGCACCAGAGCACAGAGCGTGGCAAAAGCACAGCCCCCGCAGCTCAGCAAAGGCCTGATCCCCACGCTCATGGGGGCAAAAGGCAGGTCAGCGGGGCTGGTGCACCAGCTTCCCCAGGCAAGGGTGCGGGGACGGGGACACCACAACCAGCGCCGGCAGGGCAGCGCCCAAAACAGCAGCCTTTGGGCATCATCTGCCACGTTGGAGGAAAGCCGCTGCGCATTCACCCGGACAACACCTCGCAGTACCTGGCAGTGCTGTCGATCAAAACAGAGACGCTGGAGGAGCTCAACAGCAGCTGCCTGGCCCGCACCGGGCAGAGCTTGGCCCAGCTGCGGGAAGCCTGTTTGCAGAGGAGGGAGCAGAGCCTGAAGGAGAGCGAGGGCGAGCAAGAGCAGGGCGAGGGGAAACATTTCTCCCTGACAGCCTCAGGATCCCTCAACGTCAAACCCAAGGAGGTGAGTGCAAGGGCTGGGCCGGGGCAGGTGCCAACCCTCCCCGTGCTGGGGCCAGCCGCTGCGCCGTGCCACGACAGCCTGCTTGTGCCAGTGCTGGCAGGGCCCCGCGGGGCCTTTCCTGGTGGGAAAAGGAGCTGCCTTCACAAATCTCCCTCTCTCCTTTCAGCTCCTCGCCAGAAACTCCTTCTACAACTTGTGGAAACCGGAGGTGACGCGAGTGGAGCTCCTCAAGGACGCAAGGTGCAAGTGGGAGGTGCTGGAGCGGCTGTATGCCCATGCCCCCAGGAGGGAGCGGGAGGTGGGAAGAGGCAAGAGAGTCCCGGGAGCGCTGCAGGAGGAGCAAGCGGACTGGCCCAGTGAGGAAGAGCACACTGATGAAGAGCTTCTGCAAGGGGAGGAGCTGGAGGGAAAGCCCTCCCTGTGCATGACCTGGGTCAGACCTAGCCTCAGGAGCCTCTTCACAGACACAGAGACGTGCCCCCAGAAGGTGCCCTGCTCTCCCAACGGCAAGGCCAGAGACGCTACCGGGGAGGCAACGGGCGACCTGCAGAGCACGCCTCTCGCCCCAGCAGTGCCCAGAGGAGCCGAGGCAGCGGCACCTGCTTTGGCCGATGGCTTTCAGGACGCGGGGGACAGCGCGTCTCTCGCCCCATCAGCATTTCTGAGCGCAGGAACAAAGCCGGAGGAGGCCTCCCCCGCAGCCAGCATCCCTCCGGATGTGGGGGAAAATGCACCTCTGACTCCATCAGTTCCTGCAGAAGCTGTGCCACAGGCCTCTCCCTTGGCCGCAGACACTTGGGCTGAGAGCAACAGCCTGCCTCTCCAACAGCCATTGCCCAAGGAAACACCACCAGCGACCTCTGCCTTGGCTGGAGGCCCTCCTCACCAGGTGAGCAACGAGCACGCCATTGGCACCCATGATGAGAGGGAGCTGCTGTGTCAGCTGCGTCTGGGGTGTGCAGGGTGGGGGCAGAGAGCTGCCCCATCGCGTGGCACCCCCCCGGCCATGGTGCCAAGCGGTCACCCCCAGCCATTTACCCTCTGCAATGTCTCCCATGGGGGAGATGCCTGCTCCTCTCTGTTTCAAAGTGCCAAAGGCACAGGGCTGACGTGCCCTCCACCCCTTGTGCTGCGTTCAGCCCTGGGGCATGGAGGCTGAGCGAGGAGGGGAGGGGCGGCCCCAGCAGCAGCCCCCTCCCACACCCGGTGAGCGACCCCCACTTCTGCCATGCACCCGGCCGCCTCCATTCGCCGCTGCCCGTCGCGGCCCCCAGCCAGCCCAGCCCTGCTGCTACGGCCTTGTGCCATTGCTGTGCCAGCCGCAGCTCCCTCCCCTTGGGACTCGCAGCTGGTGGCAGCATCCCCCGACCCCAAGCCCTTTCCCCCGTCCATCCCGGGGCACCAGTATCCTGAGCATCGCCAGCTGATGGCACGCGGGTGTGTGTTCTTGCTCTGCCCATGCAGGTTGCCTCTGAGCCCAAAGGCGAGCAGAAGTCATCCTCTTCCTTCAGGCACACACCAGAGGCTGACCCAGGTACGTACCCAAGTCAAGAGCCCTTCTGGGGACGGGGGGGCCTGTGCCGGCACAGCAAGGGGCACCGAGGCCGGCAGCAGGAAGCCCTCGGGAGCTGGCTGTGCCGAGGCCACGACCCCGCGGGAAAGCCCTTGGTGGCAGGGGACAGGCAGGTGCCGGTCCTGCGCCCTCGCTGCCCCTCACACGCGGCTCTCCTTCCCACCACAGGCAACGCCACCCTCCCGCATGCTGCAGCGCCCAGGCGATGGCCCTCATGGCTCAGCACAGCACTTCGGGCTCTGCGCAGAGCTTTCTGCTGCCGCTGTGTCACGGGGCAGCGAGAGGAACGGCGTGCAGGTGCAAGTGCCGGGCAGGTCCCCTGAGATCGGGGCTGGCGCAGAGCAGAGAGCAAGAGCGACGGAGACGCTGTCCTGGGTGCTACAGAAATGCTGCCACAGCTCTCACAAGCCCTAGCCGGTGACAGCCATTGCCTGCTTCGAATAAAAAACCCTGGGAGGCTTTTTCTGCCCGTGTTACTTGGTGTTGGGTGCGTCTCCAGAGGAAGACTAGTGCAGGCAACGCCAATGAAGCCAATCAGGTCTGGAGGGAAACCCATTCAACCAGTCAAAGAGTCCCAGAGCAGCTGGGGTGGGAAGGGGCTTCTGGAGGTCTCTGCTCCAAGCTCCTGCCGCAAGGGGTGGCAGCCAGAGGGGGTTTCCCAGGGCCTGGCAGAGCTCGGACTCTCTCTGTTGGAGCACCCTTAGGCTTCAAAGGCTTTTGGCACTCTCAGATGGGAATTTTCCCTGCTGCCCCTTGTGTCCTTGCCCCTCGTCCTGGCCCCAGGCACCTCGCGGATGCGCTGGCTCCATCCTCTGGCTCCATCCTCTCCCCACCCTGCCCTTGGCAGCTGCAGGCAGCAGCCAGATCCCCCTGCACCTTCCCTTCTCCCAGCTGAACACACCCAGTGCCCTTGGCCTCGCCTCATACGTCCCATGCTCCAGCTCCCCACCGGCTCGGGGGCCTCCGCTGGGCTCGCGCCAGTGTGTCTGTGTCTGTCTGGGGCTGGGTAGCCCAAACTGGACCCTGTTCCCACACATGGTCTCTCCCAGGCCGAGCCAAGGGGAGCAATGCCTTCCCTCGCCCTGCTGGCTGCCCTCTGCTAACACAGCTGGGGTGCGGGGCCGGCCGTGCTGCCGGGTCACGCTGCTGCCTCCAGCTCCGCTTGTCCCCAGGATCTCCTACCTACCTTGGGTACCCACCACCGCTGTGACCGTCCCCGAGTGCCCTGCCCCTTTGTGCTGGGAGCTTCCTCCAAAAGGGTCCTACCCCCACCCACTGCTGGGAGCTGCCTCTCACGGTGCCCTGCAGCCACAGGCTGTTTCTAGCCAGGCCGCTTTCCGGCCCAGGCACCACCACAGCAACAGCCACAGCAGTCTCAACTCATCTGTTATGCTGTTCTGCGCAGCAGCACTTCCCTGGCCTCTGTGCAGGGCCAAACTGAGACTTAGGCATGGCCATCCTGGCTCTGCATGGCCTCACTGGCCATCCCAGGGCCTGACACACGGCTCTGCTGCAACCCCAGCTGCCCTTCTGCCCCCATAGCACAGCAAAACACCCATTATGTACCAGTTACTACCCCAAAAGAACACTACCTTCTGCCCATGTATTACCTACACCCAGCCTACGACACTTAGGAAGTGGAGAACAGCCCGGAATTCTTGGCAACATTTTCTAATGGGAGCATTGCATGGGAGCAGCGATCACGGAGCTGAGGACAGCAGGGCCTCCTGTGCCATCAGGGTGAGAGGCCTTCCCACAACTCGGCAGTCAGCAAACGCTCTGCACAGCCAGGACAACAACCCTTCTCCTAGTTCATGGTTTGACCTGCTGCAGCTCCAGCAGGAAGCAGCCCCATCGCCAGCACCACTGCCCCGCCCCAGCGGGAGGGCACCCGCCGGCATCTGAACACACCCACAGCCCCCCCACACCCGTCCCCAACCCCGACCCAGATGCACCCGCCCGCTTCCTCCTCTCCTTTCCTCCCTCCTCTTCTCTCCCCCAGGTCAGGCCCCACCCCTTCCTCCCCTCCCCGAGGACCCTGCATGCTGGACTCTGATTGGTTGATAGAGCTGTCAGTCCCACCCAGACCCGCCCACTTCCTCTTGCCGGCCAACAGCAGGGCCGCACTGGGGGTGTTGCCATGGCAATGCTGTGGCCACGTGACCCGGTGGCGACCCCTCCCCTGGGCGGGACGGCGCCATCTTAGTGGCGGCTGCGGGGTGAGAGGCCCCTCGAGCGCTGACGAGCTGCTGCTGCAGGCTGAGGCGCATCGAAATGCGGTTCGTGCGTGGGGCGAGTCCGGACACGGGGGCAGAGGGACCGCAGCCTGCCCCGAGGAGTCCTGACGTTCCTGCAGTTCTGCCTGCGGCCTCCTTCCCGACGCGGCCCTCGGGCAGCCCAGGCTGGCGCTGTCTCCTGGGGGAGCTGCAGCGTGGGGCTGCCGCGGGGTGGCCTGTCCGACGTGTGCCGCCATGGAGCAACGCCCGCGGTTTGCACCCCAGTTAGGAACAGAGAGCCGCTGGGTCTGGGGGAGGCTGTTAGCTGCAGAGGACTTCCTGCTGTCCTGCAGAGCAGTTCAAGTGCTGTTAACGTCTGCCATAATTTCTTTCTCATGTCTGACTATGACCTTTAGAATTTCTCTTTTTCTCCTACAAAAGTGGATTTTTCACTGTATTCGGGGGAGGGAAAATGAACCTCAGTGCAGTGTGATTGCAGAGTCTCAAGCACTTGTTCTTAAACCGCTCTGTACAAAGCAAACATTTGAACTAACTTTCTTTTAGTTTTGAAGAACCTAGCTAAGTGTTAATTTGACTCTGTCGTTATCTGCAGTCCACACTGAGATGTCCTGCTGCTTGTATGCATTGTGTCCAACCTTTTTTGACACTTGGTTTTCTTTGCTCTTGTGTGTGCAGCTTTCTGTCAGTCCCACAGAAGCAGTATAGCAAGCCAGCGGATGATGTGAAGGTGATGGAAGATCTTGTGTTGTTTGGTGATGCAGAGAAGTTTAAACATTCATTTATCTTACCCTTTCTGTGTAAGTAGTATATTTCGCACAGCAGAGTAATGCTTCTAATGTAGCTGAAATAACTTCTTTCACAGAGTACCACGGCCTGAGAAAACGTTCATTTTTCCTCTCTAATTACAGTTTACATATTGATAGGTATGACCATGCTAGAGGCATGCTCTGAGCAGGGAGGACATAGCTTCTTCCTCAGAAAATGTGAAATAACGGTGAGCAGTCAGTATATAGGCTTTATGCTGCATTCTCTGAATTGCCTTTTTGTGATTTTTGTATAGATACTCTGCTTACAAACAGCTGTTTCAGGACTTGTTTTTCCACTTTAAAACTTATCAGAAATAATGGCTGGGGTTGAAATATGCAAGAAGACTGTGTGATGCCTTCCATTGCCTAGGCACAACTAAGCTGTTAAGCTTTTGTGATTTTACTCCTCAGCTCCTGAATCTTATTGTTCCACATGCACAAAAGAATGATGTTTGCCTGGGCAGTGTGGTTAGCCTACAGGCTCAAAGGCACTGCTTAGGGTCCTGTGCTTGTCCCTGTGGCTGAGATTTGGATTCCCATTTGCCTGTTTTTCCTTGACATCTCCTCACCTCCCAAAGAATCTCCTGGGTGCTGTAGTTTAGTTGCCTGTTACAGGCAAAAGGATCGCAGAATCATTTTTATAAATTGACTTAAGCTCCTCTGTAATATACTCCCTTCATTGAGAGTCACTTCCAGGATTTCCTTTTTAGGGAACTGCATTTATTGGGGGCAAGTTTATGCATATTTGTTCTTGTACCAGCGTTACTTGTGAGCGTAACTGGTTCTCTGTCCCTAGAGCAACTTCTATTATATGTAACAATCATATTTCCTCTGTCTTAGTTTTGCTATGTCAAATTACATTCTCCTAGTGTGCTTTTGAATGATTGGCACTTCATTTTTGGAGCATCTTCATAGCTTGCCTTTGTCACTTTTTGTTTGAATCTCAGTTCCCTTTTTTCAAATGGGACCAGAATTGCTCACGCAATTTGTATGATATCTCTCAAGTGACAGTATGAACAGTTCTGTGGCTGCTGAGGAACTATTGCTTTTTTCATGATTCTACTGGTGGATTAGTAGTTGATGATTAGCTGATACGCTCCGTTTTGTATCTGGATAAGAATTTGCAGCAACCTCCACATTTACTGAGCCTTGGTTTAGAGCAGAAATTCTTGTGCTGCTGCATTTTTGTACTGAGGAGTTAGTCAGTAGGTGCTGCTGTCAGTGCCGGCCTGGAATTCAGAGCTCTCCTCTGGGCACTCAGTGGGAAATAATGTGGGAATGAGGGTAATTCGTGAAAGGCTCTAGCAACTTTGTTTGCTGTGAGGGAAGAAACTTGACGGCTTTCAGGAGAATGCTCTTTGTGATTAAGGGAATAAGTTCAGCATATGATCTTTAGAGCCACTTTCTGAATGGATCTGAGTGGGGTAAGGCTGTATTTCAGGACGGAAGAGGATGTTGCAGTAGTTGAGCTCATCATGCCTTGAGGAAGAGATGTAATTATGCAATAGCTTGTGAAGGCAGTACCTCACCCATGTTCCGCAGCCTGTGCAAGACTTGAACAAGGGGCATAAGAATGTTTAAAAAGGTTCAAGCCAAAAACTATATGCCTCGTAATTATCCTCCTGCGTGCATCATAATTAATTGAAGCTCTCTCAGGAGCGCCCTTCTTGATCTGTCCTGCTGTTTTGGTCACATCTGTGAACATGAAGTTCAGAGGAAATCAGGGGGAATAGATTCACAAATACAGTTACTTTGCAAGGCTCTGGCATACTGTGTGCCAAAGTCAAGCTGCATATAAGTACCAGGTGCTTTTCTAATCACTCTGTTATGGAAATTAGGCTTGTTGGCCACCATAACAGGGCTCGACCCTAGGTTCCCGCAAGTACAGTTCAGAGCCAATCAGAATCAAAGCAAATTAAATAATTAAATTTTAATCACGCACGTGCCGTAATTACAGCTCGAGCTGGGTGCCTCCAAAGAGGAACCCCAACAAAAAAAATCCTGGGCAATTATAGTTTTTTCAACTTAAGTTTCCCACCCCTCACGCAGTAGTTAGACCAATAGTAATTTTTAGATCTGGGGTCTCCTGCTTCTCATTGGATCTCACTGTTGTTCCTAGGTAAGCTGTTTTTCTCCTTATCTTTATTTTTTGCGGTCTCTGCTGACGGTTGTACCTTTATTTTGGTTGGGTCTTACTGTTTTCTCTCAAGGTCCTGAGGAGGAGGAGGAGGAGGTGATTCTAAATCATAACAATTAACACTGCCCCAGCAGTGAGCTAAGGCTTTGCCCCTCAAGGTCCTAATGCCCTGCACTGGTCTTATTTCAAAGCCTTGACACCCTCCCTTTTGGAGTGTGAGACGCAGGAACGCAGACTGCTTGTAACTTCCTTATCTTCCCAGCTGGAACCAGCTCTGAGGCGCTTTTCTTCCTGGACTAAGTAAAAGTTCATTATTTTATCTAAGTGCGGCCTAAGGCTTCAGCAAATTCAGCTACTCATGCTAAGCAAGTTTTAGAGAAGTTGTGCTAAGCAGCTACAGTTTCAGTTTGCTATTCCTTAACAGTCCCCCCTTTGTTTTTATTAAGCATCCCTGCTAATGCTTTAAACAGAGTTCTCGAAGCCTTTTGAGGCGTACTATCACTTTCCATAATCTTATGTATAATATAATCATAAGTAATAGGCATAACAGTTAACACAACTACTACTGGGTGCAACACATGATTATAAATCCCTGTTGCAGTTGGTGACCATCCTAGAAGAATTTGCCAGCCATGATGTTCTCTGTCCTTCTTTACCCTTTCCAAGATGTGGTGTATCTCTTCCGCATCATGATGAATGGTGATGAGAGGGTTTTTTTTTTTTTGTCCATTGTTTCGGGCGAGTTCTAGCAGTCGACGCAGGTCATCATGTTGCAGTAGTTTCTTCACCAGTGTGAGATTCATTCCAATGGGGGTAGGTAGTAGATTTTGAATTAATGTATAATTAGATTGTAACAATTGATAAGATCTAATAGGAGCTGAATAATTAAAGTCGCATCCCATAATTTTGGGTAAAGTTACAAATACAAATATTTGAGTAATTAATTACTTGTATCTACAACAATGTTATCTATGAATATAAGATTACAAAATGTTCTTACACATACACATCCTTTTTTAACATATACAAGTACAGTTCAACTCTAACAGCAAAATAAGGTGGTGTGGATTGGTATCATTGAGCGTTTGTTTATTTATTTATTTTAAAGATTTTCAAGCCTTTTTTGCATACTTAGAACATACTGGATTAGTCGTTCATCTCTGTCTAACAGGCTGGTCTTAGCTGGAATAGTAAGTGCCTGGTATCGCTAAATGTCTCCCCAAAAGAATGTCTGCTGGTGTTAGTCCTATGGGTTGCCGTGGGGCATTTCAAACATCCCATAGAGCTAAGTTTAATGCTTCTGGCCATTTTAGGCTAGCACGTGTGCATATTCTTGTTCTTTTTTTTTTAAATGTTCTATTCATTCTTTCTACTTGTCCTGAAGATTGTGGGTGATAAGGGGTACATAGGTTTTTTTTTTATTCCTAATGATTTATATAATTGAGTGATTGTGCTTGCCATAAAATGGACACCCTTGTCTGAATCAGTGGCTTCTGGGACTCTCTACCTAGGTGTGATTTCTCTCAGTAAGGCTTTTACTACTCCCCCTGCATCAGCCTTTCTTGTTGGGAAAGCTTCTACCCAGTCTGATAACTGATCTACTCTCACTAACAAGTGTTTATACCCATTGGCAGATGTCATACCCGCATAATCTATTTGTAGCCTTTGGAAAGGGAAGTAGGCCCATGGTCGTCCCCCTAACTCTGAGCTTGGTTTGCTACTTAAAGTCTTCTGGCAGGTCAGGCAGCTATTCATTATTCTTTTAGCAGCCGCATAAATTCCTGGAGCAGGCCATACTTTCTGTACCTGCTTAGCTATTGCCTCGGCTCCCCCATGAGCTGTATTGTGAAACCACCTGGCTATAGTAATTAAATATTTTTTTGGTAGAATTGGTTTTCCTCCAATTGTCCATATTCCATCATCATTTTGTTTTGCTTCCCACTGTTCCCATTGTTTTTTCTTTTCCATGGAGCAGTCCTTTTCATACATGGTTTTGGGCTCTATTAAATTTGGCCACTCACTTTGGTTCATCCTTGGAACTGCCCCCATACATTCTCTCAGAGGTTGTCGAGCTGCAGCCTTCGCAGCAGCGTCAGTTAATGTATTTCCTCTACTACTTTCTGTAGTGTCTTTAGTATGGGCTGGGCAGTGTATTACAGCAATTTCTTTGGGGCAGTTGAACTGCTTCCAGCAAATCACGTATTTCTTCTCCACTAGCTGATTTCTTTCCTGATGACAAAAAAATCCTTGTTCTTTCCATAACATCCCTGTTGCATCAAATACTCCAAATGCATATTTAGAATCAGTATAGATATTTACCTGCAGCTTCTTACCAATTCTTGCTGCTTGGGTCAATGCTATTAATTCTGCTCCTTGAGCACTTACAGACGGAGACAAAGGATTGGCCTCAAGTACCTCAAAGATGTTAGTGACAGGATAACCTGAGTGGCGCCTTCCGTCCAAATAATAGGATCATCCATCTGTAAACAGAACTAAGTCTGGGTTTTCCAAAGGTTCATCTTTAAGGTCCTCCCGGGGCTTGCTCGAGCCGACGATCACCTGCTCACAGGAATGATGTGGCTCTCCATCCTCCAGCAGAGGCAATAGCATTGCTGGATTTAAGATATTGCATCTCTTTAAAGTCACATTATCTGCATGCAGTATTATCAGTGCATAGCGGTGAGCTCTCTGTGGGGATAGTGCTGGAGTTGCGTATTGTTTCATTAACAGTTCTACTTCATGTGGCACATACACAGTCAGTGAGTGACCCAAAACTTCAGGTCGTGTTTTTTCAAGAAGAGCTGCAGTAGCTGCTATTGCTCTGATGCATCCTGGAGTGCCTTTAGCTACCACGTCTAGCTGCGTGGAGTAATAGGCCACTGGTCTGCGGTGAGGACCTAGTTTTTGGGTCAGTACCCCACTTGCTACTCCCTGTCATTCATGGACAATTAATTCAAACGGTTTGCTATAATCTGGCAACCCTAGAGCAGGGGCTGAAACCAACGCCTTTTTTACAGATGTAAAAGCTTTCTCCCTTTCTGGGCCCCAGGCCAAAGGCTCTATCTCCTCTTTTTTTGTTGCCTGCACTAAAGGCTTAGTAAGTTCTCCTAACCCAGGAATCCATGGTCGGCAAAATCCTACAGCTCCTAAAAATCCCCTAAGCTGTTTTTTTGTTACAGGACGAGGCATATCAAGAATTGTCTTTACTCGTTCCAGATAAACTAACCTGTGTCCTTCCTTTAAAATAAAACCCAAATATTTTACCTCTCGTCGACACAGCTGAAGCTTAGACAGAGATGCTTGATGCCCTTTTTCTGCAAGAGCATTACATAGAGAAATAGTGTCTTTTAAACATGTCTCATAATCTTTACCTGCTAATAACAAATCATCCACATATTGTATTAACACTGAATGTCCTGGAAGTTCGATATCTGAGGGATCATTTTTGAGTATACGCGAAAAAATAGTTGGAGACCCAGTAAATCTTTGCGGTAGTCTCATCCAAGTTAATTGTCGTCCCTTCCAAGTGAAAGCAAAGAGATCTTGGCTATCTTCAGCTATCGGTATACTAGAAAAAGGCTGCCGTTAGGTCAATCACGGTAAAATAAGTTGCCCAGTGAGGTATTTGTAATAACACGGTTGATGGGTCAGGAACTACTGGGTGTGGAGTAATTACATGTTGGTTTATAGCCCTTTAGTCTTGTACAAACTGATACTCTGGATCACCATCAGAATCTTGCCTGTTCTTTTTAACTGGCAGAATTGGGGTGTTGTACAGGGATTCACAGACTCTAAGAATACCTAGTTTCAAATAATGATCAATTTGTTTTTGGATACTCTTCTCTGCTTCCTTTGGGATAGGGTATTGTTTAACTGTGGGAGGCAATCCCCCCTTTGTTTTTATCGAGACTGGACTAGCTGATTTCTGTAGTCCCACATCCATTCCTGAAGAGCTCCATAACTTTTTAGGAACTGATTCTAAACCTGTTGGAATCTGCAGATTAGTTGACTCTGGTTCTGGTGTCTTAGCCAGAACACATGAACCCATAATTATTAATTTTATCCCTTCCGGCTGTAAACAGATCTGAGTATCCGAGGCTTGCAGGAGATCTCTCCCTAAGAGGCAAGAGGGCGAGTCTGTGGAAATTATAAAGCAGCCCCACACTCTTTTACCTCCAATAGTGGGCAATAAAGGCTTAGATAACATTCGTTCGCCTTTTCCCATTACTCCTCGCATCACTATTTTATCTGGTGACTTGCATCCTTTAGGCTCAAAATTTAAAAGGGAAAGGGTGGCTCCAGTATCCACTAGAAAGGGAACTTCTAAACCTTCTGTATTTGCCATTACATGGCCCTTCAAATCCAAACCTATATCCCATAAATTTACCCCAATTTCCACAGTATTTTCTGAGTCTCCTATCTCCTGTCATTGTGGACTGACTGGGAATCGCCTGATCTCCTTCTTAGTGTTTGATTGTCTCATGCTGGCCCCTCTATTCCTAAATACACGGGGCCTCACTGGGCATTCCTGCTTCCAGTGTCCTTGTTCCCTGCAATAATGACAAACATCATTAACTCTTGATTGTACAGCACGTTCACTTTGATTCCATCTATCTCCCCTGGTTCTGCCGTGCCCCCTCCCCTTGCCAGCCTGGCATATGCTCTTTAAAATACTTAAAAGTGTGTCTTGTTGAGCCAGTCAGCTCTTATTGTCCCTCCTGGTTTGTGTTAGGTTATGGGACTAAAGGCTAATCTCCACACACACAGAGGAGCAGAGGAACAATGACAGGCTGAGGAACCCTCCGTAACCTCATCAGAACCAACAGGGCTCCCTAACATGGCTCCTCAGCCCATGATCCTGGTGTGACACCCACCACATGAGTCAGTGGTCTCCCTGGACCACCTTGCAGATCCCCTTGGAGGGGTTACTGCTTGCAGGGCTATGGGACTCAATACGGGATGCCAGGAAGAACATCTTGCAATTGAGACTCATTATGGGCTGTTTAGAGGAAAGACCCAAGGCAGTGAAAGAGAGGGATCAAGCTAGTTTTGGGGAGGAACCAATGTGGAAAAGCAGAAGAAAAAGGGGATAAAAGGTGCAGATTGCTTGTGAAAAGGTGCTTGGCCAGTAAGCTGCTCTGGCCCTGTGCCTGATAACTGCAGCCTGTCCTGTCCTCTTCTTAACTCCCTTGTGAACTATTCTCTGGGGTGAGGGGACCCTCTCCTTTCTGTTTGTGCAAGTGCTGTTTTCTGTGTTGAGCTGTGTGACTGGTGATAAATATATGCAGTGTGTGCAGGTGTGCTTGTCTGACTACTGGTAAAAAAGGTTCAGCCTTGCTATTGCCTGGACCTGGGGACATGGAGCTGTGGCAGCCTGGCTTCTGTTGGGCTATCGGATTTGGCATCTCCTACCTGAGTGCACATACAAGGCTGAGTGGAGGCAGTCTCGTGTGGGAGCTCCCACTGCTGCTGTCAGTGCTGGCCCCTCTGTACCACTGGTGTTGTTAAAAAGCACGTGTGTGGTGGCATACTTTCCCAGCTGCTCAAATCTACCTATGAATGCAAAAGAAAGATGGTTTTGTGCTGCTTCCCAGCAGAAGCGACCAGCCTGTGCCTTGCAGTGGATTTCCCTACAGGAAAGGGGAGCTGCTCAACCTCATGCACTATCCCACAGGCCACTGTAGCATAAAGAGCTCTGTCTGTTTGCCTCTCCTTTCAGCTAGGAAGCTCAGGAGCAAGCAGTGCAAGCCAGACCCTGGACTGGGGAATCAGGGTGTCTGGGTGCTGTAGGGGCCTTCCTCCAGGGACACCCCCCCCCTCGAAGGTAAGCACTGCCCCAGAGCTGACACTGGACAGCCCAGGGACTGGCTGAGGCACAGAGGAGAGAAATGGCATTCCCCAGACTTGGCTGCCAGCAGTGCACTGGAGCTGGGAGGGAACCCAGGTGTCTGGGCTCCCAGTCAGCCTCTCCCCTGCTCTCCCCAGTAGACCCCTGCCTTTCACCTTCCCACCCAAACCAGAGAGGAGGGAGGCAGTCTTTGTGCACCAGCCCTGCACCACCCCCATGCCCAGCCCCGCTGCCCCAGGGCTGTGGGTGCAGCAGGTGCAGGTGTGCTGGACACTGTGCTGTGTGCACGCAGCACTGTGTTTGGGCAGGTGTGTGGAAAAGGGGCATGTGCAGCGTCCACGGCGTGCACAGGTCTCTTATCCCCATTCGGAACCACAGATATTAAGGGGGATCTTTGGCCACACCATGCTGCGTACTTCTGTAATATGCCCATTTAACGGTAAATTCTCTTGCTCCAAACCAACTGCAGGAGGTATCTTGGGGATGAAGGCACTCGCACCAGCTCCATGAATTCTGAGTCCATTGAACCACATCAGTGTGTCACAAGATGTGCAACTCGGGAAGGCGAGAGAAGAAAGAGGGAAAAAGAAGAATCAGAGACTCTAAATGCAGCAACTTAGGAAATTATTGTTGGTCTCTCTCATCTACTGACATAAACAAGCACAAAGTGCAATGGACTTTAGCAGCATTATTATGTTTTGGGAAGTCCAGTAAACTGGTGCTGCTTGGAAGATATACTGCAGAGGGAAATACAAGTTATCCCCGTACTTACCCTGAGATCTGCCTTGTGATAAGCTTGTATCACTGCTGCAATACCTTTGCTGAGGCAGCCTGGAAAAATGCAAAAAGACAGAGTGCCCATACCCTCTATTAGAACAGGTTTGGCTTTCAGGAACAAGGTGCTCTGAAAGACAGGAAATAAACTCTCCTGCATCATCTAGTAAAAACATTTTCACAGACAATGGACAAGCTGCATCAATCTCCTGGCAAACATCAACAAGCCATATAGTCTATGATGGCTTCCTTTCCCCTAAATGCCTGGCCTGTTGTTTATTTTAGCTGTGCTGACAGCAGATCGGCCCCTCTCCAGCAACTCAGTTGACAGTATGAGAAAGACAGGAGTGCAGCTCCCATCACCTTGCTCAGTGTGCTCTCAAGAGGACCAGAAAGAGAAGGACCAGGGTAATGTTTCGCCCCGGTCTCCTGTGGGACCTTCAATGAACTGCCACAGGCTCTTGCTTCCTTCCACAAGGGGCACTAAACCCACCCACAGACAGCCTTGCTCATCAGGCCTTTTTCAAGGTACGCCGAGCAACCTTGAGGGCAGCTGCAAACAAGGAACTGTCCCCACAACCCAGTCCCCACAAAAATTGCGTTTAATTTACTGAGGGAAGAAGTCATTCACTGGCAACTTTCACACAGCATCTGCTCTAAAACTGACTGCTGGCACTCTAGTTTCTGAGGTCTGACAAGGCTTTGTCACCATAACTGGAGGGGAATTCCCCCCAGAAGGTAACACAGTACCTGCTGACATTCTTCCCACCAAGATCAGGCTCTTGCTGAGAAGCACATCCACCCTTCAGAGATGCCGAAACACAACGCCTCCAAACGTCTAAGTGCGACTCCGCAGTGACTGACCGAACATGTCGCAGGTTGCCTACATGGAGCAGAGAGAGAGCACAGGTGACTTTGCTGAGTAGCATCATCCTCAACTCCAGCAGAAAATGAGAAAGCCTCTTTCCCTTACAGAGCGTAACATCCTAGGTAAATCTCACCCACTGTCCCTGGTTTACTGAAAACAGACAAAAAATCATGGGAAGGACAAACCACCTTGAAACAGAAAGGTCACAAATGTTGCGCTTTTTTCTGTTTTTCCCCCTCTGATTAGAGGCCTCCATGAACATTTTTGCTAGCTCTCCAGATAGGCAGGAGGACACAACTGCATGCTGTTCGTTGCTTGCTTCCACCCAGGGGTCTCACAGGGAACATGCTCAGACCTGCTTCCCTGCAGGAAGCTTACATAGAAAATCCACCCACGAGGAGGGCTCTGATGGCTTTCCAGACTGTCTGTATTGTCAGGAAAAAAAGACAGTCTGCACTGCAGTCAGCGTACAAAGGAACAGGAATAACGCTGGGTTCTGGATTCAAAGAGGGAGAGAAGGGAGAGCAGTTCAAAAAGAAGAAGGAATCTCCTTGCTTTGAGAGAAGCCTGTACTCCAGGACTGTCATGCAGACACCGCAGACAGACACATGATAGGAAGAGAAGGGTCTTGTACAAACGTACGAGGGCCTGATACATTCCTTTAGGGAACGGGTGCTGTAAACATGAGGGGGTATTTTTCTGGTTCCAGTGTGGACTGTGTGGAAACAACTGCGGGGCGGGGGGGGTGGGGGGGAGGAGAAGAATACCCTAGTTTCTACCTCTCATCTAATATCTGAAAAAGAGTGATGAGAGACCTCCCTTATACTGCCAGGAGGAATGAGTGATAATTACCCTAAGAAGATAAAACTGTCACTCAAGGGAAACGCCAGGACTGGCCTTCAGGAATCAGAGGTAGCTGGAGATGCCATGTTCTGAAATGTCTTTCAAGCCCTGCCCTGCAGCATATTGGAATCACATTAAGAGAAATAACCTGATAGCCGCTCTGTGACGTACTAAGTTGATCTTACTTCGGGAAGATTATGAATGAAGGAGCAGGGGGAAGAGAAGGAAGGAAGGGAGGGAAGATTGGGTCTCTTTGGACACCACTGCATTTGCCCAGCCACAGTATTTCTCGCCACAGTATTTCTCACTTCGGAATGATTTCTGAGGAGGGAACTAGAACATGTAGTTAAGTGTGTCATTAAATACTTAGGAAGCAAAATTGTTAGTGGAATTCTGTTTTTCCTTCCTATAGATATGTTCCTCAACAAAAAAAGAAAGACAATCCAATAACATTCAGAATCAGAGCTGGAAGATGGCTGGCAACACCTTTGCTCCGCTTATATTTCTTCATCATTTACAGTATTTTGAAAGCACAATTTGCTGTATGAGTGCCTCAGCTCTAGACACATTCTTTGAATTTAAATACGTTTTCAATGGCTGGTGACATCCACTGTACCCAAACTGTACTTGGGTTGCAACAAGATCAGTTTGCACTTGTAGCTCTTTGTTAGCTGGTGATTTGAGACCCAATTCTGCCAAAGCGTGCCTGTAGATAGAATTTTAAATGTTCGTGGTTTCAGAAGTTTCTTCTCGAGCAGCATCCCCTCCTTCACTGAGCTCAGGATGCCTATGCCACAGCTGTGTGGAGTATAAAATAATGAGGACTGAAAGCTTAAGTGTGTCTGTAACAAGGTGGAAGAGATGCTTATGGCTGCAACTCAGTATGAGAGGGAAAGCAGGAAAAAGCAGGAAAAGCAAAGAAGCGTTTTCAGAAAGGGCTAAAGAACCCAACAGGGGAGAAGAAGATTTAATACTGCAGCTGGGCATTTTTTTCTTCCCCAACTCTCAAATCAACTATTGATCAGCAAATTCAAACATTAACCAAGATTTGTTTTTTTATCCCTCTCAGTTGTGCCAAACGTCAGTGTAATACATGCTAGGCCTTTTGTTTCAGCTGGTGCATCCTGACGGCATGGCAAAGCCAAGGCATTGTAGGTCCCCTGCTTACACCTGTCCGTAACTTTGTTGTGCTGGTCAGGATTCCCTGAGAGTTGTCATTAGGTGCAATTCATTTACCCAAGAACGTAAGACACTAGCTCCTCTTTAATATTAGCTGGCAGGTTATGTTATATAGCATCCTTTCCCAGAAGCAGTGGAGAAGAAGTCACAGTTCAACAGATAATGAGTTATTTTCCAAAATTCCTGGAAAGGACAATACCAATTGTAATTTGGCTCCACAATTTATAGTACACTGTTAAACACTGTGGAGAATGGCAAGAGGCCAGAAGGAGGCAGAATTGAGTAAAATTGCATCTCAGCTGTAAAACAGGTCATTTTGAATGCATGCAGTCCAGAGGCGCCTTAATTTTACAGACCTCCATACTACGAGCTCCAATTGAAACAAAATGCTTCTGTACATTGCTGCTTCATAATTTCATCTGTTAGATGCAGTTCCAACTCTTAGTCCTTTGGGTTCTGTAAAACAATCACTTCCATTGCAAAAATGAATGGTATTGAGAAAAAGCCTACTAAAAATGGGGGGGAGTAGCTGAATTTCACCCTACACGGGATTTTTACAGCAGCCCAAGTCACATATGGCAGCAATGGCTTCTGCAGAGAGGCCCAAAGCTGCCTTCTCCACAGAACTGACAAGGAAAAAAACCTTCATCCTGTTTGGCTGATCTCAAATATACAGGCCCAGAGCATCCAGGCTGTTAACAAGACTGCTTCAGAGTACCAGTCTGAAAGATTCAGCACCACTTTGTCCTGTGGTCACAATACTGGAAAAGCCCTGCCCAAACCTCAAAATCTATTCGCTAGTAGACATGAGGGAAAAAGGCCCACAAAGTCCTTCAAAATCAAGATGCCAAGCAAGAAGTATCGTTTGAATCCAGTTCACTCTAGCTGGCTATTCTGCAGATGAATAATGAGTTCACTGCCAACTTGCTGCTTATCATGCTTTGGACACAGCAAACAGGAAAGAAGAAAAGGTTGGGGGGGGGAAGGGGGAGAAAGGAAAGAAGACAGGGAGCAGAAATGGGCATTTTGGGCTGATATTGTTAGGATACCAGACAGTTATCAACAAGAAAATAGGCTGGGCTGTCACATTAAACATGGCTTTTGACAGCTGAGAAACAGCAGGGCCTGGATGCAGAATCAATTCCTGCCACAGACTTTTCTTCTCAGGAAGTTCTTGTCCATTCCTGCTTAACACAAGACCTGGGCACAACTCAGCCCCTTAAAGAGGCTGTAAACTGGAGCGGAAAAGTGCCCGACTCACCTTATTGTACCAGTCTTGCTCAAACCCCTCCTAACACTTCACTTAGATGTGTGGCACTACAGTACGTGATCATGACAATTCAGATTCCCAGAACACCTAGCTGGAGCAGGAGAGACTTCTAGTCTCTACTCTAGCATTTCTCACTGCTGAGGGCTTGCCTTTGCAACCTTGAGATTGTTTGTATTTCAAGAAATTGTATTTTAAACTGCCAAAAGTCCTTCTAAGCAAGTAACGCATAGCACGGGAGCTGTCAGGACACATCAGCTCCTTAGTCCCACTGAGCTTCCTTTCACCTGCTTGAACTACAAGAACTAACTGCAGCAACACATTATTCTTTTTTAGAAAAACCTACAGTGCAACCACCTCATGTATTTTCCCAGTGTATTTCCCAGTACCTTATAGGCAGCAGAGAGATGCTGAAGGTGGAGAATAAGGAGCTGGCTCCAGGTTTGCAGAGTGTTCTCTGGCAGTTCTCCCTCTCTCTGCGGCTGGACTCCTCAGCCCTTCTCCTCTTGGCGGAAGCTCAACTGCTTGCCCATCTCCAATAGACTTTTTTGTGCTCTTGCAGTATAAAGGAACTCACTAGAACAGCAGAAGGTGGCACATCCACAATAACAGCTCTACACCTCCCTACTTCCCAGCTGTTGGCTCTGAAGCAGGAAAACATCAGAGTTGCTCTGCTTAACAGAGGCAAGGACAGTTCCCCCTGCCCCCACCAAATGGTTCTTCTCCCTTATCATCCAAAACAGCTGAATCCTTTAGACTGCCTCCTTCCCAGAAAAGATCTGCCCAAAATATAAGCAACTAAACCTTGTATCCAGCAACTGCTGAAGATCAAATTCAGCTATAGGCACCTGGTGCCACCAAAAGATTAAAGAACGTCATAATCATAGGATGTTGCAGGAAGAGCCTCTTGAAAGGGATCTTAAACTCATGGCTGTAACTTCTCTTCCACTTTTCTGAAGCTGTCTCATGGGTCTATGTTACCACAGTCCAAAATAAGTTGTCCACAGTCCAAAAGGGGGTCCAAAAGTTGTCCAAAGTCACCACAGTCCAAAAGCCCTCCCTATTCTGCCTGAAAGTCGTTCAGAAAAGCTCAGATCCCCTCTTTCAGCCTTATTCATATGCTGTTAAGAGCATCAGCTTGTAGAAATTCTTATGCTAATGTCAGAAACTGTCAGCAGCCATGTTATGCTGAGTACCTGCCCTCTTACCTGAGCAGTTATTAGGTTTCATCTGTATCAACAAGACATAACAGTGTAGCATGCAGCTGATGGAACACTATTTCAGAAAATTTATTTAATTTTCCTCTCCTATTTCCTGCATGCTGTTGCCAATAATTCTGAAACCACGTCCTCCACAAACATCTCTTCGAATACAAGGTGGTTGCTTACAAAGTGCTTCCCAACACTTTTCAGAGCAAATGAACCTCCAGAAGACAGCCAGCCACACTCCGCAAGACAGCCTGGGACGCTCGCATGCTCAGCTGAAACCTTCTCCCGCATCCCCACGATTGTTGCTACAATGCAAGTACACATGCCAGCACAGACACAGCCTTCCTAAACGCAGCTCTCTCCTGCCTGCCACAGCCACTCACACAAAAAGCCTCCATGGCCTGGGCAGCTCTTCCACTTGGGGGAGACACCCAAGAGTTCCCGCTCCTACAGCACCTCCTTTATCCCGGCAGCACTACGACCTCTCACTGCCCTTCAAATCCAACACTCCCAAAAAGAACGACAGCTGCAACAACAGGAAAAACACAATCCCCAGGGTTCCCAAAACTAACACCTGCCGCCACCTACCTGGGAGCTGCTGCCTGAGCTCGACCAGTCCATCGGCTGGGCTGACCTGGCCGATGCCAGCCCAGCTGTCTTCACCACCTGCAAAGCAAAAGGAGGCATTTTAAGGCAAAGGCCCTTGGAAAGAACCACCAAGAGCCACTGCCTCTTCTCTGTCGGGTCCTGCCACATGCCACGGACAGCAAACACATGCCCAGGTGTCCCAGCAACAACGTCTGTTGCATTATGCTCCATTCTGGGCACAACCAAAGGCACACAAGGTACACATTTGTGCTCCACTGTGTGCAAAACCAAAAGCACACAAGCATGGATGCACAACAGGCTTCCAAGCTCTCACTTCCAAGACCATCTCGCAATGGCACCTCTCTGCTCAGCGGCACACACCCTTGCCAAGCCACCCTCCCCACCTCTCCCCAAACTAACTCCTGCCACCACCTACCTGGGAGCTGCTGCCTGAGCTCGACCAGTCCATCGGCTGGGCTGACCTGGCCGATGCCAGCCCAGCTGTCTTCACCGCCTGCAAAGCAAAAGGAGGCATTTTGAGGCAAAAGCACACTGAGAGAACCCCCAAGAGCCACTGCCTCTTCTCTCCCGGGTCCTGCCACATGCCAAGGACAGCAAACGCACTTCCTGGCCAACTCGCAACAAAGTCCCCTCTACTCTAGCCCAATCTGTGCCCAAGCAAAGGCACACAAGGCAAACATTCGTGTGCCCCATTTTGGGCACAACCAAAGGCACACAAGCATGGATGCACAAGAGGCTTCCAAATTCACGCTTCCAAGCCCATCTTGCAGTGGTGCCTCTCTGCTCAGCGGCACACACCCTTGCCAAGCCACCCTCCCCAACTCTCCCCAAACTAACACCTGCTGCCACCTACCTGGGAGCTGCTGCCTGAGCTCGACCAGTCCATCGGCTGGGCTGACCTGGCCGATGCCAGCCCAGCTGTCTTCACCACCTGCAAAGCAAAAGGAGGCATTTTGAGGCTAAGGCCTGCGGAAAGAACCACCAAGAGCCACTGCCTCTTCTCTCCCGGGTCCTACCACATGCCAAGGACAGCAAACACATGCCCAGGTGTCCCAGCAACAACGTCTATTGCATTATGCTCCATTCTGGGCACAACCAAAGGCACACAAGGCGCACATTTGTGCTCCACTGTGTGTACAACCAAAAGCACACAAGCATGGATGCACAACAGGCTTCCAAGCTCTCACTTCCAAGACCATCTCGCAATGGCACCTCTCTGTGCATCGGCACACACCCTTGCCAAGCCACCCTCCCCACCTCTCCCCAAACTAACTCCTGCCGCCTACCTGGGAGCTGCTGCCTGAGCTCGACCAGTCCATCGGCTGGGCTGACCAAGCTGATACCACCCAAGCTGTCTTCACCACCTGCAAAGCAAAAGGAGGCATTTTGAGGGAGAGGCACACTGAGAGAACCCCCAAGAGCCACTGCCTCTTCTCTCCCGGGTCCTGCCACATTACAAACCCATCAAACACATTCCCAGGTCCCCAGGAACAACGTCTCTTGCATTATGCCCCATTTTGGGCACAACCAAAGGCACACAGGGTACACATTTGTGCTCCACTGTGTGAACAACCAAAAGCACACATGCATGGATGCACAAGAGGCTTCCAAGCTCATGCTTCCAAGCCCATCCTGCAATGGCGCCTCTGCTCAGCGGCACACACCCTTGCCAAGCCACCCTCCCCACCTCTCCCCAAACTAACTCCTGCCACCACCTACCTGGGAGCTGCTGCCTGAGCTCGACCAGTCCATCGGCTGGGCTGACCTGGCTGATGCCTGCCCAGCTGTCTTCACCGCCTGCAAACCAAAGGGCAGCATTTTAAGGCAAGGGCACACAGAAAGAACCACCAAGAGCCACTGCCTCTTCTCTCCCGGGTCCTGCCACATGCCAAGGACAGCAAACACATTCCCAGGTCCCCCCGCAATAACGTCTCTTGCATAATGCCCCATTTTGGGCACAACCAAAAGCACGCAAGGCGCACATTTGTGCCCCACTGTGTGCACCACCAAAGGCACACAAGCATGGACTCACAAGAGGCTACCAAGCTCTCAATTCCAAGCCCATCTTGCAATGGCGTCTCTCTGCTCAGCGGCACACACCCTTGCCAAGCCACCCTCCCCACCTCTCCCCTAAATAACTCCTGCCGCCACCTACCTGGGAGCTGCTGCCTGAGCTCGACCAGTCCATCGGCTGGGCTGACCTGGCTGATGCCTGCCCAGCTGTCTTCACCGCCTGCAAAGCAAAGGGCAGCATTTTAAGGCAAGGGCACACAGAAAGAACCACCAAGAGCCACTGCCTCTTCTCTCCCGGGTCCTGCCACATGACAAAACCAGCAAACACATTCCCAGGTCCCCCCGCAATAACGTCTCTTGCATTATGCCCCATTTCGTGCACAACCAAAGGCACACAAGCGTGGATGCAAAACAGGCTTCCAAGCCCATGCTTCCAAGCCCATCTAGCAATGGCACCTCTCTGCGCAGCGGAACACACCCTTCCCAAGCCACCCTCTCCAACTCTGCCCAAACTAACACCTCTTGCCACCCACATGGGAGCTGCTACCTGAGCTCGACCAGTCCATCGGCTGGGCTGACCTGGCTGATGCCAGCCCAGCTGTCTTCACCACCTGAAAAGCAAAAGGAGGCACTTTAAGGCAAAGGCCTGCGGAAAGAACCACCAAGAGCCACTGCCTCTTCTCTGTTGGGTCCTGCCACATGCCAAGGACGGCAAACGCACTTCCTGGCCAACTCGCAACAAAGTCCCCTCTACTCTAGCCCAATCTGTGCCCAAGCAAAGGCACGCAAGGCACACATTCGTGTGCCCCATTTTGTGCACAACCAAAGGCACACAAGCATGGATGCACAAGAGGCTTCCAAATTCACGCTTCCAAGCCCATCTTGCAGTGGTGCCTCTCTGCTCAGCGGCACACACCCTTGCCAAGCCACCCTCCCCAACTCTCCCCAAACTAACACCTGCCGCCACCTACCTGGGAGCTGCTGCCTGAGCTCGACCAGTCCATCGGCTGGGCTGACCTGGCTGATGCCACCCCAGCTGTCTTCACTGCCTGCAAAGGAAAAGGAGGCATTTCGAGGCAAAGGCCTGCAGAAAGAAACACCAAGAGCTACTGCCTCTTCTGTCCCGGGTCCTGCCACATGACAAGGACAGCAAACACATTCCCAGGTCCCCAGCAACAATGTCTCTTGCATTATGCCCCATTTTGGGCACAGCCAAAGGAACACAAGCCGCACATTCGTGTGCCCCATTTTGTGCACCTCCAAAGGCACACAAGCGTGGATGCAAAACAGGCTTCCAAATTCACGCTTCCAAGCCCATCTCGCAATGGCGCCTCTCTGCTCAGCGGCACACACCCTTGCCAAGCCACCCTCCCCAACTCTCCCCAAACTAACTCCTGCCGCCACCTACCTGGGAGCTGCTGCCTGAGCTCGACCAGTCCATCGGCTGGGGTGACCTGGCCGATGCCAGCCCAGCTGTCTTCACCACCTGCAAAGCAAAAGGAGGCATTTTGAGGCAAGGGCACACAGAAAGAACCACCAAGAGCCACTGCCTCTTCTCTGTCGGGTCCTGCCGCATGCCAAGGACAGCAAACACATGCCCAGGCGCCCCCGCAACAACGTCTCTTGTATTATGCCCCATTTTGTGCACAACCAAAGGCACACAAGCGTGGATGCAAAACAGGCTTCCAAATTCACGCTTCCAAGACCATCTTGAAGTGGCACCTCTCTGCTCAGCGGCACACACCCTTGCCAAGCCACCCTCCCCACCTCTCCCCAAACTAACTCCTGCCGCCTACCTGGGAGCTGCTGCCTGAGCTCGACCAGTCCATCGGCTGGGCTGACCAAGCTGATACCACCCAAGCTGTCTTCACCACCTGCAAAGCAAAAGGAGGCATTTTGAGGGAGAGGCACACTGAGAGAACCCCCAAGAGCCACTGCCTCTTCTCTCCCGGGTCCTGCCACATTACAAACCCATCAAACACATTCCCAGGACCCCAGGAACAACGTCTCTTGCATTATGCCCCATTTTGGGCACAACCAAAGGCACACAAGCATGGATGCACAACAGGCTTCCAAATTCACGCTTCCAAGCCCATCTTGCAGTGGTGCCTCTCTGCTCAGCGGCACACACCCTTGCCGAGCCACCCTCCCCAACTCTCCCCAAACTAATACCTGCCGCCACCTACCTGGGAGCTGCTGCCTGAGCTCGACCAGTCCATCGGCTGGGCTGACCTGGCCGATGCCAGCCCAGCTGTCTTCACCACCTGCAAAGCAAAAGGAGGCATTTTGAGGCTAAGGCACACAGAAAGAACCCCCAAGAGCCACTGCCTCTTCTCTCCCGGGTCCTGCCACATGACAAACCCATCAAACACATGCCCAGGTCCCCAGCAACAACGTCTCTTGCATTATGCCCCATTTTGGGCACAATCAAAGGCACACAAGCATGGATGCAAAACAGGCTTCCAAGCTCCCACTTCCAAGCCCATCTTGCAATGGCGCCTCTCTGTGCAGCGGCACACACCCTTGCCAAGCCACACTCCCCACCTCTCCCCAAACTAACACCTGCCGCCACCTACCTGGGAGCTGCTGCCTGAGCTCGACCAGTCCATCGGCTGGGGTGACCTGGCTGATGCCACCCCAGCTGTTTTCACCAGCTGCAAAGCAAAAGGAAGCATTTTGAGATAAAGGCACACAGAAAGAGCCACTGCCTCTCCTCTGTCGGGTCCTGCCACATGACAAGGACAGCAAACAAATTCCCAGGTCCCCCCGCAATACAGCTCTTGCATTATGCCCCATTTTGGGCACAACCAAAGGCAGACAAGGTACACATTTGTGCCCCACTGTGTGACAACCAAAAGCACACAAGCATGGATGCAAAACAGGCTTCCAAGCTCACACTTCCAAGCCCATCTTGCAATGGGGCCTCTCTGCTCAGCAGCACACACCCTTGCCAAGTCAGCCTCCCCACCTCTCCCCAAACTAACTCCTGCCGCCACCTACCTGGGAGCTGCTGCCTGAGCTCGACCAGTCCATTGGCTGGGCTGACCTGGCTGTTGCCTGCCCAGCTGTCTTCACCGCCTGCAAAGCAAAAGGAGGCATTTTGAGGGAGAGGCACACTGACAGAACCACCAAGAGCCACTGCCTCTTCTCTCCTGGGTCCTGCCACATGCCAAGGAAAGGAAACCACCAAAGGCACACAAGCATGGACTCACAAGAGGCTACCAAGCTCGAACTTCCAAGCCCATCTTGCAGTGGTGCCTCTCTGCTCAGCGGCACACACCCTTGCCAAGCCACCCTCCCCACCTCTCCCCAAAATAACTCCTGCCGCCACCTACCTGGGAGCTGCTGCCTGAGCTCGACCAGTCCATCGGCTGGGCTGACCTGGCCGATGCCAGCCCAGCTGTCTTCACCACCTGCAAAGCAAAAGGAGGCATTTTTAGGCAAGGGCACACAGAAAGAACCACCAAGAGATACTGCCTCTTCTCTCCTGGGTCCTGCCACATGCCAAGGACAGCAAACACATGCCCAGGCGCCCCCGCAACAACGTCTCTTGTATTATGCCCCATTTTGTGCACAACCAAAGGCACACAAGCATGCATGTAAAACAGGCTTCCAAATTCACGCTTCCAAGACCATCTTGCAATGGCACCTCTCTGCGCACCGGCACATACCCTTGCCAAGCCACCCTCCCCACCTCTCCCCAAACTAACTCCTGCCACCACCTACCTGGGAGCTGCTGCCTGAGCTCGACCAGTCCATGGGCTGGGGTGACCTGGCTGATGCCACCCCAGCTGCCTTCACCACCTGCAAAGCAAAAGGAGGCATTTTGAGGCTAAGGCCTGCGGAAAGAACCACCAAGAGCCACTGCCTCTTCTCTCCCGGGTCCTGCCACATGCCAAGGACAGCAAACACATGCCCACGTCCCCCCGCAACAACGTCTCTTGCATTATGCCCCATTTTGGGCACAACCAAATGCACGCAAGGCACACATTGGTGCCCCATTTTGTGCACAACCAAAGGCACACAAGCATGCATGCAAAACAGGCTTCCAAGCTCCCACTTCCAAGACCATCTTGCAATGGCACCTCTCTGCTCAGCAGCACACACCCTTGCCACGCCACCCTCCCCACCTCTCCCCAAACTAACACCTGCCGCCACCTACCTGGGAGCTGCTGCCTGAGCTCGACCAGTCCATCGGCTGGGCTGACCTGGCCGATGCCAGCCTAGCTTTTTTCACCACCTGCAATGCAAAAGGACACATTTTGAGGCTAAGGCACACAGAAAGAGTCACTGACTCTTCTCTGTCAGGTCCTGCCACACGCCAAGGACAGCAAACACATTCCCATGCCTGCCCCACCAGGGTCTCTTCTACTGGCATCCCGTTTGCTCTTACTGACCGCCTACAAGAATGGATACACAACACGTTTTCCAGCCTCATCTTGCAAGGTTAAGCATTGGGCTTAACCTGAGAAATTTTATGAGCCCTAGGCTATTCCCTAGCTCTCCCCATAAGCTCATTTTTAGTGCATATCAGCAAGATTCAATAGGGAAGCAGAAAAGCATGGTACTGCCTCTTACTTATCGCAATGCCACTAGCTATTTGTTGCGGATTATGAGATTTTCATGTATTCCCCATCTCCCTCTCAGTGCAATGGGATGCTCAGAGACATCTGTTGTCAGAATTGCTTTTCATCTGGGAATCTCCACTGTAGCGTTGGCAATGGAGAGAGGTCACCAAGCTGCTCTCACCACATGTTCAGTTATGACCTGTGTCCTCAGGTGGGCCTTCCCCTTCTGTGACTACCCTCTTGCTTTTGCTGCATTGAAATAACTTCTGTACTAGTAGCCGGAGACCCTTCTGCAAAGCTCATCCCAAGCTCTCTTTAAGGCCTCTTCTTTTCCTTATCCTGTCTGATCTTGCAGACTTCCCTGCTCTCCTGACCTCTGACAAACTATCTAGGACTCCAAGGACAACTTTCCCCTTCTCTACACAGTACTCCTTGCTTTCATAGTAAACCATACAGGGGGGTTTACTGGGACCCTTAGTCTTTCACTCTTGATTGTAAGAAACAGGCTGCTCATGCTCTTCATGCAGAATTTTAGCAGCCTGCAGGCTCCTGCGGCTTTTTCCTGGGCAGTCTTCTGTAGTATTTTACTAATTGCCTCTTCCTTATGTCGCTCCCTTTCTTGAAATGATCTGTGTACATCCTGGCTCTGGTTGGCTTGCACTCTGCTATTCTCATGTTAAGCCCAGCTGCACTTCACCACCCCAGAGTGACTCTCTCCAGTACCTCCCAGACTAAATCCTGCACAAACTAAATCCAGACCAAGTCCACCACAGTGTCTTTTCTCACTGCTTCACAGACCACCTGGTGTAGGAAGCAGCCCTTTACAAGCAGGAGACACTTCAGGTCTGAAGGCATCGTCTCCTGACAGGGCCTCTGGCCTTCTAGCCAAGCATCACAAGACGTCAGTGCTGCCTCTGTGCCTCTTCCCATCTTCCCCTTTGTGTGAGGCAGCCCAGCTGGAACCTCAGCCAGCCCTTCCAGGCCTTTGGCAGGCTCTCCCCCTCCTCCTCAGCGCAGGAGGAAGGCCAGGGCACAAAAGCCTGGAGCCTGCCCTGTCTGATGGAAAAGGGCAGAGAGGCATGCCTGCCTCTGCTTCGCCCAGCACCTACCGCTGTGTCACTGTTGAGCCATGCACAAATACTCCCCTGTGTCTCTCCCCATGTAGGTGTCACTTCCCCCTTGGGGGCTTTGGACCAAGGGCAGGGCTGTTCTCTTCACTCTTTCAAAGCACTTTGTGTTCATGTCAGCCATGGTTGTCAGCCCAGAGGCTTTGTGTCCCTTGGCCAGGGCAGTTGCAAGGAGTTCAGGATCTAATGACAAGGCTGCTTTTCCTGTAACTCCAAGAGCCCCTGCCCTAAGGACCCTCTGCCAAATGCCTGCAGACCAGGTGATCATCTGAGGCTGCAGCCTCCCTCCAAACCCCCTCTCCCAGAACATCAGGTGATGTTTCATCCTCAGGAATTTAAATGCCCACAGGCATTTCCAACAACTCCAGGGCCTCACCCAGGGACATCCACCCCGCCAGGGCTGGAGGCTCCCAGGGGCCAAGACCAGCTCCCCAGCATCAGCAGCCCCTGACTGCTCCCATCCCCTGGGGTCCAGTCGAGACTGCCCATGCCAGGCCAAGTCCTCCCTCACCTCCGCCACACACTCCCTGGGTGCGGCTCCCCAAGGCCAAGGGGAAAGTGGAACGGTTCATGGATAAATGAGCGGCCCAACCTCATCTCTTCCCCATTACCTCCATCACACCCTGCCCCGCCAGCCCCATCTCGTGGGCCTGCCTCCCCTCTCACCCACCCCGCAGGCCTCCCCCACGCCAGCACCAGACATACCTGCCCAAGCTGGCAGGCCCTGCTGCGCACCCGGCCTCTTCTCCCCAGGCCGACACGGCGAAGGCCACAGGCGACCTCCTTCCCTCCTGTGCACATGGGCATCATGAGCAGCAACACACCAACGGCCACCGACCACGGGGAGAACCGCTCTGGCACAGAAACCCCACGGCCGGAGCCCTGAGTGCATCCGTGTTCCCATGGCGATAACGGCCACTCAGAATGGAAGCAGAAGGGGGCCAGGAGGGGGCTGGGGGAGACGGCCCTGTAGCACTCGCCTCAGCACTGCCCACCACGGCTGCAGAGACCAAACCTGGGAGCAGCCAGCACTTGCTGCTTTGGACTGCGTCCCCCACTTGATGCCCAGCTGCTTTCCCAATCATGGTTTCTTCTGGGTGCAGAGGTTTGGGCCCGCCACTTGCAGCAGGACAAGAGCGCCCCAGCACTGTGCTGATGCTCAGAGAGGAGGATGTTATGCTACGATGCGACCCATCGTTCTCTGTCCCCACCAAAGCCCTCAGGCTGAGACCCCATCTGGGCATGTGCTGACACTCCCAAACCAGCCTGGATAACCGGTACTGCACACTGAACCCCAGAGGTTTAGGGGCACTGTGCAAGGGAGCTGGGCGTGTGGTGCTGCACATGCAGCACAGCCCCTCTGCGCTGCTCCCACTTTGCCTGCTGGGGAGCAGCGCTGAGTCCAAGCCCAGATGTCACAAAACAAGACAGAGCCCCCAGCGCGGAGCCTGGGCCGAGCTGGCACCTCCTCTCAACCCTGGTCCTCAGGGTGTGCAGCAGCTCAGGGCTGAGCCCCAGGGTCCTGCAGGGGCTGGGGATCCCCCTGCCGTGGGCCAGGCCCAGGGTGGTGGAGCCAGCACGTGACCAGAGCTGGTCGGTGCCTCCTGGCTGGCAGACAGGGTCCCAGGGCCAGCGCAGCCATAGCCAAGGCCGAGCGAGCTCAGGAGCCCCACGCTGACTCTGGCTGGGCTGCGCAGGGAGGGACTGGGGTATGGCATGGCCCTGCACCACTGCTCCCAGCACCGGCGGCCCAGAGCTGGGCTCCCCTTGCTGCCCCGCACGGCCCCCAGGGCAGCCAGGAGCCCCGCAGCGCTCCTGCGGCAGAGCCCAGCCCCTGCGGGGCAGCGGCCGGGCCCCGGGGCCCTGCACTGCCCAGGCACATGATGCCAGGCTGCCCCGAGGCCCCACCATGCCCCGCCCTGCCGCCCACAAGATGGTGCCTGGGCCGGGGAGGGCCGCCCACCGGGTCACGTGGCACTAAGGTTGCTATGGCATCGTCCCCCCCATGCGGCCCTCCTGTTGGCTGGCAAGAGGATGAGGGTGGGGATCCCTTGGACTGACAGTTCTGCCAGCCAATCGGAGTCTAGCATTCAGAGTCTGCAGGAGGGGAGGAAGTTGTGGGGCCTCATCTGGAGGAGAGAAGAGAGAGGAGAGAAAGAGAGAGCGAGGGGGGGAGAGAGAGAGAAAAAGAGAGAGGGAAGTGAAAGAGAAGAGGGAGAAAAGAAGGGGAGACGAGCATGGAGGAGCGAGAGAGCAGCGGGAAAGCAAGAGAGCAGGGCAGAGCTGTGCTGGCAGTGACCGCTGCTCCCTCGCCTCTCCCTGTCACACTGAGGTTACCTCTGCCTTCCCCACAGCCTCCTGCCCTCCCTGCAGAAATGCTTTCTCCCCAGCTTTGGCCAGCCAAAAGCCCTCCCGGCCTCACTGAGAAGCACGGGGCCCTGACAGCAAAACTGCCCCAACCCTGTGGGGGCTGCAGGGCCAGCGCAGACACCTGCTCTCAGCAGGACCTTTAGCAAAGGGGGCCATTTGTCAAGCAATCTGGGTGGGGGGAAATGGCCAAGACTAGGCATTTCCCCCAGGGCTGGCCTACCCTGGAGCTCAGATTTAACTCTGCTCCTGCTTCTCTGAGCCTGGTGTCCTTTCCCATGGCAAGAGCACGCTCCAGCTGCTGCCTCTGCAGTGCAGCGCCTGTGTCCATTGCACAGCCCCAGAAGAAGTCCCCCACCAACCACCTTGGCCATGGGGGCCTTGCAGATGCTCCTGAGATCACTGTGCCTCCAGCAGGTTGCAAGGTATCCCCTCTGGGCCCTCCCACCCAGACACACCGGGGAAAACCCACCCTTTGGGAACAGGGGTCACAAAGCCACCTCAGGGACTAGCTTTGGTCACTCGCTGCTTTGGGGCACTTACCCAACATCTCCTGCCGTGCACGCATCCTCCCTCCCTCCCTGTATACTGGCAGGACAGTGCTCCCTGCCAGGGGCTTCTGACGCTTCCTTGCAAACAGCATCACCTGTGCTGAGAAAAAAAGCCCCTCGTGGGTAAATGAGAGCAGAACTGGGACAAGACCAACATGTGTCCCTCTGGCACCCCAGGTCCCAGGTCAGGCTCCTGCCCAGAAAACTCCAGCCTAACAAACGCTGGCTGAGGACTGGCTGCCTGCTGTGAAGAAGCCAGAGATCCTAGCTGCTCCCCAAAATGACCTGCCTGGCAGCACCCAGGAGGCAACAGCTGCAGATGCAACCAATATTTAGCACTACCCCAAGAGCACTAACAAGCAGAGCCACTGTTGTGCCCCACACACAGTGTTGCCCCCCTCCCCCCCAAAAAATCCCAGGGTAGCAGCGGGTTGTCAGGGAGCCCCAGCGATGGGCACAGCAGGCCCCAGGCCCAGACATTTCTGCATATCCATGGACAAGCGCTAAAAGCTCCTTCACAGCTCCCCCCACCACAGGAGGAGAAGGCAGAAGAGCAGTCAGCACCACAACCTGGTGTAGCAGAAGCCAAAATATCCCCCCTCGTCATGGCAGGGCAGGACCGGACCCCAGCTGGACACCACTCCCTGAGCCCTTCATGGCAGAGACCTCGCTGTAGCCGTGCTACCAACAGCGGCTCTGACCCATTGCAAACAAAGAGCTGCCATCACTGGGGATTTATGGGCCACACGGAGCATCAGGGGGATGCTTGAGCCTCTTCCCAGGGAGAGGGCAGCGAGGGGCATATATAAAAATATGTGCACACAAAAATACACACAAATCACCGCACACCCTACAAATCACCAAGAGACCTCTACTTTTCAGATGAGCCTTTGTTACCTGATTATTTCCCTATTTCAGTTATCTTTTCACTTCAAGTATCAAGTATCTTCAAGTATTTATCCATTCCTGCAAGTATCATTGTTGCAATTGGCATTTCTCCCACAGGAAAACCCACAGGCCAGGACTGGGGAGGGCTGAGATTAGCCCCAGTCCCCTTAGCAGCTGCTTCAAGGAGAGATTTCAACTCTGGCCCAGGAAGAGGTCTGGACCCATCCTTCCAGACGCTTCATCCCCAATAACCCCTCCAGGGACTTGGGGACTCCTGTTCCAAACCTCAATACATCCGCTGCTCGCCTCGGACCCCCAGCAAGGGCACAAAGCACCCAAGGGACAGGGGGGGGCTTTCTCCAAACACTGCCAGCGACTCCTGCCCCACGACAGGCTGTAACACAAGAGCCCCAAAACCTCTGCTTCCCTTAGTGCTTACTCAGCCCAGAGTTGAAAACACAATTTGAGCAGGTTTGCTTTTAGACTGCCTGGAAACCTCAACACACTTTCCTTCCCCTGCGCTCCTCCTGAGCGGGCTGCTCGCACCTCCTTTCCTCTCTGTCTGCCCTGGCTGGGGAAAAGTGCCCAGGAAGTCTGCCTGCAGTGCTTCTAGTTGGGCTCTTCTCATTGCTTGTCCAAATGTGCCACAGAGCCTAGGAAGGGGATTTTCCTGCTCCAAAGATGCACAACGTGCCTGTCCTGCATGGCAGGAGCAGGGTACAAATCCAAGTGAGGAATCAGAAGGGAGCTCCATGGGCCCTCCCAGCCCTTGCTGGCTCCCTCAGGAGACTCCTTTCCTCTGAGATACCAAGGCCTTGCCTCCAGGGATCAAGACACTGAGCTTGCTAAAAGGAGCTGAGTGCCTTCATGGCAAAATTCCTGTTATCCAAGAAGAGTTGGGGTCATTTCCATGCAGGAGGTGCTGCCTCCATCATGTCAAAAACCAGATGCTCAAACGCGGAAGGAGGCACAACAGGCTCCATGGCACCCAGTCTGTCTGCTGGACCCTGCTGCTTCATTTCAGGCACCACTTTGCAAAAGGAAGGAAAATCCATGCCCCCTCCTCACCTCTTTCTCTGCCTGGCCCTGTTGCCTGCCTGGAGCCCCCAGCTATCTCCTGCCAGGTGCAACCAAGCGGCTGCTGCCACCCACCCCAGCTGCATCCTGCCCTCTCCCTCAGCAGTGCCACTGCTTCCTCCCTCTGACCACTCCCAGCCTTTGGGCACTTTCTGCTTCTGGGGTTTGGGAAAATGCAGCAGGCTCAGAGCAAAGCAGAACCACTGCAATTCAAACGCCAGGGAGGGGAGGTAGAGCAAGGCCATTCTTGCACAGCCCCAGGGCAGCCAGGGACCCCTGGGCAGAAGGATGGGATGGGGCAGCCCCAGGATGGACCAGAGCATGACCAGGAGCAATAAAAAATCTCCGCTCACCCTCTGGTCCTTTCCAGTCCTCAGCCTTGGTATCCTGTTCCCCTCCAGCTCCCTCATGCCTGCGCTCTCCCCAGGCTCGTTGAGGGCAGGCAGGGGGACTACAGACCCCACACCCATCCCAGGGAGCCCAGCTGCCTCACTGACCCCAGCCCAGCTCTGGCCACAAGGCCCCACTGCCTTCCCACCACCAGAAGAGCTCAGCTCTCCAGCTCTGCCCACGCTCTGTCCCCGGACCCTACTGCCCTCCCACTGCTCGAGAACCCCCCGTACCTGGGGGCCAGGGGGAGGCTCCCACAACCATCAATGCCCTGAGCATTGCCAGGTCCCTGCTGCATGCTGGAACCTTGGGCCGGGCCAGGCCAGGAGGGGGCTGATGTGCTGGAGCCCCCCTGGCCGGCCCTGCTCTGGCAGCACTGCTGGGACCATGCTGGAAGTACTGGGAGCAGTTCTGGACTCCCAGGACAAGACAGACATGGCCGTGCTGGAGCAAGTCCAGCAATGGGCCACACGGATCATTGGGGGACTGGAGTATCTGCCACCCAAAGCGTGGCTGAGGGAGCTGGGACAGTTTAGCATAGAGGAGGGGAGACTCAGGGGGACCTTTTCAATGGGTACAGAAAGAAATACATGATGTGGGAGGGGGAGGTTAAAGAAGATGGAGCCAGACTCTTCTCAGTGGTCCACAGGGACAGGACAAGAGGCAATGGGCACACAAGGAAAGACAGAAATTCCATTTAACCATAAGAAAAGCCCATTTAACCATGAGGGTGACTGAGTCCTTTCCTTTCCAGGGGCTCACTGTGCTGCCCTTTGGCATGGTGTGCTAGCAATGCCTACACTCAGAATGGCTGTGGGACCTCCACCAGGATCGGCCCCTTGCTCTGCACCTTTCCCTTGAGTCATCCCGGCTCTCCTGGAGTCCTGCATGGTGACAGCGCTCAGTCCTCCCCGAGAAGACCTGCACTTCATCTTGGGAGCCAGGAACTCACCTGTCAGTGTGAGCCCTGCTCCTGCGCCTCCTCCACCAAGCTGAGGACGCATAGTGCGCTGTGCCCAGGACTCCCCAGCGGAGCTGGTCGCCTCGGGGGGACCTGCTGCCGGGCCTCTCTTGGTCAGGGGAAGGCTCCCTGTGCCTGCTGGGCCACCTCAGGGGCTCCTGCCATTCTTTGCCACACGCCGATGGCAGGGCGTGCGCTGTGGGGGCAGAGTTGGATGGGGCCCTGTCAGAGCTCTCTGAGGTTTCCCCAGGAGAAGCTTTGGCTGCAGGAGCCCACACAGAGCTGGTGCAGGAGGGCCCCGCACCTTCCTCCTCCCCAGGGGCCTGGCCGGGCTCAGACACCTCCTCCTAGCTGGGGAGTCTCTGGCCCCGCATGTGCTGCAGCCACCTGCGGCCATCATGGTTCTGCCTCGGGCACCTGCTTCGGGCCCTCTCTGGGGCCCCAGCATGGCCACTGTCGCTGCCACGGGAGCTCCTGTGCTAGAGGGCTGCAGAATGATGCCGCCTGCTCGTCGTGGAGTGGGAACAAAATCTCCCTCCTCGATGGCTGGCCGAAGAGGAGCTCTCGGAGTGCCCAGTGTGGTACTGCTGGAAGTCGTCATCCACTCGCACCGTGTGGAGGACAGAGTGAAAAGGGTGCTGGCAGAGTGGTCACTCACCTCTGGTTTCTGACCACTGCCGGATACAGGTAAAGCAGCTGTGCAAGCAGAAGGCAGTGTAGTCAGTGTTGTCAAGTGTGTCCAGGCAGAAGGGGCACAGCCCATCTGGAGAGGCGTCCGGCAGCATTGCCTACTGCAGCTGGCTCATGCTGGCACCAGGGGAAGTGCCACCATCCTCTGAGAAGTTCTCCTGATGATGCCACGTCCTATGAACAAAAGAGATGTAGAGTTCATGAGCTGTCCTCGAGACTAAAAGAGGAGAAAGCAGAAAAGCTGTGGCAGTCAGGATCAAGAGAGACAACCACCAGGAGACCATCTCAGGGGACACAAGGGGCACCTTCGTCAGCTCCTCCTCAGCAGGGAAGCGTGGGCACTGACTTCCCAACACATGTGCACAGGTGTTGCAAAGGCCAGAAAGCGGTTCCCAAATTCTGGGCAATGGCAGCCCCAGCCTGGGAGTGGGGCAGGGTGGAAGCAGAGCATCCCAAGCCCTGCCAGCCTCCCCATCTGGCAGAGCCCACCCACACTCTCGCCAGACAGCCAGCAGCATTGGCGGGGGCGGGGGGAGGGAGCATTCTCCTCCCTGACCCCCCACAGAGTGTTTGATGGAGGCACTGGCGGGGGTGGGGGAGAGCTGGCAGTCCCCAACAAGCTCCCAATGCCACACTGCCGGCCACAGTGCCTGCCTGCCTTGGATCAGCACAGCTCACCTGCACACGTCTGTCCCTGCACAGCAGGGAACACCCCATATGCCTGAAGAGCTTCCCAGCGCCCTGGCACCTCTGGGCACCCCCGGCCACGGGACACCAGCCCTGCGGGGTCCACAGCCCCCACGTCTGCCAGGCAGAGCTGCTGCTGGCCGTGGAGCAAAGCCCAAATGTGAAGCGACCCTGCTGGGCACGGGGCACCTCGCGTGCTGCCCAGCGGGGAGCCTGGGGCAAAGTGAGCAGGGCCCGACTCTGCAGCTGTCTGAAAGCAGTGATGTCATGGGAGTCCCAGGAACTCTGCAGTGACATCATCGGTGTCTCGGGGCTGCACCCAGGAGACCCCCCAGCTTCAGACACATCCTCAGTGCTTGCAAAGTCCATTGGACAGCCCTCTTCACCCCTGTGTGTTTGCCTGGGTTTTTCCTAAGTGGGCCTGTGGTGGCTTCAGACTATGTCAGAGTTTGCATTGGCTTGAATGACAGTCTAGGGCGGGATTTTGGCAGAAATCTCAGACTCGCTGAGCTTTTTTCCCTTTTCTCCTCTGTCAGCAGACTTCAAGCTGAGTGCTGCCAACCAGCAGAGTGGCCAAATTCAGCCAGAGCCATGCTTGTGAACTGGGCAATGTCTTCTGCCAAGCAGAAAAGCAACCTCTTCCCTCTGCTCCCCACCTTCCCTGGGCCATGACAACGCATGCCCTGCATGGAGGGGTTGGGTCCTTTCTGAAAAAAGCCCAACTGGACAAGAGCCTGGGGATGTATTTGACACAAGGGGCAACAAGCAAAAGCCTCCCCAGGCAATGTCAGAAGCGCCCAGGCAGAGAGGGCAGATTAGAGCGCGGATGGTGCCAGCGGCATTGCCGGGTGCAGCTGGCTTCTGCTGGCTCCAGGGAAAAAGGCGCCATCATCCGAAATTCCTCCCTCCTCTGCTGACATCACAGACTAGAAAAGAAAGAGACACTCAGCCAGTGACAGCAGCGTGGAGTGAGCCAACAGCTGGGCTGCATTGCAGGCGATCCACACCAACCTCCCATCTGCCCTGCAGGCAGCCCCGCTCCAGCCCTGGGCTCAGCGCAGATCTTGTGGGAGGGCACCGTCCCACAGCCCTGCTCCGACAAGGCGAGCGGGCAGGCCTTCGCCTGGCCCAGGCTGCCTCTCTCAGCCTCTCTTCCTATGACAGATGCTGCGGTCCCTTCATCATCTTTGTGGCCCTTCACTGCACTTGCTCTGGTAGCTCCATGTCCCTTTTGTCCTGGGGAGCCCAGGACCACACGCAGCACTCCAAGTGTAGGGGGGAGTCCGTGAAGGCTGTGTACAGAAGATGCCTGGCCTCATCTGGGGATAAACAACACTAACCAAGCATTGGACTGACAGCAGGGCAGGGCCCATCCCCGTGGGCAGTGTGGGCAAAGAGCCCGCGTGGGCAGGGGTGAGTTGCACCATGGGCACAGGAGCGGAGCTGGGCTGCCCCAGGGGCTCCCTGTGTGTGCCGAGCCCATGAGATGCCCTTGGCTGGGGCCAGGGCAGAGCCCAGGTGCCCTCGGCCCTTGGGAGCAGAGCGCAAAGGCAAGGCCAGAGGCCAGCTGGCCGTCCTGCGGGACGTGGTCCAGGGCCCGTGTCCCCTGCCCCTGCCCTCCGTGTGCTCCTTGGCTGCCTCAGCCCCATCTGTCCTCTGCTCCCACCTGCCCCGCACAGCTTTGGGTGCTCTGGGTCTGCCCTTCCTCACAGCCCCTGCTGTGGCCGAGTGCCCCCCAGCCCCCCAGCCATCCCCGCTGCCAGGCGCTTCTGATGCGCTCGATGGCCTCACAGCTCTGTGGCGGCAGCAACCTCACTGTCCCAGCCCTGTCCCATCCCACGGGGGCAGCAGCCACAGAGGGCTGTGTGGGGAGGCCAGGGCAGCTCCAAAGGCTGCATCCGCTCCCAAGCCCTCGGCCCCAGCCCCGCCATGCTGGACGCCATGGGGCTGGCTCAGCACAGCTGGCTCTCCCTGCTCTGGGGCAGTGGCAGCCTCCTCTGCCTCTGCCCGGCTTCCTTCTGCTCCTGGCTGCCTGGGCCGCCCTGCGCAGCCAGCGCAGCATCTCTGGCCAACACCGCCAGGTAGGAAGGAGGCTCCGGGCAGCCCTTCCTGGGGAGCCTGGCCAGCCTGGCCCCATGGCGAGTGACTCCTGCCCTGCAGGAGGCCCCAGCTGGTGGGACCCACACGCACCATGGGTCGGGGCCTGGGTCCTGCGGGTTCAGCCGAGGCCACGGTCACAGTGCGGGTGATCCTGTGCCTGCAGGTCTCTCCCTGGAACTGGTGCGGGGGGAGGCACTCAGAAGCCCAGGACCCAGGCGAGGCTGCGCCACCCCAGTGCCGGCTCCTGCTGGGGATGGCGTGCCCACCTGGCTGGGCTCATGGCCCCAGCATGGAGCTGGGCTCCAGGAGCTGAGTTCACACCGCACACGTTGGGAGGGAGGCTGTTCCCAGGGGGCTTGCCATGGGACAAGCCCTGCTCTGGGATCCTGGGACGTGGGGGTGTCTTGTCCATCTCTGCCCTGCTGATTTGTGTGTCCCTGCTGGGGGCTCCCAGCCCTCCCCTACCTCCCGCCATCCTGGGGTCCCAGCAGCTGCCCCAGGCTGGAGTGCATCCATGCTGGGAGGAACCAGGTCCCAGGACACAGGGCTGTTTGGGGCAGACCCACTCGGCCCTGCTCAAGGTGCTGTGTCCTCCTGCTGTGTTGCAGGTGATGTGCAGCGGATGTCCAGCTGCAGGGGCCGGCTCCTCGCTGCCCACGGCGGGTCCTTGGGCCAGTTCCTCTGCTACGACCTCACCTGCGGGCCCTGCAGCGAGGCTGCCCGGGAGAGGCAGCGGGGGCTGTGCGCAGCGCGACAAAGCCCCTGGGCCTCTAGCAGGCCAGGGTCGCCTTCCTCAGGGGGCTCCAGCCTTGGGTGGGGTGCAGTGTGTGGAGGAGACTCCTTCCCCAGCACGGGGCCTGCTCAGTCCTGCCCCAGCCCCCCACCCCCCGACCTCAGGCCTCACAGCTGGGCCAAGGAGCTGGAAGACGCAACTCGATCACTGCCCAAGAGAGACGTCAGCTGCGAGGCTGGCTTGCCTGCCACCCCAGGGTCGCGCTCGGTGGATGGTGGTAGCAGCCAGCCTGCTGGTGCTGACCCTCACCCCATGTTGAGGCTGGAGCTGGAACAGGGTTGTGGGAGGAGGTTGCGGATGCACACCATAAGGAAGTGCGTAGAGACCCATCTGGGAAGCTTCCCCGCTGTGGTGCAGAGATCCCATGAGGTGTCCATCCACAGGCTGGTGCCCCCCCACGTCCCTTGCCCTGCTGCACTCCGGCACAGTGCCTGTCTGCTTCCACATGACGGAGGCCCTGTTCCTGCTGGAGGAGGCCCGGGAGGCCCTGGAGCTTCATGTCCGGGCAAAGAGGCTGCACCACCAATGGGACTTGTCCAGGAAGTCCCTGGGAGCGCATGCGCCCCAGGCACTGGTGTCAGCCCCCTGACAGCACTGCGCAGACACCCACATCCAGCACCTCCCTCGACATCCACCGTGCCATTCCCAGGCCACCCAGCACCACATGGAGCCACAGCCTGACCGCTTCCCTCTGGAGAAGGACCAGATCAGCAGCTGCAAAAGAAAGACATACCACGAGGTCTGGCTTGGCATGCCTCCTGGCCTGGTGCAAGAGTCCCCGAGAGCAGAGCCCAGCATGTGATCACCCACATCCCGTCCACATTCTTACTAAATCCTATTTCTAGCTCTTTTTTGCATGGCCGCATTCCCTCTTCTGCACAGCATGTGTGAGCTGCTGGCAACCCTCAAGCTGATCGAGGTAGCGAGGAGGCTGGGGTGGCTGCAGGAGGGTTTTGCTCCAGTATCACCCCACAGAGCTGGGATGAGGCTCCTGTGCTGTGGCTGTTTCTCTGGGGCACACATGGCTCTGGGGGTAAAGAAAGGCCAACAGCATCTCTGGGTTGAGTGGAAATGCCTACTGAGGCTCTGGGCTCACCATGGACTGGCGGAGCGATGCTGAGCAACTCAAGAGGCTCACAGAGGGCCTGGGGTCCTGGGGAGCCAATGCAGGACCCTGGGGGCACCAGGACCCACCCATGGCATGTGTTGTGGCATGCGGAGAATAAAGGGTCTCTCTGCGGTGGGGCACAGCCATGAACCTCCTCTTCCAGCAACTTTCCCAGTGCTAGTTACGGCCCGAATTTGTGTCCTGATTGTGCCAAGCCTCAGCTTGGATTCACAGCTGATCTGTTCACATATACCGTGGCTTCTCCACAGCTCAATTTCACCTCACTGAGTCTTGGGATGGAGCATCCTCATGACCGAGTGGCTTCCCATTGCCTCACCCCACAGATGTGACATGGAGGGATACAGGGGAGGGGGACAGAGGCAGTGGGGTGGTACCCAAGGGACCACAAGGGGCCTGAGACAGGGAGCAGGAAGCTCTCACCCCATGGGGTCCTTCCTCCCCACCCGTGCTGAGCCTGACCTGTACTGGAGCCAGGAAGGACAAAATAAACATCAGCATCACCTAAACTGCCCTCCTGAGAGTGTAAAATCGGGAGTAAGGCAGAGGGGCCTTAATAAAGTCATCCCAATCATGTGGTGGGCAAACCCACCACCATCCTCCTCCTACTGATGAAGAAACTGGCACCTTCAGCCAACTCTTACCTGCCCCACCCCAGCCTGGGCAGACTGGGGCTGAGAAGAGGTAGCCCCTGCACAAGACATGTAGGTATATTAATGAGACTTTGCCTTTAATAAGACTCTTTATTTGAGTTTTTCCACACTAATTTGAGATGGACTAATTATAATGCTCTAATTGGATGGTTACTCATGTGATGACAGCAACAGCAAGTCCTTGGCTTGGCCCCTAAAGGGTGCTCCCTTGGGGTACAAGCATGTTTCCTCCTGCCCATCACAAGCCTTTGAGCATGATCAGTCAGTGCAGGATGTGGGCAGCCCCTGTTTGGGATCCTGGGGTGTTTCAGGGTCCTGTCAGCATCTGCCTTAGCAACCCCAGGTGAGATCTCCCCCCTTTCCTGAGGGCTGAGAATTCCCCTCCATCCCTTCTGCCCCTCTGCATCCCCCACACCTCTCCATCCCTGCCTGCCTGCCGGTCCTTGCCTCCAGCTCTCAGTCAAGCTCTTCTTCATCTCTCTCTCTCCCCATGTGTTCATCCCTTCCCTCTCCATCACCCACCTCCATGCCTCTTCACCTTCCTCCATCCTGCTGTCTGTGCATCCTTCCTGTCTGCCCTCCATCCCTCTTTTCCTCTCTTCCACTCTCCATCGTCTGGCCCTCTATCCATCTCTTGGGCGTTCCATACTTCTGTATCTCTTTCACACCCTCTGTCCAGCTCCGCCTCCTCTATTCCTCTCTCTGTTTTTCTGTCCACACTTACATCCCTCTTTTCTACCCTTCTGCTCCCCATTTCTCTGCCCAGCCCTCTGGCCCTCTCTTTCTGACCCTCTGTCCTCCTCTCAGTCTTTCACCTTTTGCAGCCATCTCTCTGCTTCTCCATGCCTCTCTTTCCTCTTTTCTCTCTCTGTCCAACTCCCCCTCCCTCTTGTCCTCTCTCTGTTCCTCTGTCCACCTCTACATCCCTCTTTTCCTCTCTTCTGCTCCCCATTCTCTGCCCAGTCCTCCATCCCTCCTTCTGTCCCTCTGCTCAGCTCCCCATCTTTTTGTCTGGGTCTCCATCCTTCCCTTTCTTTCTCCATCTCTCCTTCCAGCTCTCTATCCCTATCTCTCTCTCCCCATCCCTCTGTCTGGCTCTGGCAGTCCCTGGCAGCACAGAGCAGAGATCCTGGGGAGGGGCTGGGGGTGCTGGCTTACAGCTGGGCTGCTGATGTGTTGGAGCTGATCCTGGGGCACTCGCCCACCTGGGCTGGGTTGGAGGAAGAGTCTGGGCAGGGTGACTGGGGCCAGATTGTTCTTCATCACCCACAAAGATATACCACGGCTCTTTCTTTCTCTTCCTCTTGTAAAGCAAAGAGCCAGATGTCTAATTTGGAGTAACATTACATGAATAACACACAATCAACCTGCGCCTGTAACCAAGCAGTACCTGAGATGTCCTACTCTAGGGCATTATTTTCAATGACATATTTACATGGTAATTTAAAACATTCAGCAGAACTACAAGTACATTTTAGAAAAGAAAGTCTCAAGTAAAAAAAAAATTTTTTTAACTTTGTTTCACAGGAAAATCTTGAACAAAAATCTGAAGAACCACTTATGACTGGTTTTGATGGTAATTTTAATGCTTGGATAATATATTTTGAATTTTAATGGTTAGAATTGTTTTGATGATGTTTATCTGTTGGTTTTGATGCTAAGTTGTGGGGTTTGATGGTAAGTTTAGTCTGAGCATTGCAGGCTTCTGTCGGTAAGCTCTGCATCTGAAAGACAGAGAGGAAGCGATGTCATTCCCTGTCATGATACTCAGCATAAAACTATCTGGCTGAGGGTTTGATTTCTAAACAGCAAAGGCTTGAACCTCCAAACAGCTTGATCTGCTCTGAGGCTACAGGAACAAACTCGCTCGAGAGGGAGGCTTCCAAAACCCTTACATGAAAACTGACTGTATTCCAGTTTTCTGCTAAGAGTGGTGTACTGTACAGAGGATTAGGATAAAACTACCTGCTTTAATAGCACATGGTAGACCTTAGCTAAGTGAAATCTGGTGGAAGTCTCACCTAGAGGTTTAGCATGATGGTACCCTTGTTTTACCAATGATTTTCCAGTCAAGCTGAAGAAAAGGAAAGACATGAGAAACACCCAATAATCATGGAAAAACTGCTGATTATGCTGTAATCCTTGCTTATTTGTAATTCTTCTCTCAATGTTTATCTTTGGACTTCTTTTCCTTCTTGACTTTATTTTTTTTCATTTTTGATCACCTGAAAGCTCTTTCTCTATCTCTCTGTGCTTTTTTTTTTCCTATTTTGGCTTCACTCCCCTCTGCACAGGTATGCTTTCTTTTTCTGTTTCTTTGTCAGTCATTTTTCTGGGAACAGCCCTCAGAGTTTGAATGAACCCACACAGGTGGAAGTACCTGGCTTTCATGAGAAGATTTTTCAGATTGCTGCTGAGGCACCGAACAATGATGTGAGGCTGCTCTGCGGCTGCTGGAGTGGTGCACATCCTCTCTAGAGAGTGGATGGTGAAGCCCTCTGCTTTTGTAAGAATCCTTACATTTGTAAGAATCCTTACAAGACCCGTTGCTGTAAGTGTGACTTGATTTGTCAAAGTCCTTATCACAATCAGACAACTCTCTGCCACCTGTCATTGCAGAAGAGGAATGGTAATCACTGTAGCATCTGCACTGTTCCCATCTCCATGGTTCACCTTGACAGGATCTTTCTCTGCTCCAAGCTCACTCTCTTTTGGAATGAGTACAGCAATTCCTGTCTTGTTCTGTTCTTCTTCTCTTTCAGGATCTGAAAACAGGACATTTTCCAAAGCTTCTGCCATTATCAGGGATGTTTCTTTCGTTATCAGAAGAGCTATACATGCTTTCATTTCAATAAACCTGCTCATGGCAATTTTGCTGCTTTGTTTCCACCACGCAAGAGCACCCCTCCTGTGAGAACGACCATCTGTTCTGCTTCCATTTTGCTTGTCCTGCTCTCCAGAGACAGTGTTCTCTCTTCCTTCTGTAGTGCTCTTTGTGAGTTTTTCTACAGTGTTTTTTCTTATCTGTATAGTTATTTTGTAATTATCTACTTCTCAGATAACTAGATAGATAACTAGATAATTGAGGACTATTATGTACTTCTTATCTACGTAGCTATTAGAAATGTCCTTTGTATCTTGGCATGTATCATCTGTGGTATCCAGAGACACAAGATTTTTAGAAGTATGTTCAATGTCACAGAGGAAGTTTGCCCTAATATCTCTTCAGTCTCTGATGTACAAAAGGTTTTCTTTCAAAATAAGTCCAGTTTCTTCTGATCTTCTAGGTTTGCCTTTGTCCCCACTGCCTTCAAACTCACACTGCCCAAGCAATTCATCCTCAGTGTCCAAGGATCATTTCCTGACCTTGTGCTGACCTTTGGTATCGGGATGCACATTACCAGCTTTTATTATAAGACTTTCAGCAACTTCTTTGTTGGTGGAAATTGTTTCAGAATCTGACTGGATAAAAAGACTCTCAAGATCACAGCTCAAGGTGGTAGGAACTCTTCTGGATTCTTCACAGACAAGCGGTGCTTCCATCACTACAGTTTCCATAAGAGCATCAGTCTCAGAATATTTTTGCGGTCCAGAGAAAATGCACAAAACAAAAATGCCTTCACATTCAGTGAAGTGAAAAAGAGGAAAGAAGAATGCAGAAAGTATAGACAGGATGACAAAATGAAGAGAAAAAAATCTATGTAGAAGCCCAAGTTTTCAGTGAGGCATCAGCCACATGTTTTTAATATCCAATTAATACGTTGCAGTGCTGATCGCTAGTTCTGTTCATAACACTACGTGCAGTGTGGAATTCTCTCAACTGATTTAAATCTTCCCATTAAATAGTGTCAGTAGAGAGATAAACCTGTGCTAACCTCATATAAAATCTTACTTTAATCAAAGCATACTTATTTTACCTTATTTCCTTGGACAAGCTGTTAAATAGGCTGCCTGTGAGGGATTATAAAATTCTCTCTTGAGCGACTGGAGGCAAAGCTATAGGCATCTGTAATTAAATTATACAAGGTAACAGGTAGGAAGGTATTGTTGGGAGTAGAAAACCACTGTTTGCAAAATTTCTACATTAGGTGTTAAATATGGAAATTTACACTCCCCCTTCCCAAAACAGAGTTCATGAAGATCTCATGTATTATTATCTCAGCTAAGCTTTTCTAAAGTTGACAAGTTCTAATATATCAGCTGTGTTCTGTAAATTCTAATTGGTTAATGACACAAAGAGCTACAGTGAAATGTGTGCTGTGTATTTTCTCAGTACTTCGCCTGGATTAGGAACATGATAATAATCCTGAATACTGAATACATCATTGGTGAGAAATTTTAGATGCAACCAACACAACTCCCTCTTCCCAGCAATCCATTTGTTTTAGAAAAGAAAATCTCAGAAGCTTTAGAAGGTTGGATGTGGCAAGTGGAATCATGAAGTTTTACTCCTTTTTTTTTTGTTTAGATTCATTACCTAAGCTAATAGCACCATGGAGTGACTCAGTTTTGGGTTACTCAGGCTGGCATCTTTCTTCTTCAGAACTCTGACAGGAAGAATGGGAAATCTTCAACACATGGACTACCTTCCAAATCACAATTCCATTTGAAGGTATTGCATTGCAGTTCCTTTCTGCTGAGCTCTTTGAGTCCTCCTCATTTTTTTCTGAAGATTCTGCACCATAAGGGACCATATTATAAAAAAGGAGTTTGGGATTTCCAGCCACTGCTGGCTCAACAAGAATTTCATCAGCAGCTTCTTGTTTGGAGATGTTAGTAGCAATTGACATGGTGGATGCATTTGAGGCAGACTCTGCTGCAGAAGAGTTTGCAACTGTGTGTCGCAGCCCGAAAGCAGTCGTTTAGGACGACTTCCCTCTCCTTGGGACCAACGACCAAGTTCGTGATGCTCTTGGACTGAACTAAGGTGAAATGATGCCAGCCAACCAATCAGTTTTATGATTTATTAATACAAAAGACAAGGCATGTGGCTAAATATGATAACTCGATGACGACTACTTTAACTAAATAAACAAGTCCCGTGCCGCACGATTTGAACAGATCTTATAGACTTTCATCAAAAGAGAGGAAGGAGAGAGACAGAAAGAGAGAGAGAAAGAAAGAGAGATCACCACCCGTGGATCCAGCAGTGTCTCGATGGTCCTCTTCACCCTGGGTGTCTTGGAAAAGTTCAGGGCCAAATCAAGGCAAATTAAATAAATAAATTGTAATGACGCGCATGCAGTAATTGCAGCTCGAGCCGGGTGCCTCCAAAGAGGGACCACAAACAAAGAAATCCCTGGGCAATTATAACTTTCCAGTCTAAGCTCTCCACCCCTCACGCAGTAATTCAGACCAATAGTAATATTCAGGTCTGGGGTCCCATGCTGCTCATTGGGTCTCATCACTGTCCCTAGGCAGGCTGTTTATCTTTCCTGTTGCGGTTTCTGCTGACAGAGGTGTCTTCATTCCTTGGGTCCCACCCTTGTCTCTCAAGGTCCTGACGACCCGGAGATAGTAATTCCAGCAATTAACACTGCCCCAGCAGTGACAGTAGGTGTTATCTCCCAAGGTCCTGACAAGGGGGAGATAGTCCAGACCCCCCCCCACCCCAATTAACACTGTTTCAGCAGTGAGAGGAGGCTTTGTTTCCCAGGGTCCTGGCGCCCAAGCAGGCCTTATTTCAAAGCCTTGACCTCCTCCCTCCCGGAGTGTGGGGCACAGGAATGCGGACTGCTTGTAACACCCTTATCTTTCCAGCCTGCACCAGCTCTGGGGCCCTTTCTGACTGAACTAGGAGTGCGGCCTAAGGCTTCAGCAAATTTAGCTGCTCATGCTAAGCAAGTTTTATGGAAGTTGTGCTAAGCAGCAATAATTTACACTCCAGGTCCAAAAGTCTCTGCCTGATCGTGGTCTGGTTTTTCGCAGGCTCGGTGTGTCCTGAGTGGTCGCAGGGAGACCATTTCGGGATTGCAGCAGCTCCGTCCTGTTTCCACAGGGAACAGATGGCTTGTTCGGGGTTATGGTTTCCTGCAAAATCTGCAATGTGCGCAGAAAGGCTTTCACCTTATGTACCAAGAAACGTTTAAGGCAAAAATTCACTCATCTGTCCGCCACACTGTGGATGAAGGAACAGGCTTGTTTAGATCCTCATCCACCACAGCACTGCTAAAACAGTCAGGCTGAGACAGTTTGATGTGCAGGCAGTTTGTTATGAAGTGATCTTTTGTTTTTCTGAGGGATCAGCAAATAAAGGCCTGGTAATTGCCTAGTTTTGAACACAAGCTGTTGGTGGAGCCGAAGAAGGCCTTTCTAGGGTAACAGCAATGGTATTTGGATCTTCTTTTAGGGGTTCATTTCCATTTAAATGACTTGATTTCTGCATTTAAAAAGAAGAGATTGCAAGATGGATATATGCAAACACACAGCCTTTAAAATCCCCAAACAGAATACTCTCCTACTAGATATCTCTACAAACGGCCTCGACACCTAGATAGAAAAAAGCCACCCTGCTTTAATTATATATGCAAGTCCAACAAGTGTGGTTAATTTCTACATTCAGGTTTCTGCATATTGGTATCAAATGAGGACCATTCTTGAAACCCTACCCAAACAGCTCAACATGGATTAAAGCTATTCCAAAATATATATGTTTTTCTCCATTAAACATTCCCTGAAAACCCTGGAATAACTGTTCTTATGCTCAGGAAGGAGACAGTTTGGTTTCACTGTCTCAGCTAAAGTGAAACTACTAAAACTAAAACAAATAATCTCTTTTTTTAACGTTTTAAGCATTGGTAAGATCCACTTAAAATGTATCAAGAGGATATTTATCAGAGCTGTAGGAAGCTGAGCTGGAAGTATAAAATAATGGAAGCAGCACTGCTGCAAAATTTAGCATTAGCTACTATTTGGATGATTCTGGTTGCAGCATAAGGGCTGTGAAGAAAGCTGCAGTGAGGGAGAGAAAATAAAACTCAGATGCTAAAAAAAAACAAATCCACTACTAATTTGGTATCATTATCTGTTGCTTTGCCCCCAAATCACCTTAACCATACAAGGAGGAAGCCATGGTCATGTAAATCTGGCCTGCTTACTACTGGCCCCCTGCTGACCAAAGAATGGATGGGGATAAGACAGTGCTGCTGATAACTAAAAGGCACATTCTCCAAGTGTGAAATCATAATGTCTTGGTAAACAATCGCGCTCTTAGCTTAGAATTGTTCTTTCAGCCCACTCTTGAGTTAAATCCCATTCAAGATAATGGTCTTACTACTATATCTATCCCCTTCAGAGCAATAACTCGTCTTTATACTATCTATGGTATTAATTCCTCCTCCTTCCTAAATTAGCCAACGACAGAGAGCAGATATGCAGCAATTCACACAAGTGTAGCAGTTGAAAGCCAAGCGATTAAAGATAATGACATGGGGAATTTCAGATAAGACAAATGAATTATTCAAATAGTAATTTTCTCCTTGGACAGGAAGAAAAATACTTAAGAGGAGAAGAAGAAGAAGAAGAAGAAGAAGAAGAAGAAGAAGAAGAAGAAGAAGAAGAAGAAGAAGAAGGAGAAGAAAGTCAGTAGCAGGAAAGGAAATGTATTCTGAACACATTTTAATACTTGTTATTACCTGATATTAAAAAGTAAATAAGCTTGCTGACTGAGAACCATTTTGATTTCACAAAAGACTACAGAGGCATCATTCATCTCATATCAAAGTCTACCAGCAGCCTGCAAATAAAAGCAGCCATGTCTTCAGAGGAACTGCACACTTTCTAAATGAAAACACAAAGAGAACTCTTCAGAACAGAGAATACACCAAAAAAGATCAAATTAAACATGAAATAAAACCTTTTTCCCTAAAAGCAGTGGTTACCAGTAAAG